>NC_039361.1:32025630-32770461 GCF_003573695.1 Papaver somniferum | reverse complement strand
CTTTTTCGTTTCGGAACAAGTTACTCTATTTGATTTGGGAAGGATGTTTCAGAAGAACAATGAGCATATGAACGATTATGTGAAAAAGTTCAGAGTCCAAGCTTTGAATGTAGTGTTGACAAAGGCTTCAAGGTCACTAGTGAAGAAAGTTAAGGGGAATCTAAGTCGATTTCAGGTAATTCAATTGTCTAAATCATTTATATTTGCAAAATGTTTCTGTATTTAGTGTTTGGTGAGATAAGATTCTTACTATACTTTGTGTTTGCATAGATTTGGATATATGAGCACTTCTCGTCCTTTGTGAGAGACAACCCCAACATCAATGTCAAGACTGATCTTGCGAAGCACAAGACTAGAGGACGCAGGTACACTTTTACTGGTGGTCAGGATAAGGATATGCCTCAGTAATTTATCAACATGCGAGTTTCCTTGGAAAAGATGACTGCGGATGAGGTAATATTCGATCTGTATCGAGACGATAGAAAAGATAGAATAATCATAAGGAGAAATGATGTTGCATTTTACTACGGTACCTTGTTTTACCCCCAAGGATTTTCAATGTATGATCCATACCGGGTAATGCGACAAATTGGTTACGTACAAGAAGAACCCCATCCTGGTGATGAACCATTGTTTAAAGTGGTAAGGGAGGAGTGCAGCACATCCCAAAAAATTATTGACGTCGTTTACGCTCCACCACCAGAAATTTCTCATTGTGAAGAAAGATGTAACCATAGAATTGATTAGAGTCGTTTAGACAAGGTGGCCGAAGGTCATGAAGCTCATTAAAATTATATGCCATGGTACTCCGGTTTTGCTCGTCCTATGTGATTAGGGAAGAATTTGTTGACCAACTGGCTCGTAAGAAGATGAACACCTCGAAAGACCCAACAACAAGGCTTAATAATTTTGTAACTATTGTGTCTCTATTATTTTTTTAATATTTATGCAAATTATTGAATTTTAATTGATTGTTTTTTGTTTCTCTAAAGATAGAAGACCCTTGTGAAGATGATGTATTGCGCAAGAGATACTAGAGCCTTTGTCGGTTGAATAGCAAACTAAGCACATTGACTTTGCTAGAAATGTTTGATAATGAAGATGGCACATCAATGTTCCACCGAACAAATGATGAACTAAAGAGGTCTCGTAGTCGTGGAGGTGGAAGCCAACGAGGCGATGCTGCTAAACGAGGCCAGAGTGGTGGTCGTGGTCGTTGTCATGAGTGAATTTCTAGTTTATGGATATTTCTTTAAAGATAAGTATGTTATGGTTAATGGTTGGACATATGTTGTTTTATGGATGTTTGGAAAAATGTTTATTTTTTTGATGGACAAATGTTGGATGTTTTTTCCTTGTTGGACAAATGTTGGATTTATAGATGTTGAATGAATGGTTTGCTTAGGTATGTTAATTTTCAACAACTTAGTCGTCAAGGTTTTAATATTGATACAACGACGACCAGACCCGGGTCGGCACCCTTTTTTTCCCAGACTGACAACCCTGACACCAGAAATTGTGTGTTTACCAGGGTCGGCATGTTAAAAACATAAAGACCCGGACAACTACATGTTAGTCGACATCCTTTGAAACCACTACAATGTTGATTAAATATTGATGGATGTGACCATTTCCTGGTGCAAAATCGCTAATTTTCGACATGTAAATTACATAACGACCTAGACGACTACACATTAGTCGGCATCTGTGTAAACCACTACAGTGCTGACTAAATGCTGATGGATATGACCATTTCCTCTTTATGGAACTGGTGTTAGTCGGCATGTGTTTAACATTAAGACCCAAATGACTATATATTAGTCAGTGTTCTTGTAATAACTGTCGTGCCGACTAATGTTGATGGAAATGACCATTTTCCTGTTTGCAAATATGCTGATATTTGTCAGGTAACAAAACAACTATCCTGACGACTATAACTAGTCGGATTTTTAAGGAAACTTAAACCTTGACGGATAGTTCAAAATTCAAAATTTTACGAGTACAACTGCATTGATTCACTACCCCAACATCTAGATTCGGGAAGTATCCTATAAATACACTAGTTCTATCTACAAAACTACACACACCTCTTTTCAAATACTCTACAAAGCTCAATTCATCGTCTGCTCTTTCTAACTCTCTTCATACCTCTACATACATTCATGGCATCCTTTGACTCTCCCGAAAATTTGGTCATTATCAAAACATGGTATGCCGAAAGTCAAGTTGTCGATATCTCCTCCGTAAGGGTAAAACCCGGAACCTTTTGGGCGAAGATATATAAACAATATAGACAAGACTATGGGGATCTAAAGAGAAAAAGTCTTCAACAAGTTCATGATAGGTAATAAGTTATCCAAAAAGGCATATGTGATTTTATAGCTACCCAACAACGGATCTTCAATGCTAGCCGCTTTAGCTTGTCCCCTCAATAATTTGTAAGTATTTTTAGAGTTTCTTTCACATAAACTAAGTTGTTTGATCTTTTAATTAAACAACACTAACAAAGTAAGTTTGTGTTGTATTTTTGTAGCATGAAGTTGTAAAAGCGCGCTACTTGGAGGAAAAGAGGGAAGCATTCACATTTGATGAAAGCTATTATTTCATGGTATCCAAAGTTCTGGAGTATGAATCGCACGGATATTCTTTTGATTCGTCCAATGGAGATTGATAATTTTAAGACTTATAGTAGTAGATTTTTTGGGTAGATCTCTATGTAAAACCTCACAAGACTATAACTCATCCACTAGGGTCGTCTAGGGCTTCAAAGGCTTAATGCATGTGTCAAGTGCACCTGTGATGCCCACGAAAGTGATTAGAGTTTATGTTTCAAAGAATGTACGTACTAACCAGTATGGACTGAGTAAAGTTGATAACATCCATTCATATAAAATCCTTTTTTGTTGGGAGAAATACTGTCGGTGTGTTTTTAACATACATAACATGCTGACTAGGCATTCTCGTCATTCTCTAAAAATACAACCCTAACGACAACTTTATAGTCGGCAGGTTAAGAAATTAATACCTTGCTGACCAATGAAGCGTTTATAACACATTTCTCTGTATGTCAAAACTCATTTAGTCGGCATTATGTTTATTGCTAGCATGTCGTCTAGTTATGGTCGTTATCTTCTTTATTTATCGACCTTGCTGACTTTTCAAACTTCCAGTTCTGAAAATGTCGATTTCTACTATAATTTTGAGAATGAAACCCTCAATCATCATCGCAATTCCCCTTTTAGAAGTGAAAATGTCGATTTCCACCATAATTTTGAGAATGAAACCGTCAATCATCATCGCAATTCCCCTTTTAGAAGTGTTTGGTTAGTGTGGTTTCATTTCCGTTACAAACAAAAAAAATTTATCAAAACATAATTTCTTTTCCTCAGAAATCTCCCATATGGTATTGCAGTGAGTTTTAGAAAAGTGCTTTTCTGTTGTGCTGTGTTGTGCGTTGCTGTGCTGTAGAAATAAATCGACATGATGTTTGGTAAACTATAATTTAAAAAGCACTGTGAAATTAACAAACTGTAAATTCTGTTTGGTAAACTTGTATTTTAAAGTGCTGATGATGTAGTTAAGACGAAAACAGACATATTTCAAAAATTAGTTTTAAATACACTTTAATTAGAATAAATTATATTTTAATTCTAATATATTTAATAAAATATAACTAATATTTATTTTATTATTTTATTTATTTTATACAATTATTGTTATTATTTAATAAAAAAAATTATGATTATGTTTTCTTAAAAAAATATTATTATATTGTAATTATTATTTTAAAATGAAAAATGAAAAATAGATAAATAAAATAGAAATTAGAAATATAATGATAAGTGTACAATATTCAAGGGTAAAACATGTCTTTATAATAAAATAACAAGGTTAAAATAGAGAATCAATTAAATCAAATTATGTGGGTCCACAGCTTCTCCTTTTCCAGCTTTTAAAAACTAGTACTGAGTAGCTTTTAAAAGCCTGGCGTTTTTAGGGGCCACTCAAAAGGATTTAGGGGCCAACAATAAAACAAAAAAGGTCACCCAAAGGGAAAATGTAGCCAGCCCTTATCTCGCGTAATTCGTAAGGCGAAATTACCCTTATATATTCGGAGGATATGATAACATTGTTACCCTCCGAATGCAATCGGAAGCCAAAATCGTTCCCATACTTCCGATTGTAGTCGGTGCAGTATTAGAATGATTTGTGTTTCAATTTTTCCATTTCTTTTTAATTTTTGAGTTGTTAGAGTTATAGAGAAGAAGGTGAAGGAAAAAAAGAGAAAACCCATTTTATCACTACAAAAATGGATGGATACGAAGAAGAAGGTAAGAATCATGACGAAGAACAAAATGTTGAGGGTTCACGACCGTTTAGAGAAGAGGATTTGGGGTATATGTTGAATGATCCAAACTTTTGTGGAGAGGAAAACATAGACGACCCTTTCATGGAAGAAAATGGAGAATCGCATGATATTGAAGCTAACGATGCATGTAAAACACAGGTATTGTGTTAAGAAACTCAAATACTCGATTTGCATGCGTTTGTGTGCTTTTGTAAACAAGAAAAACCGATTATTGCATGCATTGAATGCCATGAACTACCCAGATTCGGTAGATAATTTCTAGATTAAACTTACGAATATAACACACTGAGTACCAAATATGTATATTCGGTAGTTACAAGATACTAGTTTACTGCCGAATATGAGAAAAACCCCAAACTGGTTTTCCAAAAATATCTACATTCGGTAGTTATGTAGAGTTATTTACCTCCGAATGGCCCCAAAAACGAATTCCTCAGAAAATTTCAAAACTCAGTATTCTTATCCTTTACAATCGGTAATAGTTTAACATTATTTGACTGCCGAATATAACAGTGGCCTCAAAATAAAATTTCCGAAAACTTGAAAATCGGATGTTTATCGATTAAAGTTATCTCCCGGTTATTTATATTTGGCTGTTTTACTATATATTTTAGCTTCCGATTATATCATTTTTTGCACTCAGTAAACTGTGCATTCATTTGCATAAATCGGGTGTTTTGGGTAACCGATAGGATTCCGAATATAAAGTATTCGGAAGTTTGACTTATTTCATTACCTCCGAATATATCATTTTTTTCACTCAGTAAACTGTGTACATTCATTTGCATAGATCGGGTGTTTTAGCCTTGATTTCCTCTTCCTCCTCCTTCGTTGCCACTAACGATGGTTTAATTTTTTTGGGTTGTTTGTTCCTTTTTTGTATTTCTTCTTCCCTTGCTGCAATTGATGTAGTTGTTCGCTTGCATCTTCGAAGTATGTTGTCGATTGATGATGGACTTGCCATTGAAAAGGTTTTTCATTCAGATTTGTTACTCAATAATAACTGAGAGGGGTTACCCTACTTATATAGATTAGAGTTCCAACGGATCTAATTTTTGAAAATATGGCCATTGAGGTTTCTGAAAATATGGCCGTTGAGGTTTCGTATCATTGGTGCACTACAATCGGTTGTTAACGATGCACGTATTACCTCCGAATAAGACATTCGGTGGAAAACTTAAATTCTTATCTACCGATTAAGTTGGTATTTCTAAACACGACTATATTATTCGGAGGATAATTTTTTTGTAAAGTTCCGAATGTACGATGGCCCAAAAATCAGAATTTGGGAAAAACTTATACTTTTCAAATTTTGAAATTGAAATAATCGGAAGTATAATTAGTTACCCAAACTTCCGAATATGGGTTGTCTAACATTCTATATTGGCCCTTGGAACCACCTAGAGCCAAGGCGTGGTTTGTTTTGAACTTGCTATATTCGGAGAATAATTGTTTTGTAAAGTCCCGAATGTACGATGACCCAAAAATCACAATTTGGGAAAAACTTATACTTTTCAAATTTTGAAATTGAAATAATCGGAAGTATAATTAGTTACCCAAACTTCCGAATATGGGCTGTCTAACATTCTATATTGGCCCTTGGAACCACCTAGAGCCAAGGCGTGGTTTGTTTTGAACTTGTTATATTCGGAGAATAATTGTTTTGTAAAGTCCCGAATGTACGATGGCCCAAAAATCAGAATTTGGGAAAAACTTATACTTTTCAAATTTTGAAATTGAAATAATCGGAAGTATATAACATTATATTGTCTTCCGAATAAATACTGGCCCCAAAATGGGATTTTTCCTATATCAGAAATTTTTAGATTTTTTTGAATATATATATATATATATATATATTCGGTAGTGAGTGTACTTCCGAATACTGTGTGTCTACTTAAATATATTCGGGAGACAAAAAATTCATTAAACTACCGATTATTACCAGTTTGTATCCAGGAAGATATGACCAACAATATTCGGCCGATAACCATCAAATATTTCTCCCGAATACTGTCGATGTTCTTGAGAAATGAAGAACACGACTACATTCGGAAGTAAAGGAGCATGAATATCGCCCGAATCTGGATAAATAACCGAAAACCCTAGAATTATTTTTTCTCGATTCGCCGAATTAAAGCGAAATAAACCCCAAAAATGATAGATTCTTACCTAATTGGGGCCATTTGACTTTGGAGCGGAATTTTTTTTTTTCTTCCACAATCGAAAGATAATAGGAAACTGGAAGAAGAAGAGTTGAAATGAGTAGAATTGTTTTTGATTTGGTTTTCATACAGTTTTACCATAAGGGCATTTATGTAACTTCAATATCATATAGGGTACCCCTTAACTAGAGTCTTTGGCTGGGTATAAATTGATGGCCCCTAAATCCTTTGGGGTGGCCCCTAAAAACGCTAGGTTTAAAAGCAGGCCTAAAATGAAAGTGATTCTCTCCAAAAGCACTTTGAAATTAGGCTCAGGCCCAACCCATGGATAACCCATAATATGAGGCCCTTAATTAAAAAAAGTTTAAATCTAGGCCCCGAGTTTTTAAAAGACCTTGATACCCTTATGCATATTGTCAAGCCCATAATTAAATAAAATTTAAATCTAGGCCCAAAATTATTAAATCTAGGCCCGAAATTATTAAAATACAGTGCGAAAGTGTAAACAGAAGTTACACATGCATATGGCATGTGTAACCAGAAGTTACACATCCTTATGATATGTGTAATGCAAAGTTACACTTGTATATATATGCAAATAAATAGACATCAAAAAAAAAAACACAAAAAAAAAGTTATTACTTTAATATTCATTTACAATAATTTCTTAGCATGTGTAACTAGAAGTTACACACGCATCTGTTTAGTGTAATTGAGAGTTACATATGTGTCTATCTAGTGTAACTGAGAGTTACGCATGCATATGACTTGTGTATTCAGCGTCAACTCCAGTTCCAGCGAGACCATTACCACGTTTAAGCAATTAGCTTTTCTGAAGTTATCTAAAACCTGAAATATAACAACAAGCAATCAGTATTTATACGAGTAAAATGAACAGTACATAAAACAATGTATATTTCAGTTTCACAAGCATCTGACTAGTGTAGCTAGCGGTTACACATGCATCTGAATTGTGTAACTGAGAGTTACACATGCATTTAACATGTGTAACTAGGAGATACACATTCATCTGGCTAGTGTAGCTAGCAGTTACACATGCATATGACTAGTGTAACTAGGAGTTACACATACATATTGATATGTGTACCCAAAATCAGTATGTGTAAGTAAAAGTTACACATCTAATTAACATGTGTAACTTGCAGATACACATGCATCTGAATTATGTAACTAGGAGTTACACATGCATCTGACTTAGATATGTCAACATAAAATCAGCAAATCCATCTCTAAATGAATAACACTAGCAAAAACGAGAGGTGACTATCAAGCAATTACCAGTCATAAAATAATACAGTTAACCTTGCAAGTGAATGAGAAGCTCTTAATTAAGATATCACTGCTTCAGCAGAAAGACGTTGTTAGCACTGTATTAACAGAAAGACGTTTTACAGCGCTAGTATAGATGTACCTAAGCCATTTTCATATTATCGATGACGAAGGACATTTTAAGCAACAGAAAGTAAAGCTTCAGACAGTAATTATACTGGCAGAATAATACAAACACCTGGGAACCTTGTGCTAGCACATTAATATCGCAAAAAATGATCACACAACTGATTCAGCAGGGTATAGATATGAACCCAGGAAAACAAAATGCATGTGTAATCAGTAGTTACACATGTAAACAATAGTTACACATGCATATTAGCATAAGTTACACATACAATCATCATGTGTAACTAGAAATTACACATCTAATTATTATGTGTAACTATAAGTATAACCTGCATCTAATTAGTCTAATCTGCATCCACTACTACTCCCTACTACTAGGACTTGATGTTCTTTTCTCAATTTCATAAATATAACCACTATAACATATCCCATCAAATTAGCATGTGTAACTATAAGTTACATATGCATATCCCATCAAATTAGCATGTGTAACTATAAGTTACACATCTAATTTGCATGTGTAACTAGTAGATACACATTTATTTGGCTTGTGTACCTAGAAGTTACATATTTAATTAGCATGTGTAACTACTAGTTACACATCCATAGTGCTCTGCTCAATGTAGTTAAACGTGCATTGTCGTGCATATGGCTTGTGTGTGTAGTTTGATGTGCAGTTAAAGATGTATGAGTTAAGTGAAACCATTCCAGACCTATATCCATATACTACCTTTCAAGAAAAAGAAGTAGCTAGTCGTAAGTAATCAAGAAGGCTTACTTGATAACGGTGTTCACTTTATCTGTCTGGATGTTGTACATCTTCTTGAAAGCATCCTTGTTTTCTTCTTGTTGTCTTCAATCTTCTTCATTGCGGACTCGGTGGTGAGTGGGTATTTCAGGATCTGGTAATGGTCCAGCTTGTTCCTTGGTAGTGCACTAATATATTGGTACTTGGGATTCCTTGCCTTCTGCAATGTCTTTGGCCTGTGAAATATGACTGATGTGCAGATATTCTTAGCCTTCTTCTTAATGGTTGATGCTCCAGCTTTGACAGCCTTGGAAGCTTTGTTAGCCAGCACCTTGGGGTCAGCCTTCTTAGTAACTACATGACAAGCAAATGATATCAGTACCATAGCAGCTAGAACACTTCTCATACAAATGAACAAAACAGGACATCCAAAAATCAAAAACCAATGGACACAGAATAGTCAAATCTATCTCATAACTGAATAAACTAGAGCAAGTATACAAAACTTAATAGTTCACCCTTACAGAGTTACAGACTCTACAAAAAAAGGTAAAATTAAAAATGTTACAGTTAGATAGAAGTTTCATATTAGGTTACATATGCATATACCATCAAATTAACATGTGTAACTATAAGTCACACATCTAATTTGCATGTGTAACTAGTAGATACACATTCATTTAGCTTGTGTACCTAGAAGTTACACATTTGATTAGATGTGTAACTACTAGTTACACATATATAGTCTGCCAATGCTAGTTAAATGTGCAAACTGTCATGCATATGGCTTGTCTAATGTGCAGTTAAACAGATGTAATGTGCAGACCTATATCCATATACTACCTTTTGATATACATTCATTCAACGGAAAGCATTGACCCCTTTGATATACATTACAAAATCCATATACTACCTTTACAAGGATGCATAAGTCAACAGTAAAAACCAATCATTGACAGGGATGCTACCGTAGTAAATTTATCAGAACAAGTTAACCTTGATCACAAAAAAAACATAAATATTTAAAAAAGAAGAGAACCTTGTGAAATCAGCTAATTACCTGTCACCACTAGCACCAGTAGTAGAAACTTAAAATAGTTCATCCTTTATCTTCTCATCATCTCCTTCAATTCATCAATTCTGAAAAACACCACCACTGACTTCAAAATCCTCCTTCAAACCTGCTCCAATACCACCACCTCTACCACCACATCCTCCTCATACTCCTCCAGATTCTGCATCTCCACCATCAACACCACCATAGATTCGTTAACCAAACTCAACATATATAGTCAAGATAAGCAACATAAAAACACCAACAAGAGTCCACAACTAGCTCCATTAGAATTATGAGAGATCAGCGTTTTTATTAAATGGAGAATTTAACTAGTATTATCAACAAATCGGCAGAAACAAACAACAAACCTAAACATACCTAGATTCAAAACCTGTTGATTCAATAAAAATAATGTTCTTCTCCAATCTGAATAAAGTCAACGAAACAAAAATCAGAACCTTATCAAACTAAGAAAGTAGAACTACTAAATCAGGAAAACCTATTGAATTAAATAGAAAACCTTACCTGAAGTAGCTTCGAAACAACAAATTAGAGTCAATTTTATTTTCGGGTCACATAACTAGGAATTTTAATTGAATTAAACAGGATTAGAAGGGAGAAACTTATCTTTCTCACTTTTTGTTGTTGAATCTTCAGATCTAATAGTTGATGACGAATTCCATTGTCTCTGCATCTCGATTTCGACTTATTCACAAACAAATGATGATCTACAAACATCATCAGTAGATACAGATACAGAAGTAGAGATTGATGTCATTTTTTCCTCTTCGACGTACATCGGCATCCATAGATGACATAGATCGAAAACCACTAAATTCTTTTAGCAGAAGATAGAGTAGAACAAAAATCTCTATACATAATTGATTCTTTCTAAATCACAGATCGATTTGCTTGCAAATTGTTGATGTGAAATCAAATCAGAAGATTAGATCTTGTACAACCGAATAGATAAAACCCTAGAAAATGAATCTATGAGAGCAACTCTGGTTTTAGACGGAGAAAGAAAATGAAATAGAAAATGAAAGTATCTTCTGTTATTCCTCTTGTATAAATATTAAAGGGTAGCCTTGGTATTATTAAAATTCGTAATAATTAATTATGGGCCAGATCTGAAGAAAATTTGATTTTTTGGGCCTAGTAATATCATTTTCTTAAAGTATGTAGTTGACAGTGGATGATCCATTTAGTGGGGCTTCTATATGTTTGAACCCATATAGTTGGGGGTTCTAGTATTTTTCACTTTTGATAAAAGTTTGTTACAAAGTGCTTTTGGTTGAAAAAAAAACAATCCCAAACAGGGCTATAGTCCATGAGTTCAATCCAACTAAAATGTTTCTTAGCTTTTAATCCTACTAATTAATCTATCAACATTAATTAAATTAAAAAAATTTATTAGTGCTAATTAATCATGAGTAGATTTGTCATTATGACAAGTATATGGATAAGGGGCTTCCGGTTTTGCTTCCTAATGATCCTATTTTGTTTCATTAGATGTACCCGAATTAATCAGTTAAGTGGTAACAAAATGCTTAGTCCAAAAATCATTTACGAATTGTCAGATTTTCCACCAACTGTTGAAGCTTTTTTTTGGTTTTCTTTTCTTTCGTTGCCGTGAAGGAGTTGTAAAACAACTTCTTTGGGCTGGAACCCCCAACCGGATCAAGTGTTTTTTGCACTCAATACGCAAGCGTCGAACTTCAGCTTGGAAAATAGGGCTGGAAGTTAGAGTTCGGTGGGCAATAGTTCTTACATCTGCTCGAGAGCTGTCTCGTGAAATACGAAGCAGCTCCCATAGCGCACCACCACTTATCATGTCCTTCGCATTTACTTCTGAAAACAGTAAGAAATATTGGTAAGAAATGATTGCACTATTTATTACATCAATGAAACCAATTACAAAACTCACCATTCTGTGCCAAATGGCAAAGTGCAAACTCAATATAGTGCCCGACTGGCGGGGCTTCATTGTTGGCATTCTGCACGATCCAAGGAAGAGCTCCATCATCAATCAGGAGAGACTTTCCAGATTTTGACCCTGTGGTGATTAACATCTCAGTATGACAGCAAATAGAGTGTAGATACATATTACTAACCCTTACCCTGAAGTAAATCGGTCACAATATGCTCAGGAGGGTCTCTACAGTTAATCCTCCACCAAATGTTGCCACCCAGCAACACCAGCAAGGGTAATTTTGAAGTGGAGAAAGACCAAATTCGCCGAAATAGTTTAATAAGGACCTAATGGCTAAGATGTCAACGGGAAATAGTGTTATTACCTTGAGTGGCAGCTCTGTATTCACATTTTGCAAAGTCTGCAATTCCACGTGCAACTTGCGCAAGAACGCCTGGATGTGCACACCTCGCCAATCCTAACAGAGCCTTTATGCCGCCTTCTGCACGTAATTCTGTCTGTATCTTATCTGGAACAAGACAACATAAAAATTGTTGATACTCAGAGAGCTAAATGTGACAGAAAACATAACCACACAAATAAGAGGAAGGAAGAAAGTGTACCATTCACGCATAGATTAGCAATGGCTCCTGCAACCATTCGAAGAGTTCTAGGGTCGTCAGAATCAGATGCTATGATTGACAATAAACTAATGCCTCCTTGAGACACTATAAGCTCCTGGTTGGTTTCTGCAAGAGTAACACAATGTTGCATTGTTGCACACTTTGAAATAAAATCTCATGAAGTATAACACGTAACTGTACCAATTCCACATAACTACCATTCATTGCAAGGTTCCCAATAGCAGCAGCAGCTACTCCACGTATCATTTTATCCTCTGAGCTTCTAAGAAGCATCAACAAGGATGTAAGACCACCAGCTTCTACAATCTGCTTCTGATTCGCTTCTGCAGACGAAAATGTAAGCATTCATCCCTCCAGAATAACTAATTTTGGGGATCAATACAAGAAGTTGAGTAGTGTACCTTCCGTTACTAGGTTTGCTACCACTTTTACTGCATGAATCCGAACATTGGCATCTTCTGATTCAAACATGGTCAAGATCTCATGCAGTCCCACTGTCATGGTATTTTCTTCCTCAAGTTTCTCCTTTTGGTGCGCCTCTTCTTCTAGCATCATAGGAAGCTTCAAAATCTCTGCATTTCCAGTAGTCTTGTCTCTCTGAGATTGTTCTTCTCTCAGCCTAAAGTTTATTTGTAGACAGTAGGAGCTTTAAACTTCGATAGCTTTGCCTTTGATGTCAAGGTTGGGGGAATTGAATTTTTCAGCAACACATGAGCTGTTTTTGAGAATATGCCGACTTTGTGCTATTTAAAAATTTCAAAAGAAAGAGTGGCTTCCATGTCCCTTGGAGCTATGTTGTCTGAGGCGCTAGGCGAGGCGAGGCGCCAAGCCCTTCGCCTCGCCTAGAGCCTGGGCGCCCAGAAAAGAAAATAAATGCTCACAGTTGACCGCCTTGGGAGTTTTTATTATCTAGGCGCCCCTTGCTTGACTCGTGCGCCTAGGAAAGCGCCTAGCTTGGCTTTAACAACATAGCCTTGGAGAAACGGGAACTTAATCAGCTTTGTCAGAACGAATGCTAATGAAATGACACATTCCTTTGCTTTAGCCAATTCCAGTTCTGACTGGTGGCTCCATTCCCCTCCTATAACTCAACTTCTGTTGGCAAGTGTTTTGGCCTTCTTTCTTATTAATGCATTTCTTTGGCTCGGGGATCGGAACCCCCTATTGAATCAAGTTTCATAACTTTAACACGAGTGTTAATCCACCAAAGCATTACACAAGAAGATACTGAGAAGAACCGAAGTAACCCGAAAGATTCTCGATAAATACTGGAGAAGTTTTTTTTTCTTTTCATCTATATTTCATTTCTGTCTCGTATAAAACTCAGAGAGACAAGGCATATATTAACCTCAAATTGGTTATAACACAAGCTACACACACATCAACAATGGTCTTGACCACACTTGACACATGAAGTATGAGTTCTCACATTGGAGCTACAAAGAAACAAGGATGAGCTTATGAACAGCAATAATATGACTCTAAGCTCCAGCCAAAATACACAGCTCTATAAAACAAGCAGCTTAAAGCAATGTGGAAATCAGCAGTCAATACGCAACCGTGGCATTTCAGCTTGGAATATAGGGCTTGACGTTAGAGTCCGGTGGGCAAGAGTTCTTACATCTGCTCGAGTGGAGTCCCGTGAAATACGAACCAGTTCCAACAGTGCACCACTACTACTCATGTCATTTGCATTTGCTTCTGAAAAATAAAGTAAGAAATTTTTGGTAAGATATTATGATTGCTGTGTTTGGGATAACTCAGTAAAACAACCAATCTGAAAAGAAAAATCTTTTGCTGAGTTGGTACTTTTTATTACACAAAATGCTGAGAACAAAAGCCGGAAATCCTGAGATATCAAGTACAAAACCAATGAAAAACTCACCATTTCGGGCCAAATTGCAGAGTGCAAGCTCAATTTGGCGCCTGATTGGCGAGGCTTCATTGTTGGCATTCTGCAAGATCCAATGAAGAGCTCCATTATCAATAAGGAGAGACTTCCCATATTTTGACCCTGTGGTAACTAACATCTCAGTAAAAAGTATTTTCAATTTTATAACCAAATTCCAGGACACATTACGTGCTCAACTATGGTCTCTAAATTTAAATAAATTATAATCCTCCACCATATGTTTCCATGAAAAAATTCAGGCCAGCCAGCAAGAAATAGTGTTATTACCTTGAGTGGCTGCTCTGGATTCACATTTTGCAAAGTTTGCAATTCCACGTGCAACCTGTGCTAGAACGTCCGGATGTACACACCTTACCATTTCTAGCAGAGCCTTTATGCAACCTTCTGCTTCTGCACGTAATTTTTTCTGTAGCTTATCTGGAACAAGACAATATAAAAGTTGTCGATACTCAGAGAGCTAAACGTGGCAGAAAACATAATCACAAAACTAAATAAGAATACGCAAGATAAAGACGGAAAAAAGTGTATGCAGTTTACCGTTCCCGCATAGATTAGCAAAGGCTCCTGCAACCATTCGAAGAGTTTGAGGGTCATCAGCATCAGATGCTATGTCTGACAATAAACTAATGCCTCCTTGAGACATTATAAGCTCCTGGTTGGTTTCTGCAAGAATAAAAACTTATAAAGTTAAATTAAGTAATGAGTTAGTGTAATAAGTAAATTAAAAATCAAAAAATGTACCAATTCCACATACTTACCACGCATTGCAAGGTTCGCAATAGCACCCGCAGCTACTCTACGTATGATATTATCCTTTGAGCTTCTTAGAAGCATGAACAAGGATGTAATGCCACCATCTTATACAATCTTATCCTGATTCGCTTCTGCAGATGAAAATGTAAGCATCCGTCTCTCTAAAATAACAAATATTGGGCGTCAGTATAAGAAGTTGAGTAGTGTACCATCCGCTGCTAGGTTCGCCAACGCTTTTACTGCACGAATCCGTACATCGGAATCTTCTGATTCAAACATGGTCAAGACCTCATGCAATCCCACTGTCATATCAGAGGATTCATCACAATATAGAATAAATTGATGTCTGAAACATAAACATTCAGCATTTGGTAAACATAATATTGACAGTAGATCAGATAGTTTAGCAGCTACCCTGGTCGAAGAGTTTGGCAGTTGATGCCTTTTCTCCATTTCTCTCATAAGCTCCATGACTCAATTGCAATAGCTGACTCTTCAAGATCATAATTTCCTTTTCAAAATTCTCCTTTTGGTGCGCCTCTTCTTCTAGCATCTTACGAAGCTTCAAAATCTCTAAATCTCCAGCAGCCTGGGACACGAAAAAGGGGTTACTTCACATTCCATGGGTCTATAACTTGGGAGTATGTAAAATAGACTGCTTGGTACTCAACTCAAATCACCATTGTAAACTATTGACGGTGAGATTATACCTCGGACTTTTTACACTGCGCCAGCTGAACTTTTACAGTGTTAGTCTCCTGCTCGGCAGCTTTCCTCAAATTAGTTTCATTCTGAAGAAATTGTTTGAGCTCTGCAATTTCTTCAGAAGCGGCTGCAGAAGGCCCCTGCGAAGCATAAAAGAAACAGGTTGCACTTCATTTGACAACAAAATCAAAGTTATAAAAGCAACATGTTAAGGATACCAATGCAGTACTTGGTTTTAAAAAAAAAAATCTGGGACATAAAGAAGTAAGAAACTGGCATTACAGGTCTCGCTGTGATTGAACATGCAACAAATGAATATACTGATTCTTTAAGCTGATAAACCATACAGTTATTAAAAACTTGATGCACTTGCTTGTCAAAGAAAAGAATTCACCTCCAATGCTTCTGAATAGTTCTTTTCAGCCTCGGAGACAAGATCTTGTGCTTCTACAACTATTCTCTGGATCTCATCAGGGAAAACTTTCTGCTGCATTTTAAGCTCTGCAATGAGTCCTTCTAGTTGTAAGTCAAGCCGCCTGGACAAGCTTTTATAGTCATATTCCTCCTTTATATTCACCATATTCTCCTCTTCCATAGCCTGAGAAAGAAAAAACTTATTTCTAGTATCCCAGTTCTCAGTTTCTCACCTATGCCTTGTCTCTCTGAGATTGTTCTCTCAGTCTCAGCCTAAGGTTTATCTGTAGACATTGTAAGCTTTAAACTTCAATGGCTTTGGTGAAGTCAAGGTTGGGGGAATTGAATTTTTCAGCAACACAAGAGCTTTTTTTTGAGAACATGCCGACTACTTATAATCAAGCAGAAAAGAACTAGGCAACTAGCAACTGATATTTTGAATTTTTCTTCGTAAGACTACCTCAATGACTTGCACCATGTTACTTAAGATTGCCGGAAGCCAGTCAATACAACATTACTGCTGGGGGAGATGTTCATTATGCTCTAAAATGGGTCAGCGCAAACACGAAATTCCAAACACCATGAAAACGTTATGCCTAATTTAACTCAATAATGAACCTTCTTAGGAATAGTGGGTTCTACACGAAAACTGAAACCAGCAACGAAATTGCATGCTTGAATCTAATTGTTTTTCATCTATGATACTTATGCTTTGAAATTGAAACTTGAGGTTATTTCAGCTGCATTGTCTATGGATCGGAGCACGGAAAGAGCCTTTGAATTTTTCAGGGAGGGGAAACAAAATTCTAGACTTCCCCACACCAGGTGAAGCAGCAACTCAATGGTGTTATCTTGGGTACTGAGTTAGTCGGCAGGGATTTTTGGATGTTAATTATGCTCTTGTGCCAGTTAAATTTCTCAAACAAAAGAGTGGTTTTCATGTCCCCTGGACTCCTAGAGAACTGGGAACTTTAACAGAATCCAAGATTTGAATATCTTGAGTTCACTTTGTCAAAAGGGATGCCAACGAAGTGGCTCTGCTTCCTTAGACTTTTTCCAGTTCGGTCTGGCGGCTCCATTCCCCTCCTATATAACTCCCCTTGTGCAGGCGGAGTGTTGTTAAGAAATGTTGAGAGGAGGCAAAAAAGATTGTCCTGCTTCAAGAGAAGGCAAACTACCTTCTAGTAAGATTGTCCAACTATTGTTGAAGTGTTATTTGCTCCTTTCCTTTTGTGGCCGTAAAAGAATCTGTTCCCGACTACAGGATTAAACCATTCATAACTTTAAACACTGTGTAAATCCACCAAACCAATACAGAGTGGATGGAGAATCATGATAAACAATAAAGAGCGGAGCAGAACAATGTACACAAGAAACTGAGAACAATCACAGTGAACTGAATGATTCTCAATAACAGTTTTTACAAGATACTGGGGAAACTTTTTTTTTTCTTTTTTCATTTTTGTTTCATATACAAATCAATTTCTACAATAATTAAGCTGGACTAATGTAGTCTACTGTAAATGAAGCTAGATGAACACCAACAGGGGGAGCAAAAAGAAATAATATAAAGAATGGAGACACTCGGTGAACATTTACTACCCTCAAATTGGTTACAACACATGCTACACACACGTCAACAATGATCTTGGCTGCACATCATACATGACGTATGAGTTCTTACATTGAAGCCACAACAAAAACAGGATGAGCTTCTGCACAACATTAAATTGCTTTTTGGATTTCGCAGAAGCTCCTGCCAAAATAAACTCTACAAAGCAAGCAGCTTAAAGCAAAACCGATATCAGCAGTCAATACGTAACCGTCGCAGTTCAGCTTGGAAAATAGGGCTTGAAGTTAGAGTCCGGTGGGCAAGAGTTCTTATATCAGCTCGAGAGCAGTCTCGTGAAATACGAACCAGTTCCCATAGCGCACCACCACTAATCATGTCCTTTGCATTTACTTCTGGAAAAGGAAACAAATGTTGAGTAAGAAGTGATTGCTATATTTGTGGTAACTCAGAAAATAATACCAATATTCCTAAAAACAGCAAATTTGAAATGAAAATCTGTTGGTGACTTGAAATCACTGCTAAAATTTTATTATTAAAACAAAAAGGACTTGTTTTCATAATAATTCCGGTTATATAAACATACCGTAAAAATGCTAAAAACACCCAGGCTTTCCAAATTCTAGAATAGGAAAATTAATTTTTAAATCATGAACCTGATGAAGTCTGATATATCAAGCACAAAACTAGTGCCAAAACTTACCATGCTGTGCCAAATGGCAGAGTGCAAGCTCGATATGGCGCCTGATTGGTGAGGCTTCATTGTTGGCGTTCTGCACTATCCAAGGAAGAGCTCCATCATCAATAAGGAGAGATTTCCCAGATTTTGACCCTGTGGTGATTAACATCTCAGTATATAGTATAGATACATAATAGTAAGCCTTACCTAAAGTATTTTTCAAATTATAATCAAATACTCGGCCACAACATGTTCAAGAGTCTCTCTAAAGTAGTAAATAATAATCCACCACCATATGTTGCCATAACCAGATTAAGGCCAGCCAGCAACAGCAAGGGTAAATATGAAAAGGAGAAAAACCATATTCGCAGAAACAGTGTACTAAGGACCTAATGGCTAAGACGTCAACAGAAAATAGTGTTATTACCTTGAGTGGCTGCTCTGGATTCACATTTTGCGAAGTTTGCTATTCCACGAGCAACTTGAGCAAGAACGTCTGGATGTGCACACCTCACCATGCCTAACAGAGCCTTAATCCCACCTTCTGCACGTAATTTTGTCTGTAGTTTATCTGGAACAAGACAATATAAAAATTGTTATACTCAAAGCTAATGACAGAAAAACATAACCGTACAAATAAATAAAAGAAAGAGGAAGGAAGAAAGTGTACGAAGTTTACCATTCCCACATAGATTAGCAATGGCTCCTGCAACCATTCGAAGAGTTTGAGGATCATCAGCATCGGATGCTGTGATCGACAATAAACTAATTCCTCCTTGAGACATTATAAGCTCCTGGTTGGTTTCTGCAAGAATAAACAATGAGGGACACCTTGAGAAAAAGCTTACAAAGTATAATCAAGTAATAAATAGAATCTAGTACAACAAGTAAATGAAAAAACAAAAAATGTATCAATTCCACATATTTACCATTCATTGCAAGGTTAGCAATAGCACCAGCAGCAACTCGACGTATCATCTCATCCTCTGAGCTTCTGAGGAGCATCAACAAGGATGTTAGGCCACCAGCTTCTACAATCTTCTC
Organism: Papaver somniferum; assembly: GCF_003573695.1. Taxonomy (NCBI): domain Eukaryota; kingdom Viridiplantae; phylum Streptophyta; class Magnoliopsida; order Ranunculales; family Papaveraceae; genus Papaver; species Papaver somniferum. The sequence goes on along the minus strand of NC_039361.1, from coordinate 32,751,070 downwards.
CTGATTTGCTTCTGTAGAGAAAATGTAAGCATCCGTCCCTCTACAATAACTAGTTTTGTGAATCAATATAAGAAGTCAAGTATTATGTACCTTCTGCTGCTAGGTTTGCCACCACTTTTACTGCATGAATCCGAACATCGGCGTCTTCTGATTCAAGCAAGGTCAAGATCTTCTGCAGTCCCACTGCCATATAAAGGGATCATCACAATGTAGAAAGAGGATAAAAACAAAAGTGATGTCCGAGCCATGAACATTCAGCATTTGGTAAATATAATATTAACAATAGATAGTTTAGGGCCTACCTTGTTCGAAGAGTTTGGCAATTGATCCCTTTTGTCCATTTCCTGATTCGTTGAGTTGTGACTGTCTAACTTGAGACACGAGAGAATCTAAACCAGTGAAGCCATTGCCAGATCCACCTTTATCCAGACCCCTCCTTGTCTAAATTAGAAAAAAAAGTTACAATGGATAAACAGCTAACATGGATTTAAGAAATCTAAAGAGCAGTGGCAATGCAAAAACATGGTTTGTGCTTGTGGTACTCTCCCACCATTTCGCACGAAGAGTCCTAGACACGTATTTGATAACTGATGAAATACCATGCACTAGCAATTTCAGGTCAGGACATGTGTTTTAGTACACCTACCAAAACATGAGTACTTATTAACCAGATACCAAAATTTGACTAAGTTTATACTTGTACAAATGCATTAATATATAGCAAGACACATAAATCAAGTCTACCTCATCAGCTTCATAACTCAATTGCAATAGCTGGCTCCTCAGGATCGTAATTTCTTCCTCAAGTTTCTCCTTTTGGTGTGCCTCTTCTTCCAGCATCTTACGAAGCTTCAAAATCTCTGCATTTCCAGCAGCCTAGGGCACGGAAAGGGGGTTAATTTACATTCTACAGGTCTGTCAGTTGGGAGTTGCAAAATAGACTGCTTGGTACTAGGGATTGTGAAATTATACCTCGGACCTTTTCCACTGCGCCAGCTGAGCTTTAACAGTGTTGGTCTCCTGCTCAGCAGCTTTCCTAGAATTAATTTCATTCTGAAGCAATTGTTTGAGCTCTGCAATTTCCTCAGAAGCAGCTGCAGAAGGCCCCTGTGCAGCAGAAAGGAAACCGGTTGCACTTTATTTTACGACATAATTGAAGTTATAAAAGCAACATGTTAAAGAAACTAATACTTGGATCAAAAGAAAATCTAGGACACAAAGAAGTAAGAAACCAGCATTACAAGTTTCCATTATATGTTTTGGTCGACCAAATACACAAGCTAATAACATTAAGGAGAAGAAAGTTTTTCGAAAGGTATATTGAAGTTTTTAGTAACTTCCGTATTCTTCTCTACTGGTTAATTTACTCAACCGGTATATTTTTTTCGAATAATAGTAACCATAAGTATGGCAATAAGAAAGAGATCTAAACAGGGAGAAGATTATATCATAAAAAGGGAAGGAACGAACCGCTCTAGCTTCCAAATCTTTATTTTCTTTATCGCATTTTTGTTGATTCAACGCCCATTGCTCTTCAAGCTTCTTTATTGATTCCTTATAATCTTTTTGGTGTTGAAGTCTCTCATTCTACAAAATAACAAAGTATGAAGACAACTTACAGTAGCTTGAAAGGCAATAAAAGCAGCATACACTATAAGAGTACCATGTTCTTTCACAGCACCTTCTAGAGAGTATAAAGTACTTAAAACAATCATTTCAACTTTCTTTTCTGAAACTAGTGAGTATTATTGGCTACGATGCCACGTGAGTCATCAGAATATTTCATCCTAAACAGGCAAGTCACCTCTTGTGATATGGTGATCACCAAACATGATCATTACTTACACCACCTCATGAATGTGCCTATCAGAGTGAAAGTTAAGCATTACAGATACAGCATCATTTTTCACCCACTTGGGTCTAAAAGGAATATGTAAGAAAAACTGTCTAGCACACCTGTCTCACTGTGCTTGAACAGTTTACAATTAAGCTTCAAAATTTTGGGACTACTGCAACTTTTTTTTCTGTGGGTCAGAAACAAGGAAAAGTCCAGAGCAAATGGGAGGTATTATTTCTTGATATGTATGCCTCTTCAGAAAGAAAAGGCAACAAATGAATATACTGACTACGTAAGCTAAGAAACCATTGAACATACATGTAGTTCACGTGAACTCAGTTCAGTTATTAAAAAAATGACGAACTTGCTTGTCAAAGTAACCAAAATGCTATATAATTCACCTCCAATGCTTCTGAATATTTCCTTTCAGCCACAGAGACACGATCTTCTGCTTCTGCAGCTATTTTTTCAAGTTCATCACGGAAAACTTTCTGCTGCCTTTCATGCTCTGCAATAAGTCTGTCTAGTTGTATGTCAAGCCGTCTGGACAAACTTTTATAATCAAATTCTTCCTTTATTTTCACCATATTCTCCACTTTCATGGCCTGAGTTAAGATGAATGTTAGAAAACCTCCAAGTTCTGATACAGTTAACTGAGTATAAGAAAGGACATCAAGCATTTACATAAAAGCTTGTAAAGCTGTGGCAATATAAGAAGGCACATTATAATTAAGCATAACTTAAAAATCCACAAGGACCATGACTGCTGGGGACATAGTATCTTAAGTTTAACTAATAAGGTTTACACACGAAGACTCCAGTGCCAGTTATTTTCGTTTTAATTTAAGGATTGCAAGACGTGAAATATAACTACAAGTCTACGACCATGCAATTAGAGGAACTTCACATGGAGATAATGCAGTTGAGTAACCCACCCGTTGTCCAAACATGATTGTACTTGAAGTCTCTCCCCGATGGCGTGGAGATGGCCCGATGGTTACAATCAATGAGGTTCTTGCGGTGCCTGGTACAAATAGAAGAAACAATTATAATCACGTATTAACAGGCATATGAAACTTAAATTGCAGATAAAAATCAGTGCACAAGAGTAGTAGATCAATCAGAACATCCAACTAAAGTGTGAAGCGAGTAAGAGTTATCCTCCAGTAGCTTAATGAAAGGCAAATTGAAACAACAAAATACCCTAAGAACGGATTACCTCCAAAAGAATCTCGAAGCAACCTTGTGAGTTTCGAGTCACGAACAGGAACATGTGGACTGTTTTCTGCTAGGGCGTTTATGCACTTTCCTAATGCACTTAACGAGAGATTAATGGATTTGGCTTCCTCTAGTGTGTGGCCTTCACTTCCTGTTTAAAAGGAAAATAACATAAGAAATCCTTGTGAAAATGTTGGGAGGGTAGCAATACAAGAAGATTGAAAGCTGTCTTCATACTTCCACGATACTTCTAGAAGAGCAAGGGGATAGATCATAGATATGATGTTATGATGCTGAAACAACCAACCGAGAAAGTCACTTTTTGACTGCTATAAATTGTGTTTAGTACCTGATTTATCAATACGTTCTGAACCCGCAAGATCTACTACAACCAACTTCCCTTTCCGAACAACGCCTGGCTTTGAATTCTTGACCAGGTGAGAGGTGTTTCCATTCTCACTCGAAATGGCTGCTTCCCTTCCCTTGACAGACCTTCTGACATTCACCTGCCGCAACAGAGCAAAATTAGCTCACCGCCTCTTAACAAATCCTACAAGGTTTTTTAGTTTCCTTCTATTTATTTTTAGGATGCATCTGTTTTTGTGGTGGTGGATGGATTTTGCACGTATAGAGAACATACAAAAGACCAGATAATGTACCATCAAAATAGCATGACTCCGGGAAGACTCCGTATTCATCTTAGTGTTTGCAGCAAACCGATGAGCTTCCCCTAATGATAGCAACTCAATGAAACTATGCTGATCCCTGATATCTACAAGGGTTGCCCCAGGTAACGAAACATCTCCAGTTCTTGGATCCTCCACAATGGATATGTTATCATTTGAGGGATCAAGGAGGTCTTGAATGGTTTCCATATACAACTGCATATATTTGGGATGAGAAAGAATGTAAGGCTACCATGTGTGACACGGCTTTAATCTGTTCACTAAATGTGATTAGCAAACAAACCCAGCAAACAGGAACTGAAACTGAAACCAAAAACCGAAAAATTGAGGCTAACAACCTGCAAGAAAGAAACTGACACAGAATCCACTTCTGGAGAAACATCAGCTAAAATATCCTCCATCGCTCGAACCATAATACCACGAGCTGCAGTATCTTCCTCCCCGAGCCGTCCAAGAGTAAATGTCTTTCCTGTGCCAGTCTGTCCATAAGCCATCACCGTCCCATTGTACCCCTCTAGGACACTCTACAGAAAGAATCTAAGCATCAGAAAACTCCGAAGATATTTCTTAATTTTACCGAAGCTACCTTAGACTGTTTAACTAGTTTATTTAATTTGTAAAACGCAGTACTTCTAAAAGAGTTATTCATAATTTTTACCAAATCTTCTATTATACAACCAGTGAAAAATGAGCTATTCGAAGTATTTAAACTTTATTACATGAGTAAAACATCTAAGAGAGTTACAATCGCAATATTAGAACACTCCATAATACAGAAATTCAATGAAAACATATGATTCATACAGTTTATTCAGCAACCAATTCATGAGTAACTCGAGAATGTTTGTACAGAACCAAGAGATTATTCTTTAATACACACCTCAACGACAGGTTTAGCCACTACTTCATACACACGCTTTTGTGAGGCGAACTCAGTCAGAACTTCATCAAACTCAAAGGTGTCTGAGTCCCAGTTGTTTTTGCGAAGCTTCAACCTTTTCAGCTAAGATAAAGGAAACAAAGCATGAGTTTATCATTTACATATAGCAGTCTTTTCATGAAAAATCAGAGAGAACGCCACTATAGTAGAATGTGCAAATCAAAAGATATAGGAACAGAAATTACCTCAGGCTGCAATTCAACACAATCAGCAAAATCTGCATCTGCTACCATTTCTTCCCCATTCCGTGGTCGCAGTCTTACAGCAACTCGAACCCTTCCTGGAACTGCCCAGAACATTGTTATTAAAATTAACCCAAAAACAGCATGCATGACAATGAGCAATTACTAGGGAAGTTGGCATTATGGGAAAAAGCCCAAGTCGAAAACATATGTTATTGTTAAACGCTAACAGAATAAAGCCTGCAATTGAATAAACCTAATGTTTCTCGATTAAAATTAGAAGGAAACACTAAATAGGGTGTGCAGCAAAAGATCTTGATGTTCTCATGTATTACAACTTAAACGGTTCATACCCAAAAGAGTTGCTGTTTGGCAATTATGCCATTTAAGATATGTAACTGAATTCTAACACTTTTATGATCTGTTTTGATATGTAACTGAATTCTTTTATGATCTGTTTTGCTTTTTTTGATTGGCAAATTAGTGTGTAAACGATTTCGACTTCAGGTCGAGGGTATCAACACCCAATGACTTTACCACCTAATCTAAGGCATCTACCAATTCGGTGAATCTAACGATTATACTCTTAGTGTATACCCAAAACATCATTTTGATACGACCAAGAACCAGTTAGGAGGTGAATTGTAAATGCCTCTCTAATAGGGTGATAAAGTCGTTGGGTGATAATACCCATTGCCTGAGGTCGAAACTCGTCTACATCCTAATTTACCCATCAAAAAATAAACAAGATGCAAAATCCCTAAGACTGTATCTTTAATTACTTTACACATTGGCTACTGCATGATAAATTTATCAGTGCCAGTTAATCTGCTAAAATCCATTTAAAGAACACTTAGTTCACAGATAATACGTGAAAACGTTGAAGGCTATAGATATAAACAAATTCAAAAGATAAAATTAGGTGACGAGGAATCATTTACTGTTTTGCTCTTCTGTTTACTTTCGCAAATTTTCCTTGTAAGTTTGATTAAGAAACTAGTATCTAGTGATTGTCTTCAAGCTTTCTTTAACCAACCATTATCAAGGAAATTATATAGTTTATCAAGTTGCAAACAGCATTGAACTTCCAACCTCTAAAAAAGTAGTTCTACAAATCAGTAGAACATTCTGCCTTTAGCAAACATAATTGAAACTCTACTGATAATCACAGTGACAACTGAGAAATTGAAAAACATGACTGAAATTGAAGAAAAAAAAATCAGCCTATTTCCCCTAAATGAACAATCCAAAAAAAAAAATCAAAAAATCAATAGATATCAGGTCCTTACTAAAACCTAAAACTGAAATCTCATGAAACAAAGCCCAAACAGATGAAAAAATACAAATTTACATTAAAAAAAAAATCAAATAAATTGAATAAATAAATGATTACTACTAACCTCCAGAATCATCTTTAATAGTAGTATTTCCCCCACATAGAGAACCAGGACTACTTCTTCTAAGATTAGATGTTGAAGTTGTTAATTTAGATTTATTATTTGAAGATTTCACATTTGAATTCAAAGCAAAAGGTCTTTCAACTTTTATACTACTAGATCCCCCCTTTGGTACACCACCACCATTTCTGTATATCCCATTCGGAGTAGCCATAATCACTCACTTCACTCCACCACCATTAACTTAAAGATTAAGATCCTTCCACCACTGAAAATCAAATCAAAATAAACGTTTAATTTAGGGTTTTTTTCTGAAGCGGTTTTTGAAAACCAAATAGCGGTAGAGAGAGAGAGAAAGAGGGAGGTTGCTTTTGGAAGTAAGTAAAAAACAGTGCTCGAGTGTGGTGAGAAAATATGGAAGAAGAAGAAAGAGGAGAAGGGATGGACTGAGGCTTTTAGTGGGTCCCGCGGGTTTTCTTCCTTTTTTGATATTTTTGTGATGTGACGGAGATATCCTTGTGAGGACTGAGGAGGTGATTTTACTCGTGAGGATCTTAAATTACGGTGACTATCTTTGTTTAGTGGGTTAAGTGGGGTTTGTTTAGGATGTCCTAATTACCCTTACAGAGGGTTAAACCATGATCCCCACTCCACGAGGAAATGGTCAAGTAACCAACATTGCTAATGTGGAGTAGCAGATTACTAGAGACCGTACAAAAACATATACCGTATAAGATAACCTTTTAGTTTATCTAATATGGATAGAGGGATTTACTGTTTAGTCCACAAAATCCGACCCGGATTACTGGCTAGTTCAGTGCCAAAAAATATTTACTCCCTAGTCCAAAAAAAATTTAAAAAGAGTAAAATTACTCTACTAACCCTATTATATAACATTACATATAATAATACATATGTTGCTACATATTACATATGTAGTATACTAGTAGTAATTAGTAGTAACTAGTATGTACTATGTAGTAATAACATACGTAGTATGTAGTAATAATATATATAGTATGTAGTATACTAGTAGTAACTAGTATACTAGTAGTAATATGTTATGTATTGATACTACATATTGACATGTAGTATGTTATATATTGATATGTAGTATAATAATACATATGTTACTACATATTACATATGTAGTATACTAGTAGTAATTAGTAGTAACTAGTATGTAGTATGTAGTAATAACATATATAGTATGTAGTATACTAGTAGTAATATGTTATGTATTGATACTACATATTGATATGTAGTATGTTATGTATTGATACTACATATTGACATGTAGTATGTTATATATTGATATGTAGTATGTTTGATATGTAATATGTTATATTGATATGTAGTACGTTATGTATTGATACTACATATTGATATGTAGTATGTTTGATATGTAATATGTTTGATATGTAGTATGTTTGATATTGGTACTACATATTGATATGTAGTATGTTATGTATTGATACTACATATCAAAAAAAATTGTTATGTATTGATACTACATATTTTACTACTAGTACTAGTTACTACTAGTTTACTATTAATATGTACTATACTATACTATAGGAGTATAGTACATATTAATGTGTACTATACTATAGGAGTATACTAGTTTACTAGTCTAGTAAACTAGTATAGTATAGTAAAGTAGTTACACAATTTACTAGTAACAATAAGATATTTTTGTTACTACTAGTACAGTACATATTAATATGTAGTATCACCGTATTGATACTAATATGTAGTAACATACTACTAGTAACATTTACATGTGTTGATACTAATTAGACCTGGAAGGGTGTTTTAGGAATTTATAAAATACACTTTATAGTCTCCACGAAGTTTTTGGACTAGAGAGTAAATCTTTTCCACGGGTGGACTAGCCATTAACTGGGTCGCTAGAACTGGACTAGCCAGTAATTCCTACATATGGATTTTGGTATTCTTCCCACTAAACTGGTACCTACATTAAAAGCTATCGAAATAACTGCATGGTAGTAATATGGTATAATGTATTATCTCGTCAATTTGATTTTTTTTTTTGAAGCATGAAATTAATTAAAAGGAAAATAGTTTACTATTTGTCGTGGGTATGTGGTACCCACAATCATGAAATAGAATTTTGACTAATAAAATATGGGATCGCTTGGTCCCATATTTTGGTTGATAAACTCCCCGCTTGACTTCCATCTGCCGCATGATTGGCTAATCCGTCTGCCGCTTGATTTCCTTCCGTGTAATTGTGCTGAATAGCAGGCTGTGGGATCTGTCGAAATCTGATTTATATTTCCTCGATCATCCCTGATATGTGCCAAGGTGGAGGGGTAGAGGAAGTGATGAAACGCAGAAGGTTCTCTGAATCGGTTTCAAAAAGAACGCTTGGCCATTGCCTTTTTGTTGTTGTTCTTGATGCCAATGAAAGAGCCCAAGTTTTTGCAGTTAATGCAGTCGTAATTCCTAGTGGCTAAGATAGAGCCATTAAAGTTGTGCATCAGAATCTCTGCACATGAACCCTGCCCCGCAAATCCTGGGTAACCTCTGACTGCTCCATTTGTGTTAATTTGATGTTCTGATTTTGCGATTAACTTCTATTTTTGACATTGTAAATAAGGCAATATATTCATGGGAGGTATTTAGTCTTAATCTGTCATGTGTTCTAAAAGGCATGGATACAATGGTTTTGTTAAAAAAAATTAAGGCAATATTCATTATTTTTAGAAAATATTAACTTCGAAAAGTGATATTTTAACTCTTTTATTTTTGATTAAAAATAAGTCAAACTGAAAACGTGAACGTATCATTTTTTCTGGTGTTAGATAACTATCCAAACAAAATCGTGAAAACTTATTTATCCGTATACTAGTTATATCATCGTCGTTAGATTTTAATGTAAATAAATTGAGTTTGAAATGATTTTAATATAAATAAATTGAGTTTGAAATTTATCAGTATCAAAATTTATAATAATTATGTGAGGAAAGCTATTTCAAAATGATTATTAAAATATTCCGATTTTTTTAACCTAGCTCCCTCTTCTCTAAACGAAAACCTTCCCCTCTCCGGCCGTCTCCTGCTCAGATTGGCCATGTTACCTAGTTCATCAGCCTCTTTTATCTATATTAACTAGATGTAGTTTTCCTTTATGTTATGCTTTAATCTATGTTCCTTGTGGTTTAGCTGTTGCTGAGATGCAATTTTGGTTTTGTTTGTTTGGGTTTTGGGGTGGTATGGAAACTATGGGTGTGGATCTGATGAAGAAAAGTGACTGAAGTTTACCACCATGTTCATCTCGGATCAATGAGCAAATCGATGTTTCAGCCTCAACTCCGGCGTCTTTGTTTAGATCGGTGATTAACAGCCCTAGATATCCTCTGATTTTTTTCATTAGGGGTTATCTTTGATTTATTTTCAAATAGATCGATTTTTATTTCGGCTGTTAGTTTTAGTTTTATGTTAATCAGGTCTGCTTTGGTGTTTTCTTTGATGGGTTTGGTGTTAATCTATGTATTCTGGATCTTATGTTCGGGTCACTTTCTATTACTGATGGATACTCCCCCCAAGTTTGGTGATGATCTCTGCAGGAAAAAACAACAACTCCGACGATTTTTCAGGCGAGTTTTTATAGTTCCGGCAGGCGAAGTATCTGATAAACAGTTCTTGGAAGGTCAGGGTTTTCAGATAAAAATTAAAAATGTTTCTAGGGTTGTGGATCACGCTTCAATGATCCAATCTCTCCCGTATGTAAGCGGGTGCTACTGTTACTATTATTACCGGTCTCTCCCGTGTTTAATCGGGGGTTACCACTGTTACTGGATTCTGGTATACATGATTCTGTTAACTGAGATTCTGATACTGGAGATTTGTCACTTGGTCCTGTTAGAAGATTACTTGCAGTCAGTCATGTTGTTTTTACTTTGTGGTGTCCAGTAACTCCAGGTTTTAATGCCCGTTTTATCTATTAAAAAAAAAAGATCAAAAAAGTAAGCAGTATTATTTATTTACTTTTGATCAATACAACAGCAAAAAATTTATAGATGAGTGAAACGGAAGCAGCAGTACTATGTAATCTCAAAATTTTAAGTCATTTCAAGTCATTCTTTAGTCGCATTGGAACTGCCCAAATGGCTAAAATTGTATATATAATTTGAGTACGAAACACTGTCTCCAGAATGAAAGTTAGGCCAAAAGCTTCAATTCTAGAGCTCCTGGCCCCCGACCAATAGACATTGAGGATTACCAATATACGGTAATACAAAACATAACCTATCACTCCTACCTGAAGAATAGAGACGAGTGTTTCCATTCTTTCTTGGAATGTTCGATCCACATGAAACACCAGTGGCGATGATTACCACTCTACCTTAAGTCTAATCTCTAAACCGTACAACATTTTACTGCTTCTTGTACAACATTTTACTGCTTCCTTTGATTTCAATTGCATCTTCCATCGCTCCTCTAAACCGTACAACATTTTACTGCTTCCTTTGATTTCAATTGCATCTTCCATCGCTCAATGTAACAAATAGTGCAGAGACACGGTCTATCTTCTTCGATTTCAATTGCATCTTTTATTGCTGGATATAACTCAATCGCATCTTCTGTTGCTAGACATAACCAATGACACAGAGACGCGACCATGTTAATGGGTTCAACTGTTATTGGCAGATGCACATATTGAATCCCGTCGTTTGTTTGTCGACCCTAATCCGGTTCAACTGTTATTGGCAGATGCACATATTGAATCCCGTCGTTTGTTTGTAGACCCTAATCCCATTATTTATTGATATATTTTTTTTTGCTATTTTTTTTACTGGATTTTTGTTGTGTTTAGGGTTTCCCTATGCTGAAGAGAAAAGGGCACTAGCGATGACCTTGCAACTTCAAAACTGTGGGAAGCTGATATGGTTGTGACTCACTATGCTGCTGGACTGATCTTAAACATACTTTGGTCAGTAACACTTTTAGTTTTTTGACACTGTTTATTTTTTAAATTAAGGGTGTTTTATTCATCAAGTTGTTCTTAAGTTTATATATATTTGATACCTATTCTGTGGCATTAGCCATGACCTTGCAACTTTGAAACTGTGGGAAGCTGATATGAGCTTGCAGTGGCTTCGAGATGCGGAAATATTTTTGTAATTAACTTTCCTTGAACAAATGATGTTAATAGTAGATTAAGATTGTATTTGTTAAGTTGCTTTTTCTTTTATTGTTATTGTATATATTCATATGGTTAACATTCTTTTCTATCTGAAGCTATTACGATAGCAAAGCTAAGGAGAGCACAATTTATTACCAATAGCCACTCCTCCTTGGGCTTCGTAACCTGGAAGATCCTTACCATCATCTTCTTCTCTAGCTTTAGATGTATTATTAGACTCCAAATAATAATCTTGAACCTGCTGATTGTAAGTAGGTCACAATAACATCATCGCGTGGTGGTGGTAGTAAATCTGATGGGGAGGACTTGGCGATAGAACTGGGGAGTCTTTAGTAGTTTCATCCTAAAACGAAATATTATAGCATTAGTAAGGCTAAAAACACTACTTTCTAAATAAATTCTATTAAAATTTAGCTATAAATAGAAATAATATAATAATACACAACCAACCCAAAAACATCTCACCATTTCTAATGCTTTTGTATTATATCTTATTGGAGGAAATATTTGTCTCTGGCGTCTTCCATCCTTATTTGAACGTCATTGCCCGCTGATCTTCAAAAGGAAAGAATGCTTAGTGCCCCCACTAGATGGTTCGAGCTCATCAATTAAGCTTAAGAGGAAAAATGGATATTGGTGTAGGTAATGTTTAGATTGATCTTTATGCAGTTTTATGGAAATTATACTATTTCATTCCAGGTAATGTGAGGTATTTAACTGGTGTTGTTCCTTCGAGTTTTGTTTGCCTGGAGGTATGTACCTTATAATTCCATTGACAAGCAGTAGCAATGTTACGTCTAGATAACATCCAATTCTTGCTGGCATTTTACTTCCCTATGTTCTTATTACGTCCAAGGATTATTTGTCTGCGGATATGTATGTACCTTATAATTGGAATAACAAGCAGTAGTGTTGTGTCCATCTGGCATCCAATTCTTGCTGGCATTTTACTTCCTTAGATTAGTAAAGTTTTACCTATCACAGCTTTCATTTTTTCTATTCAGTTGGTTTTTCAGCCAAAGTTCGCCTATGACAACTTTCAATTTTTCCTTGGATGTTCACAATTAGTAAAGTTTGTGTTTCTAAATTATTGTGTTTTTTAATTCTTAAATTTATATATTAAGTATACTTCTCTTATGGATCAATTGATAGGTATAGGGCTGTTCATGAGCACTTCTTTTATGGATCAGTGTTTTGAATGGAACCATTTTTATAAATTGTTTGAATAAGGCAACAAGCTCAGCTTGCCACATAAATAAAAACCACTTAGCTTGACAGAACCTGCAATTAATGAAGAGTGACAATGTCTATGGCTGAAGTATACAATAGTTCTGTAATTTTTGTGCCAAAGAAATAGTGCAATTGCTTGAAAGAACCGGCAATGAGGACGGTTGGTGCAATCAAAATGCACCGTTGTTTCTTATGGTTTAATTGCGACAAAGGTTATGACTAGAGACTCCCCATGTTTCTGCAATTTTTTTTTAATCTTCTTACTAATTTATTATTTGGTTTTGTTTGTTAGATACATCGTGATTTATGTGCAAAGGATTTAGAACCTGTATCACTTGTTGTTTGGTGGCAAGGAGGAACAATTATTAGTGGGATTGTGGGGATCCCTCTTTGCATTATATATTTGCTTATCTAGCTCTCTTTTGTACTGAGAAACTTTATTGTATTTAGAATTTATAAAGCCAGGAGAGTGTGACGAGATTCCACCATTGAAGATGAAGAGCAGGGCGAAGACAACAATGAAGTTGAAGAAACCTAACGTAAGTTGATGAATGGGGATCACGAGGTTGAATTAGACAATGCATTTTTGAGGCAATACTGATTTTTTATAGGATTTTAAATATTTTAAATTTGTAATATATCCTTGCATTTAATTGAGGTCCGTTTATAACAGCGTTGGGTTTACATGTCAAGGAAAAAAATTATAAGGAGTTACAACAAATTATGTTGAATAGGTACTTCTGCAAGGAAATATAATTGTACTCATCGTTGTAGGTTTTACCCAAGGTTAGAGTGGTGCCGGCTAAATTTATGTTGTGCGTCAAATAGTTGACACTGCTTTGTGTTCAAAGTTAAGTCCACTGTTTGAATTTATTTGGTGGAATGTCTGAAGCTAATGAGTTTGGGTGGAAGACTTGAGAAGTATCCCAGACTATTAGATTTTACAAGGTTAAAAAATAAAAGATCACCACCTTAACTGATTTTCTTGCTGGTATAGGTCAGTGCTGAAGGTGGGACAAGACAGAAAATACGGTGCTCATTGTTATAGGTCAGTGCTGAAGCATACTGTCGAAGAACACCTTAAAAGTACACTTTGCTGTCGGAAAATATTGATTTATGAACACAAAACACTTTAATATCGAAGCATACTGATTCATGAACACATTATATAACGGTTAGTACGTTCCTTTATTGTTTCGATCGGTGGCTGTGTAACAAACATGACCACCAACCAAGACCCCGTGCAACACACGGGCAAATCACTAGTTACACTAGTTTATCAGGAACCTAAATTGACCTTCTAGGAGTTAACCCCAATGACCCAGCGGTGTACTCCTATATCCCATAAATGCAGATTAGATCACTGTACATTCTACGATCATCTGCCTGTACTAATAAGATCATTAATATAAACCGTGTAGGGCAAAGTAGAAAGCCAAAAATAGCTCACTAACCTGACATATCGACTCATGAATGTCCTTCTACACACGCACAAGAAAAATATTTTAATATCATCATTTTTTTTTCCATATAATAATGTCTATAAATCAGTAACTACGTTACTATCAATGTGAGGTATGAAAAAGAAAAAAAAAAAGCATTTGCGTGTAATCAATTGTTTCCTACATTGGCAAAAAGAAGCAAGTGCTCTTTTGTTTAGAGACAAGCAGATTATTAATACATGATTAGTGCATCATTGCCAGCAATTACATAACTTAATTATACAACCCATATGGAACCACGAGGAACAGAGACCATGGGAATTGAACTGATTGGCTCCCAGAAGGAGCCATGCATGGGCAAGCTGCAAGTAGGTGTTAAAACAAATTGATATGGATCCGGCAGGTCTGCCCGGGGGCACCCCACTGCCCAGTTCTGATACCCATTGCTCATGCCGGAAACATGCATAGTGGTTATATTTTACTTACCATGACGGTATTTACTGCGGCATGGATTAGTGGGGCTGGTTCCGTTGGATACCTTAACTGCTTGATGCCAAGATACCTCGTTGTTTCAAACCACGTGATCGTGATCGAGGCAAGACAGTTCCTTGTTGTTTGTCCAGCTGAAATAAAATTTAGAGCCCGGACAACTTTTCTTTCAGAGTTAATATTTAAGTTTTAACGTTTATCCATTTTTTGGTGAGATCAGATTGGAAATGTCAAGAGGATTAAGTTAGTGATTATGATTGCTGTCAACACTCATAGGTGTGAGTGTGAGAACAACAAAACTAGTATAATAAATGTTGTTTCCCTTTTGGCTATGTGGTCCATGATTTGGGAGGACCGGAAAAATGGAATAATCAGGGGACTAATTAAACAACCGAAGATTCCATTGTTGTTGTGTGAAATAGGTTTTGTTTGGCCCCTTGATATGGTACGGTCATCATGGATCTTCGAAACCGTAAAAAAAGAGGTAGGATTGTTAATCAAGAATCAGGGGCAGAAAAACCTTAACTAATTATATTGATGATAACAACCCGAGTTGAATCGGGCACAGTTATATGACTCGTTACGGGACTGACTTAGTACATGATTTCCAGTCGTTTTTGATAAATCAAACGGATGACAAATAACATAATAATAACAAACCAAGAACTTAATAAACCAGTTACATGCTCTAATTTGATGGAGAGTTCTATCCGTTGGCAGTAACAATAGCAGGATAAGGATAAATTTGAATGGTCCTTTCTAGATGAAAAGTGGCATATTCAAAATAATTAACAACTCAACAATCAGTAGACATGTTAGGATCAAAAAGATCCAACCATTTTTCTAGGTTTTTTTGTTTTTTTGTTTTTTTTATTATAAACATAGTAACAAAGATAACATGAATCGATTATCTTGAATCGGAATTTGTCGAAGTTGGTCGGAGTTTTCATCATCGATCTTCGATAACAGTTTGCTAGTTGTTGGTGTCTTTTGTAGTCTTGTTGTTGTAACCTTGATCTTCTTCATTAAACTGAGTGTAATATCAGTTCTAGGAACCTATCAGGACCCCAAATCATAACATTAAAAAAGAAACTAAGAAACATTTAATATCCTTAGATCACAGTAGAAATAATGAGATAATTAGGGTTTAATCTGACTAACTCATATTCAAAACCAAGACTTTAATATAAAAACTAAAATCAAAGCATTGTGGGTCTTATGGAAATTGGTGACATAAATTTCCCGAATAAGGTTATTTGGAGTCGGTCTTACCCATGTAAGCTTCTCTTTCAATAATAATAAAAAAAAACCCATGTAAGCTGAATTTCTTTCTTTGGCTTTTTTATCATGAAAGATTGATGACAACCGATGAATTAAATAGAAGGGGTATTAATGTGAATAGGTTGTGCCGGTTTTGTGAGGAGCAAGATGGAACAAGTGCTCATTTGTTTTACGGTTGTCGGAGAACTAAGAGAATTTGGACATACTTTGCCGAAGGATGTAGCTTTCAATGGAACTACAACACTAATATCGCCACAACTATAAAAACTTGGAAGCATGAATGGGGTGATGAGCGTCTTAATCGCATTTGGAACAACTTACTGGTTGCTATATGGTGGTGCACTTGGAATGAAAGAAATGCTAGGATCTTCAACAACAAAAAGAGAAATTTGGCAAGTTTGATTAGAGATATCAAGATTCAAGCTTTCTTTTGGGCGGAGTCTAACACTAAAATGTTAGGATTAACGGCCAACACGGTGATAGCATAGTGAGACACAAATATTTATCATTCTCATTGATTTGGATTTTCAAAAGTAAGACCGTCGGATTTATACTTTGTTTTTTTTTTCTTTTTTTTCCTTTCTTAGGTGACCGAATCCCCTTTTCCTTTTCTTTTTTATTTGTTTATTTATTTATTTATTTATATTTTCGGTTGTATTTATCGGGTTGAGGTACCCCTTAAGTACCTTTTTTCAATGAATTTTTCTATTGACCGATCAAAAAAACAAACATAAATAGACGAAAATGGAGAGATTGAAGATAAGTTTGAGTTGTTTTACTCAGGTCTACTCTCAAAGGAGCAGATCTGAACAATAGAGATTTCAGGCGGCTGTTTTGTCGTTGAGACTTTGGGAATGTACTATGTAACTTGAAGTCCTCTCTCGCTCACTCCTTCATCTTTTTCCACAAAATCATCAACAACAACCCTTCTCTGCTCATATCTGATCCATTTGGGACCGGATTTGAGCAGATTTCTTCAGTATTTCTTGCTTTCTAGGTTAGTTAGTAGTTATATCTTAGTTCTAATGGTGGTTTTATCTACTCTTTTGAGGTTCAACTTAGTTGTAATAGTGGTTCTTGGTTATTGGGTTGGGTTTTAAGCTCAATAATGATGCTCTCCAACGATAAAATCTTCATCTTTGTTGTCTCCAGCGAAGGAATATGCATAGGTGATTTGTTTGACAACGAAAGCTTCATCACTAGTTACAAGAGAAATCACTCCTATTTTGGGAGCACATTTTTCTAAAGAAGAAAAACAAACTAAATGGTTGGTTGGAATTTAATTCCGAGTAAAATCATTATTCCTCTGAATGGTTTACAACCCCTATTGCAACTGTCAATTGGCTCATTCGTAAAAGATAAATTTTGAGGGATGTTCAAAGTTTGCTTGCAGATGTTCGAAGTTTTTCTTTGTTCAAAGTTTGGTTGCAATATTTATAACGCTTTGCTTGCAGATGTTCAAAAATTTTCTTTTTTTCATTATTTCTCTGAAGGTAATTCTCAAATTGTAGGGAACAGCTCTGTACAAGACAACACATGCGGAGTTCGACTCAAATTATTTTGTTTCTCTTTATGTTGTTGTTTTGTCTGGCATTTCAGTTCTTCGTCCAGGAAACAAAATAGCTGGATTGTAAAATTCTATTCACGAAGTGAGATTATTAATTTATTTTATTCGAATACCAATGTATGTAGATTGGTACTATATTATAATAGGAAATTTTTATTCTTATTTTTTGATGAAGTATTATGTTTTAGATTATACACAAATATCGTAGTGGTGATAATAATGCTTACACTCAAACAGTTGATACAAATTTTACGACCTGAAAGTGCTTAGTCGGAATGTCATGCAATACCTATCGAGCGAAACGGTCCAGCGATATTATCGAAGGAGGAAATAACATGGTTATGTATTACCTGGCTAAATTGGGGCCTATGCCACTTAATTGGGGCCTATGGATTTTTTCATCCACCCGATAAAGAATGATAAGGGTGTCTGAGTTTGATGAAACTACCATTTTACCCTCTATCAAATATTAATATTACTAATTTGTCCCCATCAAATCCTAATCATAAAATTAAAAACTAAAATCAAAATCAAAATCATAAAACTGAAATCATAAAATTTAAAAACTAAAATCAAAATCAAAATCAAAAAACTAAAATCATAAAATTAAAAACTAAAATCAAAATCAAATTCATTTCCATCTCCACTTCAATTGATTCTTCTTCTTTTCTTCTCAACCCAATCCTATAAACTAGGTTTTGGTAACATAAAATTGCTCAAGAATTGAAAATTTTGAAGTCAAATTATTCCTGGTTTATCAGAATCGGTTAACGTTAATGTATATGTGATCCGATTGCAAATAGAAACGGTTTATGTTCATGCCCACAAAGACCGATTGTCCTTGATATGTTTTCTGGTTCGAGAAATTTGAACCAGAATCGGATTATATTAGCATTTATAAAAACCGATTGTTGATGTATAATGTTAGAATCGGATTTTATATGTGTGTCGAGTAAACCGATTGTCGTTCTCAATTTTTCTGTATCTTTTTTTTGTTAGAATCGGATTACGTGAGCATTCTTATAAACCGATTCCTGTTGTGCAATGTCAGGAATCGGTTTTTATATATGTATCGTATAAACCGATTCTGGCTAACCCTAAATAATTTTGCATGATTTTACCCAATTTGAAAACGAGTATAATTATATACTCGATTTGAAAACGAGTATAACTGTATACTCGATTTCAGAACGAGTACAACTTCTTAATTTGAGTATAACTTTATACTCGTTTTCAAAACGAGTACAACTTCTTAATTTGAGTATGAAGTTGAGTATAACTTTATACTCGTTTTCAAAACGAGTACAACTTCAAAACGATTTACATGTACCTATATGTAATCTGATTCTGACAGTTTCCCAAAGGTTCAGTTTCAGAATCGGTTTACATGTATATATATGTAACCCGATTTCTAAGAAGAAAAGTTCTGTAACTTTAAGAATCAGATTATATAGATATATATAAACACCGATTTTAGGAATCGGTTTATGTGGGTATTGATGAAACTCCGATTCTGGGTATACATCGTGACTTGGAGAAACCCCAACCCAGAATAGGTTTACAAATGCACTAACATAAATCGATTTTGGATCGAGTCTTTTGAAAAAAAAATTAAAATTTTTACAAGTGGTGATTCATAGTTAATCTCAGGATTATCTTGATTAAACACTTTTTAATTTTTCGAATTAACACAAATTGTACAAGGATATATTAGGCATTAACAAAAATAATGGATGAAAAATTTTCATAAATTACTTCTTAACGACTCTATTTTGTCATGTAGTTATAGGCCCCAATTAAATGACATAGAATTTAGCCCGGGTGTATTACACTACTCCACAAAATCGAAACACGCAAAAGCTCATAAAGATGTCGGATAGATAAAAACCTTTGGGCCAATATCATCCAAAACTCAGATGGACAACCTCTTTTTATGTGTGCACTAGGAAAAGCAGTTCAAAACCCCAAGAAATTCACTCGGTTTCCAAAATTTCCAAGTAAGCATGATAACGGGGTTCCTTGGATCACTGGAGTGGTTACTTAAAAAGAAGTGAACGAGTGTAGATATGCAATAAGAACTTTCCATTTTGTGGATCAGAGTGACATGAACAACTACTTTAATACTTGTGATAGTATCAATTTTCATACACATCCAGATAGATTTGATGATGTATTTTCCTACCTGCTTCATCATACTGTCGGTTGTTCTCCTCCATCAATACACAAAGCCAAAACTCAATACATTATTTGGGGCTTTCCCTGTGTGCCCATAAATGCAGATATTTCTAGACGAAATTTAAAAACTCACCGTAGAACTGTAAAAAAAGAGAGATAAAACACGTTATATAAAGCAAACGGAAATAATAGAAGATACTTTGTCTTATTTACGGTCACAGGATATTTTCCTTAATTGACCAAAATCATAATAATATATATGGCTATTATCTCTCGAAAGAGGGGAAGGCGTGTTATACCAAAACTCTGATATGGTATCAACCTACTAGCCGATCCTCCTCTTCTTCTTCATCTTCTTCACCAACAACAACAATGGCAGGAGATAAAAAGACAGTTCATCCGGCGTTTGCTATTACCAACATCAAAACCCTAATCCCTATTATCCTAGACATCAAACATGATGAATACTCATCTTGGGTTTTTCTGTTTGAACTCCATCTTCAGGCTCATCGCCTTCTTTTTCTCATCAATGGAGACAAACCCCCACCAGATGTTGACGCCGACACCGTTCTCCAACTTGACGCTCTCTGTCGTCAATGGATGTTCTCCACCATGGACAAGGATTTAATGCTCACCGTCCTAAAATCTGGCAAAACTGCTAAAGAGATTTGGAATCATCTCAACAAAACTCTTTCAAGACAACAAAGGTAACCGCGCTGCGACTCTTGAACGTAAGTTTGTCAATCTTAAGTTTATTGATTGCACTAGTATTGATGATTACTGCGATAAGCTTAAATCCCTGTCCGATCGATTACTTGATCTTGACTTTCCCATGGATGATAAACGACTTGTGATTCAACTTGTCAACGGCCTTCCGGAGGAATACAACACGGTAGCCTCTTTTATCCAACAATCAATGCCGACGTTTGATGCTGCTCGATCCCAGCTGCATACCGAAGAGATTCGCCGCTCCCAACAACAATCTCAGTATGCACCTACTGCTCTTGCCGCTGCAGCTCCACCCACAGACCGCAGCAACCAGCGCTCACAGCGTGGTGGTCATGCCAGACGCGGTGGCCATCGCTCCTCTGCTCCAGCCACAGAACCGCCCCTGCTGCCAACGCCACCGCACCCCTACCAGCTCTACGGTGCACCCCATCCAACGTACAACATCCACTGTCCACCACAATGGGCAGTGCCACCTTGTCCGTACCCTACAGCACCTCCGGCAACACCTTGGCAGCCACCTCCCAGCCGCGGTTCCTTCCATCACCGTTGCCGTAATGGTCAGTCTCGCGGTCGAACCTCTGGCGTTGGACGTGCACAGGCATATCTAACTCCATCCACGGAATATCTTCAACCCATTGACATTGCCGAAGTGTACAGCTCCATGAGTTTATACTCACCTGACGATGCTTTCTATATGGATACCGGTGCCACATCGCATCTCACTGCGGATTCAGGTACTTTAAATACTGTTTTTAATACTAGTAATATTCATTCCATCTTAGTTGGCAATGGTCACAGTATTCCAGTCACTGCCTCTGGTACCAAGTTCATAGATATTCCATCCCACACCCTAAAGCTCAAAGATACTCTTGTTGCTCCCGACATAATCAAAAACTTGGTTTCTGTTCGTAAATTCACCACTGATAATCATGTGTCTGTTGAATTTGATCCGTCTGGTTTTTCTGTGAAGGATTTGAATTCGAGGAATATTCTCCTTCGATGTAACAGTTCCGGGGAGCTTTACCCTATTACTTCTTCTGCCGTATCACCCTCAACATCGTCTCTGTCTCGTCCTATATCCCTTGCCGTGTACTCTCATGATATTTGGCACAACCGCCTTGGCCACCCAGGGAAAGCTATCTTAGATAATTTACGTGCAAACTCTTCAATTCAATGTAATAAAAATCAGTCTACCAAACTTTGTCATTCCTGTCAAGTTAGTAAACATGTTCTTCTGCCATTTTTTGAATCAAATTCTGTTACTTTTGCTCATTTTGATATCATTCATAGCGACTTATGGACCTCACCATTACATGTTGAGACTGGTTTTAACTACTATCTTATATTGTTAGACGACTTCACAAATTATCTATGGATCTATCCTCTCAAATTAAAATCCCAAGTTTATACAAGTTCTTGGAATTTCGTTTTTTCGTTAAAACTCAGTTTGAACGAGAAATCAAATCTTTTCAGTGTGACATGGGTCGTGAATTCGACAACTCATCTTTTCATGATTTTGCTCACAAAAATGGGTTAGTTTTCCGTTTTTCATGCCCTCATACCTCCTCTCAAAACGGCAAAGCTGAGCGAATGATTCGTCGTGTCAATGACATCACTCGCATGCTTATGTCTCATGCATCGGTCCCTCCCAAATATTGGGCCGACTCCCTATATATGGCCGTCTACCTCCACAACATTCTTCCTTCCAAAATCCTAAATTTCTCTTCTCCGGTGTCCATTCTCTATCAACGTCAACCAACGTACTCTCATATTCGTACTTTTGGTTGCCTTTGCTATCCCAATCTTTCCGCTACCACTATTCATAAGCTTTCTCCTCGTTCCACTAGGTGTGTTTTTCTTGGCTTTCCAATTCATCACCGTGGATATCGATGTCTCGACTTAACCACTAACAAAATCATCTTGTCTCGTCATGTGACGTTTGATGAAAAGTTTTTCCATTCAAGGACAATGTTTCCATTCCATCAAACTATCAAGACTCTCCCTCCACACCATCTTCCACTCTTCTTTCCATTCGCTTCTGTTACCCAACATCTCCTCATCCTCCGCTCCTAATCCCTCCTGTCCAGCCACCTTCCGCCACTACGTCAGTTTTTTCTTCCGCTACACAGCAGCGCCCAGTCGTTGCTCCACCATCTTCCGCCACTTCACATGCACCTTTTCCTGCAGTAAATCCCTACACACCTCCTCATCGTCGTTCTACTACAACACCTCACCTCCACATTCCCCCACAGCAGCAGTCAGCTCCCACAGCTCCTGACAGCAACACTTCAGTGCGTACTGTCACTGCAACAGCGCCTGACTGCACTATCCAGGCGGTCACACCTCCATCTTCCGCTCAGCCTGGCACTTCGGCCAACTCCTCTCTCCCTGTTACTCGTGCCTTCGTGGAATCTTCCGTCCCATTCACCGATTGAATCTCAATGTTCAGACACAACAACATATCTCCAATCTGCCAAAATCTCACCTTTATGCTCTTAGGGATCCCAACTGGACCAAGGCCATGCTAGATGAGTTTATTGCTATGTTAAAAACTAACACTTGGGACTTAGTACCACGACCTATTGGATCTCATGTTATTCGTTCCATGTGGTTATTTCGTCACAAGTTTAATGCAGATGGTACATTGCAGCGATACAATGCCCGTCTTGTTGCCAATGGTAAATCTCAACAGGTTGGAGTTGATTGTTTTGAGACTTTCAGTCCGGTTGTTAAGCCTGCCACCATTCGTACCGTTCTCAGCATTGCCACATCAAGATCTTGGCCGATTCACCAATTGGACGTCAAGAATGCTTTTCTACATGGGGACTTGTCTGAGACAGTTTATATGCATCAACCTCCGGGATTTGTTGACCCTGCTCGACCTGATTATGTTTGTCGTCTTCGCCGATCTCTTTATGGTCTCAAACAGGCGCCTCGGGCGTGGTTCCATAGGTTTGCGACTTTCATCACAGGTTGTGGTTTTCGGGGTAGTGTTTGTGATCCATCTCTTTTTATTTACCGGTCCGGCCGGGAAACTGCGTATTTATTACTATATGTTGATGATATCATACTCACTGCCTCTACTGATGCTCTCCTAGCCCGCTTTATCGACATGATGAAACTGGAATTTTCTATGACTGATCTTGGGCCGTTACATCATTTTTTGGGTATTACTGCTTCTCGTTCTTCCTCAGGGTTGTTTTTATCTCAGTCACTCTACACAAAGGACATCATTGCTCGTGCATCCATGACGAACTGCAATCCAGTAGCAACTCCGGTCGACACGCACTCTAAGATCAGTGCTACTTCTGGACCATCACTTTCGGATTCTACTTTATACTGCAGTCTGGCCGGAGCGTTACAATACCTCACTTTCACTCGATCGGATATATCTTATGCGGTTCAGCAGGTATGTTTATTTATGCATGACCCTCGGGAGCCACACATGCAAGCCATTAAGCGCATTATTCGATACCTTTAGGGCACTATTGATCATGGTTTGTCTCTATCGGTTTCGAATATTTCTGGCCTCACCGCCTATTCTGATGCTGATTGGGCGGGCTGTCCTGACTCACGCCGATCAACATCTGGTTACTGCATTTTTCTTGGAGACAATCTTGTCTCTTGGTCTTCCAAACGTCAAGCAACGGTGTCCCGCTCCAGCGCTGAAGCAGAATACAGGGGTTCTCTAATGCTGTGGCTGAAACAACCTGGCTACGGAATTTACTTCTTGAGTTACATATGCCATTACAGAGGGCTACTCTGGTGTATTGTGACAATGTGAGTGCTGTCTACATGTCTGGTGATCCGGTTCAACATCAACGCACAAAACATGTAGAGATTGACATTCATTTTGTTCGTGAACGAGTTCGTATTGGTGATATTCGTGTCTTGCACATCCCTTCCGAACATCAATATGCTGATATCTTCACTAAGGGTCTTCCAAGACAATTATTTATTAATTTTCGTTCTAGTCTTAGCGCTTGTTCCTCTCCCGCTCAGACTAAGGAGGTGTAATAGAAGATACTTTGCCTTATTTACGATCACAGGATATTCTCCTTAGTTGACCAAAATCATAATAATATATATGGCCATTATCTCTCGAAAGAGGGGAAGGCGTGTTATACCAAAACTCTGACAGGAAAAATGGGTCATTTGTCCAAATATTTTTAAAACATTGTTCAAATAGACGATTAAAAATTATTATGGGTGAAATGGACACCAAAAAAATAGCAAGGATGAAATTGGATTCATCCTGACTTAAACTTAAAAAATAGCAAGGATGAAACTGGATGCATCCTGATGTAAATTAAAAATAAGAAAAAATATTTGAAAATGGGTAGGATGAAACTGTTTACATCCTGACTATTTTTACATTTTTGTCCATCTAAACAATATCAAAATCTAAATATCATTTTCACCCAGGAATTGTTGATTTTGGTCTTTTTAACCAATTTTGTGTAAAACAAATACGTTTGTGTTTGAGTGCCTTTTCCAGATACATATACTCGCACGGCACGAATACTAATGCATCGCCTTTTGATGCTTCAACCAAAAAAAAAAGAAATACCACCTTTTTGATGTGGAACCGCAGTAGTGTGAATCTTACATACTTTGTTCAGGGTATCGTCACCGCGCATGTCTGAACTAAATCCGGTCACTGACAGACCATTTGGTTAAGGGATCCAATTGTTTTGGTGGGTAAAGGGTCCATCATGATTTCGTACGTTATTTCTTTTGCTTTATTTCTGTTTGGCTCTTTTGGGAGGTTAATGCTACATTTTCTCGCGGTCTTTCTCGCTTGTTGCATGGACTCATTGTTTTATGTCTTTGGGTTCTAAAGTGAGTGGAAGATTGCACGAATCTTAATTATTTGAGTTCTTATATCAACTTCATAGAGAAGTGGTACCACGAATAGATGCCGAATTGGTCATCTTCACGGTGTGTCTCAAGTTTGAAGAAAGAAAGTGATATTACTGACATAAAAGAAGGTGGAAAAAAAAAGACATTGGTCCATTGCAGTCTGTGGCCAGTAGTACACACACCTTGATTATAAATTACATTACAATGGTCCTTCAAAGAAAACCATCTCGTTCGATTCAAAACATGCATTATCATGGTCGTCAAAATCTAATCACCTGTCTCATTGATTGCCATTGGCATCAAAATTCAACTCTGATATCATTATCATGCACACTTATGTTTATCGGAGAGAAGATGTATGCATAAGGGAAGAATCTATAGGAGGTAAAATCTTAGGAGGAATACAGGAGTTCTACATAAAACAATTATGAAAGAGAGACTAAAATAAAAAGTGATTGCATCTCTTTTTCAAAACAGAGGGAGTTTAAATTTTGTGATACAAAAAATTTCGATTTCTGAAACTATTTGACAAACACGCTCTAAATGTCTGCAACTTCTCTAAAAAAAGTATCTACCCTTCGAATCGAATCCCCATTAAAATCTCTCATGTGGTCTAGTGACTAAACTTGTATGAAAAAGCAGTGTCTTGGTGACATATAATGTCTCACCTACAAAACAGTGAACTTCTTTTTAAAATTCACCGGGAGCGAGGTAGAGAGGGAAAACAAGAGAAAACAAAGTGGCAGCCAATTGATCGGACTTGTGATCTAACTAAGATATGACTAATTTTATACTTGTTAATGAGATCCAAAACATTTGTAATTTTGTACAGTCATCATTCAAGAAGAGGTGAAATCAGGTGATGCATCATTAAAAGGACAAAACCTCAAAGGCATTAATGCTGTGTTTTGATGCATGCTTTTGCAGGTAGGAGGAGACATGATCTCATGACCTTCATGCTATGTGTTGTATAGTTTTGTTTGACCCTTGTGAATTCCATAACATGTGCCACTAGGCAATGAATCCAAACTCCAGAAACCAAGGTCTACATCATAATCGTCACGGTAAACAGACTACAGCTTTTAACCACCGGCATAGAGATGGGTATAATTTTATTGGACGTGTACACATTGTGTGCCACGGCAGTGGCATCACAACCACCAGAACAAGTCTTCAACTCACAGTCCGAGTCTTATGTTATTGTTAAAACTTCCCTGTATTCTAGTCAGAGTTTGTTTAGATTATGAAACATATCTTTTAGATATTCTGTATACATAAATCTCTATATATATCACATGTAAAGAACAAAAAGATATCAATTCAAAATATATTCTTCACAGAGATCTTTGAAACTTTAAGATGGTATCCTTGTAGATCCTAGGAAACATATCTTCCCTTCCGCTTCATCTCTGCCGCCGTCTCCTTTTATCATTCATATTTTTTTATCATGTCTGGCTCTAATCCATCTTCTCCCAACTCTCCAGTGCATGATAACATCTCTTCCCAAAACAATGAAACTCTGATCAATTCTTCAGCTCTTCCTAGAACTCTAGACCCTTATATCATTCATCCCAGTGAGAACCCTGCAACTGTGCTATCCTCTCCTCTTTTACAAGGAGACAAATACGGTTCCTGGGTTAGGGGAATCACCAAGTCTCTGAATGCCAAGGGCAAGCTTGGTTTCGTTGATGGCTCCCTTCCTCCTCCAACAGATCCGTTGTAGTTTCAATGCTGGAAGAGATGTGATGATCTCGTGGGAAGTTGGCTTCTAAACTCTTGTCAACCAGATATCAGGGCTAGCTGCCTGTATGCTGCCAACTCTCATGCTATCTGGAAAGATCTGCAAATCAGGTTTTGTGTCTCCAATGCCCCTATTATGTTTCGTTTAAAATCTTCAATTGCTTCAATCAAACAGGAATCAATGTCTGTGTCTCTTTACTATACCAAAATAAAAACTCTTTGGGATCAATATGACTCCCTGGTTACTTCTACGGAAGCATGTATCTGTGGTGCTGGCAAGCACATGCTTGAAAGACTCGAAAGAGAGCGTGCCATGGAGTTTTTGCAGGGATTACATGACAGGTTTTCCAACCTTCTTAGTCAGATACTCACTATGGATCCCTTCCCAAGTGCACTTCGTATCTTCGATCTTGTTCAGCAGGAGGAGGAACAACAACATATAACCCATACTCCTCTGCCAACTGTTGATGCTGCTGCTCTTGCTTCGACTCGAAATTTCCAGTCCAGCTCTCGTCCGCCATCCAATCAGAACAAGCGTCAGCATCCCTTTTGCGACTATTGTAACAGACTAGGCCATGTTCGAGACAAGTGCTACAGGCTCCATGGTTTTCCCCCTGCCAACAGTTCTCAACAGCAGCCTTTGGCTAATGCAAATCTGCACATGACTGTTGCTGCTGCAGCTCTGTCAACTGACCCATCTGCTGCACCACACGCTCTTCCCTCCCTGTCTGCCGATCAGTATGCTCGCCTTTTGGCCTTGATCAACCCTGCACCAGACTCTGCACAACCTGATACTCGTGCCAATTTTGCAGGTAACATTCTCTCCACCTCTGTTGTTGATCCATGGTTTGTGGACAGTGGTGCAACGCACCACATCTGCAACTCACTGCATTACTTTACATCTTACATACCTGTTCAATCATCAATTCTCATGCAACTCCCGGATGGCTCATTCTCCGTGGTTAACCATATTGGCGAGGTTGTTTTTCGCCTACACTAAAACTGTCGAATGTACATCACATTCCTAATTTCAAGTTTAATCTCATCTCTGTGAGTCAATTAACTAGCCAAACTAATTTCATTGCTTATTTCTTCGAACATGTTTGTTTCTTTCAGGACCGTGTAACGAAAGCAGTGATTGGTCGGGCTGATTTTATCTCTGGCTTGTATCATCTCCAAGCCCATCCGCACCAGTCATTCAATAGAGTCTTATGTAATAAAACAACTGCCGATGTTTGGCACTGCAGACTAGGTCATCCTAGTTTTGATCGTTTTAAATTTCTTTTTCGTACTTTTGATTACATTAAATCTAGTTCTACTCCCTTTTGTGATGTCTGTCCATTGGCTAAACAAAGCCGTTTGTCTTTTAATAAAACTTCAGTGTCTTCAAAACGCTGTTTTGAACTTATTCATTGTGATATATGGGGTCCATTTATGACACCTTCACTCACTGGTGCAAAGTATTTTTTAACAATAGTCGATGACTATTCCCGTTGTACGTGGGTTTATCTCATGCACATCAAGAGTGAAACTTTTAGATTTCTCAAATATTTTTTTAATTTTGTTATCACCCAATATTCTCACAAAATAGATACAATATCAACTGGTAATTCCATTCCATTTATTTCCATATTGCAAAGAGTACAATCTGATAATGGTTCTGAGTTTTTATCTCAAGACATGCAATCCTGGTTCAAAGCCCATGGCATCCATCACCAACGAAGTTGTGTTTCCACCCCTCAACAAAATGGTGTTGTGGAACGCAAACATCGTCATCTTCTCAGCGCAGCTCGTGCTCTTCGTTTTCAATCTCATTTACCACTTACTTATTGGGGCGAATGTTTACTCACGACATGTTATCTTATTAATAAAATGCCAACTCCTATTTTGAAACATAAAACTCCACATGAAGTTCTTCTTGGTACTGTCCCTAATTATCGTCATCTCCGTGTTTTTGGTTGTCTATGTTATGCTAGAAACACAAAGATTCATTCTAAATTTGACCCGCGGGCTAAGCCTGGTGTTTTTTTAGGATATCCTCATAACCAGAAGGGTTACATCATTTTGGATATTTCCACAAAACAAATTTTATATCTATAGATGTTTTCATGAGCATTTGTTTCCCTTCAAAGATGCTAAATTCACTTCTGACACTGTCCTTCCACTCTCTACAGATACTGATTTTTCTATGAAGACTCCTTCAAATTCTGTCATTGATATTCATTCACCTAATTTATCTCCTTTGCCAGTTGCTGACTCGACTTCTCCCACGCACATTCTGGATGATCATACTTCTCATACAACTGGCCTTACTCTTGAATCTACTTCTCCGGACATCTCTTCTACTGAAGTGACTTCTACCATCGATACTAATTTACGCAGGTCAACTAGAACACATACTCGTCCATCTCACCTGAAAGATTATGTTTGCTCTGTTTCTAAAGGTATGTCTAATTCTCTGTATCCTCTCACAAATTACATTTCTTTTGATAAATTTACTCCGCAACATCGTGCCTTTCTATCTTCGGTTATTTCTAATGATGAACCACGCTCTTTTACGGAAGCCATTAAACATCCAGACTGGCGTGATGCCATCGTCAAAGAGCATACTGCTTTACTTAATAATGATACCTTTACTATGACCACTCTTCCACCTGGAAAATCTGCTATTGGCTGTAAATGGGTATTCAAGATTAAATATAAGCCGAATGGTGATATTGATTGTCGTAAGGCGCGTCTCGTTGCCAAAGGATACACACAACAGGAAGGTATCGACTATCATGACACTTTTGCTCCTATTGCTAAATTAGTTATTGTTCGTGTTTTATTATCTGTTGCTGCCATTTTCAATTGGCCTCTCCATCAACTCGATGTCAATAATGCTTTTTTTACAAGGGGATCTTCATGAGGAAATATATATGAAACTTCCCCCTGGTTTTCAAACAAAGGGTGATACTCGTGTTTATAAACTAAATAAATCTCTATACGGTCTTAAGCAAGCGTCTCGTCAATGGTTTGCTAAATTTTCTAATGCTTTACTGGAGGAAGGATTTATCCAGTCTCGTGCTCATTATTCACTTTTTCTTTTTCATTCCGACGCCATCTCTATTTATCTTTTGGTTTATGTCGACGATATCATTATTACAGGAAATAATCATTTGGCTATCCAGCAGCTCATACATAAACTCGAAGCCAAATTTTCACTCAAAAATCTAGGGCGTTTGCAATATTTTCTGGGCATTGAAGTTTCTCGTTCTCCAAATGGCATTTTTCTTGGACAACGTAAATATATTCTAGACATTATTCAGGATTCTGGTCTTTTAGGTGCTAAACCTGCGGCCTCTCCTATGGAGCAACACCTAAAATTATTACCAAACTCAGGTGATCCTCTCTCTGATCCAAGTATTTATCGTCGCTTAATTGGTCGTCTTCTATATCTTCAGGTAACTCGTCCTGATATTACTTATTCTGTGAATTATTTAAGTCAATTCTTGCAACATCCTTGTTCTGGTCACCTGAATGCTGCTTACCGCGTTGTTCGTTACCTAAAGGGTACGGTTGCTCACGGCATTTTTCTTTCTGCCACTAGCTCACTTTCTCTTGCTGGTTATACTGATTCGGATTGGGCAGGTTGTCCAATCACTCGTCGCTCTACGGCAGGTTATTTCATCATGTTGGGTACTAGTCCTCTTTCTTGGAAATCCAAGAAACAACCCACTATTTCCCTTTCTTCTGCTGAGGAAGAATATAGAGCTCTAGCCAGGGTAACTTCTGAGTTACAATGGTTACATTATTTATTCACTGATCTTCGTGTCAATATTCCGAAGCCAATTCCAGTCTATTGTGACAATCAGGCTGCTATTCACATCTCTGAAAATCCGGTATTTCATGAACGGACTAAACATATTGAAATCGATTGTTATTTTGTTCGCGAAAAAGTCATCTCTGGACTTATCAAACCAACTCACATTCCTTCTGCAGCCCAATTAGCCGACCTCTTTACTAAACCGCTTGGTGTGGATCATTTTAGACATCTTGTCAGCAAGTTGGGCGTTCGGCCTCACGATCCTCCCGCTCCAACTTGAGGGGGGGTATTGGACGTGTACACATTGTGTGCCACGGCAGTGGCATCACAACCACCAGAACAAGTCTTCAACTCACAGTACGAGTCTTATGTTGTTGTTAAAACTTTCCTGTATTCTTGTCAGAATTTGTTTAGATTAGGAAACATATCTTTTAGATATTCTGTATACATAAATCTCTATATATATCACATGTAAAGAACAAAAAGATATCAATTCAGAATATATTCTTCACAGAGATCCTTGAAACTTTAAGAAATTTGTTTAACAAGACTTTGGCCCAACTGCATAATAATTCTCTGACTCTACTGACTAGTGAACATGGGCATTACAATTACAAGCAACAGTGCAAGTGAAACACCTCGAGGGGTAGTTGTTAGGCACTTAAGCTACCTAGCATTCTCATTCTTCTATGATTGACAGGAGAGAAAAAAAAGGTTCATGAAAAGTGATATAGAATCAAATTCAAATGGTACCATTTTGCAAAAAGCATTGAGTTATTCTTATCAACATACTAAAAAAGGTCCAAGTCTTTTCCCTTACTATTGGCAATATGACACTTGAAAAGAAGTAAAGATGTATGCTATATTTTCATAACTTTTCTCAATGGATGATGGATCACAAATTCTCAAGTTTGAATTATAAGCTAAAGGATTTAAGGCCGAGTGAGGGGGGGCCGTGGCCGGAGGGGTCTGAAATCTAAGTGACCATCAAAAGTATCCCCACGGTATAGATTCAACTTTTTCTTTCTTTTCCATCATCAATCAGGCTTTTGGTTCGATTATGACATTACTTTGGGAGTTTGTATCTGATCGGTACTTCAAAGGTTCCGAGTGGATGGACAAAGGGAACTACTTTAAACCCTGGTAGTGGTATTCACTTGCATTTAACACATTGAACAAGAATTTTGTTACTGTTCTGTTATGAATGCACAATGCACATGCCATGTTAGGACTACCCCATTTATACTGTACAGAACTGTAGATTGATGGCCAAAAGGGTTCACTTAAACAGTTGAAATTCAATCATGACATGCTCTTCTAAAAGGATTCTTGATAAAGATTTTGGGTGATAACACCAATGACCTTAATTCGAAACTCGTTAGCATCAAATTCAGTTCAGATCGAAACTCGTCCACATCAAATTCAACATTGATCAAAAAAAAAAAGAAAAAAATATTTTATGATGAAAAATTTTAAACTCAAATGTTAACTTTTCTGCTCATTAGATAAAGGTTTAAACAGAATCTAACTCTAGATTTCGTTTAGAGTGGTGGGAAGAGATTTCAAAACCTTTGTAGCCCACAAGGGCAAAAAGACCTGCTTGTGGGGGCACAGTTGTGAAGGCCCATACCCTGAAATCTCATTTCTTCATTTTCATACAAAAACATGTCTAATGATGTCTGATTTGGATATCCTTAACAAATAATAAATGCATGATTTGTAGTTTCTTCGTTCTTGAATCAGGTTCTAAAGCGGGCAAGTAGGTATGGGTGATATGAAGAATTGTTCACATGAAGGGAAGCAAATTTGTACTACTAATTATGTAAACTTTACAGTCCATACCTCTAAGAAAAAATTATCATTGTTGCCACAGAGATCAAACTTAACAAAAATCTACATGCAAATGATGACGAATCTTTATCTCAATAACCTCTTTGACTAAAGGAAAAAAATGCTTATCATATCAAAAGTTAGTACTCATTCCTAAAATACAATCTGGGCCTTTGTTGGCCGAACCATCTTTCAATTAGTCCAAATGTAGCTTATACTCATTTACCAGTAAAAAGAGATAACACCAAACTAAGCAGCCAACCCCTGGCAATCCAACAATGGTTACTGAAGTCGTGTGCAATCATACAATCCAGGCGGCTCTATCATCAGGCCCCTTCTGCTGATCTTGCGGTCTTCCAAGGGAAAATTCTTGCATGGAGGTGACTAAGGTATTACCCTTTCTATAATGGTATGCGAAAAAAAGGATACGTTTAACTCTCTGCATGCTCTGGTTTGGTAATAGTAATGGGCACAATTTCGGTCTGGGCTTCTTTTGAGAGCCATGGCCACCCCATATTCGTGTGCGAGCGCAGCCACCCTGTCTGTGGCTGCAAAAACTGCTATCAAACACGTAAATAATGCCATGAATTCCTTGCGTATGAATCTTCTTGATCGTAAAAGAATGGTAACTAATAACTCTATCATGATGAAACTAGCAGATTTCAACCGGTCTAAATTCTTTGCAATTTGGTGGGCTTCACAGGTGGATTAGCCTTCGCAATGAGATTACGAGCAGTTTTGAACGATTTTTTTTGGGGACCATGGTTTTTTTGGGGAACCATGATTTTATTTTGGGTAAAGACATTAGAAGTAAATCTAGGTCACCCCTTATCTGAATATTTATATTAATACCTAAATTACCATCCTGATTAATTCTGGGTGATGATTAGTTAGTGTTAATAATAGTTAGTGTAATGATTAGTGAGATGATTAAGTTAAAGATAATTAATGAGATTAAAAAATCAGATGGTTTTTTTTTTAAAGAAGTAGAATTATTGAGAGAGTAAAGTTAGAGAAGATGAAGAAGGAAAACATGAAAAACGATGGATTTTACCAACCACAACCGGAGGAAGGGTATTTGGGTACCCAGGTGTGCTTCAAACTTAGATAACTTGGTTGAATTGCTCCAAACTTTCAAAAAAAATGAAATTTTTTATGTAGATTCGGGTCTGTTCGGTTACCATATGTCAAGAACATGTAACCGAACACACCTGAAAGTGTAGTTCGGTTACGTTTTCCAAACACGCAGGTTACCGAACTCGCTCGTTAACGGAGGTTTTGGTCGTACAGTGTAATGTTCGGTTACCTAGGATAAAATGGTAGGTAACCGAACTTTGAACTTAACAATTTATTTGGGTACATCTTGTGTGTTCGGTTAGTTCGCAAACTTCAACGCAATCAAGTTCCCAACCGAACTGCAGGTTAAAAGTAACCTAGTGTTAGAAGTTCGGTTGGTTCGCAAACTTCAACATATTTTGCGAATCAACCGAACTAGGCTTATATATGCATATATGCAATTAGGTAAATGTTCGGTTACTACGAAATTTATTTCTTGGCGAAATAGGTAGAGTTCGGTTACGAAGTTTCAAAGGTAGAGTTCGGTTACAAAGAAAACTTAACATTTTTGCGAACGAACCGAACTTGTGGACTTCTCATTATTTTCGTAAACTAAAGTTCGGTGATATCCTTATTTTGCGAAGGAACCGAACTTATGGACTTTTGTTGTTCTAATACAAGGAGTTCGGTTAAAAGTATTTTTTGCGAATCAACTGAACTCTATTGGCTAAGTTCGGTTACTTTGTAGTTTTAAAATTTTTTGCGAAAAAACCGAACTCTATTGGCTAAGTTCGGTTATTTTGGAACTCAAGATAGTGGCCACAACAACACAGTTCCGTTAGACTGGATTTGTTTTTTTTTTTTTCAGTTCTAAGGGTGGAGTTCGGTTACTTTGTAGTTTTAAAATTTTTTGCGAAATTCAAATCCAATAGAACCGAACTGTTCTTCGTGTTCTTCATTTTCAAGAAGTTCGGTTAGTAAACTAGGGTTTTTTGGAAAATCGGCCTAACCGAACATGGCTCTGTAACTCCTACTAAAACCCTATTTTGATGATTTCTATTCGATTGAAGCAATCAAAATCAAATTAAAGTGAAGGGTTTGTTGGAAAATACCTCCAGAGTGGTCTCATGGCAGAATCAGGCTGCGACTGGCGTCTTTTATACTCGATAAAATTATCATGTAACATAACTTAATTGTGATTGCATTGATGTTGTTACATTATTTAAATAGGCGGTGGTGGTGGTGGTGGGAGGAGGTGGTGGTGGTAATCGGTGATTGGTGGTGGTGATAATCGGAGGTGGTGGTGGTGGTAATCGGTGGTGGTGGTGGTAATCGGTGGTTGGTGGTGGTGATAATCGGAGGTGGTGGCGGTGGTGGGCGGTGGTGGTGGGAAGAGGTGGTGGTTATATATATATATATATGATTATTAGGTTGGTTTTAAATTAAATTAGGTTAAGGATAAGTTAGTCATTTCAACGTTTTAGGACACCCCTTATCAGTTATCACTATAGGGAAGGTGGCCTAATAAAATCATGGTCACCTCAAAAAAAATCATGGTCCCTAAAAAATCATTGGCAGTTTTATAGTCAAAGGTGCAACAATGTTCCTCGGCATATCGATGCAGTGAACAAAAGGTACTTTCACACCGACAGTTGAACCCTAAAAGTCCTACCCGCTTTCTGCAAAGATTCGTACCTGATGGTTCCTTCTTGTATCTGACACATCCTTCGCCAGTAGTAACGGAACCGGTTATAGGAATTACACCTAACGAAGCAGAGGGTGGAATTAATGTAGAAGGCCACTATGATATAGATTCTGAACTAGATGAACGTGGTACAATATGACTCCAACTTGGTTGATCCAAATATTCTTCAGTCGCGAATTTCGAATAATCATCTAGCAATTTGTTTCAAGCATAACTCCCTGGAACACTTAAAACACAAACCATTCACGGATTCTTTCGCGTAAAACCCACAAGATTTCTTGCATGCACGAGCACGAGGTTGCTTATGCGCAAAGAACAACCATTCCGGTTCTCTATGATGCCGTGGTTTTCTTTTGAATTCATTAAGACGATCTAATAGACCCTAATTCCGAGTCCGACTCTGTACTTTTAGTCCAGCAAAGAGGAATGTTGCTTACAAGTTTGAGTTGAGTCTGTCACAATTTAAGAGATCTTTGAAACAAAAAACAAACCCATAATCAAATCCTAGTAACATAATATAAGCGGTAAATTTAGAAAAAAAATTTCTTTTTCTTTTGAAGTAATCAATGAATCACAAAAGAAAGAAAAACTTACAGAATTTTGTACATTAAGATTTTTCTTTTCTTTTTCTTTTGAAGCAACCGATGAATCACAAAAGAAAAATAAAGTTACATAATTTTTTACATTAAAAAAAAATTTAGAAAAATAAAGTTACATAAACTTACAACAACCCATAATTCAAATCCTGCTAACATAATAAGCAGTAAATTTAGAAGAAAAAAATTCTTTTGAAGCAGTCAATGAATCACAAAAGAAAAACAAAAACTTAAACAATTTTGTACATTAAGAATTGTTTTTTTTTTCTTTTGAAGCAACCGATGAATCACAAAAGAAAAAAAGCTTACACAAGTTTTTACATTAAGAATTATTTTTTTTTCTTTTGAAGCAACCGACGAATCACAAAAGAAAAAAAATTTACACAATTTTTTACATTAAGAATTTTTTTTCTTTTTCTTTTGAAGGAAGATGAATCGCAAAAGAAAAAGAAAAGCAGTCATGCAACCGGAATATCGATGTTTAACGCTGGCACCACTGTCTCCACTAGTAATCCATGCAGTTGCTGTTTAACTCGACGGAGAGTATATTTTTTCTTCTGAATTTTTTTGCCAACACTAGAAGTACCAATTGAAGGAGTTGCACTATGATGAATCGAACATCTCTTGAAAGCTGCCGTTAGCTCTTCTTCCTTCTGATGATCCCTATAGCACTTGCTGCAGAAATTCTTAGTTGTTGCCTTTCCGAAAATCCCACAACCACTCTCGAAAACTTGATACGTTTCTGGTAGTACTTGGAACCCACCGAAGCTATCTTGGGAATCCATTCTTCTGACTCTAAAAAAAATAATTCTTTAGGTCTAACTTTTATCCGTCGAGTCTTTGTATTTATAGCTTGTCGAGTCTTAAGTTTGGAACTGTTCAAGTCGGCGATTAAGCCGAGTGTTTTCCTTTCCTTTCATGACTAGGAATTAGGGTATTTATAGGCTCCCGAACCGAACCGTTCAAACACCTAAGTACTCTCTCTCAGGTTATTAAGATGGTGATGGAGGATGCCTTGGTCTGGGTTCTGCCCGCTGCAGTGGCAATACACCGTTCTAGTTACGTCGTGTATGAGTTGGAGGAAAAAGTAGGATCCATCGTAGGATTGAAATTGAGAATGTGAGACCTAGCTTCTTCGAGAAGCATGTGGGTGGGTGTGGGCGTTCCATATCAGAAAGAGACCTTGACTTGTTAAGTTATCCTGTTGTTGTTATGCGTTTGCATGGTGATAATTAACAGAGTTTATCATTTCAACAAACATTTTACACCACACATTGATTACACAGAGAGACGGAAATGACTCGGCATACTTTACAGCTAATGAACACATACTCATACTGTGATAAGCCGACAAGACTGTTGCAGTCACACGTACAAGGTATGTGTGTAAAGTGAGCACATGCACAACACGTGATACAGTAGAGGGAAATAGTTTTGAATGTTCTTAACCTGCACCACTTCATTGCTTAACCTGCACTGCACCATTATCTCCCCTCAAGCTGAAAGGTGCTAAATCAACTTGAAGCTTGGATCGAAGCAAGGAGAAGCGCATTGCAGAGAGACCCTTTGTAAAGATATCTGCTATCTGATCAATGGTTGAAACATAGAACACATCCAATGCCTTTGACTGCACCAATTCCCTGATGAAATGGTAATCTAAATGAACATGCTTCATTTTAAAGTGCAAAACTGGATTTGATGCCAATGATATAGAGATGATATTATCACATCCAAGCCTAGGAATAACATGTAATGGAAAGTGAAGATCCTGTAGAAGATAACAAATCCAGATCATTTCAGCAGCACTATGAGCCAAAGTTCTATATTCTGCCTCAGTACTGGA
Source organism: Papaver somniferum (assembly GCF_003573695.1). Lineage (NCBI taxonomy): Eukaryota > Viridiplantae > Streptophyta > Magnoliopsida > Ranunculales > Papaveraceae > Papaver > Papaver somniferum. The sequence goes on along the minus strand of NC_039361.1, from coordinate 32,713,286 downwards.
CCTAGCAACAGTAGTATGCTTCTTAGAAGACCAGGAAATGATGTTAGAACCAAGAAAAATGCAATAACCTCCAGTCGAACGTCTATCATCAACATTCCCAGCCCAGTCTGCATCAGAGAATCCCAACAGAAAAGATGCTCCCTTTGTAAAAGTAAAACCAAAACCAAGTGTACCTTTGATATAGCGCAGAATTCTTTTGACAACAGTTAAATGAGCAGTTGTTGGATGTTGCATATGTTGGCAGACTAGATTCACGGCAAAGGCAACTTCAGGCCTAGTCCAAGTCAGATAATGGAGAGCACAAACTAGTGAGCGAAACTCAGTGGGATTATCCAGTAGATCACCATCATTCTTTGATAGTTTTGTAGATGCAAAAATTGGTGTTGAACAAGGCTTAACTCCTTCTATGTGAAACCTGTTAAGCAGATCAACTGCATATTTTTTCTGAGAGAGAAATAAAGAGTTGGATCTCTTGTTACCTCAAGGCCTAAGAAGTAATTTAGTGCACCCAAGTCTTTGATGGGAAATTGCAGTTGTAAGTGAGAGATCACATGTTGTAGAAATGCAGAAGAAGATCCAGTAAGCATAATATCATCAACATACACCAAAGCAACTGTAAGTTGAGAGCCTTCCTTGTGAAAAAATAGAGAAGAATCAGCAACATAGTGAACAAAGTTAAGAGACAATAGAGCTGCACTCAGTTTGTCATACCAAGCTCTTGGAGCTTGCTTCATTCCATAGATGGCTTTGTGTAAAAGACAAACATGATGTGGTTTGTCTGGATCCATCAATCCTGGAGGTTGTGCCATATATACAGTTTCCTTTAAATCCCCATGCAGAAATGCATTACTCACATCTAATTGATGGATATCCCAGTTAAATTGCACAACAAGAGATAATACAATTCTAACAGTATTGGGCTTAGCAACTGGACTAAAAGTTTCATCAAAGTCCATTCCTTGTTGCTGATGACATTCTTTTGCAACTAGTCTAGCCTTGTGTCTGTCTATAATGCCATCTGGATTGTATTTGATCATAAAAACCCATTTGCAGCCAACAATATTCTGTCCTTCAACTGGATCCACTAGAGACCAAGTACCAGCATCTTGCAGAGCATTATATTCATTGACAGAAGCAATTCTCCACACTTCTTCCTTCTTTGCAAGAGATATACAAGTTGGAAGTTTAGATAAAAAAGCAACATGCAATTTATGTTTAGTGGCAAAGTAGGATTTTGGTGTATAAATGCCATTTTTGCTTCTAGTTGTCATGTTATGATCATTCCTTGTGACAGTAGGATGAATATCAATGGAAATAACAAGAAGTGAAGTGTTTGTGAGAGATACTTCAGAGGATGACAATGTAGAAGGAGAATGAGACATTAGAGCAAGAGACACAGCAGGAAGCTCATGAGAAGTGGAGGCGTGATGTAAAATATATTTATAAGGAAATGAATGCTCATTAAAATATACATGCCTGGAAATATAAATGGCTTGACTAACAGGATCTGTAGTCTTTTTGACTTAATCTGTAACCAAGAAATACACAATGCTTACTCCTAGGTTCAAGCTTATTTGATGTATAAGGTTTAAGCCAAGGAAAACATGCACAACCAAACACTTTTAAGAAGTTATAATCTGGAGTTTTATGAAATAACAATTCAAATGGAGTTTGAAAAGAGATGGATTTAGTTGGTAATCTGTTAATGTGATAGTTTGCTATTTGTAAGGCTTCAACCCAGAAATTTGGAGGTAAACCAGCTTGAAACAAAAGTGTTCTAGTAACTTCTAAAAGATGTTTATGCTTGATTTCAACAACACCATTTTTTTCTGGTGTGTGAGGACATGTCATCTCATGAGTTATGCCTTTAAGAGAACAGAATTGATGTAAAAAGGAGTTGAGAAATTCTCCACCATTATTAGTTCTTATTGTAATCACTGAGAATAAGAACATATTTTCAATTCTATTTATTAAAGAAACAAAAGCATGTTTGAACTCAGATTTGTTGGCTAAAGAAGAATCCAACAATATTTGGTAAACTCATCAATTACATTAGCATAATAAAGTGCTCCAGAAGTAGAAGATGTTTGACAAGGAACCCAAAGATCCATATGAAGTAATTCTAGAGGTTTACTAGCTACAGTACTAGACAACTGAAATGGTAATTTCTGAGATCTGCAAATTTTGCAGTCATTACAAAAGAAAGGTTTATTTGAAACATTAGACAATTGTAAAATATGACATAGTCTTTATAATGTTTGAAAAGATGGATGTCCAAATCTTCTATGCATGAGAGCATTGTCAGTGGTTGTGGAGGTAAGAGCATGCTTGGAAGTGTTGAAAGATAAGGGATATAAACCATTTCTATGTGGTCCTTGGAAAAGAATCTTCCTAGAGTTGAGATCCTTCACAGAAAAGACATGAGTGTCAAGAGTTAAGGAACAATTATTATCAGAAGTGAATTTGTGAATGGATAATAGATTATGTGAAGATTGTGGAACTACAAGGACATTATTAAGAGAAAAAGAATGATCATGAACAATCTTACTATAATTACCAATGCAAGAAATGGACATACCTTCACCATTTGCTGTGTGAATGACCTCAGAACCATCATATGGAGTTACTTCTTGTAGTTGAGATGAGGATGAAGCAATGTGATGATTGGCACCACTGTCAGCAATCCACTCTTCTTCATCAAAGATGTCAGCAGCAGCCAACATAACACTGAGATTGGATGGTGGTGATCTACCTTGATAGGAGAAATTGAGCCTATGTTGACAATTATCAGCTTGATGAGTTGGACTTTTGAAAATTTGACATTGTTCTTTGTCAGGAACATAATAACCTCTGCCTGAAGGATTTCTTGAAAACAATGATGGATTTGGAAATCTACCACCATGTTGTCTTCCGCCATGATAACCTCTTCCTCTATACGAACCTCCTATGTGATTATTATATCCACTTCTAAAGCCATGAATGCCTTAGCTTCTGATTCTAGATTAGCTTGTTTAACTCTCTCACTGATTACAACTTCTTCACTTAGCAGATTATTGTGTAGCTCAATGCTAGTAATAGGTGGATAACGATGACACATGGAAGTAGCAAAAGGAATATAATCTGAGTTGAGAGCTTTTAAAGTTATAACAACTAATTCCTTATCTGATATAACTTCTCCTGTAGCTGCTAATTGATCTGATAAAGAGCGAATTTCGTGAATCAGAGAAGGAACAGATCTTGTACCTTATGTGAGAGATAATAGTTTGGTACGAAGTTGTATAGAATGAGTAGAAGAAGATCTGCCAAATCTTTCCTCAATGCTTGTCCATAATTGATGAGAAGTTGTTGATCTTGAGAAATAAGTGATGACTGAATCTGAAATTGTTGAATTTATCCACATAATAATAGTTGGATCTTCATCAATCCAGTCTAGAAACAACTGATTCTCAATTCCATTCATCTCATTCCTCGGCGAAGTAAATTGAGAAGTACATGGACGTGAACCATCAAGAAAACGTATTAGCTCATATTTATGAATCACCGGAGTCATAAGGTTCTTCCAGGTATAGTAGTTATCCTCTTTGAGCTTCAAATTAACAAATCCTGTTAATTGATTGAGAGGAACTCGAGAAAACGAAGTTGCAGTAGGATTCTCCATGATGCAGGAAATTCACCAATCATAAAAGAAACAGTAATTGAAGTAAGGTTTTCAAGAAAATTGAAAAAGAAAATCAAGATCTGAAGTTGATACTCAGATGTAAACTCAAATCTTGAAAAAAAAAACAAGATTGTGAACATAAAAATTCTCTATGTGTGATGAAACTGAAAACACTCTAATGATCTTTCAAAGAAAAAGAAGATCAAATGATGTAAAAAGATAGCAGGATCGATTTGTTGAGGAAGACGAAACCCTAACCTCTCATGTTTGATACCATAACAGAGTGTATCATTTCATCAAACATTTTACACCACACATTGATTACACAGAGAGATAGAAATGACTCAGCATACTTTACAGCTAACAAACACATACTTATACTGTGATAAGCCTACAAGACTGTTGCAGTCACACGTACAAGGTATGTGTGTAAAGTGAGCACATGCACAACACGTGATACAGTAGAGGGAAATAGTTTTGAGTGTTCTTAACCTGCACTACTGCATTGCTTAACCTGCACCGCACCATTAATAATGCGATGCTTGCAGCTAAGAATTTAGCAAAGAGCCTTACTGAAGTTTTTAAAATGGATGTGATATACGTTAGGTCGGATTCAGCTACAAAAGAAGATATGGAATTGTTGTTCGGTAATGAACTAGAGAGTCTGCAAGAGGAATCCAAGGAGCTAGTATTATTGTCTCCAACTGGCAAAGTTGTTGGCCAAGTGGAAAATTTACCCGAATATTATTTCAGATATCATGGATTCAAGAGTGCTCTACAATCTTGTTTCAATAAAAACCTAACTTTCCTCGTAATTAATCCTCGAGCTTTGAAAGAGCGTAAAGTTGACACCATCTTAGAAGAATTAGAGAAGCTATATCTGTACATTCAAGGGTTGAAACTCGTGAAGATGTCTGACTGTCCTTTGAACAATGTATGGAATTTTGGTTCTTCTACGAATGAATTTGACAGTGCCGGTACCCTAGGTGTTGTTGTGGTTTTGGAAATGCAAGAAGATAGCAGAAAGATGTTGTTTGAATCAAAATTTATGACTGACTGTGAACTCTTCTACATCAGTGATAATTGGATAACGGATTGGAAGTTGTACGATCATTCTTTCCCCTTAAACTTTGTTTTTTGGAAGGACATTAAGCGCATGGCTATACTGGAGGCAAGTTTGATAGGTCTAGCTGGATAAGTTTTGAGGGACAATTGAGCTTAAATAGGATCTGGTACCCATCCCAATAAACTGGTACCCACCATTAACAGACATGCTTTTTATTGTGGGAAAATTTATTTATATATTTTTGTGTCCTTTTGAAAATGCTAATTGAAATTGTAACATAAACTTCATCGGGTTTATAAATTCCTTGTTCCGAAGGATTTACAATTTTTTTGAGCAAAAATGTCTCTCATGGACCTCCGGGGATAAATTTTTGATGGGGGTAAACTTGGATGGGGCACGAGGGACAAGTAGGAAACCGACATGTGTCAATGATAATTTTGCGATTTTCAATCAGTAAATATTCTAAATTTATACATCAAGTTATACCCTTCTTTAAATTCTCATAATTTTAGTAACTGACTATATCTCAAATTAATGGTGATTTTCAACACCGACGGGTTATTATAAAACGCCGTTTAAAAAGGGAAAAATATTGACACATGTTGTTCTCATAAATATTCTGAGACTAAAGTTAAGAGCTAGTATATGTTTTTGCGATACAATAATCAAAGAACCTATGCAACAAGTTCTATTAAAGACATAACCACGGATGTAGCAGGTTCCATCAAGGATGAGAGTCATGAGACCAGGGCTTCCATGGAGAGGGTGAAAGACAAGGGTGTAGATACCAAAGAAAAGACGAAACATACAGTTTAAGATGTCTATAAAGCCACTTATGATACTACAAAGAAACTTAAAAGGCCTGGAGGGTAAAATGGATGATATCGATATTGATGTGCTGGTGATTATCACACAAATCTGAAAATTGATATATAGCTACTCCGTTACGTGTACGAATACATGCAATACGGCTTCAGACATATAACAATTTTCTCAGTTTGTAAGACTGATAACACTGTCTTGTATTCAGAATAAATTAGTTCTATATTTCTCTGAATCAACTCTAAACATTCCTGAATAAATAACAATGACACTTATCACTGTTCCAGGCTATTTTCGATTGATAAACTTGAATCATGATTTGATTCCGAACAATAAATTATTCTTCGATCAAGTATGAATAAATATGCATTAAGCTTAGACATTATATTTCGAGAAAATTTTAAACTAAATAAATAATTAGTTCTCGACTCGAAACTCTATGCAAGCCAGTCTAATTAGTTATGCGACAATCGTCTCAAATATAGAATGGTGAATATAACTTGAGAAATAAGTGGTTCATTCTTCACTTAGAAGTTCTCCAAAAGATTTGATTTAATCTTCGCCTTCAAACGGTATAACACAAATAGGTGTGTGCAACGGACGGACGGATGCAGATTAGGGGTCACCCGCGTCCAATCCGTCAAAGTTGCGTATTTGGAAAATCCAACCGTGTCTGGTCCAATCATCCGCCGATTTGACATCCGTGGATCAGCGGCTAATACCGTCCAGATGCGGATTAACCGAGGATTTAGTAAAAAACACACTAGAAGATTGGTCCAGGTGTCGCTCAAATTTTAATAAAGTTTGGGCTGAAATTTATTCCAATAACTATGACAAATCTCTTGACCACGGTAGCATCTATTTCAAACAACAGGACACAAAGAGCTTGAGTACTGAAGGTATCGGAAATTTCTGCATTGCTACAGTAGTATACGTGAAAGCCTGTCTCTTTACATTCATTTGTGCTTTTTTATACTATCTTTATTATCCTATATACTTGTTACAATCAAACATTAAGATGCATCCATACATTTTATTACATTATTTTCACAAGTTATCAGTCTGAATGTTGACGCTACCACTGGAAGTCCTAAGCAAGTGTTGATACTACCACTGGGCTTGAGTCCCGGCTTATTAATTTTCCTTACTATCATACGGTGCCCGTGAATCTTAGGATTTAAAAATCCAACGACAACCAAATCGCTAAGAGTGCGGATTTGAAATTTCACTCGTGTCCGGCCCATAGATCTTGTGGATTGGGGTTTACCTGTAATTTTGCGGACGGATACGGGTGAATCCGCGGTTCCGGACTTTTTGCACACCCCTAAACGCAAATGATGACTGGCTCATTTCTCAACTCCACTATCCTTGACCGAGACTTAACTAATTGTAGACTAGAAATCAAGATATAGTTTTGAAAACTAAATTTGACAACAATCTTGATATAGAAACACTTGTGAGTTCGAGCGAGCAATGTTCTAACACTTCTGATGTTGTTTATCGAGGAATTCTTAAACAAATAATTCATGGTAAAGAACGATTAGTTGGGTTTACCTCTGGGTTCTGGAAATCGGCACAATAAAATTATTCTACAATTAAGAAAGAAATTTTATCAATAATACATTGTGTTACAAAATTCGAAAGTGATTTTTTAAACCATGAATTTCTTATTAGAGTGGACTGTCAAGCAGCAAAAGAAATACTGGTAAAAGATGTTAGGAATTTAGCCTCTGGGAAAAATTTTGGAAGATGAAAAGCAATTTTATCAGATTTTGATTTTAAGACCGAATACATAAAGGGAGAAACTAATTCTCTACCTGACTTTTTAACTCATGAATTTTTGCAGGGGAAAAATGGACTGCAATCTATATAGAGGAAAGCCTCCTCAAATTACTTACTCGTCTCCTAATAAGAGGAATAAAAGTAATCCTATGATGATTAAAGGAAACCCTAATAAGGGTAAGGGTAATTCTTCAACAGAAGAAAAATCACCATTTTTATTGTATACAGTTATATCCTTACTGATAATTAAACCAAACATGTTCATAGGGAACTTGGAAAGGTGTCCAACATGTATCTAAAAGATCATATCTTACCACATTATAGTAAAACCAGAGAATTCTATGAAGCAATACTGGTAGCAAAAGGATCTGTCAATATTACTCACTATACCAAAGATAACAATAGTACTCCAGCTTTTTCTAAATTCGCCATTCTTAAGTATTGTCTTAAAGAGACTGGGGAATGAACCTTCATGCGCTTAGAAAATTTAATGATCATCCCCGTATTAAACCGAGATCATATAGTTAATTATACTCATTACATTAAAGCTTAGACGCATACTTTATGCTGCCAAAACCAAAAAATATTCCATTCTTGGTATATTGGTTTACGGTTAAATCAAATTAGGGTATTTCCAAATTGATTCTTAACATGGCCAAGTGTTCGGGGGTCGTGTCAGGATATATTACCTAGTTATATTTTAGAATCCTGAAACAGGTACGCTAGGGATAATAACCAATCTTATGATAAGAGAAGACTAATGTCATGGCTTTTTATCTTATACCAAATTCCATGGATAATGATCCATATTGGGTTATATTCCCTATATTTATATAGGAAATTGTTTATAAAATGGTGGGACAAATATAATGGTGCCCATCTACAACCATCAACATTGAATATGTCGTTCGTGCCTCAACTAATGGTATCTGCATCATCTTCAACAATGCCTATGGAATTCTCTACTCATATTCTCGCACTAAAATAACGAAATGGGGACCTCTCTTGAGAGGAGTTCAATAAACAGATTTTGGAAGTGCTCAAAAATGAGGAAATGATTTCGCAACCTTCTTCGTCAAAAACCGTGGAGGATGAAAAAATAAATTCAGAAAACACAAAAAATTTGTACGCAAATGGGAATGACTATTTCAGAATTCTTTGAGGATAAAATCCTAGAAATATTGGTTGAGGAAATATTAAAATTTAAACATCCCTAAATAGGGGAAAATATCAAGGCATGATCGCAGCATTTCCTCGAAAGCAGAGACGACTCCACTTTTTTATCAAGGTCACGTATATGCTTTCAGAAAAGTAAAAGTAAAAAGGATAATTATTGTTCCAAAAAAAGATAAAAAGTAACTCTTATCTACTTTTCCACTTTAGGATATGTCTACCACTTGTCAACCACTTTTCGGTTGTTTTAAATGTTGATAAGAGTTTCAAAAATAAATAATGTCTTTTGTTTGTTGTGAACTTCTTTATATATAATTATCCCATATTTGAAAGGGAAAGGGAAAGTTCTAGTTTTTATATGTGAGAGCTACTAAAGAGTGTTATGTGAGTTTGAGTGTTTTGTTTCTTTCATTCGTTTAAGTGTGTATTTGAGTGTGAAAACGGTTTCTGCTGATTTTGGTAGTTTCGTGTGTGTGGGTGAGAAACGAGTCTAAACCCTAACAATGTATTGCAATGGAGTACTTTGATTCGAGAGATCAATCTGTACAAATCCGGCCTAAACCAAGAAATGGCCGTTCCGGACTTGCTTCGGTCACAAAGTAAAGGAGAAGGGTTGGTCTTAGGGAGGGAAGCGAAGAGAGTGTTGAGACCAGAATAGTTGATTCTGAAAGAGTGGTTGTTTGACGACTTGTATCAGAAAGTGAAACGCTAGCATATTGGAAAGCTAACAAGTGATTTCTGAGTGTTGTATTCTCCTGACCAGAACTTGTTGTTTGGTGCAAATAGGTGAGACCTATTTATACAAGTCGCAACGAAACGTACCCTGGTCTCGTAAGAAGTGGAAGCGGTTGAGTTAATGGAAGAAAGCGGTAACGGGTAACGCCTGGAATTGATGTTTCCATAATGAAGGAAATGTTTCACCATTACTCCTTGTATTTACTAACCGCTTCACTCGTATGACACTTTCTTGTAACGGGCGTAGTGTACGCCGTTGTAGATGGGGAAAAACGATTTGCTGGTTTTTAAGGAATTGAGGAGACGACCGTACGGAGGAGACTCCTCGAACCGAGCGAAATATTAAACCTCACACAGATGCACCGCTGCAAAGGGGGTGCTTTAGATTCGAGAGATCAATCTGTAGTACTCAGGCCTAAATCAAGACAACGACCGTTCCAAAGTAAATTCGGTCACAAGAGAGGATGGGTTGATCTGTAGGAGGGAAGCTGAGAAATGTGTGGAATCAATGGTAATCAAAGATTGTGGGTGTGTGAATTATGAATATGATAAGCTCTGAATGGTTGAAATTGATCAATTGAGAGTAGTTGCTCAATTGATGAGTTGATGATCTCGTGTTGTCGATGAGACATGAGATTGATGATGTTCTGTTCGTGTGTCCTTCAATCATGATTCAGAGACTTATTTATATTGCTGGAATTGTAGACACCATGATCCCATGAAGTGTCACAGTTGATGGAATCAAGTAGTGGGTAAGTGGAGATCGTGTTTGAAACCAGTTGATCAACGTGTGGAGACTTGGTCGATTCTCCACCCACTACCTCGTGAATTCCTTCAACTTGATTGCACGACTTGCTCACATTCCATCGTGTGTTTGAACACATGTGCAGTAGACCGCCAAACCAAAACCCTAAGTGATATCCCCCAAAGTGACACGATTGACGTCTCGTGGTTTGATGGGACGATGAGTCCATGTAGTTGCCGAGTTGAACATGATGTTCTGAAACTCATGAATTGAACATGTCATGGGACAGAGGTATAATTCTTACGATGAAGTGAGAAAGTATTGCTCATTCGATGGATCGTTGAACATTGATTGTCGAACCAATATTCCTTGGTTTGAGCAAATATTTATCATCTGAGCAAGTGTTGCTTATGTGATGAATTGTTGAATATTTGATCGTCTGAGCATGTGTTGCTTATCCGACGGATTATTGGCAGCCGTACCAAAAATATTAATTAAAATACTAGTCGTTGAACCGAGCATAATTAATAAAATTAATGACCATGAGGTCGTCGTAAAATTATTAAGGTTGGAATCTGGAATGATGATCCTTAGATTCAGAAACCCTAATTTGATCAATTGATGATCAATTCATGGTTCGTCAGAAGTTTAACCATGGGACGAAGGAGGGAGCGACTACGTGGGACCATGGATCAACCATGTAGTGTCCATATGCTCACGTGAGAAAATACAAAGAACTCCTAAAGAGTTGACGATTTGTTGGTGGAAGAATGATTAAATGCTGGCTTAATCATTTATTCAAAATGCTCGTCTGAGCCTTAGGTGAGAAAACCTAATTAATTATGACGAGGCGAGGGACCGACCATGGAGTCATGAAACCGGCCCTGGGTTGTCACGTGACCGCCTGACGATCACTTCATGAAAATCCAAAGTGTTTGGAAGAGTTTTGGACCTAATACGTGCAATTGTGCAAATTAGGTCAAAACTATGAAAATTGATGGGACCGGCTTCCGTGAGCCAAAGAGATAATCTTGGTTGGTCAAGATAACGTGCTCGCGTCCCCAAGGCGTCTGCGTCTCAGTCCTGAGAATTTTGATATTTTCTGGCGTGCAATTGAGCGTTCATTCAAGAAAATATGCCAAAATTAGGGTTTTGCTGAAACGAGGGAAACTTCATGAGATGATAGTAAATAATAATAAAATAAGGAATGAGGAGGCGTGGGACCGCCGTGGTCAAGGCATGGTTGGCCGGTCGTGACCACGGTCCCGTGGTGCCTTTTCCTTAATTTTATAATATTTTGATTATTTTATGAAAATTCATGAATTTTTGAGAAATTTGATAAATTTAGGGAGTTTCCATGAATTGAAGGAGTTTTCATGAGTTGAAGGAAGCAAAGAATATTAAAATAATAAAAATAAGGGCGTGTGGGACCGTGGAAGGCATGGCCGGCCGGCTTGGGCCCAGTCCCACGAGTTTCCTAATTTTTGTGTATTTTCCATGTATTTTTGATGAATTGAGGGAATTTTTCCTAATTTGAGAGAAATACCATGAAATCAAGGAATTTGATGAATTCAAGGAAAACTAATAATAAAATAATAAAACAAAGGGGCGTGTGGGACCGGCTAGGGTATGGACGGCCGGCTAGGGTCCCGGTCCCACAAGTTTTCATAATTTTATTTTATTATTTGATGATTTGTGCAAAAATACCATGAAATCAAGGAGTTTTTTCATGAAATTAGAGAAATAATAATAATAATAAAATAATAAAAAACCGTGAGGTGTGGGGCCGGCTGGGACCAAGGCATGGCAGGTTGGCCAATGGTCACGCCCCACACTCCTTTCCTTAATTTTATATTATTTTTTTATGGATTTATGAAAATACCATGAAACCGAGGAGTTTCCTCGAGACGAAGGAGATTTGATCAAACGAGAGAATTTTCATCAAATCATGGAAAATAATAAAAATGTATTAAAAATATAAAAATTGGCGTGGAATTGACCACGACACGGTCGGTCGGTCGTGTGTCCGTTCTCCCAGCACCCTGGTCAATATTTTTAATTATTTATTATTTTCTTCCCTATTTTACATAGGTTCATCGTTTTGTTGTATTTTTAAATACTCGTTCGTGCGGTGACTGTTAGTGTATCGTCGTTGAATACACTTTCACCATTTGAATCGGGGCTTACTTAGAGGTAGCTCAGATGCCCGGTTGTTGGTTATTTATCACTAATTGTGGAATTCAGTGGAGAATAATTCACAAAAATGAGTAATAAGATGTTTATTATTAATTCATAGGACCAGCTGAGGATTCGACTACGAATTCAGAATAATAAAGTGAGCATCACCAGTCCATGGGATCGTAGATTCGACCATAAAATCAGAGTAGTTAAGATTTATCTATTACCATTTATGAGACCAGTTGTGGATTCGATCATGAAATCGGAGTAATGAGATAATACAATTGTTATTGCCATTCTATGATATCAAGCTGTGGATTTGATCATAAAATCAGAACAATTGTTTATTTCCATTCCATGGGACCAGTCGTGGATTCGACCATGGAATAAGAGCAATTGTTATTGCCATTCCATGGGACCAGTCGTGGATTCAACCATGGAATAGGAGTAATAATAGATTATTCTGGGAATTCAGTAGTGAATGTCACGGCAGAATTAATATTAATTAGGAATAATTAAATTTGTGGCTCTATACTAGCAGAGCAAGCTGTCTAGGAGCATTAATTATCCCGATATGAGCTTGTCGGTAAGTCATATCCTTTATATAGTCAGGGTAAACTCGTTGTTTGTTCCTGAAGACGTTATCGCTCTATACTAGCAGAGCAAGCTGTCTAGGAGCCGTCCATCTCGTGATGCTATATAGAAATCATAACTGAAAGTGTTCAGTATTCATGAGATATGCCGTTGTCCAGTCGTGAGACTACATATCTACATGTACTCTGAGAGAAAGTACTCTCCGTTGAGAATTCGATGAGAGACCCATGTCTCAATATTCACGTCTGATTGCTGGATCAGAGATTCGTATAATTATGAGTTTACGATTTTAGCCCTTGTCGAAAATCCACCATCTACATTAAGTCCCCTGCTTACTGAGGAAAGCTGTGTTCCTCAGTCAGCATTAAATGGTGATTTTCCGGCCATAAATAATAATACCAGTAATTGAACTTAGTCGTAAGTTGGGACGTTACCGGATTTCGAGAGTATGAGCAAACAACGACTCGATGAAGGCTTCAATGTCATGATTAGAGCGTCGCTTGATGAGCATAAATTGGTGTTGAACCACTGGTTTGAACGACGAGTCCTTGGTCGATTAGGATTCGCGGGCCGGGCCCAATAAGGAAATCCTTATTTTAGGAATAAACGCTCGTTTGTTCATTAGTTTAAAGAACAAACAAAATAGACTTGAGTCTAATGATATAAAGTTTTGTTTATGAGCTTTCACGAAATTTTTTATTTTCGATATGTGAGCGTTCACAAATTTTTGAAAATATACTCTCGCTTCAAAGACAGATGCTCGCGCGAAGGAGAAAAAGTATGTAGATATATTTTTCAAATTTACATGGGTTTCACGTTAAATATTTACATATTTTGTAAAATCATGTTTTGATTTTGAACAACTGTTGAAAGTAGATAATTATACATGGTGAAATCATATCTGTATGAGTTTGGCGATATGATAGTGTATGCACACATGTAGAAAACCAGCGAATGTTCATATGAAAGGTTATTTTAATTATTCATAGTTTCATGAAAAGTCAGGTGCTGGTTTTAAATGATGAATTTTGCTCATATTGGCAAGTTTGAAGAGGCGATCAAGTTTCTCGAGGGTTTTATGTTATTATCACTAAGTTCGTGAAACGTAAATAGGTAAGAGTGGAGGATTACCATTTTTGTAGACGCTGTTGTGAGCACCTTTAATCCATGATTCATTGTTCTGTCGAATCCTGCGCTTTGTATGAACGATGTGCTCTGAGTGGTGAGAGATCCTTCATACTGAGTTCTATTCCTGGTTATTCCGTTGGCTTTACCATAGGATGATCGTGTAGTGAGATCCAGGATCAATGTAGACTCCATGGAAATGGAGGAAAATCTACGGGAGCGGAGAACCCAGAAGTAAGGACTATAGGGTGTTAGCAAATGACGTGCAGTCCCCAGCCGCTCCTTGTGTCATGACTTTACCCGTGTAATTAGGATCATGAGATCAAGGTTTGTTACTTCTTTTCAGACTTTTGCTCCATCGATTGACGGTCTTCAACTTGTTCCTGGGTAAACAATTCATGAATCCAGCACTGATGAAGAAGTCGATGTAAGTACCCTTTTTCGTGCACGTGATCATGGCATCTCCTTGAATGACATAATAATAATTGTTGTTGACGAACCCAGGAAGAAATCATGGTATATAAGCATTATGTTGATGAAGCGTGCTCTTCTTTGGGATATGAGAATATGGAGAGTTCCCAAAATCCCGAACCGAATGAAGATAATGGAGTTGCCAACGGAGATTCCAACATTGCCGAACCCTCAAATGGTTTAAAGACTCCCCTAGTAAGTATATCTCTTGTGACCTCTTCATAGAAGTATGAAATTGCTGATTTGTGAGTGAATGAATGAAAACCCATGTGAATACACGAATAATTTTTCCGAAATACGTCACCAGGAAATTTCAGACTTCAGCCTTTAGTAAAAACGCTGTAGAATCTTCGTTTGGGGTCGTATTTTCGACATCTGCATATGTATCCCCAAGCCCAGGAAATTTCTAAGCTTTAGTAAAGAAATTTTTTGAGTTTAGAGCTTGTTTAGGATCCTAATTCGACGAAACAGTAAACTTCCAGGAAACCTTCAGAAAATTTACAGCTGGCATGGGGTCCAATGTTTTGACTACAACTCTTCGCTCGTTTATCCAATTGTTGTGCATTTTGAATATGTTGTAGAGGACATCCATATGAAGAGAATGGTATATGACCCATACCTAGATTCTTCACCAATTGCTCCCAGCTCGTCGGTTTGTACATGACAGCATAAAATTATTTCAGACGGGCTTGTTGTAAAACACTCATGTTGCGTCTTTAAACCATTCGCTTGTTTCTTGAACGGTTGGTGAAGGATTGATGTCATTGATTCAATTGAGATCAGGACTCCTTGATTCGCACATGAGCGTGGTGCTTGATTACCACCTTGTTTCTGTCAGTCATAGAAACATTACTTCTGAAACCCTGGTCATGGGACCATAACTGAGGTTGCTCTCAAGAGGGGATGATGTAATGACCATGGTTTCATGTCCCGGTGGTAGCATTCCTTTTATGATGAATGATTAGTGATAGGATCGAAAAACCTACAATAATAAAAATGTAAGTGCACGGTGTCTAAATAGTAGAACAATGGCAAGTACAGGTCGTTCCCTCGAGGAGTGTGAAATACTCAACCAACTAATATCAAAAGTAACTAATCGACAAGATGATGTTTTAACGATTTTTCAGGAGTTTGGAACAAAATGATATAATATAAAAATGGGTTATTAAGGTTTTCGGTTTCCACCAATTAATTACGCAAACTCTACTAATCTTTAAAAATATATTCCATGCACTATCAAATATTGTTTCTCCGCTATAGTTTTCTTCGCTTCATGGGTAGTGATTCTAAAGCATTACCTATCAATCCCTGCATACCACGTCTAGGGATTTAACCGAAGCACGAGATATCAATTCAAAAACATAAATAATCAAGAAAATCACATAAACGATTAAACACCAAGCTATATAAAGAAAAACTATTAATCAATCAAATCATTATTTAGCATATAAATAAAGAGTCCACACAATTAAATTGATTTCTACCTAAACCTTAACATGGCTCTAGCTAGACATGACTTTCTCAAAAGTCATAAACATAATCAAATCATACTAGCTAAGCAAAAATGGATCCAGAGAAGAAGAAACTCCAAACCCTAGTATTCTATGTTGACGACCGTAGCCGCACGCCCGTCCCCTCTGATTTGAGTTATTTTCATCTTTTATTTCTTTTCTTCCACACGTCACAAATAAATTATCAACCAATGAAAGCACACCACATCATCCTTTCCAGCACCACCGAATTCCAAATCAGAACATTGCCCAAGTCTGGCCATCGGTCATTCTCTCCGTCACACCTCCTTGCCCGGTCAAACGAACTCAACCATCTGAGCGCTCCAGTTTCTGTCTACTGACCCTAGCCATCACCACCGATCACAGCATTACTTGCTTCCTCCAACGAAACCTAACTTCGCTGCTACGAATGAATAGAGTCATCATCGAAACACCAGGAGGTCCTGGACTTTATACAGCTTCATAATCAACTCAAATCTTCTTCTCCCTGGTCGTCTGTGATGTGTTCTCCATCTCCTTCCTAAATCTGGCATCAATGTCCTACTTTTTTTCCATAAGCCCTTGTAAATCTCGGCTGCAACCTCTATTTGCTGTTTAAACTCGAGCCGTCTCCTTCATCTCCGTCTCACAACATCACTTAGAATTCGTCTTCACCCACAGGCTGCAACCGAATGCCGAATACTCTGCCTATCCACAACAATTCCCATCTCCATTCACGTCCATCTAATTAATCCAACGCCAAGTCCGGGTGAATCCATCACAACATGACGAGACTCCATACTTCCAAACCACATCATCAGCTCCCTAGCTTCTGAACAATCATACAGGCTCGTCATCCACCGTTGCCTTTGCTCGAAGCTTCATTCCATCACCATTTCCAACTGCAACCAACTCACGACCACAGCTCATTCTTGGTTGTTTTCACGACACTCAACAGTCAACTAAGACTGGCACAACAGGTAACTCGTGTACCGTAAATTCATTCTCCATCTTCGTTGCTTACTGATCGTCGACTGCAACACAACTCCAAATTTCTATTCGTTCAAAGCATCGATTATCTCTCACTGGACCTAACTTGTTGACAACCATTCATTCCCTGAGATAGATGAGATACGACCAATGAAAATGGGCAGCAGCTACTTGATCGAAGACTTGCACCATCCCTCCTGAAAACAACTCCATTCAATAACCACCAGCATCACTGCCTCTTTGCTCCATCGACCTCAATCCATCACTGTCATTCATTACTTCAGCCACTAGCTCCTCCATCTTCTTCTTGTGTTACCACTAACGTAATGTCCAAACTGCTCAACAGATTCACATCGAGATCAATTCCAGACTGCAGGCACCATAACCATCACCCAACAACAGAAACCGGCGGCCATATGCAACTTCGGTTCACAACAAACCCATTTTCTTCAACTAGAACAAGATCACCATCAATCACCGTCAGTATTCAGTTCCTCCTTCCACAACCATCTCCATTCATATCCACGATCTCATTGATGTTTTTGTATGCATAGAGAACCAATCTGTTCGGCAGCTGCTTGCTTGAGAAATGCAAATTTCTTCTCCTTATTTTGACCAAAATGAGATGAGGTGGAGAATACCACAGAATAAGCCACGTCCCCCTTTTCATCTTAGCCATTAGTGGGCCGTGCTTGTATTGAAAACCTCCTGGCCGTGACATGCAGCCAAGCAGATGGTGCTGCACCATGGGTTACATACTTGGCAGCTTACAAACTCAATAGTTAAGATGTGTCTCGGTGCCTTGAGAGCACTAGCTTTAGTTGTTTTCGTCGCAAACTGCTATTCATTTCTATTTTAGCCATTTTCTCTCCGGTAATCGGAATTGTTTGTACTTTCTATTAGAAGCGCTAAAATAGTATTATTAGCCAAAATATCGAGTCCTGACTAATATAAATATGGGCATAAAATGTAGCACTTTCGTGCTTATCAATTAGCATTGGAGAGCCCGGCACCACAAGTGTTGGGCTGTGAAATTGATCGTCATGATCGGTGGACCGACAGTCCCCAGTATATTGTTGAATCTCCCTCTTTCATTTTCCCTTCTTCTGTCAAGACCTAGATAGAGGACCTGGGTAGAAAAATCTATGTAAAGACCTAGGTGGTCGAAGTTGGAGGTACCTTGATGAAGGACTTAGCGAAAAAACCTAGTGGACACCGATCGACTGTGGAAGTTATGAATCCCGTCCACGAATCTCTGGTTGCGCGTTGTATGCTCTGGAAGCTGTAGAAACCTCATACGACGTCGGAATTCGATCTTGACCCCAACTTTTGAAGCTAAGAGATTGAGTTATCACATGAGAAAAGAATCACTCAATTTGGAGTTGTAGAAGTCAGCCAACGAGGCGTGCACATTTGTAATTTGTAATCCCGTACAGATTTTTCAGATCTCGTAGACCTGACAGTAAAGGCCATATCTTTTAGCTCGTATGTACGATTGATGTGCCCTTTCGGTATGTTGTATAAGAGACATCGACGAACATCTTTCGTTGAGGAAGTATTGTCCTATTCCGCAGTCATTGGTACGTTTTTGTAAACCCATGGGCTGAAGTATGTTGTACTTTATCTGTAGAACATCTTGTAGAAGACTTTGGCTTGTGACCGTCCACCATGCAAGCTTCCGGAAGATGCTCATGCTAATGTGTTTTCACGTCTAGATATCTTGATATGAATCATTAGTGCTTGGAGAAGTCCTCTTCATGTGTAACACTTCAGAGAATGATAAGTTGATGAAGCCATGTCATGAGGATGTTTCTCCCGTTGTTGATGCTAAGATCACGATTGAGTTTTCTCCATACATTCTTATTGATGTTGATACCATGGAAGGATTTCCACCAGATATCCTTGTTGATGTCGATGTTATGTCCAGAGCTGCTCCAGAGATCGAAAAGAGTGGAACCATGATTATTCGTTGCTCCTCCATTCAGTGAGCATTTATATTGACGAACTGAGTTGAGAATCCAGTATACTGGGAGTTCAACCTGAGTGTTCTTGAAAGCATGACTGTATCGTGAAGCGGCTTTGTAAGTGAATCCACGTTGTTATGGAAGATATCAGCAGAAATCTCCGTTCTCAGGTTGCCCAGTGTATGTTGAAGGAGTTGGTGACATTCATGTATGAATGATGTTGCATCTGCTTCAGAAGTCTTATAATGAGATAATGAAGACTTATCGAATGTAATGTCGATCGTGCTGGTGTTGAATCTGTCGAGATATTTGTGTTGAAGCCAGAGGCGCCATTATCAAAGGTGTACTCTTTGATCGGGAGTACAATTTGAAGGATTCTTGAGTGTTGAAGCGTCATACCCCTTGAGCATGTCTTAGGTTTGATCTTCTGGGCCCCGACTATCTTCTGTTGATTCAGCATTCCTTTCGTTACAACAGTGGGATTCAACACTTGTGCAGAAATCAGAGCTTTCTAATTTTGTGGCACACATGGACAATCCTGCAAGGCTATGTAGAAACTCCCGAAGTGTTCTTTGCCATGTTTGGACATTATCTCAGCAATGAACGTCTCAGTGCTCGATTCGGAGAAATGTTAGATTCAACCAGTTGGTAAAATGCTAATGCGGTGAAGTTACCATTCATAACGTCTTACAGAGTTGCTAGCAGAATTAAGTCCCCATGCTAGGATAGCATGTGAGGAAATAAATGACGTAGACACGGGAGGAATGAGACTTTCCTGAGTATGATGAATGCCTATGCATCTTTTGCAGGTTCTCGCTTCAATCTCGTCAAAGTTCGAAATTCCTACAAGTGCTCTGATGATGGGATGTCCGTGATGTGCAACCAAAGACACTTTTTCAACATGGATCCACGCTCGTCTGAAGAACATGTCATATTCTGGATCATCCTGATTATGTGAAACTTGGTTTCTGTCCAGGTTAAGCTTATGTCCACCTTGAGAGTGATGTAGCCATAAATATTTCTAACCGATCCTTCAAGGTCTTTGATTGAGATGGGATCACAACTAGCTTGTTGCCGAGTGCTGCCTGCGGCTCCGAGGGTTTTCAGTGGAATGGTGTTGATAGCGATGCCAGCATGGACCAACGCTCTCCCGAATTCGTTTCTCCTGAGATTGAGTATGGTAAGCAGTCCCCAGTCGAACATCTCTTGATCTGTGGCTGGAGGCTCAAGAAGTATTTCCGGAATGAACTTCTCGACACGATGTGGTTCAGTGCTGTGAACATGTCTCTCCTTTGTTCCTTCAACGGATAAACCAATCCACATTCGACCAAGGATTGAACTGCCTCTTTGACAGGTTGTTCAGAGAGTTGAGGTATTGATTGGGAGAGGATCTGTCTACTCCTTCAGTCCCCAGTTGAATCTTGTGTAGATCAACCTTCTCTTTGAAGATGTGCTTCAAAATATTGCAGTTACTTGTTGGATGATTGATGAATCCATGAAGATGACAGTACCTGGGGTTCTCCATCTTGCTTCAGTTGGATCTGTTTGATGGACATCAAGTTGATTATATCATCTTGCACCCAGACTTCCGGTAACTCGATCACTTCAGGGAGGTTTGAGTCTGTCCGATCATTTCTCGTTTGTTGATGCTAGGTCGAGGTTTGTGCATCTTGGTTATCCTTCCTTTGTGCTTTTGAAGGAGCTGAGGTATGATTGCACGGCGGCTCGACTCTTCGTTTGCTCCCTTCTGCAACAACGTTTGTGGAAGGCTGGAGGTTGTACTGCTTGTTGATCAGATGTCTGCTACCTCGAGCGCGGTTCTTCAGCCTTTGTAGCTTTTGTTCTTTCCAGTAAAGCGGGTGCAGTAGTTGCCGATCTCTTCGCCGTTTCATGAAGCTCTGAGAAGGTATGGAAACGTAGATTTTCCAATAAATATCTGTAAACCGGGATCATGTTGTTGATACAGAAGTCTACCAGTTGTTTCTCTGTGACGCTTGGATCATGACAGTCCAGGGCCTGGGCTCTGAATCTTTTCACATAATCATTGGGATGTTCATCGCTCCTTTGAAGCATCCTTCCTAGATCAGAGAGAGTGACTTTCTCTGACACGAAGAAGTATTTTCTGTAGAAAGCATTAATCATCTCTCCCGATCGGTGATATTTCCAGGCGCGTTGTACCAGGTGTATGCTCTGCCTCAGAGACTTCGAAAATTCCTTCAGATGAACGACATGTTTGTGCTCGTGTTCGCCCGAAACCGAGAAATGTGTTTTTGAGTATTGCACGTTCCATCATAAAGAATAATTGTTGGAGCGGTATAACCTTTTGGGAGAGGAATCCTCCGTATGTCAGCGGGATATGAAGGTTGACGAAGATGGACAAATGATGTCTTGTCTTTTCCTCGATGTTCAAAAGAGTGCTCCAGGTCTTCACGAGTGATTGATGAAACTTGCAGGTTCCATTGCTGGAGAGTCATTTGCAGCTTTGCGGGATTCTTCATCATGTATAACATGGATTGGAGATATTTCAGGATCAGCAGTTGAAGATGTTTCTTTAACTTTTCCTTTCTCGCGCTGAGGCTGAGTTCGTTCAGACGCAAGCTTTTCTGTGAGAGTTTTGGGATAAGTACGCAACTCTTTCTGTGCTGCAGCCACGTCAATCTGAACCTTCATGAGATCAACAATGGCAGGATTATTTCCTCTGGTTTCTTCAGGAGATCAACGAAGAGTAGATTGTTGATGGCGCAATGCAGTCACTTGCATGGATGATCACTGGAGCACCAATGCTTGGAGCAGTAGTAGTAGCAGGTTGCGTCGGAGGAGTGGCATTAGTGGTACGACTAGAGCTTGCGATATTAGGATCGGGTTTGAACCCGGATTGGTAGACCTAAGACCGTCCATCCTCGTGAGAATTGAGATTGCAACCGAGAGAATGATCTCCCACTGTGGTCGCCAATCTGTAGATGGGGAAAAACGATTTGCTGGTTTTTAAGGAATTGAGGAGACGACCGTACGGAGGAGACTCCTCGAACCGATCGAAATGTTAAACCTCACACAGATGCACCGCTCCAAAGGGGGTGCTTTAGATTCGATAGATCAATCTGTAGTACTCCGGCCTAAATCAAGACAATGACCGTTCCAGAGTAAATTCGGTCACAAGAGAGGATGGGTTGATCTGTAGGAGGGAAGCTGAGAAATGTGTGGAATCAATGGTAATCAAAGATTGTGGATGTGTGAATTATGAATATGATAAGCTCTGAATGATTGAAATTGCTCAATTGAGAGTAGTTGCTCAATTGATGAGTTGATGATCTCGTGTTGTCGATGAGACATGAGATTGATGATGTTCTGTTCGTGTGTCCTTCAATCATGATTCAGAGAATTATTTATATTGATGGAATTGTAGACACCATGATCCCATGAAGTGTGACAGTTGATGGAATCAAGGAGTGGGTAAGTGGAGATCGTGTTTGAAACCAGTTGCTCAACGTGTGGAGACTTGGTCGATTCTCCACCCACTACCTCGTGAATTCCTTCAACTTGATTGCACGACTTGCTCACATTCCATCGTGTGTTTGAACACATGTGCAGTAGACCGCCAGACCAAAACCCTAAGTGATATCCCCCAAAGTGACACGATTGACGTCTCGTGGTTTGGTGGGACGATGAGTCCATGTAGTTGCTGAGTTGAACATGATGTTCTGAAACTCATGAATTGAACATGTCATGGGACAGAGGTATAATTCTTACGATGAAGTGAGCAAGTATTGCTCATTCGATGGATCGTTGAATATTGATTGTCGAACCAATATTCCTTGGTTTGAGCAAATATTTATCATCTGAGCAAGTGTTGCTTATGTGATGAATTGTTGAATATTTGATCGTCTGAGCATGTGTTGCTTATCTGATGGATTATTGGCAGCCGTACCAAAAATATTAATTAAAATACTGGTCGTTGAACCGAGCATAATTAATAAAATTAATGACCATGAGGTCGTCGTAAAATTATTAAGGTTGGAATCTGGAATGATGATCCTTGGATTCAGAAACCCTAATTTGATCAATTGATGATCAATTCATGGTTCGTCAGAAGTTTAACCATGGGACGAAGGAGGGAGCGACTACATGGGACCGTGGATCAACCATGTAGTGTCCATATGCTCACGTGAGCAAATACAAGAACTCCTGAAGAGTTGACGATTTGTTGGTGGAAGAATGATTAAATGCTGGCTTAATCATTTATTAAAATGCTCGTCTGAGCCTTAGGTGAGAAAACCTAATTAATTATGACGAGGCGAGGGACCGACCATGGAGTCATGAAACCGCCCTGGGTTGTCACGTGACCGCCTGACGATCACTTCATGAAAATCCAAAGTGTTTGGAAGAGTTTTGGACCTAATACGAGCAATTGTGCAAATTAGGTCAAAACTGTGAAAATTGATGGGACCGGCTTCCGTGAGCCAAAGAGCCAATCTTGGTCGGTCAAGATACGTGCTCGTGTCCCCAAGGCGTCCGCGTCTCAGTCCTGAGAATTTTGATATTTTCTGGCGTGCAATTGAGCATCCATTCGAGAAAATATGCCAAAATTAGGGTTTGACGAAACGAGGAAAACCATGAGATGATGAAAATAATATAAAATAAGGAATGAGGAGGCGTGGGACCGCCGTGGTCAAGGCATGGTGGCCGGTCGTGACCACGGTCCCGTGGTGCCTTTTCCTTAATTTTATAATATTTTGATTTTATGAAAATTCATGAATTTTGAGAAATTTGATGAATTTAGGGAGTTTCCATGAATTGAAGGAGTTTTCATGAGTTGAAGAAGCAAAAATATTAAAATAATAAAAACAAGGGCGTGTGGGACCGTGGAAGGCATGGCCGGCCGGCTTGGGCCCGGTCCCACGAGTTTCCTAATTTTTTATATTTTTAGGTATTTTTGATGATTGAGGGAATTTTTCCTAATTTGAGAGAAATACCATGAAATCAAGGAATTTGATGAATTCAAGGAAAACTAATAATAAAATAATAAAACAAAGGGGCGTGTGGGACCGGCTAGGGCATGGCCGGCCGCTAGGCCCGGTCCCACAAGTTTTCATATTATATTTTATTTTATTATTTGATGATTTGTGCAAAAATACCATGAAATCAAGGAGTTTTTTCATGAAATTAGAGAAATAATAATAATATAAAATAATAAAAACCGTGAGGTGTGGGGCCGGCTGGGACCAAGGCATGGCCGGTTGGCCAATGGTCACGCCCCACACTCCTTTCCTTAATTTTATATTATTTTTACGGATTTATGAATACCATGAAACCGAGGAGTTTCCTCGAGACGAAGGAGATTTGATCAAATGAGAGAATTTTCATCAAATCATGGAAAATAATAAAAATATTAAAAATATAAAACTGGCGTGGATTGACCACGACACGGTCGGTGGTCGGTCTGTGTCCGTTCAGCACCCTGGTCAATATTTTTAATTATTTATTATTTTCTTCCCTATTTTGCATAGGTTCATCGTTTCTTGTATTTTTGAAATACTCGTTCGTGCGGTGACTGTTAGTGTATCGTCGTTGAATACACTTTCACCATTTGAATCGGGGCTTACTTAGAGGTAGCTCAGACACCCGGTTGTTGTTATTTATTACTAATTGTGGAATTCAGTGGAGAATAATTCACAAAACTGAGTAATAAGATGTTTATTATTAATTCATAGGATCAGCTGAGGATTCGACTACGAATTCAGAATAATAAAGTGAGCATTACCATTCCATGGGATCGTAGATTCGACCATAGAATCAGAGTAATTAAGATTTATCTATTACCATTTATGAGACCAGTTGTGGATTCGATCATGAAATCGGAGTAATGAGATAATACAATGTTATTGCATTCTATGAGATCAAGCCGTGGATTCGATCATAAATCAGAACAATTGTTATTTTCCATTCCATGGGACCAGTCGTGGATTCGACCATGGAATAGGAGCAATTTTATTGCCATTCCATGGGACCAGTCGTGGATTCAACCATGGAATAGGAGCAATAATAGATTATTCTGGGAATTCAGTAGTGAATGTCACGGCAGAATTAATCTTAATTAGGAATAATTAACTTTGTGGTTCTATACTAGCAGAGCAAGCTGTCTAGGAGCATTAATTATCCCGATATGAGCTTGTCGATAAGTCATATCCTTTATATAGTCAGGGTAAACTCGTTGTTTGTTCCTAAAGACGTTATCGCTCTATACTAACAGAGCAAGCTGTCTAGGAGCCGTCCATCTCGTGATATTATATAGAAATCATCACTGAAAGTGTTCAGTATTCATGAGATATACCGTTGTCCAGTCGTGAGACTACATATCTACATGTACTCTGAGAGAAAGTACTCTCCGTTGAGAATTCGATGAGAGGCCCGTGTCTCAATATTCACGTCTGATTGATGGATCAGAGCTTCGTATAATTATGAGTTTATGATTTTAGCCCTTGTCGAAAATCCACCATCTACAGCCGTACGTTGTATACCGCCAGACTAATACCCTGATGAGCATCCCCCAGTTTGTGACATGTTTTGACGTCTCGAGTGTTTTCGTGGAAAACGTGTAGCATGTTGCTATTATTTGGCAAGTTAATATTGAGAGTCTTGCCGTTTCGGTGGTGACCTTTGACGTCCTAGATTTTGCATCTTGAGAGGAAGGTTAGCCGTTGATTGTGGTTACCTTCCGTTGGTAGCCAGCGACGTGGGCACGGTGTTGGCATGACGTGTGCATGCTCTTGGCGTGGCTAATTAGGATTTTGTGCCGTGACCAAAGAATTGGCATAACTAAGCGTGTGCCGCGGCCAAAGAGTTGGCAGCATAGCCAAAGGTTGCCACAAGTCGTTTGGTTTAGTGGCGAGATTGTACGGCTGAGATTTGCATCTCAGAACGAAGGATAGTCGCTGATTGTTGCAACCTTCCGTTTGGAAGCCAGCGGCATGGAGGCATGACTTTGGCGTGGCCAAATTAGGGTTTTGGCACCGTGGCCAAGAGTTTGCACCGTATCCAAGAGATTGCCACAAGTCGTTTGGTGGCAAGTTTGTACGGCTGAGATCTGCATCTCAGGAGGAAGGATATCCGTTGATTGTTGCAACCTTCCGTTTGGTAGCCAACGACATGGAGGCATGGATGGCATGGCTTTGGCGTGGACAAATTAGGGCTTTGGCACAGTGGCCAAATTGGGGTTTTGGCACCGTGGCCAAGAGTTGGCACTGTAGCCAAGAGATTTCCACAAGTCGTTTGGTGGCAAGTTTGTACGGCTGAGATCTGCATCTCAGGAGGAAGGGTAGCCGTTGATCGTGGATACCTTCCGTTTGGCATCCAGCAGCATGATTGCATGGCCGGCATGGCTTTGGCGTGAAGTGGAGCCGCTGGCAGTGTGCGGCTTGGAAGGGAGTCGTTTGCGGCTTGGAAGAGAGACGCTGGAAGCGTGCAGCTTGGAAGGGAATCACTTGCGTCTTGGAAGGGAGCCGCTGGCAGCATGCGGCTTTGTCTAAATTAGGGTTTGACATGCCGAAACACTAATTTACGCCCTTTTTACTAGAAGTGAAAAATACTAGAACCCCATATTAAATGAGTTTAGTATATAGAAGCCCCACTAAATGGATCTTCCCCTATCAACTCCATACTTTCACTTATTAATATTTCTAGGCCCAGAACTTTAGATTTCAAGGCTTGATAATAAAGTTTAGGGTTTGGGAGAAATTCGTAATACCAAAAATTTCCTTTACTATATATACCTAATGAAAATAGGCTATAGGTTTCATTTCCAGATTCATTTTCATTTTCACTTTCTCTTATTTCTCTCTCGTCTCTGCTCTGAAGAAAACTAGGGTTTTAATATCAAACAAGAGAAAATGATTACAGAGAGGAATGATTTTAGATTTATCGGTCTCTATCAATCTCTGCTGATGTCTACAAAACGATGAATAAAATTAATCATTCATTTTTAGTTTTTAGATTGAATCTCATACCAAACCTACATAGATTTTTCTAGGGTTTTCTTTCTTCTCATTTGATTTATAGATTAGTTTATCAATTTAGCAGCTCAATCATCCAATCGATTTGATCTGTGTCCTTTAATCTAGATTTTTCAGTTGATTCGAAGACATATCATGTAATCGATTTGATTCAAATAGGTTTAACAACTACGAATTCAAATCAATCAGTTGATTCCAATTTGTTGTTTCGAAGCTACTTCAGGTAAGGTTTTCGATTTGATTATATATGTTTTTCTCATTTAGTAGTTCTATTTTCTTATTAGTTTGATTAGGTTTTGATTTCTGTTTTGGTTGTTCTATTCATATCGGAACAGAACAATACGATTTTCGATGAATCAACAAGTTTTGATTCTAGGTACGTTTAGATTGTTGTTGTTACTGGTGATGTTGTTGTTTAAGTTGGATTTGTTGTTTATACTACTTGAAATCTCATAATTCCAATGGATTCAGTTATTGACTTGTTGGTGTTTTTATCTTGAGTCCTACACATGTTGAGTTTGATTAACGAATCTGTGGTGGTATTGGTGGTGGAGGTGTAGGTTCTGGAGGTGGATGAGGAGGTGGTTGTAGTAGAGGTGGTGGTATTGGAGCAGGTTTGGAGAAGTATTTGAAGTCAGTTGTGGTGTTTTTCAGAATTGATAAATTGAAGAGATGGTGAGAAGAAAGAGGATGAACCATTTTAATTTTCTGCTGCTGGTGCTAATGGTGGTGGTGGTCGTCACAGGTAATTAGCTGATTCCAATTATTGATTTTGTTAACTTGTTTACGATCTGTATCTGTAGATATCAATCAAATCCTTGTGTTGTACTAGTATTATTATGTACAAATTCTGCTTTACTCAATACTCAAAGTCTACTATCATTGTGTATTTGTTAGGAAATGCAATTTGAGTGGTTACTCGTCAGTCTACATGGTTGTTGTTGAATGTAAGAATCCGCGATATAGGAATTCAGTTTGGCTGTTTTAGATCGAACACATTGAGAAAAAGGTATGAAGCATTGTATGTATATTATGTATATTGGTCCAAATAGATACAAAAGACTAGATGTTCAGCTTCACCAAGGATGAAAATGATTGGGTTTTGATGTAAGGAACTCAAAGATCCTAGCAATGGGTATATCCTGAAAAATGTTTGAAATGTTGAAGTTTTATTATCTTTAAACTCAACACAGGAATCTAAAGAGGTTGGTATCTTGTTGTACCTAAACCAAGCATTATGATCCAAATTAGCCTTGATATATTATGAATTAATGTACTTTTGTGTATGTTGATTTTGTGATGCAGGAGATGGTTCCCGTTGAACTTAGGGAATCTTTTGAGGAGCTGGATACAGTTAAAAGTAGTAGCTTACTAGATACTACTTCAGTATGTCTGGATAACAATTCAGCTTTTATTTGTGTGTTTTTCCAAGCCACTGAAGTATCAAAGGTACGTATTTTTTTTCTTTATTGCTAATGCCCATAAGGGGATTTCTCAAGGGTATAATAATCTTTAAGTTTAGATCTTAATATTTATTGTCTTAACATGATTGCATCTTGTTTTCCTGAAATTATGAGGGATTAGAGATCATCCCGGCTTTTGAATAATCTAACATGCCTATTGGTCTATTACATATCCTGATAGACCGTGTTCTAATGTATATGATAGAATGTCAATAGTTCTTATGAGATAAACCCAATTCTGTGCATCTTTGAACTCCTTTGCAGACTAGGTCACTCCTTGGCAAAAAAAAAAATCGTTGTCTTTTAACAACTTAATAAATAGTAGCAGTCAAAGTACACACAGATAGTAAAAATATAACGTTCTTCTATGTAAAACTAGTGAGATTCATTAATAGGTGTTGTAGGTGGTGATGAAACTTGTTTTCATTTTGTTTCCAAGGAATGACCTAATGAAGAAATGTCAGGAGAAATGTCTATTTGTAAAAGGGATTAGGAAGAGAAATGTCTATTTGTTGTAAGTTATCTGATCTTTTTTGGATGTGTAACTATTAGTTACACATGCTAATTAGATGTGTAACTTTTAGGTACACAAGTTAAATGGATGTGTAGCTACTAGTTACACATGCTAATTAGATGTGTAACTTATAAATACACGCATGCCAATTAAATTAAATAGGATACAAAGAAATTATTTTCTTGTACAATGATTAGAGGAATTTCTTTGGACATTTTGATTTATTTTTGAAGTACAGGATGAGGGCTTACTGTCTTGGAGGAAACAAATGCACTTTTTTGTTTTGAGTAATTATAAAATTTTCAATTATTTAGTACTGTATGAGCACTATGTAATTCTGTTTAGTTTAGCATGTTAAAAATGCTCAATTATTAAAAGTTTGCTACTGTCTGAGGCTCTTGGCTTTAAAAATATATCTTTTTTGTTTCGATAAGGTTGATGGGATTACATCTGTTCTCTGCAAAATTAACTGTTAGCCTATGCAAATGCAAGAAATTTGCTGAAACATAGCGAATCTGATGAAACAGGGGCTACGATATTATCTCCTGCAAAATGTGTAAAGTATCTGCCAAGCACCGGTATGTTGAGCTGAGAGCCATTTGTTTCATGGTTTCTGCTATCTTATCTTATCTTATCTTGTATTATAATTTGCAGTCTTTGGTTGCACAAACCATGAAGAGATCCCATGGGATGAGACAGGAGCTGGGTACATTGTTGAGCCAAAAGGAAAAAGCTTCTGCTCATTTCAAGGTTTGATATTATCCCATACTCTTTAATTTCAAACCAAAGTTCTTTTTCAGTTTTGAAGTTGAAGAAGGTATGGATGTGTAACTGCGGCCTACACATCTATATGTATGTGTAATTGCTCATTACACATGTATATTGTATGTGTAACTTCTGCATACACATCTATATGGATGTGTAACTGATGATTACGCATGACGGATACATGTGTAACTCCCAGTTTCACATGCTAAGATAGGTTATCATGTGTATTTTCCCGTTTCATCTCTATGAGAATGTATTGGGAGGTCACAGGCTTCAAATTTTGCGGAGGTGAAAGTTACATATTCTCAGCAGTAAAATGAGAGTTACGTCTTAGGCATTTAGTATATTTAACGGCCAAGATCCCTCCCGTCCCCAGCGGAAGTGTTTTTGATAGCATTTTTGCATTGTTTCTGGATGGATTTTGCTTTTGAATAGTATTTTTGCCTTGTTGTTCTCAATAATCTGTTAATGGGTGTCTGTAGTATGTGTATACTTTATGCAGTGTAGTGGTGAGTGATAAAAAAAAGGCTGGTCTCATATTTTGTCCTCTTGTAAGCTAGCTTACCTGTTCACTCTCTATACTTTCTGGACTATGGAGTTCTGACTTTACGGAATAGTCTCCACAGACTCCACACAACCACACGGCTCTCACAATCCACGTGATTCTATTTCCCATACTCTTCCGATTACACTTTTCCTTCTGATGATTCCGCACGACGGATGCATGTGTAACTCCCGGTTACAACATGTTAAAATAGGTTATTATGTGTATTTTCTGTGATCTTTGTTATATAATTTTTCTTTACAATTGTTTTATAATATTTATTTATTTTATTTTTTTGTTTATCCAACCTAATCCATGGATGTTTATTTCGTTGCAGATATGTATGCATTTTGGAGGGAGGAAGACAAGAAGGAAAGGCAAAGATTTAAACTTCATAAAAGCACAAATCAGATGTCAGCCGCATGTTACACTAGATAGATGCATATGTAACTCTCAATTACACTAGACAGATGCGAGTGTAACTTCTAATTTCACATGCTAAGAAATTATTGTAAATGAATATTAAAGTAATACATGTATTTTTTGTATGTGTTCTTTTTGATGTCTATTTTTTTGATGTGTAACTTTGCATTTATAGATGGGGGAAAACGATTTGCTGGTTTTTAAGGAATTGAGGAGACGACCGTACGGAGGAGACTCCTCGAACCGAGCGAAATGTTAAACCTCACACAGATGCACCGCTGCAAAGGGGGTGCTTTAGATTCGAGAGATCAATGTAGTTGCAGGAAATCCTACACTACACCCCTCACAAGATTTCATTAACATTCAACTCATTTTAGATGAACAATCTTAATTTTATTGATAAATCTTTGAACAATCATACAAGAAAAGATAAAGGAATCAAGAATAACCACTGCTCTCGATTTTCTCTCTCCTATTTACTTGCTTTTCACTCAGAAAAAGATCTCCCTATTTCCTTTACAACTGAACGACTATTTATAGAGAAATACATAGTGGATGACAGCTAATCTGTCCTTTATTTTCGGATATGGCTTGCGACATTCTCGCAACCTTACGAACGTTAATCTCACCAACTCTCTTATTTTCGCAGAATCATCACATTTTTCTCATGATTTTAGCTGACGTCATTTATTATGTCATTTCTGGAATTGTTCTGTGACGCTGTTGTGTTGTGTTGTTGATAATTTTGCTGAAGCATTATTGCTGCGAGATTCTGATCCTACATCATAATGGCGCTAGAAACAGGGACTTTGAAGATTATTCTAGAAAGAATTGAAGATTAATATTGATATTTGGTGAAGATTTGGAGTGATTGATTTAGAATTTTACATAATTTCTTGCAATTCGTTAACATTGAAGAAATGGCTAGGAGAAGAAATACATCAGAACAACCAACTACTGTTATAAGAAGCAAGATAATTGCTGGAAGAGAAAGAAGTGAAATGGGAGAATCCACTAGAATGAGAAATAATGGAGAAAATCAAATTCAACCACCAGTTCAACAAACACTAGTACAAGGAAGGAATATAGATTATGATAGGGTGAGTATACACACTTGGCAATCAAATTCCGCAGAAGAAGTAGAAGAAAAGCAGCAAACCAGAAACCATAGACAGATAGAGAGAAATCAAGAAGAAGATGAAGGAATAATTCATGGAGATGAGGAAATTTGAGCGTTAGAAACATTGAGACGAAGAATACATGAAGAAAGAAGAGCTGAGGCAGAAGAACGTGCAAATCTAACAAGGCAAAATCACGAATTGAGGATGGAAAATTTGAGACTACAGAGTAGAAGATCGAGAAGTATTACAAAATCATATTCAAGATCGACTAGAAGAGAGATGAGGCGAAACTCACCCACAATTAATGCCGGAAACAATATTCAAGAAGAAATATCAAATCCTAATGAAGAATATCGAGAAAATAGAGAAAGAGCTGATGATCGTTATGTTCCACAAAATGAAACTTTTGATGATAGGAAAAATGGTAGAAGTCAAGAGAATGGACAACGTCAGGGACGAAATGATCAAGATGGTGAAGGAAATCGAGAGGAAGGAAGGAGAATTTTACATGAGAGAGAAACTTAAAGAAATCAACAAACGATTGAACAAGAAATTGAAAGACATTATGCTGAACAAGCAAGTTAAATTTGCGAACGTGAAAGATTGAGAGCGGAAATGGAAGAACAAGAGCTTCAGGAGACAATTCGCCAGAACAATCACGACAATTGAGAAAGAAGGCGTACACAAAACCGGAAGAACGGTAATATCAATGAAGAGTATGATAGAATACAGAGGATAGCTGAAAGACAACGATTGGAATTAATAAGAAATGAACAAAATCATGAAGGGGAAAATGAGAGACATAATCATATGCGAATTCAAGATAGAGAAGAAGAAGAGACTCGCAGAAGAAGACGAGATGAGGATAATGAAGAAGAAATGCAAAATTTCGCGAGAGAAGAAAGACATGAACGCAGAAGAAGAGAGGCGAAATTAAAAAGACCACTGGATCAAAATTCAGGTGTAAATAAACAAATCTTGAAAGAGTTGGAAGAAATGAGAGGAATGCTAAATAATAGAGGAGAAGTAGGCAGAAGACAATTGGATGAAGCTATAGAAGAAGCTGCGAAAACTCCATTTACAAGGGAAGTACAATTAGAAGGAATACCACCGAAATGCAATTTTCCCTCTTTAACCAGCATTTTTGATGGAACAACTTGTGCAATTCAACACATTAAAGCCTATGTGAGGTGCATGTTGCAATGGGAAAATCATGATGTTGTATTATGCAAGTATTTCGCATCCAGCTTAACAGGGGAGGCGTTAAAATGGTTCGAAGGTCTACCAAAGAATACAATAATATCCTTCAATCATTTGCAGACTACATTCCTAGAGGCATATATAAGTAATAATTCTTCGTGACCTGGTATTGAAGACGTGTTTGGACTAAAACAAAGGATTGGCGAAAGTTTGAAGCACCTAACTGAAAGATGGAGGACTATGTGTAGAGAAATGGCTAGCCGTGTAGATGAGAGATATCTTATATTATCATTTATCAATTCTATGTTTGCAACCAACCTATTGTATGTCCAAATTTTCAGAGTCAAGAATACGATCACAATAACTGAATTGCGATAACTTCAAGAAGAATATATTGCTCTAGAGGAAAGGAAAAATGAAATGGAATCATACCCAGTTGTGAACACCAGTTCACAAACAGCGAATGCAAGCTTGTTACCCAAGCTAATAAGCACAGTAGCGAATACTTCGCAAGTACAACAAGAGAAGGTGACATGTAACAATCAACAGAAATTGGTGGGCTATGGGAAGACGAGATCAAGAGGAGTATGAAGGACAAAGAAATTTCTACAATCGTGGTGGAAATAACAAGATTCAAAGACTCGATCAACCACAAGAAACTTATGGAGGTCAAAGACAAAACTATAATAGAGGACAAGGAGGTCACAAAACTATAATAAACACAATAGCGAATACTTCGCAAGTACAACAAAAATTGGTGGCTATGGGAAGCCGAGATCAAGAGGAGTATGAAGGACAAAGAAATTTCTACAATCGTGGTGGAAATAACAAGATTCAAAGACTCGATCAACCACAAGAAACTTATGGAGGTCAAAGACAAAACTATAATAGAGGACAAGGAGGTCACAAAGTAGTATGGGAAGAAATCAAAATGCCACCTCTAAATGCAAGTGTGGAGAAAATATGGGAAGCCATAATTTTGATGGAGAATATACCAACACCATGGAACATGGGAACGGAACCACCTCCAAACCACAAAAATCATGAGTTTTGTTCTTATCATCATTTTCATGGACATACAACAAATGATTGCAGAAATGTAAAAAGAATTATTCTGAGAATGATAGATCAAGGAAAACTAAACCACTTTTTGATAGGGCACCCACAATCTCAATCATTGCCACCACCACCAGAGAATCACAAAGTAAACACGATGAAAAGGAAGGAAACATTCTTCATAGAAGTTGGTGCAAAAGCAAAGAATCTATTCTGTCACTCTATCGTACATTCATATAAGACAATTGAAGATTTTCATGACAATGTTTTAAGTAGAGTGTTCGCAAGAGATAATGATGGAAGAGAAATTATGAATATTGCGAAAATCTCGCCACTAGAAGAATGGCAGAAATAGATCATTTCTTTTACCGCAGAAGAAATCCTCGAAGGTGAAGAGGTACATGATAATCCATTGGTAGTAAAATTAGAAATTAATCCAAAATCGAAAGAAGAGGAGGATGATGAAGCTGAAGATTCATGGGCAATCAATAGGATTCTAATCGATACTGGAAGCTCTGTGAACATCTTATTTTATCATACTTATAAAACTATGGGAGGAAGAGATGATGATCTTATACCATCAACATATAAGATATATGGTTTTAATGGTACTGCCAACAAGCCTAAAGGGGAGGTTACTATGCGAATTCCATTGAAGGGAATATCTTCTGAAATCCTGTTCTGTGTTGTTGATGTAGAATCACCCTACAATGCATTAATTGGTCGACCTTGGTTACATGGGATTCTAGGTGTAGCTTCAACTTTTCACCAGTGCATCAAATTCCCTCACCCCAGCGGTGCAGGAATCATAAAGGGAGATTGGGTTGAAGGAAAGAGGTGTTACGAAACTGAAATAAAATCTTGCGAAGGGAGAGCAAAAAAGAAGGAAAATTGGCGACACAAAATGAAAGAGACACAAAGAAGTGAGAGGTTGATGGTAGATGCAATCGAAAGAAAAGAAGAAGAGATGTTGCGAAACTAATGCAAGCTTAGAGAAAGGAAACAGTAACAAAAAATAACAAAGAAGCAGAGGATAGCAAAGGTAATGTATGAATGATTGATTTTTTGCGACACTCTCGCAATAAACAAAATTCTCAAAAGTACATTTTATTGAATGACAAAATTGAGATTGCGAAATGCAAATACAATATGATGATGTGCAAGAATCTCGCAGAGATAATGAATTCTACAAAAGACAATCAGAGAACAATGATAAAAGAGAAAAGGGCGAACCTTTATGGCGTACACCCTAGTTCGCGAATACAATTTCGCAAGAGGCAAATGCAAGACCTAAAGTACGTCATATAAGGGGGTACCTGTTGCATGGCTCAGGGAAAGGATACACCGCCACCGTAACCTGAGTCATGGAGATTTGAGGTCAATAAAGCCCATCCGGGAGATGCACCTTGGATTCTCAGCTTAAGCATATGACTTAGGTTGGGCGACTAACGTAATAAGGACTCTCCCAAGGAGTGCAGAATCTGATCAAAGCGCCGAGGTACACGGTTGAGTCAAGAGTTCCAGGGGCGTCTGGAGCGTACCTTGCCATTCTTGATAAGTCTTGGCTTATACTGCACTCGTCCTGAAGAAAACCCCACTTAGGGTGCAGTCTCGTAACCATAAGAGGTTGCGTAAACAACTGGTTGTTGTTAAGACTGGATGAGAGGATCTAACCTTGTATGGTAGAAGTACGCCTCCTTGAAGGGGCAACCAGGGGGGAGATAAGGGCAGCACCCTCCATTAGGGAGCTGATAAGTGTCTTAAGACGCAAATGTCATGAGTCTTTTACTCGCAAGAGTATTAAGGCTTGTCATATTTGTGCGACAATCCTGAAGAGGCAATAATACAAAAGAAAAAGATAAGACGAGATCAATGGGTTTTCGCATGAAAGTGCGAAGACGTCCTGCGATTTCATCGCAAGACGACAATGTCATGGGGCTTTATTTTTGCAAGAATATTTAGACCTGTCATATTGTCGCAACATTCCTGAAGAGGCCATAATACAAAAAAAAAGTTAAGGAAAGATCAAGGGGTTGTCGCAAGAGGAAAATGTAAGACCTAAAGTATGTCATATAAGGGGGTACCTGTTGCATGGCTCATGGAAAGGCTACACCGACACCGGAACCTGAGTCATGGAGATTTGGGGTCAATAAAACCCATCCGGAAGAGGCACCTTGGATTCTCAGCTTAAGCATATGATTTAGGTTGGGCGACTAAGGTAATAAGGACTCTCCCAAGGATTGTAGAATCTGATCAAGGCACCGAGGTACACGGTTAAGTCAAGAGTGCCAGGGGCGTTTGAAGTGCACCTTGCCATTCTTGACAAGTCTTGGCTTATACTGCACTCGGCCTGAAGAAAACCCCACTTAGGGTGCAGTCTCGTAACCATAATCCCTATAGGTATAAGGGATAAGAGGATGCGAAAACAACTGGTTGTTGTTAAGACTGGATTGGAGGAGCTAACCTTGTATGGTAGAAGTACGCCTCCTTGAAGGGACAACCAGGGGGAAGATAAGGGCGGCACCTTCCATTAGGGAGCTGATAAGTGTCTTAAGACGCACATGTCATGAGGCTTTTTACTCGCAACGGTATTAAGGCTTGTCATATTTGTGCAACAATCCTGAAGAGGCAATAATAGAAAAGAAAAAGATAAGACGAGATCAATGGGTCTTCGCATAAAAGTGCGAAGACGTCCTGTAATTTCATCGCAAGACGACAATGTCATAGGTAGGGATGCACATGGGCCGGTATGGGCGGGTATAAGATCAAACGAACCTCGCACCCATAGATTGCGGGTTTTTTTCTTCAAAACCAACCCCGCACCCACAAACAGCGGGGGGGTTTTGTTACCCGCCCGCTGCGGGTTGGGCGGGTATGGGTTTAAACCCGCTTAGACCCGCTTTATAATTAAATATTCATTCACACACACACACATATGTTTTACTTAAGTTCACAGATGAAGATTAAGTGTTGAATCTGTTGATTTTTCGATTGTTTTCGACTTCTGGTGAAGATTCGAAGTTGTTGTTGTTGATTTCTGGTGAAGATTTCTGGTAATTGTCGTTTGTAGGTGAAGAAGAAGAACTGAGGAGGAAGAAGAGGAGAGGCCAAACATAGACAAGAGTGTAGAAAGTGAATGAGGGTTATCAGTTATCTATCTACTAGTATTAGGGTTTCATAATGGATGGCTAGGATTAATTTAATCTAATGGTATATAACCTGCGGGTTTTATGGGCGGGTATGGGCGGGTAGTAGCTTAAACCAACCTCGCACCCACAGACAACGGTTTTTT
Source organism: Papaver somniferum (assembly GCF_003573695.1). Lineage (NCBI taxonomy): Eukaryota > Viridiplantae > Streptophyta > Magnoliopsida > Ranunculales > Papaveraceae > Papaver > Papaver somniferum. The sequence continues at coordinate 32,676,106 of NC_039361.1, read as the reverse complement.
TTTTTCATAACCAACCCCGCACCCACAACGGGCGGGTATGGACTAAAAACCCACGGGTTTAGCGGGTACGGGCGGGTTTGGGTTTGGTGGGCGGGTCTTGTGCAGCCCTAGTCATAGGGCTTTATTTTCGCAAGAATATTTAGGCCTGTCACATTGTCGCAACATTCCTGAAGAGGCCATAATATAAAAGAAAAAGTTAAGGCAAGATCAATGGGTTTTTGTATGAAAGTGCAAGAATGTCCTGCGATTTTGTCGCAATGACAAGAGGTGGCATAATAAGACCTTTAATTAGGAAGGCAAAATCAGACCACACAGGAATGAGATTTTGAAAAGAATCAAAATTCACTTCGCATAAGATTGCGAAATTATACATAATTAACTGCGAAATTGAGGCACAAAATAAGAAAAATCTACAAAATCTCTCATTTGGATACAAATAACAGAGGCAAGTATGGGAATGAATGAAATTAAAAAATGTTATTTGTCTCCATGTGATAGATTTACACAAAAATTCAAAAACTAATGATTATATTGATTAACTGTATTGCAAAGAAGAATTGTTTTAATGAATGCAGGTCAAAATGAAAGAAACCCATATATTAAGGAATATGGGGAACCAAAAGAATTCGCAAATATACAGAAAGAAGGAATAAATGTACAAGTATTACAGAAGATCAAAGAAAGAAACAAAGACTACTTCTTAGTTGATCCTTCATCATCTTCATCAGACTTGTTCCCTTCTTCGTCTGCGTCAGAACCTTCATCACCATCAGAACCTTCATCACCATCAGATTCTTCATCATCAGCTTCGCTATCAGAAATAATCAGACTGGGAATATTCTTTGGGATCTCTTCCAAGAGACAAGGATAATCAGAATGAGGGATACTATGGTCATCACAAACCATTTGGATAGTTTGATTGCGAAAATGCATAGCATCATTCTTAAAGTTCGCAACAGTAATCTTGATTTGATTCTTTAATCTAGAATATTTGTCGTTGCGAGAAGAAAGATTCTTTGCGAGTTCTTCTTTTTCAGCTTCAAGTTCCTCAATCTTTTCACGATATCTACTTTCAGAATCTACGAGCAAAAGACAATCAATTAATAACTTGATGAAAATTCATAAGAAACAAAAGATTAGTAAAGAAGAACAGTTAATAACCTTCTCTGTCAGAAATCATATCTCTAATCAAGGATGTATTCTCAACTTGGAGACTAACATTTACACCTAAATATTTTCTGGTATCATCTAAGATTTTCGCATCCCAAGAAAATTCATCCTCATTACTTATAAGAAGACGAGAACGAATTTGGTTTTCTCTTTCGCAGAGCTCGATGTTTTTGCTGTTAGCTTCATCTCGTTCAAGTTGAACTTCAAGAAGAGTCTCTTGGAATTTCGCCAAAGCCTTAGCACCTTGATCAGAGATGCGATCCTTATCATCTATGAGACCGCTAATTTTAGTTCTCAACTCATTGATTTTCTCTTTAAAATTAAGAATGAGACGCTTAAATCGGTTGGCTAAGCCTAAACTAGATCTATGGTCAATTTCTAAGAGGCGAAATTTGGATCTAAGTTCATTCAGAGAAAGAGATGAAATTCTATCATTTGAGAAACTATTTAAAGATTTATTAAGACGCTCAAGAAGGGTATCATTATCCAAGGCATTAGGAAATGAATGAAGAATGGTAGCTTCATCAGAAAGACCATAAATGTCTGCAAAAAGGATCAATTAAATAAGATAAAACAACATGATGAATGAATGAAGAGAAATGAGAAAAGTAACATACCATAGAGTTGATTATTAGCTTGCTGAAGACTAGATATTTTTTTCTTATACGAAGAAGAATCAATTTCTAGTTGTCTGTTTTTCTCGCGAAGACATTTGACTTCAGCTTCAAGTTCCTCATTCTTTGTGCGAGATTGAAGATTCTTCTTTCTAAGATTTTCGCATCTCCTCTCTAGATCTGAGGCAACTGCGAAAGAAGCTTTTCCAGCCTGCGAGAAAATATAAAAAATATTAAAATAAAAAGATATTTTGAATTACAACAATGAAGAAGTAAAAGGATGAAAGCATACCATAGTATTAAGAGAATGCAGGAAATTGGGAGTCACTGATCTAGAAACTCCGCGAAGAGAATTATCACCATCCAGCAAAGGAACATCGCAAATTGTAGCGAGAGCTTTACAGGTGTTAGCGAATTGACTATCTCCTATTCCTTGCAAAGAATCAGAAAAGAGGCCAGAGAGCTTAGCCATAGAAGATTCAGATGGAGAATCTTCATTTGCAGCAAGGTCATCATTATCCTCATCATCCTCATCATTTTCAGAGTTTTCATGAGAATGAATATTTGAATGAGAGGAAGAACGAACTTTTCTTTTCTTTGAAGGAGGAGCAGTTGGTTTTTCCCTGCGAAGAGCACCTTTGCCTTTATCACCAATCTTCGCAACATTGGCAGACTCTTCTATTTCAGAAATAATCTTCACACAAAAGATAGAAATAAGAAATAGAAGCAACAATATACTTTTTAAAGTCATAAGAGAATATTTCTTACCTCATTAGTGTATGAGCGAAGAGCTAACAAGGTACTAGCCTTCCCAGTCCTGTTATAACTATCTTTCAGTTTTTGGATCTGTAGAATGTCGCAAGAGTTAGCGAATAAAAGAATAAAGACAAATAAATAAATATAAAGTGAGCAAAACTGGAAGAAACATACCTCTTTCTCCTTCTCGGGCCAAGAGAATACCCAAGGTTGATAGGTAGCGAGATTCTCAGGAAGAACATTTGACCCAGCAATGTAAGGTCCTTTTAGCATCAAGGGAAAAACACACCATTTATCATCCTTGGATTGGCGAGGAGTTGTATTCTTACCAGAATGCCAATGGATGTCTTGCATGAGTATTTTAACTTCATCAATCTTATCTTTCCTTTTCTAACGAATACCCCAGCGAGTATTCTCTTTCTTCATGGAGATCAATTCATAATTTTCAAAGAAACTCGCTACTGTGTATTTCTCAGCAATTATCTCCAGGTCTGCGAATTTAGGATCCCTAAGTTCTTTGGAATACAGAGATCCTTTAGCAGCACCACGGCTAGCGAACTCTAGCATTAGACGGATGCAATCCCCACTCAATTGGAAGATAGCTCGCGAAAATCCTGAGTGAGCGAGAATTTCATAGAATAGAGGAATATCTGGGTCATAAAGAGGAATGGGGAGACCTGCGAGAATCTGACCTACCGAAATTATGATTGATTGATCATCACAATATTGATCATAGAAAAGTTTGATAGAAAGAATTGACTTGGCACTTTCACCAGGAATGGTAGAAAGTGTGAAACCTTTCTCAGCAAGATCTTTTTGGACGTCTTTTAAATTTTTCTCATGTCTATGGCCACTTGGAGGCATATTTGAATATAGAGTATGGGAATGAATAAAAAGTAAGAAGATTAAAAAGGGAAGGATTACAGTAGCAGAACTTGCAGAAGAACAACAGAGTTGCAGAGATGAGAGAATAAAAAGAGAAGAGAAAATAAAAAGAAAGTGGAAAGAAGAGTAAGGAGAGTATATAAAGAAGATTTTTTACTCGAAGAAATAAACACCATTAAGGCGAAAAGACGTGAGCGGTTGAAAAGCAGCGGTTACAGAAGACGTGTCAAGAAACAGATGGAAGAAAGAATACGTGTGATAAATGCAGAATATGAAGAGATGAACATCTACGGCATTTCTCACATCATTCTCTACTTTGCAGAGAAGATATGAGAAGAGGAAAGATGTAGGATCAGAATCTCGCAGCAATAATGCTTCAGCGAAATTATCAACAACACAACAACGCCGCAGAACAATTCCAGAAATGACATAATAAATGACGTCAGCTAAAATCATGAGAAAAATGTGATGATTCTGCGATAATAAGAGAGTTGGCGAGATTAACGTTCGTAAGGTTGCGAGAATGTCGTAAGCCATATCCGAAAATAAAGGACAGATTAGCTGTCATCCACTATGTATTTCCATATAAATAGTCGTTTAGTTGTAAAGGAAAGAGGGAGATCTTTTTTTGAGTGAAAAGCAAGTAAATAGGAGAGAGAAAATCGAGAGCAGTGGTTATTCTTGATTCCTTTATATTTTCTTGTAAGATTGTTCAAAGATTCATCAATAAAATTAAGATTGTTCATCTAAAATGAGTTGAATGTTAATGAAATCTTGTGAGGGGTGTACTGTAGGATTTCCTGCAACTACAATCAATCTGTAGTACTCCGGCCTAAATCAAGACAATGAACGTTCCAGAGTAAATTCGGTCACAAGAGATGATGGATTGATCTGTAGGAGGGAAGCTGGGAAATGTGTGGAATCAATGGTAATCAAAGATTGTGGGTGTGTGAATTCTGAATATGATAAGCTCTGAATGATTGAAATTGCTCAATTGAGAGTAGTTGCTCAATTGATGAGTTGATGATCTCGTGTTGTCAATGAGACGTGAGATTGATGATACTGTTGATGTTGATCCTTCAATCATGATTCAGAGACTTATTTATATTGCTGCAATTTTAGACACCATGACCCCATGAAGTGTGACAGTTGATGGAATCAAGGAGTGGGGAAGTGGAGATCGTGTTTGAAACCAGTTGCTCAACATGTGGAGACTTGGTCGATTTTCCACCCACTACCTCGTGAATTCCTTCAACTGATTGCACGACTTGCTCACATTCCATCGTGTATTTGAACACACGTGTCGTAGACCGCCAGACCAAAACCCTAAGTGATATCCCCCCAAAGTGACACGATTGATGTCTCATGGTTTGTTAGTCAATTGATGACTTCGTGGTTTGATGGGATGATGAGTCCATGTAGTTGCTGAGTTGAACATGATGTTCTGAAACTCATGAATTGAACATGTCATGAGACAGAGGTATAGTTCTTACGATGAAGTGAGCAAGTATTGCTCATTAGATGGACCGTTGAATATTGATTGTTGAACCAATATTCCTTGGTTTGAGCAAATATTTATCATCTGAGCAAGTGTTGCTCATGTGATGAATTGTTGAATATTTGATCGTCTGAGCATGTGTTGCTCATCTGATGGATTATTGGTAGCGTACCAAAAATATTAATTAGAACACTGGTCGTTGAACCGAGCATAATTAATAAAATTAATGACCAAGAGTTCTTCGTAAAATTATTAAGGTTGGAATCTGAAATGATGATCCTTGGATTCAGAAACCCTAATTTGATCAATTGATGATCGGTTCATGGTTCGTCAGAAGTTTAACCATGGGACGAAGGAGGGAACGACTACATGGGACCGTGGATCAACCATGTAGTTTCCATATGCTCACGTGAGCAAATACAAATAACTCCTTAAGAGTTGACGATTTGTTGGTGAAAGAATGATTAAATACTGGTTTAATCATTTATTCGTCCGAGCCTTAGGTGAGAAAACCTAATTAATTATGACGTGAGGGACCGACCATGGGGTCATGAAACCGGCCCTGGGTAGTCACGTGACCGCCTGATGATCACTTCATGAAAATCCAAAGTGTTTGGAAGAGTCTTGGACCTAATACGTGCAATTGTGCAAATTAGGTCAAAACTGTGACACTTGATGGGACCGGCTTCTGTAAGCCAAAGAGACAATCTTGGTCGGTCAAGATAGCGCGCTCGTGTCCCCAAGGCGCCCACATCTCAGTTCTGAGAATTTTGATATTTTCTGGCGTGCAATTGAGCATCCATTCGAGAAAATATGCCAAAATTAGGGTTTTTGACGAAACTGAGGAAAACACCATGAGATGATGGAAAATAATTATAAAATAAGGAATAAGGAGGCGTGGGACTGCCGAGGCCAAGGCATGGTCGGCCGGTCATGGCCACGGTCCCATGGTGCCTTTTCCTTAATTTTATAATATTTTGATGATTTTATGAAAAATTCATGAATTTTGAGAAATTTGATGAATTTAGGGAGTTTCCATGAATTGAAGGAGTTTTCATGAGTTCAGGGAAGCAAAAAAATATTAAAATAATAAAAACAAGGGCGTGTGGGACCGTGGAGGCACGGCCGGCTGGCTAGGGCCCGGTCCCACGAGTTTTCATAATTTTTAATATATTTTTTAGGTATTTTTTCATGATTTGAGGGAATTTTTCCTAATTTGAGAGAAATACCATGAAATCAAGGAATTTGATAGATTCAAGGAAAATAAAAATAATAATAAAACAAAGGGGCATCTGGGACCGGCTAGGGCATGGCCGTCCGGCCAGGGCACGGTCTCACAAGTTTTCATAATTTATTTTATTTTATTACTATTTGGTGATTTGTGCAAAATACCATGAAATCAAGGAGTTTTTTCATGAAATTAGAGAAATAATAATAATAAAAAATAATGAGGAACCGTGAGGTGTGGGGCCGGCTGGGACCAAGGCACACCCCACACTCCTTTCCTTAATTTTATATTATTTTTTTATGGATTTATGACAATACCATGAAACCGAGGAGTTTCCTCGAGACGAAGGAGATTTGATCAAATGAGAGAATTTTCATCAAATCATGGAAAATAATGTATTAAAAATATAAAAACTGGCGTAGGACTGACCACGACACGGTCGGTTGGTCGTGTGTCCGTGTTCCCAACACCTTGGTCAATATTTTTAATTATTTATTATTTTCTTCCCTATTTTGCATAGGTTCATCGTTTCGTTGTATTTTGGAATACTCGTTCGTGCGGTGACTGTTAGTGCATCGTCATTGAACACACTTTCACCATTTGGATCGGGGCTTACTTAGAGGTAGCTCAGACGCCCGGTTGTTGATTATTTATTACTAATTGTGGAATTCAGTGGAGAATAATTCACAAAACTGAGTAATAAGATGTTTATTATTAATTCATAGGATCAGCTGAGGATTCGACTACGAATTCAGAATAATAAAGTGAGCATTACTATTCCATGGGATCGTAGATTCGACCATAGAATCGGAGTAAAAGATTTATCTATTACCATCTATGAGACCAGTTGTGGATTCGATCATGAAATCGGAGTAATGAGATAATATAGTTATTGCTATTCTATGAGATCAAGCCGTGAATTCGGTCATAGAATCAAAACAATTGATATTGCCATTCCATGGGACCAGTCGTGGATTCAACCACAGAATAGGAGCAATAATAGATTATTCTGGGAATTCAGTAGTGAATGTCACGACAGAATTAATCTTAATTAGGAATAATTAAATTTGTGGCTCTATACTAGCAGAGCAAGCTGTCTAGGAGCATTAATTATCCCGATATGAGCTTGTCAGTAAGTCATATCCTTTATATAGTCAGGGTAAACTCGTTGTTTGTTCCTGAAGACGTTATCGCTCTATACTAGCAGAGCAAGCTGTTTAGGAGCCGTCCATCTCGTGATACTATATAGAAATAATCACTGAAAGTGTTCAGTATTCATGAGATATGACGTTGTCCAGTCGTGAGACTACATATCTACATGTACTCCGAGAGAAAGTACTCTCCGTTAAGAATTCGATGAGAGACCCGTGTCTCAATACTCACGTCTGATTGCTGGATCAGAGCTTCGTATAATTATGAGTTTACGATTTTAGCCCTTGTCGAAAATCCACCATCTACAGCATTACACAAGGCATAAGGATGTGTAACTTCTGGATACACATGCCATATGCGTGTGTAACTTCTGTTTACACATTCACACTGTATTTTAATAATTTGGGGCCTAGATTTAATAATTTTGGGCTTAAATTTAAATTTTATTTAATTTGGGGCTTGACAATATATAAAGGGAATAGATGTCTTTTAATAACTCAGGGCCTAGATTTAAACTTCTTTTAATTAAGGGTCTCATATTATTGGTTATCCATGGGTTGGGCCTTAACCTAATTTTCCTTACTAGAATCGCTGTAGAATTCCCGTGAGGACTCGGATTTTGACGGTCCGCCCTCCATTCTGATCGGAAAAGAATTCTCTATCTCCTCCCGCGAGAATAAATAGGTTTTGGGCTCGTTTAGGGGGTGAAAACATCCCGACAGTAAAACTCAGGAAGAATTCAGGAGGGATGGCGGCATGGCCAAAGTTAGGTTTTGGTGGCACAAGCCAAAGAATTTGTCATTGTGGCCAAAAAAGTCGTCACAAGTCTTTTAGTTTGGTGGAGGACTTGGACGGTTGAGATTTCCATCTCAGGAGGAAGGGTAGCCATTGATTGTGGCTACCTTCCGTTGGCAGCCGATGGCATGGAAGCACCGCTGGCGTGGCTTGTGCATGCCTTTGGCATAATGGCGTGGCTGGCATGGTTTGTGCATGACTTTGGCACGGTGGCGTGGTTGGCATGCCTTTGGCACATGTAGCTAGCATGAGCGAAGATGATGCTAGCCAATACTAAGGGTTCTGCCGCGGAATGTAGTATACATATATAGAAAAAAAGGTACCCAGTGAGTCTTGTACTGGAAAGGTGCCGAAATTTATAGCGTATTTGGGACGGTTGTCGCATCCGTGAGTCTGGGTAAATTTCACGTAGACATATTGAATGGCTCAATAAATGTTCTAGTGGAGATATTACTTTTCACAGATCCGTTTCCTTACAGAGTGACGTCACGTCAGACCCAGATTTTACGATTTTAACCCTATGCTAAAACCACCATCAACATTAAGTCCCCTTCTTAGCTCGGAACAGGGGCCTTGTTGCGAGGTAAGCATGAGATGGTGACATACAAGGACAAAATCGAAACGGCAAGTCATGAAAAGATGGTCAGGAAGATACGTCTAACCTTTTTCGAGAGGTAAAGAGAATCCGTGACTCTTGCGTTGGCGGCTTTGCGTAAATTCGGGTCGTGGTGCTGCTGGCTAGGTCTCGGAGTGGTAGAGATGGTTGCTTGGATGGGATGCAGACTGTTGGCCTCAGCTTGGCCGTGACGCAATTGACACCGGCTTGGAAGGATCCGTTGGGGCCAGTTTAGCATGGAGTAGTTGGCTTGGCTCGGTTTGGCCTTGGCGTTGCTTGGCTTGGCGCGGAACGGAGCCGTTGGCTCCAGTCCCATGGAGCGATGAAAATTGGTTTCGAAACTTCGATTACCAAACGGTGATGATGGCGTTACTTACTTGACCACGGGCGGGCGGAAAATGGCGCTCTGTGGTCAAAGCCCTGCACTGTTGAGGATTTTGCATGTCTCAACACTAATGGGAAAGGTGTGTTGAGGAAGTATGCCTGGCGACACAGTAGTGAGGGTTGAGGAATTTGCACGTCTCAACACTACTAAGAAAGGTGTGTTGAGGAAGTATACCTGGCAACACAGTAGTGAGTGTTGAGGATTTTGCACGTCTCAACACTACTAGGAAAGGTGTGTTGAGGCAGTATGCCCGGAAACACAGTAGTGAGTGTTGAGGAATTTGCACGCCTGAACACTACTAGGAAAGGTGTGTTGAGGCAGTATGCCCGACAACACAGTAGTGAGTGTTGAGTAATTGCACGTCTCAACAGTACTAGGAAAGGTGTGTTGAGGAAGTATGCCTGGAAACACAGTAGTGAGTGTTGAGGAATTGCACGTCTCAACACTACTAGGAAAGGTGTGTTGAGGCAGTATGCCTGGAAACACAGTAGTGAGTGTTGAGGAATTTGCACGTTTCAACACTACTACGAAATGTGTGTTGAGGCAGTATGCCTGGCAACACAGTAGTGAGTGTTGAGGAATTGCACGTCTCAACACTACTAGGAAAGGTGTGTTGAGGCGGTATGCCTGGCAACACAGTAGTGAGTGTTGAGGAATTTGCACGTCTCAAGAGTTCTAGGAAAGCTATGTTGAGGAAGTATGTCTGGCAACACAGTAGTGAGTGTTGAGAAATTGCACGTCTAAACACTACTAGGAAAGGTGTGTTGAGGAAGTATGCCTGGAAACACAGTAGTGAGTGTTGAGGAATTTGCACGTCTCTACACTACTAGGAAAGGTGTGTTGAGGCAGTATGCTTGACAACACAGTAGTGAGTGTTGAGGAATTTTCACGTCTCAACACTACTAGGAAAGGTGTGTTGAGGCAGTATGCCTGACAACACAGTAGTGAGTGTTGAGGAATTTGCATGTCTCAACACTACTAGGAAAGGTGTGTTGAGGCAGTATGCCTGGAAACACAGTAGTGAGAAGGTGTGTTGAGGCAGTATTCCTGGCAACACAGTAGTGAATGTTGAAGAATTGCACGTCTCAACACTACTATGATAGGTCTGTTGAGGCAGTATGCCTGGAACCACAGCAGCGAGTGTTGAGGAATTGCACGTCTCAACACTACTAGGAAAGGTCTGTTGAGGCAGTATGCCTGGCAACGCAGTAGTGAGTGTTGAGGAATTGCACGTCTCAAAATTACTAGGAAAGGTGTGTTGAGGCAGTATGCCTGGAAACACAATAGTGAGTGTTGAGGAATTACACGTCTCATCACTACTAGGAAAGGTGTGTTGAGGCAGTATGCCTGGCAACATAGCAGTGAGTGTTGAGGAATTGCACGTCTCAACACTAAGGTATTTTTAAACTTATTGAACATGCCTAATAGATATAAAGAATTTAGTTTAAGGATAGTTACTTTGCTATGTCTCCGTTAGGCATGTCCTTCGCGCATGATCGGGCTTTGGGTATTTTAGGCTCCCCCATGAGAGAGCAGCATCACGCGTTAGTGATGACACCAGGATGATAACGGGTTGATAGACGGATAAAAGTACTTAGGTATTGGAAGGAAAGAGCATGGCGTCTACGGCACGATCCTCGGCAGGAATGAGGCGTTGAAGCAGCTTCGGCTCTTGGAGAAGATGTTGAAACTTATGGAGCAAAGCGCTGAAGCTTAGGATTCGGATCCTGGATAAGCTTACAGAGAGAACCCTGAAGCGGAGCGGTTGCTGGAGCGAACGTTGAAGCGGAGCCGCTGCTGGAGAACGTTGAAGCGGAGCCACTTCTGGAGAGAACGTTGAAACGGCGTCTTGCAACTCTCAGAGCCTTGACGGTTACAATGTTGAAGTCGGAGAGCGCGTCACTCAGCGTTCTGTCAAACTCGACATCCTTCAAGTGAACAGTGGTTAGGAGTCCCCAGTTCCATCTATCGATCGTGCTTTCCAGGAGAGGTTGGGGTTTGGGAACGGCTTCCCTGGTTGGAAACAGCTGCTTTCCTGATGCAGTGCGGTTGAGGGATGCAAATATGTCTTGACTCTACACCTTGGAGAAATATAGAATCTCGCATAAATGTTTCATCATAGATTGCACGATTTTGTGGGCGAAGTCCCCAGAAATCATGCAGCTCTTGACGGAAAGAGGGTCTCTGTGAACTCAGGAGGGTTGCTGATTTCCTTTGCCTCGATTTTGGAGAAATCGTTCATGATCTTTACGTGTGATGAAATTGGATTGTTGATTCCCTTCTACTGGGCGTTCAAGAACAACGCGAGCCTCTTCATCTATAAACGCACGTCCTGCTGAAGTGCCTGCGTCGGATGTTAAAAGTATTCCTTGTCAGCTCCCTTTTGGGTTGACGTGACTCTTATGGTGGCCGCTCTGTCAGTGTCTTGAGGAAATAGGTATCTCTTTCTGAGTTATAGACACGTCTGTCTGAACCTTATGAGAATCTTTTGTCTTTCCATCAAATAAACAATGGTAAAAGGAGGTCGGGTTCTTCCATCTCCTCCAGTCTCTTACCCTGATGGTGGAGTAGCAGCGGCTCTGGTGACGGTCAGAGCTGTCATACTTGAAGAAACGTTGGGGTGGCGGAAGCGGCTCTAGTTCTCGTGATCGTAGGTGTATCATGCAGAGATGGCGCAGTTTGATTACGGAGTGCTGGATCCATGGCGCTGTTTCGAAGGGTGAGGATGGCGCTGCTTTGGATGGTTATGGAGCGGAGAAGATGGCTCTGGACTTTGGATGGTTGTGGAGCGAAAGGATGGCGTTGGAAGGGTGCAAGCTATTAGCGCTGGAAAGGATGCAAGCTGCTGGCGCTGGAAAGGATGCAAGCTGTTAGCGCTGGAAAGGATGCAAGCTGCTGGCGCTGGAAACATGCAGGATGCTGGCGCTGGCTAGGAGTGGAGGGGACGCGGAGATGGTGTCGTCTAGGATGCGGAGATGGTGCCAGCTGGAGCTTGGGGATGGCGTTGGCGGTCTCTTGGCGCTATCTTGGCCATGGCCTGTTGGCACCATGGAGCGTTGCTAGCGGGCCCGATTGCCTCTTCCCATGTGTAACCAAAAATAGGAAACCTTCCTCCATTCGAGCTCCAAAAACATCGTGCCTATAAAAGGAGCCACCCATCTTATTTATCCCGTATCATCAGTTTTATTCCCTCGTCTTGGATCTAGTAGCAACACAACGAGCATACTCCAGGTATGTATTCCAGGGTTCCTCCTTTAGCTTTTTCTTCCATCTTGGTGCAAACCCTAGCCATAGGCATGTCCGCCGTAGTTTTATGGGTGACGCCATCCTGATCGCGATAAGTCCCCAGTCACTCCTCGTTGTGTGACAACTGAGACATTGATTCCCGAGCGGATTGTTTGCTTCTACCATCTTGAGATCGGAATTGAAAGATGAAACTGGAAATTGGAAATCGCTATTGCAACCGAGAGATTGACCTCCCACTGTGGTCGCCAATTGTTTGAGAGTGAAAACGGTTGCTGCTGATTTTGGTAAGTTCGTGTGTGTGGGTGAGAAACGAGTCTAAACCCTAAACAATGTACTGCAAGGGAGTACTTTGATTCGAGAGATCAATCTGTACAAATCCGGCTTAAACCAATAAATGGTCGTTCTGGCCTTGCTTCGGTCACAAAGTGAAGGAGAAGGTTTGTTCTTAGGGAGGGAAGCGAAGAGAGTGTGGAGACCAGAATAGTTGATTCTGGAAGAGTGGTTGTTTGACGACTTGTATCAGAAAGTGAAACGCTAGAAGATTGGAAAGCTAACAAGTGATTTCTGACTGTTGTATTCTCCTGACCAGAACTTGTTGTTTGGTGGAAATAGGTGAGACCTATTTATACAAGTCGCAACGAAACGTACCCTGGTCTCGTAAGAAGTGGAAACGGTTGAGTCAATGGAAGAAAGCGGTAACGGGTAACGCATGGAATTGATCTTTCCATAATGAAGGAAACGTTTCACCATTACTCCTAGTATTTACTAAATGTTTCACTCTTATGACACTTTCTTGGAACGGGTGTAGTGTACGCCGCACACTGTAAACCGCCAGACCAATACCCTGATGAGCATCCCCCAGTTTGTGACATGTTTTGATGTCTCGAGTGTTTTCGTGGAAAAGGTGTAGCATGTTGTTATTGTTTGGCAAGTTTAGATTGAGAGGTTTGACGGTTCGGTGGTGATCTTCGACGACCGAGATTTTGCATCTTGAGAGGAAGGTTAGCCGTTGATTGTGGTTACCTTCCATTGGTAGCCAGTGGCGTGGCCACGGTGTTGGCATGGCTTTTGCATGCTCTTGGTGTGGCTAATTAGGATTTGGTGTCGTGACCAAATAAATGGTATAGCTAAGAGTGTGTCGTGGTCAAAGAGTTGGCAGCGTAGACAAAGGTTGCCATAAGTCGTTTGGTTTAGTGGCGAGCTTGTACGGCTGAGATTTGCATCTCAGAAGGAAGGATAGCCGCTGATTATTACAACCTTCCGTTTGGCAGCCAGCGACATGGAGGCATGGCCGACATGGCTTTGGCGTGGCCAAATTAGGGTTTTGACACCGTGGCCAAGAGTTTGCACCGTAGCCAAGAGATTGCCACAAGTCGTTTGGTGGCAAGTTTGTACGGCTGAGATCTGCATCTCATGAGGAAGGATAGCCGTTGATTGTTGCAACCTTCCGTTTGGCAGCCAGCGACATGGAGACATGGATGGCATGGCTTTGGCGTGGCCAAATTAGGGCTTTAACATCGTGGCCAAATTAGAGTTTTGACACCGTGGCCAAGAGTTGGCACCGTATCCAAGAGATTTCCACAAGTCGTTTGGTGGCAAGTTTGTACGGCTGAGATCTGCATCTCAGGAGGAAGGGTAGCCGTTGATCGTGGCTATCTTCCTTTTGGCAGCCAACGACATGGTTGCATGGCCGGCATGGCTTTGGCGTGAAGTTGAGCTGCTGGCAGTGTGCGTCTTGGAAGGGAGTCATTTGAGGCTTGGAAGAGAGACGCTGACAGCGTCCAACTTGGAAGGAAAACACTTGCGGCTTGGAAGGGAATCGTTGCGGCTTGGAAGGGAGCCGCTGGCAGCGTGCGGCTCTGTCTAAATTAGGGTTTGACATGACGAACCCTAATTAGCGCCCTTTACTAGAATCATTGTATAATTCCCGGACGGACTCGGATTTTGACGGTCCGCCATCCATTCTGATCGGAAAAGAATTCTCCATCTTCTTTCGTGAGAATATTTAGGTTTTGGGCTCGTTTAGGGGGTGAAAACAGCCTGACATTAAAACTCATGAAGAATTCAGGAGGGATGGCGGCATGGCCAAAGTTAGGTTTTGGTGGCACAAGCCAAAGAATTTGGCGTTGTGGCCAAAAAAGTCGTCACAAGTCTTTTACTTTGGTGGCGGACTTGGACGGCTGAGATTTCTATCTCCGGAGAAAGAGTAGCCACTAATTGTGGCTACCTTCCGTTGGCAGCCGGCGGCATGGAAGTACGGCTGGCGTGGCTTGTGCATGCCTTTGTCATAGTGGCGTGGCTGGCATGGTTCGTGCATGCATTTGGCACGGTGGCGTGGCTGGTATGGTTGGCATGCCTTTGGCACGTGTAGCTGGCATGAGCGAAGATGATGCCAGCCAATACTAAGGGTTCTGCCGCGGAACGTAGTATATATATATAGAAAACAAAGGTACCCAGTGAGTCTAGTACTAGCAAGGTGCCGAAATTTATAGCGTATTTGGGACGGTTGTCGCATCCGTGAGTCTGGGTAAATTTCACGTAGACATATTGAATGGCTCAATAAATGTGCTAGTGGAGATATTGGTTTTTACAGATCCGTTTCCTTACAGAGTGACGTCACGTCAGACCAAGGTTTTACGATTTTAACCCTAAGCTAAAAACGACCATCAACAGTGTGTACTTTCGTGTGGAGCTTATATATAAAAAATAAAGGCTAGTTTGTAAATATCTCTATTCCTACATATGTCTTCTAAGTTTATTTTAATTATGCTTAATTAATCTAATAGAGTTCAATTTCCTTAAAAACCTATTTTTAATTATTATGTTTAGTTAGTTTAAGATTAAAAGTTTATTTTTTGATTTCTTTTTTTTTATTATCTCTAACAAATGCTAGAACATGTTAGAGATAAAATTATTATCTCTAGCAAATCCTGGAACGTGTTTATTGATTTCTTTTGGTTTATCTCCAACAAATCCTGGAATGTGTTGGTATCAGAACCATTTTTAGGGTGACATAGAATGTTAAATATTAATCGTAGTGAGCCCATGAACTTGTTAGTTAAGGGATTTATATATTGGTGGAACATTGTTTCCTATTTACCGTTTAAGAACTCTACAAAACCTTATATATATAATAAGGATCGACTTCTTATAGATATAATAAGAATTATACAAAATGTTTAAGGATTTATATACATACACATATGCTCAATTTTATTAGTTAGTAAGCTCCAGTTGGAATAACGCCTAGCGTTAATCTTTTTGGTGTTTTGGAATTCTTCCATCACTAAACTTGCACTTCCAAAATCTATTCCAAATGGTTAGGTAGCATGTAATTTGGATGATGACCATAAGAATTGCTCTAAACATAAATTAACTTTCATGTTTTTCTATATAAGCAAAAATACAATTTACACACATCCTTAGTAACTTTCCAGAACAACATATAATTGAAACTAAGGAGTTTCTCAAACTAAAATAAGATATCCTAATGTTTGACTCGAACATTTTTTCAAACTCTTATCTTATTGTACATATATTTGACCTTTAATGCACATATAATTCTAACACATCACATTTCACCCCCTCTTATAGACAACTTTGTCCTCAAGGTTGTAAAGTCATAATTCTCGATAGTGATGATTAATATTATTTTGAAAAAGAGTTACTACCCACAAAATTTTCTATCATAGTTGTACCACTAAATCATTTCCAGAACCCTAATCAACGGAAAACATTGCTGCTCAGTTCTTGAACATGCATTGTGATAAGAAATAAAATAGAATTACTTGAAACAATAAATATTTTCACAACGTAGTCAAAACCAAGTTCTATTTGCATCATATGCATTTGTTCATGTCTTGAATGTATTAATATTGGTTTCAGAAAGTGTTGAGTTTTCATTAGTTTTGGAGTTAATGAAGTTTTCGGTGATATCAGTACAATAAAAATACGAATAACGAGAGTAATGGAGCAATTGATGAAGAAAACAAAGGAGTGGAGGAGATTGAATGATAAATACCTTGGAGAATTAAGGATAAAAGTTAGAGAGAAAAAACTTAACATCTATACATGCTACCCATATTTCATTCGGGTTTTAAAATAAAATTAACCCAATTATAATACTGACTAGGATTACACTACTAATGGTAGAGGGGAAAAGACATAATTAAAAAAAATATAGTAATATAAAGACGAACAAACTCACCTAGTTAACTCCTTTCGTCAATTTGATAGAAGTGGAAAAGGAACTAGTAATACTGCTATTATGAAAATTAAGAGTTTTCTTCAAGTGGTTTATTCGCATCTTATTGTTTGTCTGTTATCAATATTCAGGTTCTTTGGTTTGGCACTTGTACTATCTCTCTATAACCCCTTCTTGTATATATATGCAACCATGGATTTCATAGTTCACCATCCTCGCGATCCCTTGGCAATCCGAGGGAGGCTTGACGCTTGTATAACCTCTTTAAAAGTAATTGAAAACATTGTGTACATACGCAAAAAGAAAATGCGGAAATTGAATGATAACTTGAAGTTATCAATGAATGAATGCTTAGGGTTGTTTACTTCTTTGGCCGTAGATTACCAGGTAACTTAGGGTCATTTGCTTATTATTTTAATATGTAATTGGTACGTTATAACTGGAAAAAGTTAACAAATTTTTGTTTTCGTTTTCTTAAAAAGATTAAGAGTTAATCTAGTGAGAGTCCATATCATTGAGCGCTTCGAATGCTTCCTCAATCTTCTCTTCTTTTTATTTTTTCCTTTAGACTGAATCTCATCATCTAATTTATCCTTTTTAGATGAATCGAGATTATTATGAGAAACCGGAGGTTTTACCCATAATAATCTTTGAACAATCTTTAAGGAATCCTAGCGTGCGTTACAGATGCCAAGAGCAAGTTTTCCAAAGAAATTTCCCATAAGAAATTTTTTAAGGACCGAACAAACACAAACTTATCAGGTTTAAGGTGTTTGCCTGCTCTGATACAAATTGAAAAAGCGGGGGTACAACAGCCACACCCAATATTTCGCTTAACAATCTGTATGGAAAAACTCCAATATACTTTCAAGAGAATCAACTAGACTCAATCTTAATAAAGTATATCAAAGAGTTATATCTCTCTTTCTTTATTAAATTCTTTCTCAAGCAAATAGAAATATGCGAGTCTATTGAATAGAATAGAACTCACTTGAACGGTACCAAAGACCAATGTTCAAGGATCAATCAATTTCAATCAACAACCAAAGGTCGAATTTCCAATTGATTGATTCAAACGCACAACCTGTGATATTTCAATTGTATAACAAAATATAATGCGTAATAAAAATAACACAGACACCAGAATTTTGTTAACGAGGAACCGCAAATGCAGAAAAACCCCGGGACCTAGTCCATATTGAACACACACTGTATTAAGTCGCTACAGACATTAGCCTACTACAAAATAACTTCGGTCTGGACTGTAGTTGAACCCCAATCAATCTCACACTGATTAAAGGTACAGTTGCGTTCCTTACGTCTCTGATCCCAGCAGGATACTACGCACTTGATTCCCTTAGTTGATCTCACCCACAACTAAGAGTTGCTACGACCCAAAGTCGAAGAATTTAATAAACAAATCTGTATCACACAGAAAAGTCTACGGGAATAGATAAATATGTCTCTCATAGAAATACCTACAAGTTTTTGTTCCGTCTTTTGATAAATCAAGGTGAACAGGAACCAATTGATAATCCAGACTTATATTCCCGAAGAACATCCTAGTATTATTAATCACCTCACAATAATCTTAATCGATGCAGCGAAAGAAGATATTGTGGAATCACAAAAGATGAGACGAAGATGTTTGTGATTACTTTTATATCTTTCCTATCAGAGATATTAATCTCAAGCCAATCTTTACGATTGTACTCAACACGATAGAATCAGCAAGATCAGATCACACAACTACGAAAAAGTAGTATCGTTCTGGCTTCACAATCCCAATGAAGTCTTTAAGTCGTTAACCTAGTTTTCAAGAAGAAACCTAAGGTTAAAGGAGAATTGACTCTAGCTAATACAACTAGTATCACATAGGAGGTGTGGGGATTAGGTTTCCCAGTTGCTAGAGTTCTCCCTTATATAGTCTTTCAAATCAGGGTTTGCAATCAATGTTAGCTTGGTAACAAAGCATTCAATATTCACCGTTAGATGAAAACCTGATTAGATTCAAGCTAATATCTTTCAACCGTTGGATCGAAAACTTAGCTTGTTACACAAATGAAATGTACTATTTTGGGTTTATGTAATCGTGCCCAAACATGAACATTTGTTGGTTCAACAATAGTTAACCAAATGGTTAGCCATATGAGCACTTTCATATCAACCATGTTCTTCTTCACCATAACTAGTTCAAATGACTCAGATGAACTAGTTAGAGAGTTGTTCAATTGCAAGGAAATCTTATGTAACTACACAAGACACAATAGAAGCAAAAACGATTTGATTCACTCGAAATCGGTTCATGAACTATATATCCACGGTTTGCATTTTGCATTCCTTATATAATATAAATAAGTTCACAAACAATCGTCTTTAGGTATAACCAGCTTAAGTTCGCAGACTTAGTTCGCGGACTTAAGTTCCCGGAAGGAGTTCTCAAACTCCAGCAGATTTTCTCGGGTCGAGAACTTCCGCCAGTTCGCGGACTGAGTTCGCGTCTCTTGTTCCGGTTCTCTTGATCAACAAAGTTCGCAAACTTCGGTTCAAGAAAAAAGGACTTATACATATATGTGTTGCCACACACTGCTTATATCCAACATTGGTTATATAATCTAAACTCTCATTTCAATTGCTGAAATATTCTTAGAGGATGTTATATAGTTGTTATTCACAAACCATTTTTCGTCAAAGCAATTTTCAAAGTGAATGAAAAATATCATGACTTTCGTCACTAGGTAAAGATGAACTTGGCCAAAACAAAAGCTTACCAACACATATTTAGAGAAATAGATAGGCGAGATAAACTCGGCTCGAAATAGCAAATGTGTATAATCAAAGTCTATATAGCAAAATGACTTTTGTCTCAAGATAGGAGATAGAGTAGATAGACTTTTGAGTGATAGATAAGTTCAAGTCTTCACATACCTTTTAGTCAATGAAGATCCACCAGTTCCTTGAGTAGTCCTTCGTATTTTATGATGATTTCCATGGAGTTCTTGAGCTCAACTACACTTTTTATCCTAGTCCGAGACTTATCTGTAGTAGACTAGAAATCAGGACTTATAGTTTTGATCACTAACATTGACAAACATGCTTGACATAATAGCGCATGCGAGTTCGACCGAGCAATGCTCTAACTAAAACTAACCAATCTAATTGAATTAGTAAACTTTAGATATGCTAAAGATAGAATTATGAAAAGGTATAGAACCATAAATGGGCTTAGAACCATTAAATAGTTCACTTATCCTATAACTAGAGAATCGTATGAGAATGTGTTATGAGCTTTGTATGAGCCTTTTGGCTAATCTTTAGAGTGCTTGTGTGATTAACAGTTAGTCGTTATTAACAACGATCGATTCAAAAGATGATCCAGTGGATTGAACATCTCGAGGTAGGCGTGGCTTGTCATCAAATCAGGTGGGAGCTCTTGTAACCTTCTTGTAATCATTAAGTTTCTTTTCAACAGCGAGCATGATGTGCCTTTACTTCTTGTGAGCATATTTGTGTGTTATTGAACGGGTATGAGTAGTGATATGCGTCACCTAGTATCCCCGCAGGGAGTGTCTATGGTTTTCCCATGGCTCTTTGCTAAGTCTTATAGCCCAGATGAGGCAGTACATAGCACAGGAAGTGCATATAATAGCTATATAGCGCAGATGACGTAACGATATTACTTTTTATTTTATATGGTAAATTTATGTTTTATTCAGCACGTGAAGTGTAAATAGTACTACGAGGTATTTGGGGAAAATAGTCGTTCGCATATCATACTGGTCTGATCACATAATCTGTATTTCCTTTTTTAAAAGCTATAATTCGATGTTGTGTTTGGTGTTTGGTGTAAAAGGTGTTAATTGCTTTCTTATATTGTTGTTCTTAAATTGGTTATCTTTTAGTAGCATGTTAGTGATTACTTGAAAGTTATTTGTTTCCATTGGGCACCCCTTTGGGATGACGTGCTCACTCGTTCCCATTTCAGTTTCAGTTACACGAAGAAATGGTGCACATGAAGATATCCGTGTTTGTAGCTTAAAGTTTTAGCGAACTGAAGATGTTTGTTTATCTTTATGTATGCATTCTTTCTTTCTTTGTAAAACAACATATTATTATATTCTTATTACTCGAGAGATTTTTCATTTATATAATATCAAAGAGTTTGGGTTTTGTTATTAGCACTTTATGTAACTATGATTTTTAAAATCGGTAATCTAGATTTGATGCTTCGATTAGAATGTAATCTTATTTGCTAAGCAGGTGATTAGGTTGGGGTGTCACAACTATTTTCCTTTATAGAATAATTCTGTGATTTTTTCATTGATTTCAATTACTATTAGGATGTTATTGCATGTTACCGGTGACAGTGCATCGAGGGAATAAGTAGAATCCATTTGTACTTCCTAATTCTTTACTCCTAACTTAATTGATTCATATGAATCATATCTGATTCTTTTTGTATTGTGTTCAACTGATGTTTCTTTTGTAGAATTTTGGGTATTCCTCTCTATATCTAGCTACCTTTATCCATCCATATTAAAGTGTTTGTAATTTGATATTTTTGTTGATAAAATACTTGTATCTCATATGCATAATGTATCATTCATTGATAGTCAGATGAATATATTAAATATTGTATTTATTGATACATGTAAACAGTCTTTGATGTACACTAATTTCATTTTACTATTGCTACTTCTATTTCATTTATTCTAATTGTTCAGTTTGCTTGTTACAAAGCTATTTATTGACCTTGATGCTACTAATTAAGATGATTTTATTTTGTACTTTGCACTTTGCAGTATTAAAACTCAAATTTATTGTAAAACTTTGAATGCTGGAACTTATATTTTCAGATAATTGAATGCCAGTTAAAAATAAAATGGTTTATCAGGTGGCCTGAGGATCAAACCAACGATAAGGACAAGCCAAAATTTTATAAAGGAAATTAGGATGACCACCCACCCGAACTGATGTAGAACATATGCCTGTTCTCAGTGTATCAATTGTCCCAGTTGATCCAATTGGTCTGTATCAACAATGACAATTGATCCATTTATGTTGTATCAACTTTTACAGTTGATCTCTTTACGCAGTATCAACTGTCACAGTTGATTCATTGCATCTGCTTTGGTTTACTTGTTTATCAAGTTTAGAACTTATTGTTTTAGAGTTTCCTTATTTCTTATTTTAGAGTTTTACTAATTTTAGGTTCTTGTCATGCCTATATAAACAGGCTTATTACGTTCTTGTGATACACATTATTATTATCAAAGATTATTCAATACAACTCTTTCAGAGCTTTCTATCCTTCTCATCTCTAAACCCTATTATTCTTTATGTTTTCTCATCCTTTTCTTCTCTTCTCAACACCAGCAATCTCCGTATTGCTTTCTTCTCTTATCATACTACATTGTTAGTATCATTCGACAGTAAATTAGATTTTCATCTTTTCTTAGATCCTGTTTTTCGCTTCCGCAACCCTATTATTCTAATAAAAAAAATACCTATATGGATGGCAACGTAACTCAAGAAGCTTTTGACGCTGCTATTACCGAGCTTACCGATCTTATCACTACAAGTATTACTGCTAGTAATACTACTCTAACTTCAAGTATTGCTACGGTTTCTGATAACCTAACAAAATTAGAGAAAACTTTCTTTAATCAGTTTGAAAGTTCTGAAAATAAGTTTGAAGATATTCATCTGGTTCTAGACAAGTTTGTAACCACTCTTAAGATTGAGGATGAAGAAACTTTAAAGCTTCTGGCTGAAGCTAAGAAACCATCATCATCTATGAAGAATCCGTTTGTTCATAATGATGATATTCATGATGAAATTATGCAAAAGATAACAAGAAACCTACAACATGAAGGGTTTATTGGTTATACTCCCCAAAAAAGTTCTAGTCCTCCTGTACACGACAGTGAGGATGATGACATTGATGAAGCACAACATTAACAAATATGGATTGAGGAAAAAAGGATCAAATCTTCACAAAATGCTTATAGTTCTTTACCTGAATACAAGTTGAAAGCTGACATTCCAAGTTTTAATGGCAGTTTCAAAATTGAAGAACTTTTAGACTGGTTTTATGAGGTTAAAGCTTTCTTTCAGTTTATGGAGATTCCAGATGATTCTAAAGTTAGGCTTGTTGCATATAAGCTTAAAGGAGGTGTTGCTACTTGGTGGGAAAAACTATGTGAAGACAGAGTTCTTTCTTCAAGGCCTCCTATTCGAACTTGGAATCGAATGTGCAAGTTATTGCGAGCTAAATTTCTTCCTCAAGATTACAAACAACAATTGTTTGTTAAACTACAAAACTGTAGACAAGGAGCACGACTAGTCGAAGAATATGTAGCATAATTCTATAATCTTATTGCTCGTAATCATCTGAAAGAGTCGGAAGAACAATTGGTAGCAAGATTTATTGAAGGTTTGGATATTCTAATTCAACAGGGAATGGTTCAATCAGTTTGCACAATGGTTGAAGCTACACAACAAGCTATAAAGGTGGAAAGGCGTGTCCTTAGTACTTCCATACAAGCAACTTGATGAGTGCCAAATATTGTATTTATTTATCCCTTTTTGTTGGCATTTAACTCATCTTTTATGCATTAATTCTACATTTTATCCCATATTCTGTATTTTCATTGTTTTCAAGAATAAATATTTTTATTA
Organism: Papaver somniferum; assembly: GCF_003573695.1. Lineage (NCBI taxonomy): Eukaryota > Viridiplantae > Streptophyta > Magnoliopsida > Ranunculales > Papaveraceae > Papaver > Papaver somniferum. The sequence goes on along the minus strand of NC_039361.1, from coordinate 32,652,876 downwards.
ATTAATTTTGCATTTTTAGGTAATAAATAAAATATGGATGACTTGCGGAGCAAAAAGAGCAGAAAAGTAGTGAAAAGCCGGGAGAAATCACGCAAGGAAGCCGCGAAGAATGGTGCGCACAACCTCATTTTCTACACACAAAAACGCCTCCGTTCTCAGCCATCAGATCAGTTCTCAGAAGCATCCGATGGTCGCTTCTTCATAGAGCATCAAAATCTGAAGTCTCTGCCAAGCACCACAGCGCTGAAATTCCAAGCCTTCAGATTAGATGGTAGTTGAATCCAACGGTTGCTCCCTTGCTGTGCATCGAAGTTTGATATCTCCGCCTTACACTACAGTACCTAACTCCATCAAGTACCGTTCGTTTCGTTGTATCCCTTCATCCGACGGTCGCTCCTCGCTTGCCTCCGCATCACCGTCCGATCTACCTACCAGCTCCACATCTCACGGCTTAGTCTCGCTAAACATCAAAAATCGCTGAACCCGCCTCACTCCCTAGCAACCTAACCCTATACCCATCGCCAAACACTCCCCTCCTTCTTTCCATCGACTTCTTCCTTCCTTCTCCTCTGCAACTGCTCCACCACCAACTCCACAACTGCTCCACCGTACCACCTGCTCCACCATCTCTACCACCTCACCTCTGCAGCGCCATCACTTCTTCACCATCATCACCCGACACCACACCATCCCCCTAGACGAGTTGCTTTAACTCCTCTCACCAACTGACCTAGGTGAGGGTTGATAAAACATCTCGAATTAGGGAGAAATTGACGCAATTGGAGGCAGAGAAGGACCGAGAGAGAAGAAAAGAGGCATGGGTCACCACCAATTCAGCGGATTTGGTGAGCAATTTCGGAATTTAAATACCTAATTTTAATTTTAGGGTTTGGAAATTATTGGGGCTTTTGTAGTATAAATAGCTCATGGTGTAGAACGAGTGAAGGGTGTTCTTGGGCTAGCCGAGATTCCCCCAAAATTGGGTTAGTTTAGGTTTAATTTTAATTTCAATTTCAACTGTTTAATTTTAGGGTTTCTTATAATTTGATGTTTTAATTTCTCATTCAGTTTAAAGTTAATATTAATGTTTAAATTTGCTGTTTTCTTTAATTTCATGTCATGTTTAATGCTTGTTGTTTTGTTTAATCCATGCTGTTATAGTCCAATTCTAGGTTTATGTTAGTTTTAATTTCATGTTAATTTCATTTTCAATTTTATGTTACATTCTGTTTTGTGAGACCCTGTTAGTGTTAGTTTATCATGTTACGTTAATGTTGTTCACTGTTAATGCTTGATGCTCCTCTTGATGTTTAATGTTTGTGCATGTTTCTCAAACTGTTAAGTTTAATTCACTGTTAAGAAGTGATGGTATGCTAGGTTAGAGCTTTCAGAGCACTGAATTGATTGAGTAATGGAAGAAATCAGTGCTCATAGCAAGCTGATTATCTTGCCATTCCATTTTTGTATGCTTAACTCTCTTGCATTGTTGTGATTGAGCAATGGGAGGAATTAGTGCTCATAGCAAGCTAATTCTCCTCCCATTCCATTGGAATGCCTAGAGCCACTGTTACTACTTGCATTGTTATCACTTTCAGTTTCTCCACATCCCTGCCCTTGGCCTTAGGCCTTGGTTCATTTTGCACTGTTCTCTGCTTGTTTTCTTTATTGCATTCCCTGCCTTGGTCTTTCCCTTTGCTATATTGCCTTGTTCTGCAGCTGTTGCTGCCACTCCACTTCTCTTGCAGCTGTCTGCTACCACTGCTTGTGCTATTGCTTTTGCCCTGTTGATTGCATCTCTTGCACTGCATCTCTTTTTTCTCCTAGTTGCTGCAGCTGCCTTTTGCTGCTACTTGTTTTCTTGTTGCCTCCCTTTGTACTGCTGCTGCTTCCATCTTTGCCTTGTGCTGCTGCTGGTGCCTTCTCTGTGTTGCCTCTCCCTTTGTGCTGCTGCTGCTGTTGTTGCTGCCAAGCAAAAGCCCATCAGTCCAGTTCAAGGCCTAGTTTTCAGCTCTAAGCCCACTGTCCATTGTTTGTACAAACTGAAGCCCATTTCATTAAGGCTCAAAGCCCAGTTCAGTAAGGCCCACCCACAGTTTAGGTTAAGGCTAAAAGCCCAATTCAGTCAACTGTGGGCTTAATCAAAAGCTTAAGTTTAAGGCCAAAGCCCATTTACACTTCAAAGACTAACTGAGCCCAAGCTCAGTTCATTTTATTGTTATCAAACCCACTAGTACTCAAAGCCCAATTTAAGCCAAAAGGCTTCATAGCCCAATAGCAATTTAGGGACCCAATTAGCTAGAAACTTCCAAAACACACCCGATCTCTGTGGATCGACCCGTACTTGCACGAGCTACAACTGACGACCGTGCACTTGCGGTATTACTGTAGGCCCCCGTTTTTATTGCGCTTAATTTTTTACACCTTTTAGAAGCCTACCACAACTCCTCACCAAGCTCGTCAGCATTACTATAAATCTGCCAAACCATATAATTCATATTATGGTAATCAAGTTGAACAGGGATCAACACTCATTGTTGACCCACACGATTATAATTCAACTTATCCACAACACCAACAGCCTGTGAATTTTTCTTTTGCTCAACCAACTCCTACAACTTCGCCTATATTACCACCTCATGTTGCACCTCAATCTACTCAACAACAACAACAACAACAACAACAACAACAAGCTAAACCAACAAGTGTTATATTCTCTAATAGAACGCAACAACAGTTTCCACCTCCAAATAAAGCTCCGAACATTTATTCCAAATTTCGTGGACATAAATGCAATAAATGTAATCAACCTGGTCATTCTTCAGCTGACTGTTGGCGCTTTAATGGTTTCATTGGAGATACTCAAGTACTTACTGAATCAACAGATAGTGAAGTTTTTGATGATGATGAAGATGATGAAGTTGAAAATCTTGAATTACATGAGACTTATGGTGATCACTTTGTTGGGATGATTCGACCACTCATGCTTACTGAACCATGTTATTCTCAACGACATAATATTTTCAAAACCAAGTGCTTTATTGGTGGTAAAGTCTGTGACATGATCATTGACAGTGGCAGTGTAGACAATTACATTGCATCTGTTGTTTTCGAGAAAATTGGATTACCAACTACACCACATCATGCTCCTTATTATGTAGCTTGGGTGAATAATTCATCTACACAACGAATTACTCATCAGTGTGTTATTAAGTTTTCTTTTGTTGGATATGAAGAATCTGTGCAATATGATGTTATCGATATGACTGCAACACATCTCCTACCTGGAAGACCTTGGAAGTATGATGTTAGAGCAGTTCATAACTGTTTTGAGAATAATTACACTTTTTACAAAGATGGTAAACGAGTAACTCTGTTTCCTTCAAAGTCTTCTTTAGTAATTAAGGAACATAGTGATAGCAAGACTACGTCTTTGGTGGCTACTATTTCTCGCTCTTTACATTCAACTCACACTTTGAGTTCTCACGAAGACACCAAACCTATGGTACAAGTTCCTACTCAGGTACAACCTTTATTATCTAAATATCATGCATTATTTCCTGAAGAATTACATGTGAGTTTTCCACCTTTTCGAGATGTTCAACATTGCATTGATCTTATACCTGGAGCTTCTTTAACTAATAAAGCTCATTATAGATTAAGTCCAACTGAACATGAAATATTACAGGGTCAAGTTAATGATTTATTGACTAAAGAGTTAATTAGACCTAGTAGTAGCCCTAGTGCTTATCCTGCTTTTCTAGTGCCTACAAAGGATAATGGATGGAGAGTGTGTATAGATTGCAGAGCTTTGAATCGTATAACCATTCCTTATAGGTTTCTCATTCCTTGTATTGAGGATATGATTGATCTGTTAGCAGGGTCTATTATTTTTACTAAACTTGACCTTCGCGGTGGTTATCATCAAATTAGAATAAGAGAAGGAGATGAGTGGAAGACTGCGTTCAAAACAAGAGAAGGTTTATATGAATGACTTGTTATGCCTTTTGGCCTGTCTAATGCTCCTAGAACCTTTATGAGACTCGTGAATCAGGTTTTACAACCATTCTTGAGTAAGTTTGTCATTGTATACTTTGATGACATATTGATTTTTAGTAGAAATGTAAAGGAACATCTCAGTCATCTTTCCCAGGTGTTCAAGGCATTATTTGATCATTTTTTGTTTGTCAATTTGAAGAAATGCACATTTATGTCTTCTGAAGTTACTTTCTTAGGGTATATAATTTCATCAAAGGGTATTCATGTGGATCCTTCTAAAGTTCTAGCTATTATGGATTTCCATGTTCCTACTTCTATCAAGGAAGTAAGAAGTTTTCATGGATTACTTGCACTTGTGCAAGAAGGATATCCAGTTGCTTTTCATAGTGAAAAAATTCTGAGACACAAAAAAGTGGTCTACATATGAACTGGAATTACTTGCACTTGTGCAAGCTCTTAAACAATGGCATACTTATTTGGTTCATCGAGAGTTTATCATTAGTACTGATAATCATGCTTTGAAGTATCTCCAAACTTCAGCAAAGATTAACCGTATGCATGATAGGTGGTTATCCACAATTAACAAGTACACTTTTTCTATCAAACATAAAAGTGGAAAGCTCAATCAAGTTGCAGATGCTTTAAGTAGAAGGCGACATCTTTTAGCAACCATTCGTAATGAAAGTTTTTCTTTTGACTATATCAAAGAGATTTATGCTGAAGATGATGATTTTAAAAAACTTTGGGAGCAATGCAGTTCTTTGGTTCATGGAGTTGATTATTTTCTCATTCAAGATGAATTCTTATTTAAAGGTAATCGTATTTGCATTCCTAATTGCTCTTTATGTCTTCATTTAATACGTGAACTACATGGAAGTGGTCTTGGTGGTCATTTTGGCAAAGATAAAACTATTTCACTTGTAGAAGAACGTTATTATTGGCCTTCACTTAAACGTGATATACAAAATATGTTATGCGATGCATGGTTTGCCAACAATCTAAGGGTACTATTCAAAACACCGGCCTTTATACGCCTTTACCTATACCAGAAGCTCCATGGGTGGACATTAGCATGGACTTCATTCTAGGTTTACCTCGAACAACTAGAGGAAATGATTCAGTGATGGTTGTAGTGGACAAATACTCCAAGATGGATCATTCTATAGCCTGTAAAAAGTCTACTGATGCGTCAAATGTTGCATCATTATTTTTCAGAGAGATAGTTCGATTACATGGTATTCCTAAGTCTATTACTTCTGATAGAGATACAAAATTTCTGAGCTATTTCTGGAAAACATTGTGGATGCGTTTGGGGACTAATTTACAGTTCAACACTACTTGACATCCTCAAACAGATGGACAGACTGAAGTTGTCAATCGTTCTTTGGGAAATTTGATTCGAGCCAAAAGCATTGATAACAGCAAACAATGGGATATTTTGCTGCCTCACATGGAGTTCGCATTCAACACTTCGGTAAACAAATCTACTGGTGAAACTCCATTTGAAATTATTTATTCAAAGGTTCCTAATCATGTATTAGACTTGGTTGTACTTCCTAAGATACATAAATCCAATGTCAAAGATGATAATCTGTTGGAGAAAGCTTCTCAACTACATCATGAGGTCAAAACAAAACTTGAGGAGTCTAATGCTAAATACAAGGATGCTGCAGATAAACATAAAAGACTCAAAACCTTTCAAGAGGGAGAGCTAATAATGATTCATCCGCGCAAGGAAAGATTTCTAGTTGGTACCTATAACAAGACTAAGATGAAGAAGTACGACCGTTTTAAGATTATGAAGAAAATCAGTGATAATGCATATGTCATTGATGTACCCAAGGAATGGAACATTTCTAATGTGTTCAATGTTCAAGAGATCTTCACCTTTCATGGTGATAATGAACTCTTATTTGTTTCAAGCAACTCAGAGACGAGCTTTTCTCAAGAAGGGGGGGGGGGGGAGGGGGGGGGGGGGGGGGTAGAACATCTACCTGTTCTCAATGTATCAACTTTCCCATTTGGTCTGTATCAACAATGACAGTTGATCCCTTTATGTTGTATCAACTTTTATAGTTGATCCCTTTACACAGTATCGACTGTCACAGTTGATTCATTGCATCTGCTTTGGTTTACTTGTTTATCGAGTTTAGAACTTCTTCTTTTAGAGTTTCCTTATTTCTTCTTTTAGAGTTTTACTATTTTAGGTTCTTGTCATGCCTATATAAACAGGCTTATTACGTTCTTGTGATACACAGTATTATTATCAAATATTGTTCAATACAACTCTTTCAGATCTTTCTAACCTTCTCATCTCTAAACCCTATTATTCTTTCTGTTTTCTCATCATTTTCTTCTCTTCTCAACACCAGCAATCTTCGTATTGCTTTCTTCTCTTATCATACTACATTACGGACCAACTCGTCGTGAAGTTGGGTCGGGTGAAAACCAACCCACTGTAAGGTGGGTAGGGTGTTGGTGATAATTTCTATCACCCCTATCAACGGGTAGGGTGGCGGATCAAATCAAACCCGACCAACCTGACCCGTTATACAACCTTACTTGCGCGCTTCTCGAACATTTTTTTAATCGAGCAAGCCAACTGTTGGTCACATTAGTGGTAAGAGCATAATGAGCTAGGCCATGAGCAACATCATTTCCCTCACGATTAACAAAGTTGAAGTCGATACTTGAGAAATTCCTGGATAGATCGCGGAGATCATCTAATATTGGTCTTAACCGCTAGGGGAGTCATCTTTCGGTCTTTGATGACGACAATCACAAAACTGACATCACCTTCAATAAGACAGTTGCTGATGCAATTATTGAGCTCAAATTTGGTGTCACTCAGAACAACTAGAGCTTCTATAATCACAAGATTATTTTCTTGAAGAATACAAGTTGCATCCTTCAAAAGTTCTGACACTATTTCTTGCCATGCTGGAGTGATAGTATAACCATTGTTACAACCTACATCAATATTAATTTTACTAACACCCCCCACATGGAGGTCCCTCCAGAGGTTGAATAATTGAGAAGTGAAGGAAAAGACAATCAATTGATTCAGTCTCTACACCACACAACATGCACTCTTTATCAAACTTAGATATGAATCTTCATAAGCTGGCTGCCAATGCAAGCCCATTATAAATTAACCTCCAAGTGAGAATCTAAATTGTGGGAGGAATAACTTTAATTTTTCAGAACTTTAAGCCATTTTTACTAGAGTATCCACAGGAGTCTATCTTCCCCAAACTCCCTAAAGACATAGATTTCTTGAGAGAAAGCGTGGATCTGTAATTCCAGATTTCAATTATCACTATCATCGTTGATCAGCTCCTCTACTATAGTGGTTACGAAATTGCAATGTCTTGCAGTAATGGGTTTATATCCCTACAAATCGGGGTATTGGTATATAGAATTAGGCTTGCAATCTCCCACTTGCCAACAATAACTAGCTTACATTTGGAGTGTAATGGAAAATATAGCACTCGAAGTGCAGGAACAAGAATTTGGATTTTTACACTCCCAGAAGCTTTTTCCTTTGAGGTATTTGGGCCTAAGAATAATAGCCCATAAACCTACACTTAACTTACACAATCTTTTTCTTCGCATCATGTGTTTTAACAAGTATTTGTTGGATGTTGTCAATGTTTTCAGGAAGGTTCTAGAATAATCTAGCATCGTCTAGATGTTTCCTTAGTTTGGTAAAGCTAGTTAAACTAGAGATTTTCTTAGTTAGCTTTGTTTGAGGTTTTCTAGTATAACTTATATATTTGGAGGCCAAATTTGTAACCTATATAAATAGGTGCACGAGTCTCAAGGAACACACACAACACAGTTAGAGAGTTCTTACAACCAAAGAATTTTAGGGTTTAGAAGGTTTTGTTCATAGAGAATTATTTTTGCGTGTGTGAACAACATCCTGCTGGTCATAGTTTGTTGATTGTTTCGGCAATCGTTAGAGTTTAATTCTATGTAATTTTTTATATAGTAAGAGTTGATGGAAGCCATTTGTGGACGTAGGCACATTGCCGAACCGCGCTAAATTTTGTGTCTTTCGTTTAGTGCTTCTTATTTCCATTTTCTTTAATTCTACATTGATCCAAAGAACTATTAGTGTCTTGTGAAGGGCTTAATCCTAACAGTATTATCATAACCATCCGTATATTCAATGATTTGATGTAATGCAACTAGATTAAAAATACTCAAACAACATACAAACATATTTTTTTATCCTTCATGGAGACAATAACATCCAGGCATCAGTTCCACAACCATAATATTCATCATAATACATATTTTACCAGCCGATGCAATTGGGACGAGACTACCAGCCGACAAAGGAACAAAAACTTATAGAAGGGATTTGTTGCACTAAAGCATTGTTGTTCAGACTTAACGATATATTTCTCAAAAGTAATATGGAGTATGATTGTTCAAATGAGAGAAAGAAAAGAAAATCCTTCTCGTGTTTACCTAGATGTAATCTGGACCTCATCATGAAAAAACTATTAGAGTAAGTCCTATGAGATAGATTTGGCTGCTAAATTACACAAAAAGCGTTGCAGATTACACAAAAAGCGTTGCCTATTATTTAACACCACTTCTCTTTCCTATTCTATCTCGCATTCCAACTAGTAGCGAGATAGTTTCGCTGAATGGTTCAACGTAGAGAAAATCAATTTTTCGCTGTTTGGCTCAGCGCAATTAATTTATTTTTTGATCCGACAGTTGAGATGGTTTCGCTATTCCATTCAGCGCAACCAAATTCAACTTTTCGTTGTTCCATTCAGCGCATCTAGATGCTAGAGGGGAATTTTCATAAGACTTAGGGGGTTATTCTAGCTGCCAATCTAGATTCTAGATTAGAAGACCATAGGACTTAGTCTTAGTAGACAGAGAATGAAAGACCTATTTAAATTTGCCCGACATATATCCCATTAGGAGAGAGAAGTCTCCAACTACTATTGGATTTTCTCTCTTGATTTATCCCGGGAGAAAAGATTGCGCGTCTCCAATCATTGATGTATTCATCTGGTGAGTCTAGTGCCTAGTTAGCAATTCGGGATACAAAAAATAGTTCGGGACTATATATGTACATGAATTATACGGATTCAGATGGGTCGGATTCGGTAAAAAAGCCGGCCTAACTCGAAAGTATCCATCTTTATCAATTGGTTTGGATCGGTCGTTTTGGAAAATTTGTCTACCTGTAGGCGAGTCCTAGTTAATAAACCTGGCGTTTTTAGGGGCCACTCAAAAAGAATTAGGGGCCAACAATAAAACAAAAAAGGTCACCCAATCCTAAATTGTGTTCACCCCTTATCTTCCATATTTCGTAATGACAAAATTACCCTTCAATATTCGGTAGTTTGAGCAGGATTCGGGTGATAAAAAAATTTGAGGGATTTTTTTTTGCTTTTTCAAACTTTGGTACAACCATAATCGGTAGTAAAGTGTGTTACTTTAACTTCCGAATGTATATTGGTCCCAAAATGAGATTTTTCCAAAATCCTTTAATTTTCGACTTTGGTACAACCATAATCGGTAGTAAAGTGTGTTACTTTAACTTCCGAATGTATATTTGCCCCAAAATGATATTTTGCCAAAATCCTTAAATTTTCGAACTTTGGTACAACCATAATCGGTAGTAAATTGTGTTACTTTAGCCTCCGAATATACTATATTTTCGAATTTTAGCACTACCATAATCGGTAGTAAATTTAACTTCTGAACATATATTGGCCCCAAAATGAGATTTTGCCAAAATCCTAAAATTTTCGAATTTTGGTACTACCATAATCGGTAGTAAAGTGTGTTACTTTAACCTCCGAATATACTCAATTTTCGAACTTTTAGCACTACCATAATCGGTAGTAAATTTGATTTCCGAATGTATATTGGCCCCAAAATGTGATTTTGCAAAATCCTAAAATTTTCGAACTTTGGTACTACCATAATCGGTAGTAAAGTGTGTTACTTTAACCTCCGAATATACTAAATTTTCGAATTTTAGTACTACCATAATCGGAAGTGAATTGTGTTAATAAGTGATGCTTATTATCTGCCGATTGTGTTCATGGCCTCAAATTCAAATTTTCAAAACTTAACAAAAATTTCTACTTTCACAATCGGTAGTTAATGGTGTTCATTATCTATCGATTGTGCGTAACTTTTTGTACAGAGAAATTTAATTTTTAGAATCAAGAATAATCGGTAGATATCGATCAATTTACCTACCGATTATGGTTGATGTTCTTAAGAAACGAAGAACATCAACCATAATCGGTATGTAAAGTAGATTATTATCTACCGATTATGTTTCTGCTAGTGTAAATCCAAGAACATCAACCATAATCGGTAGGTAAAATAGATATTTATCTACCGATTATGTTTCTGCTACTGTAAATCCAAGAAAATTTTCGGATCAAATTTTTGATTTCAAGTAATCAAATCCTAATTTTGAATCACAACTACTATCATCTATTCGTTTTGTTTGTTGGACTCCTTTTTTTTTGATGTTCTAAGTTTCAACTTTAAGGTTAATGAATTTTGGGTTTATATTTTAAACAATCAATCATAACATTTGTTTGATCGATGATCTTTGTTTTCAATCAAAATTAAAATGATGGAAAAAAATTTCAATGGGTGGAAAAGAGAAGAAGAAGTGGAATGATATGATTATGAAAATAAATGATATATGTTTAGATTTAATATAAAGGTGAAGGACAATATAGACAACTTTTTATTTTTAAGACATCCCTTAACCTCCTTCAATGGATGGGAATAAAAAAGTGGCCCCTAATTCTTTTCGAGTGGCCCCTAAAAACGCCAGGTTAATAAATGTCAAAGTTTATGTACCAAAACGAACGTGAGTACCTCAAAATGGACCAAGCGAACACCACATTCTTTAAAGGGAGTGGATTGAATCCTAAAGTGGGTCCCATTCTACGTGGCAACCATCATTTCCGATAAACCATCCAAAACCCTAAAACAATAATACTATTTTCATCATCACTCGCACACCAACTCTTCCTCCTCCCTCTTCCTTTTTTCCTCCTTCTGCTAAAAAGATTTGCTTTTTTTTTCCGGTGAATGGCAACTTTCTGCATCTCCTCCGTTGAAACCCATACCGGAAACTCCATTATTTTGATTACCAACTCCATTATTATTACCACCACCACCACCACCACCACCATTATTTGCTAAGCTTTCTTCTATTCTCTCTACTCTGTTTCCTCTTAAGCAATTTGGTTGTTGTTTGAGATTTTAACTGTATTGGATTTATGATGGCTGTTTCATTGAAGAGCTATGGTGCTTGCTCCTTTGGTGCTAATTCCCTTCACAGGTAACTATTATTATTTTCTTACTTCTCTTATATTTGGAATTATTTTTAGATGAAGTGTTTGTTAAATTGTCTAAATGAAATATATGCAAGCATAATTTTTTATTTTTTTTAATACCTGTTCTGTCAAACATCTGGTACAAGATATCAAACACTTAATGTAAATCTATGAATACTAGTAAATATCTCCTTAGATTTAATTGAATAATAAAGTCTTTAGTCTTCTCAAAGCGATTGTTCTGTCTTCAATGTATAAAGGATCAACTACTGGCACACAAGGTTTTGAACTGACATGTCTGGTAGTTCGAGTTCATGGCAAACTTCATCATTCTGTAACTTTGGTTGAATCTATTTTCTTTTTTGTGAATTATTCTTTTTTGGGTTCTCTTCTGCATATGCCTAATAAGCCTCTGATGGCTGCCTTGAATCTATTGCCATTCACGCTGTACACAGAAGGGAATGTACTTTTAATTTGCTTACCAAACTTGAGGCTTTTCAAATTTGATCTACATGCTAAAAACTTAGTACTTTCGGAAATCCAGACTTCAGGTCTATGGGTACTATATAGGTGTAAGATGGAATAAGACATGATGGGGATTTGTTAAGACGTGAGTAAGCTATGATGATGGGGAGGCTTGTTTGTATATCCATTGCGAAGGGCAGAGATACAGAAACTTGTATGGGCAGTGTTTATATAAACAAATTACAAAGTTAGGGTAATATGTATCTGGGGTTTTAGGAAAAAAATTCTGTGATTACAGTTATGAGCTATATCGATAATAGCTAACTCATTGGATGAGTTTTCTATGTGGATAATTGAGATGTGTAAAAATGTCTGACAATCTTGCGGTTCTTTTTGTCCATTATGATAAGCACTAGAACGATATTGTTCACAGATATCTTTCGTTGTTTGTTATCTTTTCCCTGACCCGAGCATGCCAGGGTCACAGACACATTTGATGATGAATTTACTGCATGACCATTTTTCTTGTTAATTAATTTAGAGAGATATTGATGGATAGAGAATGCTGCATTCTATTTGTTAGTTACTGCTGGTTATTGGTTCCTCCCTTTTGTTGTTTCTTCTTCTAGCCCTCTATTTGTCTGTAGGTGCTGAAAAGATTAGGTATTTTCATTTCTTTTCCTTTATCTGGGTGTCTCCTAGGATTTTTTGGAAGGTAAGACAAAATTTGGTGGTTTCTTCTCATTCATCAACCTTAGTTACACCAATTTTTACCTGTAAATTTGTTTTGGTAATTAAAATTAAATTTTCTGTACTAAACAAATGTTGTTGTAATTGGTTATAAAGGAGTTCAATTACATTTGTTCAACTGTCAAAAGGATCTAATGGAGTATAATTACATTTGGGTTGTGCCTGGAAGCTGTTAGAACGTGCGAAGCTTCCTAGATGAGCTCATGTGCCGAAAAATAGGCTATACACTTGTATTCTTATTAGCAATTGGGTTTAACGAGAGAGGATTGATATGCTAAGCAGTAGATAGTTATATGGTTCAAAAGTCTGAATATTCCTCTTTAAAAGAGTAGAGAGGTTCAGACCTCATTATAGTGGTTTACTTACTTGGTGCTACTTGTAGGGTTTTCTGGACTTCCACGTTTTGGAGATATTTATTTTAGATGATCATTGAGAGTATATGGTGTTTTAGCAGGAGTTCGAGTGATTTTGAGAGAAATCAATAAAGAAGGGTTAAACGTCCCAGTATTTTCAGCTCCACAGCCAGTGAACTTAGGAATGATATGCGGGTGCTTTAGGAGATCCACAGTTCACGCAGCTCAAATTATGATGTAGTCACTACTGTAGAAAGTCTTTGATGTAGGATAATTATTTTTTCTCTTTGAGTCACCAATGAAACAAGATAATCTTAATCTATCAGAACATTCATATGGATCTGTCGCTCTTTATCACCATCTCACGCTTTATGAGATGATTAATTTTAAATTTCAAACAACAGTTTCAGTAGTGTCATTCTTCACTTCTAGTTTCTCTAAGTTCACTCCAGCAACATTAAATTTGTTTCTTATCAAAGAAGAATATTGCTTTGGCAATAGCTTGCTTGACTCCTTTGCCGTTTGCAAGTTTAAAGAGGTATATGAGGTATATACTGACATTCCACATAGAGCAGTCACAGATCCAGACACTCAGAACCCCTGGATCTGAACTGAATAGTTATCATTGTTACAAATTTGATTCTATTCTATGGTTGTTGCTATTTGCATCTGGTTTGCGAAGTTAAATAACAAGATTGAAACTTGTTCACTTTGGGTCCTAAAGAATGCCACAATGATGAATGAAATGCGTTCCTCAATCTAGCGTACTTATTCTGGAAGGCAGTCTTTTAGTTTCCCACCTTTTTTTCCCCTTTAAACTGATTGTGGTATTTTAATTATCAGTCAACCATTTTTGTACACCGAATAAAGCACTTTTTGAAGTGGCAATCGGAAAATATGTTTTAACTTGTGTATAATAAATACCACATATTTACCATTCTTGTTACATATATCTATATTTATAATGTTTTTTTGTTGTGCCGATGTTAGGAGGGGGAATGGGAGATGGGTATCCCCACAGGCAGCTGTTGTACCTAATTTTCATCTCCCAATGCGCAGTCTTGAAATTAAAAACAGGTAAGTTTTTTTATTTCTTACATCTGTCTGCTAAGAATTTTTTTTGCGCGCATATCTCTTCTCTGACTTGTGTGTCTAGTTTTTCTAATACTACTTTCATTTCATGTAAACTGGTTGAAAATGGTTAAGGAACCGTCCCACCAAAAGAGAAATGAAGCTCGTTACTGTTTCTTTTGCACTAGGAGCCTTGAAAACGTTTGGCCTTAGTTGGTACCTATTTGTGTGTTATGAGGATGTCTTTCTCAAAGTTTTTTTTGAGTTACCCCGAGGAGATCACTTATTTGGTGCTATTATAGAAGTTTGATCAGGAAACTGGTATATTATCCTGAAGTAGTCGAAAAAGTTTCCTTGATGACTGTTGCTAGTCTTATCAGGATAAGGCTCTTTTTAGTTTAATTGGTAACGTAAGCTTAGAGATATTTAAACCATGAGGTTACAGAAATGGCGTATCTGTACCTTGGTGGGGTTGGGCATGAACTACTCAAGAGGTTATTTTTAGCTGCTGCTTTATGTAACTTCTTTTTTCCTATGCAGCACTTCATCAGATGAGATAAAGGCTCTGAGATTGATCACAGCGATTAAAACTCCATACCTGCCTGATGGTAGATTTGATCTCGAGGCTTATGATGCACTGATGAATATGCAAATTGTGAATGGTGCTGAAGCGGTGATTGTTGGAGGCACAACTGGTGAAGGCCACTTAATGAGTTGGGATGAACACATCATGCTCATCGGGCATACTGTAAACTGCTTTGGTGGGTCAATTAAGGTAATTGGAAATACTGGAAGTAACTCAACAAGAGAAGCTATCCATGCCAGTGAACAAGGATTTGCTATTGGGATGCATGCAGCACTTCACATCAATCCTTATTATGGGAAAACGTCTTTGGAAGGCCTTGTTGCCCATTTAGAGGCCGTTCTTTCCATGGGTCCCACAATCATCTATAATGTGCCATCAAGAACAGGACAAGATATTCCTCCATCTGTTATCCAACAGCTTGCACAGCATGCTAACATGGCAGGTGTCAAGGAATGTATGGGCAACAAAAGAGTAAAAGAGTACACAGATCAAGGTATTGTAGTATGGAGTGGAAATGATGATGAGTGTCATGATTCAAGGTGGGGTTTTGGTGCTACTGGAGTAATTTCTGTCACTAGTAATCTGGTTCCTGGCTTGATGCATGAAATCATGTTTGGAGGCACTAATACTAAGCTGAATTCCAAACTCTTGCCATTGATGACTTGGTTGTTTCGTGATCCTAATCCAATTGGTTTAAACACTGCTTTGGCACAGTTGGGTGTGGTGAGACCAGTGTTTCGGCTACCTTATGTCCCTCTCCCTTTAGCCAGAAGAATAGAATTCGTGAACATAGTTAATGAACTTGGGAGAGAGCATTTCGTGGGAAACAAGGACGTTCAGGTTCTTGACGACGACGACTTTATTTTGGTTGGCCGCTATTAATCTTGTTTAGTTCACGTGTGAACAACTTTAGCTTTTCTAGGTTTTTGTTGATAAGTAGAATTTGTGGAAGAGCTGAAGCTTCAACTTTGAAGGTAAATCAGTATATGCTGGTATTTGTTTCTATAGGATCTTTTTTTCTAGTTCTTTTGCAGGTCTGAACTATACTAGGAGATGACACGGATCGAAGTTTGTCTCCTGGAGAAGAATTCTTATGGAGTTTTATTTTATGTGTTTGTGTTGTAGGATGTATTAGATGGTGCTTATGCTGATACATCAAGTTATTTTTCTTATGTTATAATAAGTTGATTCAGTATTTTCATTTTACCTGTAATTTATTTTTTTTGATCAGAACTTTACTTGTCTCAGAGGCTGGCCGAGTTAAGAAATTTAGGAGATTAACCTTTAACCGTAAATTGGAAGAAACACCCTCATAATGGAGTCTCTTGGCTCGGCATATTAGGAATTTGTTCAGGAAAATACTTGGTCCATCCAGCAGATACATTCCGTTCTTGCAACCACTTTAAGTTTGTGCATGTATCATCAATCAGTCTGAATTGAATGATGGATAAATACATTGTTCTTACTTGGAATGCAGCAACAAAAACCATTTTGACATCCCATACATATACATCTAACAGATCAGCCGAAACCACTCATGACAACAAAATCTGGAGTTCTGGACTGTATGCCATGCACAGATAGATGATTTGCCGATTGCCGAGGCTTGCTGATAGCTGAACCATGACATAGTCGTTCCCACTCTTTTTGGTTATATGGGACCCACCACTTGCCTTCCCATGCCATGACCGAATCTGATTGATGTGTCACCTCGTGAGTCGGTATTACTATGCAAGGAAATAGGCAACTAATGCACCTTCTAGAGTATTCTGGGTCAAAAGATAATCCAAATCTTCATTCCTTCGTGATTCGGTTTCTCAACCTATAAATACCCGTACTACTTGTTCATCTCATTATATTTTTCAGAGGGTAAAATAAGAGAGAGAAAGAAAGAAGCTAGAGCGATGGGATCACAAGACGATTTCAATGGATGCGAACAACCAGGGGCACTTCTGCTTTGTCAAAACGGATGTGGTTTTTTTGGAACAGCAGCGAATATGAATATGTGCAGCAAGTGTTACAGAGATTATCTAAAAGCAGAAGAACAATCTGCTTTAGCCAAAGCCGCTTTTGAGGAGTCTGCGAACCCTAAGAAAGTTTTGATAACCTTGCCAACCAAATCAGTGGACTCTACCGATGTTGCTGCGAAGGAGACTACTGCGGTTTTGTCGAGTTCTGGATCATCATCATCGGCAACATGTGGAGGAGAAAGTGGTGCTGTGACGAAGAACAGGTGTTTTAGTTGCAACAAGAAGGTGGGATTGACAGGGATCACGTGCAAGTGCGGATCAGTTTTCTGCTCGCTTCATCGCTACCCGGAGAAGCATTCATGTGATTTCGACTACAAGAGCGTAGGAAGAGAAACGCTTGCAAAATTGAATCCTCAGGTCAAGGCAGACAAGATAGAAAGGTTTTAATTTTATGGATTTGGGGTTCTTAGGATTTAAATTGTTACGATCGGGATTAGTTTTCGTATTTTTTTTTACAGTTAGATGTAATTTATTTCTTCTTGAATTGTGAATATAAGTAAATTTTAATTTGATTCGAGTAAAACTTCTGTACATAATTGTTGCAATTTTTGGGTGATTATTTATTTATTTTTGATGTGTACACCACAATTTGGCCTTGAGAATGTCCTTTGTGCTCAGGTATTAACTAAGCGATGTCCAACTTATTTCTGTTTAATCCTTCAGTTATGCTGTGTCCGGGCTGGTTCTGATAATGCTATTAGAGAAGAAGAAAACGGGAGACGGCCTTCGCTATTTAAAGAGAAATTCATGCCTTTTGAAGATGTCTTTTCATCTCCAATAGACGTTTTCAACGGGCATCCATTAATAGTATCTCTTGGAAAGAAATCCTATGGGAAGAGACAGATCAATGGAAATTTCTAGAAACCAGAATAGATTTTGAAATTCAAAACCAGAATAGGTTTTGAAATGATTGGCCGGTTGATGGGTGAGGTGTATTTTGGCAGTGATATATTTTGGCAGTGATACGCTTTTTTATAAAAGAAACGATCGATCGACGTTTTTTCCAAAATTGATTTGATAATAGGAGGGTATAACCCCGACTTGTTTTAAACACCATCGACTCGATGAAAACTCGAATTCATCTTCAATTATTTCAACCTAAAAACCCTTTAGAAAACCATGGTCTATTCAAATTTGTATTGGTTAATTTCTTTCAATCCGATGAAACTGGATCGAAACTAATCATCTTATCACAAAATTGATCTGATAATTAAAAATTTGGAGTCTCTAAATATGTGTAAACTCCATCAACTCGAATGTATTTCATCAATTTCTCCTTCAGTTGTTTCAAATCAAAACAAAATTGAAACACTGTAGCGTAAAGAAAAGACCATGTATAATACAGAAACAATTAGGAATGAATATATATTGCAGGAAATATATGGATTTTTGATGAGCCGCCAAATCCATATTGAAGTGGTGAATAGAAATGTGTATGTTCCCAACAAATATATCTGTTAAGATACATCTCAACAGTTACGTCCCCATCGAAAATAAACTGTTTTGCTTAAACCGTCATGTTGCTCCAATGGTATAAAAACCCTTCCCCTGAGAAGGAGAAATAATAGAAAATTAAGTTTTTAGTTTTTGCGAATTTCATTGAAATCATTCTTTAGAGTCAGATGTTTTTGCAAATTTTCTTGAAACCTTTTTTAGAATCAGAGAGTTTGTGCTACAAAATTTGCGTTTGCTGTTTGGTGTGATTCGAAGTGCTCCGAAGAGCATCAATGTATTGTTGAATGCTGGAGACATAGGCCATTTACCTATAACTTCATTATATACCGGGAATTAAATGTCTTAAGTAAAGAGATCACTCGCCTCAATACACCAAAGTGTTTGTTTGTTTCTCTGTCTGCTAATTTTTGTTGTTACATTGCATCTTTTAGTTTCTAAACTGTTTGATATGTATGATTCGTGTAGACTAGTGTTTATCAATTTTTGCGTCAGGTTTGAAGTCTAATTGGAATACCAGATCATAGGTATAGGCATTTATGACATAGAGACATGTATGTTTGGCATTCAAAGTGTTTGAGTTTTTTTTGTCTTAAAGAACTTTGGTTCAACTGAGAAATACTTTGTACTGTATAACATGATCTCGGTACTTAGATTGGTGCAAAGTAACCAATATTCATAATAAAACCCAACATATATATTACTGATTTTTTTCATCGCAAAACAGAATGTTTTAGTTAAAACTAACCAGATTGAATTCGTTTGAGTCTCCGGTCGCCCTCCCACCTCCCGCGGTAATCTAGTACAAAAGCTATTCAGTTATCGCAGTCAGCTTCCTCGAATGCAGCTCAGCCAACAAAAACTATATTTTTCAGGGGAAGGTTTATAACTGATGGGTGAATCTCAGATAGCATCTCATTTCCGCAGAAGTGCATACACTTGACTGTATCTAGTTAAGAACAAAAAAGCTTCATAACAGTAATTGATGAAAGCGTGGAACAATGCACAGATGAACACTATATGCAATAGATAGATGGAGCAACAACAAAAAAAAAAAAAAAGAAGCCAACTTTCATAAGATTTTTATTACTTGCCACTTTTGCACAAAACTGACTAATGAAAAGCTCAGCAAGAATTCCATGCATCAATTCTACAAGAAAAACAATTCCCAAACAGTATAAGTTGGGAAGTTTCCCAAAAATGGGAAGAGTTGTTTGAGTGGCTGGCCGAGTCTAAATTTTTATGAGATTAAAATTTTATTGTCGACCCCTCTAGATAGGATTATATTTGCTGTCTAACCCTCAAAACCAGACTCATTATGGTCCTACACCATGAAAGCCACTAATTTTGAAGGCCAAGAGGTTACTAGAATGAGAACTAAACCAAAGGCTACTGACTCTTGGGTTTAGAAACGCATTCTGAAAGGAGTGACCAGAATCTAGAAATACTACAAATGGAAAGTAGGAAATGGTTAAGGAAATCATATCTGAGAAGATAAATGAATAAAAAACAAAGATAACACTCTGGTGAAACCTCATAAATGTCCTAATGACCTCATTGCTATCAACCAGGTTATAAATAATAATGTTGAATTGAATACTAACTTTCTTTCTCTCTGGTTTTCTCTTGAAGATCAATCATCTATTCAAAGTACTGAATTCAACATATAAGAGGAAGACACCATCATTTGGATTCCCCGAAACAGGGGGAAATTTGTAATGGAATCTCTCTATGACAAGCAAATCTCAGAAAAATACGAAGTGGACATTATCAACACTGCTTGGAAAAAGATTTGGAAAACGCATACTTCACCAAACATTCAACTATTTATACGAAAATATACTCATGGAATCCTCCAAACTAAGTTCCACGAGATCCAGTATTCTCAGTTGCATTGATCCTATATACAATCGTTGCAAAAGTGCTAAAGAGGACATTACCCACAACCTGATGTCTTTCCCTTTTGCTTTTCTATCTTGAGTCACCTCTTTGGATCCCAACATCAGATGTTTGAAATTCCATCTCTTTCCAGGACTGTCTTGACAAATGGTTTATCCCCCAATAACCCCTTAGACAGATGGATTTTTTCCATTTTTTCTACTACCTGCTGGTTCATATGGAAAGCCAAATGTGACTTTATCTTCAAAA
The DNA here is from genome assembly GCF_003573695.1 of Papaver somniferum. Lineage (NCBI taxonomy): Eukaryota > Viridiplantae > Streptophyta > Magnoliopsida > Ranunculales > Papaveraceae > Papaver > Papaver somniferum. The sequence goes on along the minus strand of NC_039361.1, from coordinate 32,632,679 downwards.
AGATCACTCATGTGACTGATTCTATAACTAACAATATCGAACAACATTTATGCTCATATGAAAGAGTTATGCACAATCAGAGTCACATCCTAAACAACCTCCATTATAACAAGAATACTCAGGATGCCAGGGAAAGAATTATCATACATCAATATTATCATAAGCATTATGGATGTCTATTCTAGTGATGATAATGATAACTACTACCAATTTACTAACTTTTCTCTTGTTGCTATATCCTTCTCAGGATATTATGTGGGAGAAAGAAAATTCAAAGACTCTATCCATGGAGACTGCAGAGCAAGGAGATGAGAAGGTCTAGCGCTGAATTGGGGAAATGAGTTGCATATGGCCAACATAGACTTTCAAGCTCATGATGATACAAATCTATAAGAAATACAAGAAGCATACAGTAAAGAAGCTCAAGAAATGTTCAACCGAGAATTTCACCAAATTAAGGTGGAAATTTTGAAGTCATTGATTTTTTGCTAGGTAACCTGATCAAAGTGGGTCATCATCAGAATAAAAACGTCAATTAGTTTAGCTAAGTCAGTTATTAACTTGGTTTTAGGAAACTTAAACTGGAATGGTTCAAACCTATTGCAATTACTTCAAATTCTTCAGTCGGTTGAAACAATTGGCATTTCCATAATTTTGTATATGAATGCTGAGGCATTGCATGGTGTTAGACTTAGTCCTGCAGTCGAAAACTCTGTAATTGAGTAGTTGTTCCTATTGGGAATTTTACTCTATTTTTCTGTATAAAAAAGAACTATACTTATAGAGAGGTAATTTACTAAAGTCTAATTGGATAACTAACCCTATTGAACCCTTACTATCTCTCTCCATGGATTAAATTGATTCTATTTTCTTCAACCGAGCAATACCCTCATCCTTTATTAATCCTTGTAACAACTGATCTCAAAGCTTGATAAACAAATGAGACCATGTTAGTTTTCTGTAATGACATGGAAAGGGAGGTAGAGGCGCTTCTTTTAGGGTCAAAATTTTACTTCTGCACATCATGGTTGGATGTACGAGATCCCCGTTAATTCCTTTGACTATCTTTGATAAAATAGGAAATATTTTTTTTCTCCGATGATGTTGGTTTTAACTTGGGGTTTGATGATATTCCGAGATTAAAATCAAAATCCTCTTCTTGTTTTCTATTTGCTAATGGTGGGATTCTAAATTCTGGAACTGATGTTACACAAGGATGGTTCTCTGTTCTCAAGAACATAGCTAGATGGGTTGTCTACAACAATGAAAACAATAAAGCTTCCATATGGTGAACCAAAGAAAAACCTATAATATTTATCAGGTGAGCTTTAACCTGATATTGATATTAGTGAATATTTGGTTGTTGGATACGTTGTGAGTAAGAGACCTTTTTTTTCTGTATGTGAAAAAGAGCCTAAGTACTGTAAGGAAATATAAGGGTGAGTTTTCTATTGCTACTCATGGGAACATGCTTTCTTGTTTGATTTATTTTCAAAAAGAGGATAAAACAAGGGTTTTAGAATTAATATCAGTTCACATTGCAAATAGACTTTTCCTGGTTTGTCCATGGTCACCATTTATGGATTAACACATTGGTTTGTTAAAACTATTCCTATTTGGATGTTATTTAAGGATGTGGCGATTTATCTTTGGAATGCTATTGGTTTAGGGAAGTTTTTAGGTCTTGTAGGTATACCGATAATGGTTAATTTTTCGTATACAATGAATAGAATGTCTTTTGCTAGAGTCGGTGTGAAAATTGACACATCTTGCACCTTTCCTTCCGATCTCCGTATCATACTGACAATGAGAAGTATATATCAAGGGCAGGGTATCCTTGGAGGCCTACTTCTTGCTTCCATTGCAAGAGATTTTGTCATCCAGCTACTGTGTAGCTTTGCAACAAAGTACAAAGCTATATGCATTCCTAAGTACCACAATGTTTCTCCATCTACATGAGTCAGCGAGAACGCTGCTAACCAAAATGGTATTCCTCAGGACTTATCTACAGAAGTTAATGATATTGATACTAGCTTAAAAGCTATTATTGATATTTTCCGAGATAATATTCGACAAGAGGGACAAAGTAAAAAAGTAGTAACAATTAAGAGATTTGAAATAGTTTCCCAACCATCAGTTGAAAAGTGAACATCTTATAATAGAAGATAAAATCTTTTAGGTAGTAAAAGGAATAAAGTTTTTTTTTGCTTCAGTCTATTACTCTGTTTTATATTCATCCCTTGAGTCTTTGCAAGAGACTCTAGACTCTTGAAGGGAAATTCCCAAAAGTAGTTTCTACCAAAAGAAATGATTTTTTAACTCAAAATTAGACTTATGATCCTAATGGTAAGTAGAATTCAAAGGAGAGACTTCCAGCTCAAAATGATTTGATTCTGGTTACCGTCTGGAAACATAAAAATAAAATTTTATAGGTAACGGTTTGAGTAATTTGCTCCAAATGATTTGATTCTGGTTACCGTCCAGAAACATAAAAATAAAATTTTATAGGTAATGGTTTGAGTAATTTTCTCTCTAGTTATGTTTCCTCCACTTTTAGACAGTTAACACAAGACCATAAAATTAAGTCTGCTACTCTTTTTGTCAAAGATGCTGAAATAGATTTCCAAATCGCTTTTAACCAGATACTGGGTGTCTCTGAGAATACTTTGATGAGATCTACATGTATGGATATTTTGGAGAACACAAATCTCAATCAAAGATGGAAATACCTCTGATTGAGTATGTTAGGGAACTGCTCGGTCGAACTCGCATGTGTTGCTATCTCAAGCATGTTTGTCAATGTTAGTGATCAAAACTATAATTCTTGATTTCTAGTCTATTTATAGATGTCTCGTACTAGGACATAGTTTGTGTAGTTGAGCTTAGACTTCACGGCGCTTATCACTTGAAGACGAAGAACTATTAAGGAGAGCTTTTGGAACTTCATCGACAAAAGGTATGTAGAAACTTAAACTCATCTATCACTTGGAAAGTCTATTTCTACTCTATATCCTATATTGAGACATAAGTATAGTTTTCTATTATACACATTTGAGATTTCGAGCTGAGTTTAACTCGCTTACATATTTCTCGGAATATGTGTTGGCAAGCTTTCGCTTCGACCAAGTTCATCTTATATTCTTGACGCAAGTCAAAAGATAATGATGTGAAAATTCCCCAGTAACATCTTACATGGTTTGTGTGATACAATCATTTGGTGTAGACTTGGAATGTTTCGTTATGATTATTTCAATAACTTGAAAATTGTTGTGATGTTAATAGTGTGTGAAAACGGCTATTGTCATCCTCTAAAAAAGTTTCAATGATTGAAATAAGAGTTTAGAATATTTAACCATTATTGGATATGACATGTTGTGTACTCTTGCACATATGTAATCCATGTCCAGGAACCATAGTATGCGTACCCGTACGCATACCTGTTGGCTTGAGAAATCCGGGAGCCTAAGTATGCGTACCCGTTCGTGTACTGGCGTAAGGTTCATGTCCGAATATTTCTGCTGGGATTGGAAGTACGCGTACCCGTTTGCGTACTGGCGAAACCCAATCTTGGTCCGGGTAATTCAAGTATGTGTACCCGTTTGCATACTTGAAGGTTAAAGTTCTAAAATCGGTTGTGTACATGAACTTAAACATTTATGTAATAAGGAATGCAATCTTTGGAAACCGTGGATGTAATGTCCATGAATTGATTCGAGTGAATCAAACCGATTTTTCTTCAATTATGTTCTTGTATACTTCTATGAGAATATAGCAATTGAACAACTCTTTAACTAGTTTCATCTGAGTCATTTGAACTATTTATGGTTAAGATGAATAGGTTTGATATGAGAGAGATCATGTGGCTAACTTCAGTTAACTATTGTTGAGCCAACATGGTGTACATGTTTAGGTACGATTACATAAACCTAAATGAGGGTACATTTCATTTGTGTGTAAAATGCTAAGTTCAATCTAACGGTTGAAAGATATTAGCTTGGTTGAATCAAGTTTTTTATCTAACGGTGAATATTGAATGCTTTGTTACCAAGGTAACTTAGATTGCAAACCCTGATTTGAAAACTATATAAAGGAGAACTCTAGTAACTGGGAAACCTAATCCCCACACTTCTGTGAGTTACTAGTTGCATAGCTAGATTCGATTCTCCTTTAACCTTAGGTTTCTCACGAGACCCTGTAGGTTAACGACTGGAAGACTTCAGGGTTTCTCACGAGACCCTGTAGGTTTCTCGCATGCGTTGCTATCTCAAGCATGTTTATCAATGTTAGTGATCAAAACTATAAGTCTTGATTTCTAGCCTATTTATTGATGTCTCGGACTAGGACATAGTTTGTGTAGTTGAGCTTAGACTTCACGACGCTTATCACTTGAAGACGAAGAACTACTAAGAAGAGCTTGTGGAAATTCATCGACAAAAGGTATGTGGAGACTTCAACTCATTTATCACTTGGAAAGTCTATTTCAGTTCTATCTATTATATTGAGACATAGCTGTATTACGATATAGTTTTCTCTATACACATTTGAGATTTCGAGCTGAGTATATCTCGCTTACATATTTCTCGAAATATGTGTTCGTAAGCTTTTGCTTCGACCAAGTTCATCTTATATCATGAGAAAATTGTCGAGTAACATCTTACATGGTTTGTGTGATACAATCATTTGGTGTAAGACTTGGAATGTTTCGATAATGATTATTTCAATATCTTGAAATTTGCTTTGATGCTAATAGTGTGTGAAAACAACTATTATGATTATAGAAGAATGTTTCAATGATTGAAAAAAGAGTTTAGAATTTTGTAACCATATTTGCATATAATCATAGTGTGTTCGCACATTAGTGTATATGTCCAAAACTGGGAGCCTATAATATGCATACTTGTGTGTACAAAAAAGGTTGTAGGAGACTGGGTAAGTATGTGTACTCGTACGCATACTGGCAGAAGTTCACGTCCGTGAATTTCTGCTGAGTTTGAAAACCAAAACCAAACTCATCCGGTTACCTAAAGTACGCGTACCCATACGCATACTGGCGGAAAGTTCACGTCCGTGAATTTCTGCTGAGTTTGGAAACTAAAACAAACTCAAATTTGGTTACTTAAGTACGAATACCTGTACACATACTTAAGTGGTTGCTTTCTAAAATCGGTTGTACATGAACCTAAAACATTTATCAATAAGGAATGCCATCTTTGCAAACCGTGGCTATAATGTTCATGTATCGATTCGAGTGAATCAAACCGATTTTGTTTCAATTGTGTTCTTGTATAAATCCATGAGAATATAACAATTGAACAACTCTTTAACTAGTTTCATTTGAGTCATTTGAACTAGTTATGGTTAAGATGAATAAGGTTGATATGAGAGTAATCATATATCTAACCTCGGTTAACTATTTGTGAACCAACATGGTGTACACGTTTAGGTACAGTTACATAAACCTAAATGAGGGTACATTTCATTTGTATGTAACAAGCTAAGTTCAATCTAACGGTTGAAAGATATTAGCTTGATTGAATCAGGTTTTCATCTAACGGTTAATATTGAATGCTTTGTTACCAAGGTAACTTGGATTGCAAACCCTGATTTGAAAACTATATAAAGGAGCACTCTAGCAACTGGGAAACCTAATCCCCACACCTTATGTGTGCTACTAGTTGCATAACTAGAGTCGATTCTCCTTTAACCTTAGGTTTCTTCTCGAGACCCTGTAGGTTAACGACCTGAAGACTTCATTGGGATTGTGAAGCCAGACCCAACTATTCTCTTTGTATTTGCGTGATCTGATCTTGCTATTTCTATCGTGATTTAGTGGAATTGTAAAATTGTCTTTAGATTTATATCTCCGATATGCAAGATAGAAAAGTAATCACAAACACCTTCGTCTCATCGTTTGTGATTCCAAAATAAATTGTTTCGCTAGTCGATTAAGTTTATTGTGAGGTGATTGAAAATACTAGGCTGTTCTTCGGTAATATAGGTCTGGTTTATCAATTGGTTCATGTTCACCTTGATTCATCAAAATACGGAACAAAAACTCTTTGGTATTTCTGTGGGAGACATATTTATTCAATCCTATAGATTTTTCTGTGTGAGACAGATTTGTTTATCAAATCTTCGACTTTGGGTCATAGTAACTCTTAGTTGTGGGTGAGATCAACTAAGGGAATCAAGTGCGTCGTATCCTGCTAGGTTCAGAGACGTAAGGAGCGTAACTGTACCTTGAATCAGTATGAGATTGATTAGGGTTCAACTACACTTCAGTCCGAAGTTAATTGGTAGTAGGTTAGTGTCTATAGCGGCTTAATACAATGTGGTGTTCAAACTGGACTAGGTCCCGGGGTTTTTCTGCATTTGCGGTTTCCTCGTTAACAAAATTCTGGTGTCTGTGTTATTTCTTTTCCGCATTATATTTTGTTATATAATTGAAATATCACAGGTTGTGCGTTAAGATCAATCAATTAGAATACTCAACCTTTGGTTGTTGATTTATATTGATTGACACTTGAACATTGGTCTTTGGTACCGTTCAAGTAATTCCTCTTATATTCAATCGGGCTCACAGATTTCTATTTGCTGATTGCGGATTGAATTAAGAGTTAGAGATATTAAACTCTTTGATATACTTTATTATAGATTGAGTCTGACTGTCTAATTGATTCTCTAGAAAGTGTATTGGAGTAAGTTCTCTCAGATTGCGAAACGAATTGTTAGGTATAGTTGTTAGACCCCCACATTTTCAATTGGTATCAGAGAAGGCGAACACATTAAAGACCTTACAAGTATGTGTTTGTAGCGATCTGATATGGACAGAGGTGCTATCTCTAAACACGCATCACCAGTTCAGGAAAGCTTGGCTAAAAATCCTGATACGCCTGAGAAATCGGTCACATCTTCTTCATCGTCTAAACCCAATCTTAACTTGGAATCTCGTCTTGACGAACAATTAGATGTTCTCTATGATGGGAGTGATTTAGAAGAGGGAAAAGATGTTGAAGAAGAATTTTCACATTACATCCTCCTCTTTGATCGTCTTCTAAATAAAAAGAAGTCAACATCCTGCTTGGCGGAATTTCTAACTCTTCTCTGCGTTGAAAACAAAAAATTGAGAAAACTCTTTAAGGGTGATGATAGCATATTACAATCTACTCTTAAAGATCGTAACGAAGATATATGTTCAAAAATTTCAGAATCTCCTTGTATTGAAAGAAAGGCTTGCAGAAACCGATGCAAAGTATGTCTCTCAACAAGAATGTTTCAACGTTAGATAAAAGGCTTTCTTCACACGGGAAAAACAATTGGAGATTGATCTTAGTACGGCTCTTAAAAAGATCAAGATATTAGAAGAGAATTTGAAAAAATTCAATTCTAGCCCTACAAAACTATCTTCTATGCTTGAAGCTTGCAAAGAACATCGTGATACACATGGTATGGGCTATAAAGGTATAAAATCTCCAAGTACAGGTAAGATGAGTTTTGTTAAGGCAAAAAACCCTTCTACTACAGTAGATGTACCTGATAATAAAGTACGTGAGCCTACAAGATTGACTCAGTTGAGGACAAATAAAAACTCTCCTGTCAACTGCTATTATTGCGGAAAGAAAGGTCATGTTGAAATAAGATGTCACCTTCGTATACGGAATGAAAAACTTCACAACATTCTTATTTGGATGTCGAAATAAGTCGTTAAACCTGTTCGTCAGTGTCCAGTTAAAAACTCATTCCATAATCATAAAAAAGGCTGCATAGAGGCTTTTTCTGATTATGACCACAACATTTCTTCTACTTACAACTGTAAAAGGAACAATGTTGTGTGGATGATTGATAATTCTGAAAGACCTGTAAGAAGAAAAAGGTGTCGAAGGAAGAAAAATTCTTCAAACTTCTCTCTTTCCCTCAATAATGATCTTGCTGATATTCCTGATTAGATTCACATCAATAATCATGTCTCGAAACTCAAGACCAGTATTAACGGCCTCAAACGCAAGATCAAGAAGGCAAGGAAAACAGCTGATCAGGTGACTCTTGTCATTCTCCTAATAATTCTAGTATAGGGGAGGAGAGTAAAAAGGATTGTGTCAACACCACTGATGAACTTCATATTCATCAGTATACAACTTGGCTATTCTTTTATGTGTATCCTCTCTATGGACCAATGAGAAGATACACATAACCCTCAACGAAGATCTTCTTCTTGACAAATGGTCTTGTGTTGTATTGTGATGACAGTGTTCTCTCTTCCTGTAGTTTGCTTGATAGACACATTTTTGTGTCTAATTTGATCTCAATACTATATATTGTTGACTCGATTTTGTACTAATTTTGGTGTTTTGTGTGTTTTTTAGGTATTTTTTGGAAATAAATATTTTTGGAAAAATCAGCTCGAAATGTTGTCAGGGGCACCCTTGAAGGTCATTTGTTATTCGGACTCTCATCATTGGTTAAGGGGCACCTCATTTACTAAGGGGAACCTTCTTTACTATTTACACCCCAGGACAACAACTTCTATTAGCACCCCTAGTTTGGTTAGGGGGCAGTCATCTTCTTCATTTGAATTTAGATTTTTGGCGGGAAAATATCTTTTCTCTTTGGCAGATTTACCAATTGATTTTTGGGCGTGCTGGAGATCGATTCAATGGCTGGAATCTTTTGGAAAGATTTGATTGATATTAACAGAGTTAACATGCATGTTGGAATCAATCAAAATGGGTTGTACACGCTGTTTGATTCAAAACAGGAAATAATATTTTCATAAAATAGAGGAAGAGATACAGGGATTTTTTTGGTTGTATTCCGGGAAATATATATGCAGTAAAGGCAAGATATTGATTGTGGATTATACATTATTGATGGGGAGATATTTTGAAGCACTTTCCAGCGTAAAAATGATTCCCGTGAACTGGCAGGAGAAGAAAATATTGAAAATATTTTCTATAGTAAAGAGGATGATTCTTGAGTTATTGTGAATGATTTCTTCCTCCTGTTGTGTATAAATAGCATCTTGGGTTGGTAGAGAAGGGCTGTCGAGAGTTTGGGGAAGGTTTGGGACGCAGAGGAGCGAAGAAGAAGGATTAACAGCAATTCCCACCTGCTGCTGCTGCTGCCATTAGAGGATCTTGAAGAACACGAAGAACAGACTGCACAGAGCAGTCTTATTTTCCACAGCATCAACAGCAGCAGCGGAGTGTCGTTACTTTACTGCAGTTCCCTGGTATCGTTCTTCTCTGGACGCTTATAGAGGGTCGTAGTTTCACTGTTTTATATTTTTCACTCTTTTAATCATAGTTTGAGCATCAAGTATGTATTTTGAGAACATGATTATTATGAGTAGCTAAACCCCAATACTGGGATGATGGAGGAAGCTTTTTTTCAGCCATGTGGTTATTTAAATAATTCTTAATTCACTTTTTGCACCGATTTTAATTGATTTATGATTTCAATTAATTACTTGTGATTTTGTTTGATGGAACATGCTTAGTGCTAGGGATGCTTGGTGTGCCATGCTTATAATATACAAGTAATATTTTATGGAATCTATTTTGGCAAAGATAGAGTTAATATTTGTTTTATTTTGAGCTATAATCGCCTAGTATTATTTTCTGAGCCACTTGAATATGAAACACATTGGAATCCTGAGTCCTGGTTCCTCTTGATCTTGTGACATATTTTCTGTATATATCTTTATTTTTAAATCTTTACAAGTCCGAGCAACGAACTCTTATTTACCGCATTAAAACTACTACAACAAAATGGCGCCGCCGACGCGGACTTGTATATAGATTTGTTTTTAGGTTTAATTTTTTATTTATTTATTATTATTTGTTCCTTTTTACGTTTCTTTTTGTGTCTTTGATTTACAGGTTCGAAGTGGAATACTAAGGACTTGGGAACAAAAAGCTTAAAGCTAAAAGCTAAAAGAGAAGAAAAAAAAAGACATAATTTTTTTTTTAGGATTTAATTTTTATTATTATTATTTTTTTTGTATATAGCTTTTATTTATTTATTTTTTTAGAATTTGTAAATATGCTTTATTTTTCATAATTTTTGTAATTTTTGGACTTTTTATTTGGACTTTATTCTGGACTTTTGGACATTTTTTTTATTTTTATTTTTTACCCTACGGAAGGGTCTTATTATTAATAAAAAAATATTATTAAATGTTTGCAGGGAAGAACGACGATTACGATATCGTCTCGGCCCCTCGGGTTCATACATGACATAGGAGTCGTGGCCCGAGTCGATTTCAACGGTTCATCCCCCGTCTGGTATGGGAGGTAAGTCCATCGAAACACTCGCGAATCTCCTGTAAGCGAGTTAATGTATTCCTCAAGGTGATTCATTGATTGAGGACGAATTTGGACTGTTTTTAATTTCCTAGTAAAGGGCAAGGCCTGGACAAATCAAGATAAGGACTCGGATTTCATCACCGTTTCCTTCTTGCCCTCTTAGGAAAACAAAACCGAACGTGAACCTAAGCTTTAAAATTTGGAATAGAACGAGACCGATAGGGTAACGAGCTTAATAGGAAACTCGTTCGAAAAATATTGGTTGCTCTTTAAGCACACTTCAAAGTTCATGATGGTTTCTGTGAGTTGAATGCGTGACTGCGCCGCCTTGTGATAGCGGTGAGGCCTTGGGTATCAAAGCTCCACTGAGCTTCCCTCGCCTCTATTCAACTTACTTTGACTCGGATTGATTCCAGAGGGGTTTGCTCAAATTGCAACGAATTCCCTTTCGAAAGATAGAAGCTGGTCTAGAAACAATCTAAGTGGAGCCTTCATGCTTTTTGTTTGCTAGAATTTATAGGTTTGATTTGGTCGAGTCAGCCTTGTTTGTGATTGTGTAGAATTCCTCTGTAGTTTGTGTTTCCTCGGTGATGAATCCTTTTCAGGAGACGCCACCTGAGATGACGTTACGAGAATATATGAGTAGAAATTCTCATTATCAAGAGACGTATTCGAAAATGACTCTTGGTGAATATATGCAAGGGAAACGACATTGGGATGTTCCAACGGTTAGCGATGAATCACCTCTAACGATCTACGAGAAGTATTATAAAAATAGACTGCTTAGTTTGGAACAAAGATTGAGAATTATTAAATGTCAAAAATTATATTATGATGATGAAGATAGTGCTGATGAAGAATCGGAAATGTGTGGGAATAGTGATCAGGAATTTGTTACCCCGGCTGAGCCTTATAATGATTATATTATTTCTGGTTCAGATCCTAATAATTTTAAAAATTATTCACCTATTCAAAAGGACGAGGATTTGACTAGAGATACCCCCGTTTCAGACGATGTAGTATGTCTTGTTTACGAAACCAAGAAAGGTTTAGAGGAACCGATTTATCCTGAGAATACTGTTTTAGAGTCATACGATTTGGAAACAATAGTATTAGATGAAATCGTAGAGGTGAGTGAGGATGCACCGCAAGATTACAACTTAGAAGAATCAATTGCCCATTTTCAAGAATCTGATGACCTACAAATTAGGGAAGTTGTGACTAGTCTATCTAGAGACACTGAAAACTCTAAGTTTGGGGGTGAGTATCATCCTCCATGTGCTTTAACTCTTAGTAAGGTCCCTCACTTGGGACTTGACATCAATGCCTCAACCATCTTACAAGATTATCTTCATACTCGTTTTCCAAAACCTAATGATATCCAACAAGAGTCTCAACTGTTAGAAACCCATCCTCTGGTTGATGTGGTTAACCCAGGCAATAATACCAAGATTGATTTTGTTTTCCTACCAAATAGTTTTCTTCCAAATGTGGGAACATATAGATTTCAAATGTGTCGAATATTAAGTTGTGAGACTAAACCTAAATGCCTTAGGAAATTAGAATCGACACATTTGCTTAAGAAAGACCACTACTCTCACTGCGGTCAATTATGTAAGTCAAACCTGATTGACTTAGAGGATCCTCAGTTATTTAGGTTATTATTATTTTGTGATTCTAAGTTCTTATTTGAGTTTTTCCAGACTCTAGGACCTAATAATTTGGATCCAACCTATGAGGAAATGAATCCGAGGAAAATGTTTTATTTAGACCCTTTCATAGAACCTGAACCTGAACCGCAATTAGTGATAGTTTTCAGGAAACTAGGTAAGGGCATGCTTTTCTTGTCCATTTTCTTGGTTCACTGCAGTTTCCTATGGTCAACTCTTTTTGGTTTTGAAGACTCACAGTTATTTCGACTGTTACTTTATGGTTCGAGTTGACCAATCCTTTTCTAAGTCTGGCTGAAGACTTTAAACTTAGCACTTATTGGGAGGTAACCCAATCTCATGCAACACGGTAATATCCTTCCTTAACTCTTTTGCTTCAAATAGTAACCGTTTCTCCTTGTTCATGCTTTTAATTTTATCTTTAGAACATTGAGGACAATGTTAGATTTAAGTTTGGGGGTATGGGAGAAACTTTTTAGTTGCAATAAATAAACTCCAGAGCCTAGAAATTTACGCCTATTAAGGATAACACTAACCAATCTAAGTGGATGGAAACATTTTTGTTTTAGGAGTTGAGGAACCAATCTGACTAGATGGAAACATCTATAGAGTCTATTCATAAAAGCACAGAGCTCAGGTGTTAGAATTAACATGATAGTTTCGCCATATCTCGTCGAGTCCTTTTCAATTTCTATTTTTAGTTTTCTTTTATTTCAAGTGATTTGTTGGGGCACACGATTCAAGTTGTTACCTTTGCTAGGGTGAAATAGAGTGACTGAGTTACCTTTCCAAAAAAAAAAAAAAAAAAAAAATTTAGACCAGACCAGTAGACCAATCGGAATAAATACGAACACTTGGATAGGAATATGTGTGTGTTCTCCCTGTCTCCGTCGCCTAAACAAGCGTGGAATGCAGGATCCACGGGAATCACCATGTAATCTGCTGACAAGAAACATGCGCTTCGGTCCACAAGGTCCAATCATGTTGTTAGTTCTTAAATAAATGTGTGTTTAATAAAGTCGACCACTGGTACCCTTGTATATGCCAGTTGTGTTGACCTAGAGTTAGGATTATTAACCACTGGTTCCCTTGTATATGCCAGTGTGTTAATATTAGTCAGACCGGTATCTCAGTCATTTAGGTTAGGTTCATCTTGGCAGAGGCCTTCAGACAGATATGGGAAACACCGTTCGTTTTCAACCATCTACATTTTTCTTTTTCCATCTTCTTAATCTTTTCATGTGATTAGTCTGACTCCGAGTATGATGTCCATCGTGAAACTATATTAGTAGAGCTCTGTCACTTATATGAATATTAGTATGCTTGAGTGCAAACTCGTGTACAACAATTGGAATTTCGCATCAGGGTTCTTCCTCTTAGAGTCAATAATTGTATGCCAACCAAGGAGGTTCTTTAGTTCTTTCCAAGGTTCTGCGTAGATAGCTAGGGTATGGAGTAAAGGTTTTGTGGGTACACCTCTGGTAAATCCTCTGGAGACAACACTCCGCTACTAGGGCTACCTAGGGGTTCAAATGATTTTCCTTTCAAGAATAAATTTGCTCGAGGACTAGCAAATAATAAGTTTGGGGCTATTTTATAGACACATTTTTGTGTCTAATTTGATCTCAATACTAATGTAGTCAATATCGGCCGTATCGGCCGATATATCGGGGATATTTCAGATATCGGTCCAGAACGATACGATAAGAAGGATATCGGGGATACGATATTCGCCCTATAATATCGGCCGTATCGGTCGAATATCGGCCGTTTCGGTCAAATATCGGCCGTATCGGTCGATACGAAATTTTCCTACATTTCCTGATATGAGACGGTATTGGTCGTTTTCTATAAAGTTTAAGGGCAATTTTGGCGAAGAAAGTCTTCCAGGTGGTAGTAGAGGTGCATGTAGCTCTCGAAGCAAGTCTACTAAAGTTACTCTTTTGTTTTTTTGATAAAATTGATGTTATCTATTATATCTTATCCGAAAATGTGTGGAGAAATGTTTAATATAAAATTATAGTCTCTAAATCTAGAACCGATATTTCAACGATAATATCCCCGATATAAAATTGTACCAGTATATCGGTCCCGGCCGAGATAAACCGATATCCGATATTAACTACATTGCTCAATACTATATATTGTTGGCACTCGATTTTGTACTAATTTTGGTGTTTTGTGTGTTTTTTAGGTATTTTTTGGAAATAAATATATTTGGAAAAATCAGCTCGAAAAGTTGTCAGGGGCACCCTTGAAGGTCATTTGTTATTCAGACTCTCATTATTGGTTAAGGGGCACCTCATTTACTAAGGGGCACCTTCTTTACTATTTACCCCAGGACAGCAACTGCTATTCGCACCCCCAATTTGGTTAGGGGGCAGCCATCTTCTTCATTTGAATTTAGATTTTTGGCGGGAAAATATCTGTTCTCTTTGGCAGATTTACCAATTGATTTTTGGGCGTGTTGGAGATCGATTCAATGGATGGAATATTTTGGAAAGATTTGATTGATATTAACAGAGTTAACATGCATGTTGGAATCAATCAAAATGGGCTGTACACGCTGTTTGATTCAAAACAGGAAATAATATTTTCATAAAACAGAGGAAGAGATACAGGGATTTTTTTGGTTGTATTCCGGGAAATATATATGCAGTAAAGGCAAGATATTGATTGTGGATTATACATTATTGATGGGGAGATATTTTGAAGCACTTTCCAGCGTAAAAATGATTCTCGTGAACTGGCAGGAGAAGAAAATATTGAAAATATTTTCTATAGTAAAGAGGATGATTCTCGAGTTATTGTGAATGATTTATTCCTCCTGTTGTGTATAAATAGCATCTTGGGTTGGTAGAGAAGGGCTGTCGAGAGTTTGGGGAAGGTTTGGTACGCAGAGGAGCGAAGAAGAAGGATTAGCAGCAATTCCCACCTGCTGCTGCTGCTGCCATTAGAGGACCTTGAAGAACACGAAGAACAGACTGCACAGAGCAGTCTTATTTTCCGCAGCATCAACAGCAGCAGCGGAGTGTCGTTACTTTACTGCAGTTCCCTGGTATCGTTCTTCTCTGGACGCTTATAGAGGGTCGTAGTTTCACTGTTTTATATTTTTCACTCTTTTAATCATAGTTTGAGCATCAAGTATGTATTTTGAGAACATGATTATTATGAGTAGCTAAACCCCAATACTGGGATGATGGAGGAAGCTGTTTTTCAGCCATGTGGTTATTTAAATAATTCTTAATTCACTTTTTGCACCGATTTTAATTGATTTATGATTTCAATTAATTACTCGTGATTTTGTTTGATGGAACATGCTTAGTCCTAGGGATGCTTGATGTGCCATGCTTATAATATACAAGTAATATTTTATGGAATCTATTTTGGCAAAGATAGAGTTAATATTTGTTTTATTTTGAGCTATAATCGTCTAGGATTATTTTCTGATCCACTTGAATATGAAACACATTGGAACCCTGAGTCCTGGTTCCTCTTGATCTTGTGACATATTTTCTGTATATATCTTTATTTTTAAATCTTTACAAGTCCGAGCAACGAACTCTTATTTACCGCATTAAAAATACTACAACACGTGAGCACCGAGACTTGGAGAAAACAAGACCGACAAGGTTACATGAGGAGAAGGAATGACGCCCCCTTTCTATGGGCATAACACTTGCGGGGTTTTGAATAAGGAAAGAACTTCCTATGTGAGTCACGTAAGGAAAAGAGACAACCATGCCCGCAAAGACAAGACATTACTGGGCCAAGCCATCCGCTCATACTTTGCCTCACCAAACCGTGCCATGCCTTGGCCCCACCACGCCAAGCCGTCCGCCAAGCTAGCCTCGCCAGAACCACGCCATGCCTTGGACCCTCCACGCCAAGCCGTCGGCGCATGCTTTGCTTCACCAAACCATGTCATGCCTTGCACCGCCATCCACACATGCTTTGCCTCACCAAACCGTGTCATGCCTTGCACCGCCATCCGCGCACGCTTTGCCTCACCAAACCGTGTCATGCCTTGCACCGCCATCCGCGCATGCTTTGCCTCACCAAACCGTGTCATGCCTTGCATCGCCATCCGTGCACGCTTTTCCTCACTAAACCGTGTCATGCCTTGCACCATCGCGTCGCACCATGACTGTAAGATCAGAATTTCGCGACAACGATACGCTCGCGAAATTCTTAACAACGCATTACAAAAATGTCGCAGAGCACTTTGAGAAACGATACAATAGGTGATATTAGCTTAAACATAAGAAAAATGTAATAACTTTGCGAAGATTAGAAGATCTGCGAAATTAACATTTGTAAGCTTGCGATATCATCGCAAGCCAGATCCGAAATTAGGGGAAATCTTAGCTGTATATGAGCTATCATCCACTAGGTAGCATCCTATATAAAGAGAAAGGTAGGAGAGAGAAAAGTAACTTGTATTATTATTATCTTCTTATTCTTACCCAAAAATCAGAGAGAGGGAGAGAGCTCCAAATACTCATTAATGGAGTCTCAATGTAATTCATATGTAATTCAATGATCATAGTGAAACCTAACCCCGTGGATGTAGATCAAATTGATCGAACCACGTAAATCTTGTGTCTTATTTTCTATTTTCATTATCTTTATCTTTATTTTCATATCAAATAAGTTTAGATCTAGAAATCATAGTCATGATAATACAAGGGGTGTGTTGTAGGATTTCCTGCAACTACATATTGGCGCTAGAGACAGGGAGCGAGTAAAGGATTTATCCTTCCTGTAACTTGTTGTCTCAAGAAATTTCCATGAAGATTAGCTACTGTTCATATTTTTCTAGATCTACAAAATTTAGGTTCAAAAATGGAAATTTTATGGAAGAAATCACACTTTCAGGGAGTAAACATCATCAACAATTCAAAGACATGAAAAGAGTGAGACAAAAAATTAGTTGTTGTGGTGAAATTTAAGGAAAAAATGGAAGTTTCAGTGGAAGATTTTCATGTTCAGGAGAAAGCAAGAGGCATTTTGTGAAGAAACAAAGGAAAGACGAAGATAATGATAAGAGTCAGAAGTTGCGATTTCTGTCACAAACAGAAATTCGCACAGATGGTTCAAGGCTGAGCGAACAACAAATAGGTCACGGGTTCGAATTTCACAGAGACACATATTTTTCATTTTCTTCTCATTTGCATGGGAGAATAATAGAATAAGTGAAAAACATTGTGTGTTTATTTCGCAAAGAGATTCTTGAACAGTTGGTCAAGAGAATAATATGTACGTTCGTGGTCGCAAGTTCGAACTTCCCTGCGAGCATAGTTTTCTTCTTTTTACAGATAGCGAAAAAATGAATAATTTCGCAATATTGTTTCATTAGTTCGCAAACAAGAGGTAGCACAGTTGGTCAAGCTTCGCTAGAGTGAGTTGTAAGACTCGAGTTCGAATCCCTCATCAAGCTTAATTTTTCGCACATTTTTGAAATCCTAAAGGCGAAGAAATGGAATAAAGTACATCATTGTGTGTTTCTTTCGCAAGCAACAAGTAGTGCAGATGGTCAGAGAAGGAGTATGCAAACTAGAGGACATGAGTTTGATTCTCCCTGCGACCAAATAATTTTTTCTTCGCAAATATTCATTTCGCAGAGTTAATATTTGATTACTTCGCACAGTCTTTGATTATTTCGCAAGAGAGGGTTAGCACAGTTGGTCAGGAGGCATGAATGCAAGCAACAGGTCGCGGGATCAATTCTTGCTTCTCGCATGTTTATTTTATTATGCGAAATTTATACAGAATTGCCTCTTACACAGTTGGGATTTGATTACTTCGCAAGAACTTTGATTATTTCGCAAAAGAGGCTTACCACAGTTGGTATGGTGCGAGAAAATCCAAGAAGCAGATCAAGGATTCAAGTCTCAGTTCTCACACTTCTTTTTTCTGCGCGAAATTCATACATTTCAAGGCATTTATTCACTTCTGTGACAACAACAGCGACTCACATGAAAGATAAGTACCACTTCCTTGAACATTTTATTTTATACTAAGAACTAATAAAAGATTTTTGATTTGATTTAAAAAAAGCGATTCAATCGCACGATTACAAAGATTTCAATATTTCAAAGATTATAAAGATTACTAAGATTTCAAGATTACAAAGACTTCAAAATTACAAAGATTGCGAGATTTCAAAATTACAGAAAACTAAGAAAATTTAATTTATATGTTTCTCTAGAATATTTCTTTTACAGAGAATAATTTTTTTTTTTGATTTGATTTACAAAATGCTAAACAATCGCAGAATTACAAAGATTTCACAATTACAAAGATTTCAGAATTATAATGTATAAGAATTTCTCTTGAATATTTACTTTGCTTCAAATGATATGATATTATGAGAATTAAAGAATGAATGAAAGAATAAAAGAACAAAGAAATGCCAAAATTTAGCAAGAGACAATCTAAGATCCATGAAAATCTAAGATTAGAATGGGGCGAACCTTTATGGCGTACACCCTAGTTCGCGAATAAAATTTCACAAGAGGCAAATGTAAGACCTAAAGTACGTCATAAAAGGGGGTACCTGTAGCATGACTCAGGGAAAAGGATACACCGCCCCCGGAACCCGAGTCATGGAGATTTGGGGTCAATAAAGCCCATACGGGAGAGGCATCTTGGATTCTCAGCCTAAGCGTATGACTTAGGTTGGGCGACTAAGGTAATAATGACTCTCCCAAGGAGTGCAAAATCTGATCAAGGCGCCGAGGTACACGGTTAAGTCAAGAGTGCCAGGGGCGTTTGAAGCGTCCTTTCCATTCTTGACAAGTCTTGGCTTATACTGCACTCGGCCCGAAGAAAACCCCATTTAGGGGTGAAGTCTCGTAACCATAAGCCCTATAGGCAAAAGGGATAAGAGGCTGCGAAAACAACTGGTTGTTGTTAAGACCGGATGGGAGGAGCTAACCTTGTATGGTAGAAGTACGCCTCCTTGAAGGGGAAACCAGGGGGGAGATAAGGGCGGCACCCTCCATTAGGGAGCTGATAAGTGTCTTAAGACGGCAATGCCATGGGGATTTATTTTCGCAAGAATATTTAGGCCCGTCATATTGTCGCAACAATCCTGAAGAGGCAATAATACAAAAGAAAAAGTTAAGGCAAGATCAATGGGTTTTTGCATGAAAGTGCAAAGACGTCCTGCGATTTTGTCGCAATGACAAGAGGTGGCAAAATAAGACCTTTAACTAGGAAGGCAAAATAAGACCACATAAGAAAATGAGTAAGCAAGTAAGCTTGCGAGAATGATTATATGTAAGAAAACAAGCTTGCGAATATGTACATGGAAATGAAACTGAAGCAGTGAAAATGCCGCAGACTTGATATTATGATCATACTGTTATGAGATACTAATAGTGCAGTAAAAAGGAAAGATGAAACACAATTAAGAACTTGTGAGGAACAATAACTACACGAAGAGGAATGCATAAACTAAAGAAAAAGCCAGAGAAATGGAGAATGGAGGCAATTTAAAGCTACATCAATTTTAGCGTGCAAAATGAGCTAAGTAACGCAAACATTAGCTATACATTGCAATAGATAAGCATTCTCATCAAACAAACATCATACTCGCATCATAAAAGCATTGCATAAGCATTTCATAGCATAAACATCGCATACACATTTCATAACATAATCATCACATAAGCATTATATTCGCACAAGTACTTTACAAAACTGTACGGAATAATATTGCAGAACTTCGCAATAATATCGCAGAATTTCGCAGAATTTTTCAGAAGTTCACAGAATTTTTCAGAATTTCACAGAATTTTTCAGAATTTCGCAGGATTATTCAGAATTTCGCAGAATGTGTCAGAATTTCGCAGGATTATTCAGAATTTCGCAGAATGTGTCATAATTTCGTAGGATTATTCAGAATGTGTCAGAATTTCGCAGAATGTGTCAAAATTTTGCAGAATGTGATTATTTTACAGAATGTGATTATTCCGAACGATATGATCATTTCGCACAATTATAAGCAACTTGAAGAGATTATACTATCGCATGAGCACAAAACATGAGACAGAGGAAAGATGAGAATAAAGAAACAATTCGCACATTCAACATTTTCTCAAAGATTCTACCCTCATAGATAAAGAACAGAGGCAACTATGGATTACCAAGAAAACATTTTATGTTCTTTATCTTCTCGGCAAGAATCACCAAAAATGGAGTAATAATTTCGCATGAATAGAGGCAATACTTATTATTCTCATTCGAGGATGGGTACTTCTTACATTTCGAGAATTGAATATTTCTTATACTTCATCAAGGATACTTCATACTTCTTATACTTCTTCAAGGATACTTCATACTTCGCGTACTTCAAAATATGATACTTCTTATTTACTTCGCAACATTCCTGAACTTCAAAAAAGAATAGAGGAAAGTACGTACTTTTCAAATCCAGTATTCTTTCGCTCGTTCCTTCATCAACAAAGATCAAAGACTACTCCAATAACTACAACAACGGATTTTTTCCTGAAGATCGCTCTTCAAGCAATATTCAAGAAAAAAGAGGCAAGATGTAGGATCAGAATTTCGCACAACGATACGCTCGCGAAATTCTTAACAACGCATTACAAAAATGTTGCAGAGTACTTTGATAAACGATACAATAGGTGATATTAGCTTAAACATAAGAAAAATGTAATAACTTTGCGAAGATTAGAAGATCTGCGAAATTAACATTTGTAAGCTTGCGATATCATCGCAAGCCAGATCCGAAATTAGGGGAAATCTTAGCTGTATATGAGCTGTCATCCACTAGGTAGCATCCTATATAAAGAGAAAGCGAGGAGAGAGAAAATAACTTGTATTATTATTATCTTCTTATTCTTACCCAAAAACCAGAGAGAGGGAGAGAGCTCCAAATACTCATTAATGGAGTCTCAATGTAATTCATATGTAATTCAATGATCATAGTGAAACCTAACCCCGTGGATGTAGATCAAATTGATCGAACCACGTAAATCTTGTGTCTTATTTTCTATTTTCATTATCTTTATCTTTATTTTCATATCAAATAAGTTTAGATCTAGAAATCATAGTCATGATAATACAAGGGGTGTGTTGTAGGATTTCCTGCAACTAGAATGACTTGCCGCGCCAACACCAACGTGCACGCCCATCCAACGTGCACGACCCTAAGCCAGTGCCCACGCCAAGCTTATGCTAACGGCTCCATTGCAAGCCGACCAACGCTAATGGCTCCATCGCAAGCCGACCAACACTAACGGCTCCTATTCCAAGCTGACGCTAACATTCTTCATCTCAGCCAACAACCGCTTCTATCATTTCACGGTCAAGCCAACAACGCCACGGGTAGAATTCACACAAGGACGCCAACACAGGAATCACGAATTCTCCCTACCTCTCGAAAAAGGTTAGCCGGGTCTTCCTGACCATCTTTCCATGACTTTCCTTTTCAATTTTGTCCTTGTCTATCACCATCTTATGCTTACCTCGCAACAATGCTCCTGTTCCGAGCTAAGCATGGGACTTAATGTTGATGGTGGTTTTTAGCTTAGGGTTAAAATCGTAAAACTATACAACTGACATGACGTCACTATGACCATTATCACATTTATTGAATCAATCAGCATGCCTACACAAGAATTACCGGGGTACCTTTTATTTATGGGTCATGTTCCACGACAGAACCCTTAACATCGACTGACATCATCTATGCCAAACCCTAATTCTCATGCTACCGCGCCAAGGCATTCCAACCATGCCAGCCGCACCACTGTGCCAAAGGAAAACCATGCCATCCACATGTCCGCGCAAAGGAATGCCAACCATGCCAGCCGCATCACTGTGCCGACGACAAACCATGCCAGCAACATCTCCGCGCCAAGGCATTCCGACCATGCCAGCCGTCCCCACTGTGCCAATGGAAAACCATGCCAGCCACATCTCCGCGCCAAGGCATGCCAACCATGCCAACCACATCTCCGCGCCAAGGCATGCCGACCATGCCAGCCGCACCACTGTGCCAATGGAAAACCATGCCAGCCGCATCTCCGCGCCAAGACATGCCAACCATGCCAACCGCACCACTGTGCCGATGGTAAACCATGCCAGCCACGTCTACCGCGCCAAGGCATGCCAACCATGCTAGCCGCACCATGCGCCAATGGCATGCCAAACCCTTGGCCCCACCATGCCAATCCAACCGCACCTTGCCTTGTCCCCAACCATGCTAGCCGTATCATGCGCCAATGGCATGCCAATCCCTTGGCCCCACCATGCCAAGCCAACCGCACCTTTTCTTGGCCCCACCATGCCAAGCCAACCGCACCTTGCCTTGGCCCCACCATGCCAAGCCAACCGCACCTTGCCTTGGCCCCAACCATGTTAGCCGCACCATGCGCCAATGACATGCCAAACCCTTGGCCCCACCATGCCAAGCCAGCCGCACCTTGCCTTGGCCCCACCATGCCAATCCAACCACACCTTGCCTTGGACCCACCATGCCAAGCCGTCCGTGCAAAACCCTTGGCCCCACTAAGCCAAGCAGTCCGCGCCATTTGCCTTGGCCCCACCATGCCGGCCTTCCCTATGCGGCTACCAAAACGAAGGAGTGCGACGATCAACGACCACCCATCAATCCTAGATGCAAATCCTAGCCGTCCAAGATCGCCAAAAAATGCATGGTAACCTTTGGCCCAAAACCCTAGTTTTGGCCACGCCAAGGCATGCCATGCCACATGTGCCAATGGCATGCCAACCACCTTGCCGCGCCATACCATGCCGGCCTTCCCTATGCGGCTACCAAAATGAAGGCGTGCGACGATCAAGGGCCACCCTTCAATCCTAGATGCAAATCCTAGCCGTCCAACGTCGCCAAACAACGCATGGTAACCTTTGGCCCAAAACCCTAGTTTTGGCCACGCCAAACCGCGCCAAGGCATGCCATGCCACATGTGCCAATGTCATGCCAACCACCTTGCCGCGCCATACCATGCCGGCCTTCCCTATGCGGCTACCAAAACGAAGGCTGCGACGATCAACGACCACCCTTCAATCCTAGATGCAAATCCTAGACGTCCAAAGTCGCCAAACAACGCATGGTAACCTTTGGCCCAAAACCCTAGTTTTGGCCACGCCAAACCGCGCAAAGGCATGCCATGCCATGCCACATGTGCCAATGGCATGCCAACCACCTAGCCGCGCCATACCATGCCGGCCTTCCCTATGCGGTTACCAAAACGAAGGTCTGCAACAATCAACATCCATTCTTTCATCTAAGGTGCAGATCTTAGCCGTCCAAGTTTACCTGCTAACGCATGGCAACCTTTGGTCCTAGTTTGGTCGCTCCTAAACAAAGCCAAAACCCTAACTTTTGGCCGCGCCTAAACTAGGCCATATTAAAGCCATACTGATCATGATTTCATGTCACTGGCTACCAAACGAAGGGTTGCAATAATCAACGGCTACCTTTCCTCTTGAGATGCAAAATCTCGACCATCAAAGGTCACCACCGAGCCGACAAGTCTCCCAAGCTAAAATTTCCAGACAACAACAACGTGCATGTTTTCCATGAAAACACTCGAGACATCAACGCATGTCACAAACTGGGGGATGCTCATTGGGTATTGGTTTGTCGGTTTACATCGTGCGGCGTACACTACGCCCGTTATAAGAAAGTGTCATAAGGATGAGGCGGTTAGTAAATACAGGGAGTAATGGTGAAACACTTTCTTTTATGGAACATCAAATTCCAGGCGTTACCAGTTACCACCTCCTCCTATTTACTCACCCGTTTTCAATTTCTTAATGAGACCAGAGTACGTTTCACTTCGACTTGTATAAATAGGCATTACCTATTTCCACCGAACGATAAGTTCAGGTCAGGAGCATACAACACTCAAAAAACATTTGCTAGATTTCCGTCTGTTAGCTTCCCACTTTCTGATACAAGTCGTAGAAAACAACTACTCTTCCAGAATCAACTATTCTGGTCTCAACACTTTCTTCGCTTCCCTCCCCAAACCCAACCCTTCTCCTTCACTTTGTGACCGAAGCAAGTCTGGAACGGCCGTTTCTTGGTTTAGGACGGATTTGTATAGATTGATCTCTCGAACCTAAAGTACTCCCTTGCAGTACATTGTTTAAGGTTTAAATTCGTTTCTCAAACACACCCGAAATTACCAAAACAGCAGAAACCGTTTTCACCCTCAAACAACCATATAATAAGAAGAAAGAAGATACTTGCACTCCCAAGGACTTCGGGCTTTTGAGCCTCATCGGAATTGTATATAAAATATTATCTAAGGTTCTTGCTGAAAAATTAAAGATGGTTATGTCTGATCTTATTTAAGATTTCTAAAGGGATTTTGTGCATGGAAAACAATTGCTATATGGATTTCTAATTTCCAATGAATGCTTGGATAGTATATTAGAATATGAGAAGCCTGACATTCTAAACAAAATAGATATGGAAAAGGATTTTGATAATGTAAACTGGGACACTTTCTTGGATATGGTGGTGTCTTACTACTTCTCATATGTCAGTGCTGATGAATGGAGGATCTGCTGCAAAGTTCAAGCCATCTAAGGGTTTAAGATAGGGAGATTCATTGTCCCCGTATTTTTTTTCTTCCCTTGGCAGTGGAATATCCAATCTTTTAGAAGATGTAGTTTGAAGGGGACAAATCTCAGGATTTAAAGTAGCAGAAAATGAAACTAATATATCTCATATGCGATTTGCAGATGATACTTTGATCTTTATTTATGCTAATGTGGATGAAGTTAGGAGATTGTTTATCATTCTGCGAATGTTTGAGTCTCTCAAAGGAATGAAGTTGAACATAGAAAAGAGCAGTATGGTCGGTGAGGGAGGTGATAATGTTATCGATATGCTTTAAAAAGAATTAGGTTGTAAAATTGAAAGATTGTTATCAAATATCTGGGAATGCCTATAGGTGCACAGTGGAGATC
The DNA here is from genome assembly GCF_003573695.1 of Papaver somniferum. Lineage (NCBI taxonomy): Eukaryota > Viridiplantae > Streptophyta > Magnoliopsida > Ranunculales > Papaveraceae > Papaver > Papaver somniferum. The sequence goes on along the minus strand of NC_039361.1, from coordinate 32,607,727 downwards.
TTCTTCTATGTGAGACAATTTTCTTGAAAGAATGAATCAAATTTTAGCTTCTTGGAAAAAGAAGTTCCTCTATAAAGAGGGTAGATTACTGCTTATAAGACATTGTCTTTCTAGTCTCATTGTATATTTTTTATACCATTTTCACCTTCCCGTTAGTGTGGAAAAGAAAATGTGAGGCTTATGAGAAATCTCTTGTGGGGGACGATATATATAGAGTAGAAGGAAGATGACATGGGTTGCTTGGTCGAAAATTTGTTTACCAAAGAAGTTGGAGGATTAGGTGTGAGAAATCTAAGAAGAATAAATCAGTCTCTGTTAGCCATGAGTTTGGAGATATGAAGGTAATAAAAATGCTTTTGGAGGGTAATATTGCAACAAAAATTCAATGTAAATGGCTAAATCTTTATGCGGGAAACTGATAATAAATCTCAAAAGAAAAGTGCTTGGAAGAACATGGTTAATATGATTCCAGTTTTGCAGAATCATTGTGCTTTTAAAGTAAACAATGGAAGGTATGTAAGATTTTGGTTAGATACATGGTTGTTTAAAAGATTTATTTCCGGTGATTTATAAGGCATGTAAGAATAAACATCTACTATATCTGATATGATTAAAAGCGGAGTTTGGTAAGAAAATTTCAGGAAACACCAAATACTAACAAACAAATAGAATGATACATCTTGAGAAGAGATTTAGGTTCTTAACTTGGTTATGGAAGATGATGAGCTGCAGATCATGAATGGTTTTAATTCTAAGAAATGTTATGATGTTCTGGATGGTTTGGAAAGAGAACTGCATCCTTGTACTTTTCAAAAGTTTTTGTGAGAAATATGCGAAGAAGTAGAGGGATAGATATAGAGAACGATAAACACATTTTCTGCGATTTCGAAGTGAAAACTATGGGGTATATGTTTTTCCACCACTGTTATTCTTTTGAAATATATATGTGACTACTTCACCAAGGCTCTCAGTATAACATGGCCAACGCCATAAAGTTTGATACAGGTCTTTGAAGGGTGTGATATCATTGCTTTGAAAGGTAAACGAAAAGCTGTTTGGGAGATTTTGCACTTTGCCGTAATATGGATTATTTGGAGAGAGAAAAAATGATAGGATGTTTGGTACAAGAAGTAAATCTGAACAAGAACTTATTGATCTAGTTAAGCAACATGTGGTCTCGTGGTCTTATGAAACAAACACATTTGGAATGATAGATTCTAGTATCATTTAGAGTAACTGAGAGACAATTATACACATATATATGTAATCTCCTTGTTCTTTGGCTGTTTATTACTCTGGATTTTTTCTTTTAATACGACTTTTCTCTTCCAAAAACTACACCACATAATATATTTCTGCATGTATCATCAAGAATAAGTTTTAATTGAATAGATGAATAAGTAGCTGTGTAGGAATGATAGGTAGTCTTTGTCTGAATTGGTCATGTAACTATGTTGTAAGGTGTCTGAAAAAATCTTGTGGCCTGTTTGAATATCCATGTTATTTGTTTGAACTCTATGTAACTGTTTGAAATCTTCGAGTCAGTCATGTAACCGTATTCGGTTTTAAATCGGAGTACTGTAATGAACATCTTTGGGGCTTGTCTCTTTTTCAAAATAAATTAATAAATAGATAATAAGCAGTGGCGAAACTAAAAGGGGGCTAACCCTGGCTGTATCCCCTTTTTCATACAAACCCCTAACATGTTAGTAATTTTTCCCTTAGCCAAACAAAATCCATTAAGTTAGTCCACCAGATCTTATTAAGTTAATCCTGTTGGAAAACGATTAATAAAAAAAATAATTTTTTAAAGTTTTAATAAAAAATTATAATTTATTGTTTTATTTTGTGAATGAAACTTTTTAGTCCCACATCGTGGAGTTTCCAATATTTAGTAGTTTTAAGAAACTATATAAACCTTTTAGTCCCACATCGGGGAGTTTTTCTTCTTAAATTGTTTTATTCCATTATATAAAGAAATTCACTCCTTTTGTAAAATCTATGGGAAAGGGGTTGCTCTATATTTTAGAGGGACCCCTAAGGGAAAATATTTTATAGCGTTTTTTTTTTTAAGCATTCGCGATTTTCCTTAACGGTTTTTTCGGAGTTGCCAAGCTCAAGTTGAGCATCTACTACATATGCTAGTAGTAGGTGTATTAGGGTGTTTTATCCTGGAGATATCCGTCCTGTGAGGGCTATAGCATCACTCTTGAGTGTAGCCGGGCGCTAATGTCTTAAGGACAACGTGTTGAACACGTGACTCACTCTGTTTTCCAAAGTTTTGCCTTGTTGCTGTTGCGGAGATACGGGGAGCTTGTTCGTTTCGTCAAAACAATCACTTCCATTATAAAGGAGCTAAGTATCAATAACTTTTGCTTATTTGATTTTTCTTTGTTTTTGATTATTGCACCCAACAATCTTAAGACATTAGTATTTGTAATAATCGAAAACGATTGATTGGTTTGTGAATCATGGATGTTAATTGTGGAGTGAAAAACAAAAACGAATTTCTGGTCAGCTGTAGAGTTTCAATTTTATCTTTTAATCTAGAAGTAATTTCGATGAACCCTTTTGACACAACGTAGTAGACATCCTGATAGTTACCCGCGTAAAATTTCAGAATTTTTGGAGTTGTAAAAGTATTTTTTTGATATTTTACAAAACATAAAAACGTTTCTGAAAAATTCTGACGAGCAGAAAATTGTTGTTAACTAAATTAATTTTTGTGGGGTAACCATGAGTTTTTTGAAACGCTGATTCAAACGAAGTTTGTATATATAGATGTTATCTTCAAAACTCATATTTTACTTTCTGATTTGGAATTGTGATTTGTAAATAAAGGTGTCATCTCCGAGGGACATGGCTAATAGCCGCATGTGGTTGGAAACAAATCTTCCAAAGATGGCAAAGTTGAGAACATCGAACGCAACTCTAAGCATGGTCTTCATGATAAAGGTATATTTCGTAAACCTGAATCCGGAATTACTTTAGTTAAGGGTGAGTGTTATGTTTGTAAAATTTCTGGCCACGCGGCAGTAAATTGTAGACAACATAAAAACCTTAATAAGTAGAAAGTTAATGCTAATTTAGTTGAAACAAACTAGAACGAGTTTGGTGGCATGATGTCGGAAGTTATTTTAATAACCAATGTGAGAGACCAGTAGGTGGACTCTGGAGCCACCAAGAATGTTTGTTGAAACAGAGACCTGTTCACCTCCTATCATAGGATAGGGGATGTCGAGAAACTCTTATTGAGTAACTCATATGCAATAGAGGTTGCATAAAAGGAAAAGGTCGAGCAGAAGCTCATATCTGTAATGTTCTCACATTGAATGAAGTTTTCATGTTCCGAGCATATGCGAAAATCTTGTATCTTGTTCTGTTGTAGATGGAAAAATATTTAAGATCTTAATTGAATCTGGAAAACTTGTTGTAACTAGGCAGTGATTTTTTAAGCAAGAGTTATAGGACTTTGGGTCTATATAAGCTTAACGGAAAAACTGATGATGTGAACGTAGTTGATTCTTGTGATATCTTTGTGTGATTGATTGTTTTACGTGGTAGACTTGGAACTGTAAACTTATAAGTCAATGCTTAACTGGCTAGCATAGGCTTCGTACCCAAATTTAGTTTGGATTTTGAACACAAAAGTGAAATCTGTGAAGAATCAAAATATGCTATAAAATCTTTTAGCACAAATGTTCAGAGTAATTCTAAGCCTTTAGAATTAATTCAGTTAGGCCTAGTTGACATGAGTTCAACCCAAAACCACTGTGGTAAAAGATGGTTATAACTTCCGTAGATGATTGTACGAGGTACTATCTTGTATACTTGCTTAGGATAAGGATGACGCCTTAGAAGCCTTAAGTATAAACTTGAAGTTGGAAACCAATTAGAAGCCTTGAACATAACAACCGTATCCTTAAGGAGATGATAATTTCCATGTTGATTAGTTCAGGATTACCTGCGGCCTTGTGGGGGGAGGCAGTCCTCTTAACTAGTATATCCTGAATAAAGTACCCTTTTAAGAATCAGATGAAACTCCATATGGTTTATGGAACGGTAGATGACCTTCTTATGAATGTGTCAAAGTGTGGGGGCGTTTGACTAAGATTGTAATTCCTCTTCCTAAAAGAACTAGATTGAAACCAAAAATGTTGATTGTGTTTTCGTATAGGGTATATTGAGTATACTTCTACAAATAGATTTTTGGTTGTGTGTTCTGATTTTTTCTGACATTGGTGTGAATATTATTACGGAATCTAGGGATGCTGAGTTCTTTGAACATGTTTATTCTAAACCTGTACCTCATTAGAGATGTGTTGTTGATCCCCTAGATTTATCTTCAAATAGTCAGAACTTATTTTAAAGGAAGATGAAGTTGATGTTGAGCCTAAGAGAAGTAAAATAATTAGACTTGAGACTTCTTATGAAACCGACTTCATAACATGCCTAGCTTAGTCTGAGCCACAGACTTGTAAAGAAGCCTTGATATCTACTGAAACCCCATTCTGGTAAGAAGCTTCATTTAGTGAAATGGACTCAGTCCGTTGGAACCAGACTTGGGAGCTTGCTAGTTTACCTCCAGGTTGTAAGACCATGGGATGTAAATGAGTCTTTAAGAGGAAACGATAGGTAGATGAAACTGTGGAAAAATATTAAGCTAAGTTGGTAGCTAAAGGCTATAAACTAAAAGAAGGTGTAGATTTCCTTGATTCTAATTCAATTGTGACGGAAATTACTTCCGTTGAGATACTAATTGTTATTGCTGCCATAAAGAACGTAGAGATACATCAGATGGATGTTAAGACAGCTTTTTCTAAAACCGTGAATTAGGTAAAGAAATTTACATAGATCAACCTGAAGACTTTGTAGTGAAAGGTTGTGAATACAAAGTTTGTAATTTGAAAAATCTTTGTATGGTTTTCAAATAAGCACGTAAACAGTGACATGGAAAATTTAATCATGTGATAATGGATAGTGGATTTAAATTAATGAATCTGACAAGTATGTCTACAAGTAACTTGTTAAGGATGTCTGTGTAATTGTATGCTTGTATGTTGATGATATGCTTGATACAAACATAGATGTGATCAATTCCACTAAAAACATGCACTGAATGAGAACATTGACTTGAAAGACTTGGGCCCTTTTGATGTAATTAGGGATGAGGATTAGAAGATAATCAAACATTTATAAGTCTTAGTCGTTCTCATTATGTTGAGTTGTGCTTAAGAGATACAATCAGTCTGATTGTAAACCTGCTTGTACTTCGTACGATTATTCTTGTAGTCTCAAGAAAAATAAGGGTAGTGGAGTATCTTAACTTGAATACTCAAAAGTTATAGGATGTCTGATGAATTTAATGAACTGTAAGAGTCCAGACATTGCCTATATTGTGAGTAAGTTAAGTGGATATAATTGTAGTCCAGAGCAAGAGAATTCAGATGCACTGAGTAGAGTATTATGGTACCTAAAATACTCTTTTGATTTATGAAAGGTATCTTGTTGTCCTTGGGACTTTATGATGCAAACTGGATAGTTGACTCAGAGGAGTCTAAGTCTACGAGTGGATATGGTTTCACTCTAACATGTGGGTTTGTTGTTGGAAGATTTCCAAACAAACATATCGCTCAATTCATTATGGAATCTGAGAGTATTGCGTTAGATAAAGCATGAGAGGGGGCCGAGTGCCTAAGATGATTTTTAGAAGACATTCCTCTTTGGCATAGGCCTGTGCCAGCTATATCTATACATTTTGTTAGCCAAGCTATAATAGTTAAAGCTAAGAAATAACTAATCTCAATCGGCGTTATTTCCATTGATTGGATAAAGTCCAAGGAGAATATCGCGCAATCTTTGACGAAAGGTTTGTACAAAGAGATAGTTAAAAATGCATCGAAGGGGTTGGGGCTTAAGCTCATATATTAAACTTGCCATGAAGGATACTCAACCTTGCTGACTGGAGATCCCATGATCAAGGTTTCGAATGAGACAACTAATTTGTGGTGGGTAAAGGTAAACACTATCAGAGATTTTCATTCTCTGTCCCTTCCCTATGGTGTAGACGTGATAGTGTGACTGCATGTGGAGGATGACTTTTTAATAAGTCTTAATGAGTTCTATAGTTTCAATTTAAGATTGAAGTGGGGTGTAGCAGTAACACTCTTTATGGAAACTCACCTATCTGAATGAGGAAGTGGGTCGCTTCCTGTGAGAACATGGGCTGATTCTCTAGAGCATTCTGAGAAACAGGATACGTCCAGGGCCAAAACGGACAAAACGGCACGAGCTTGGCAGCAATCTTGGAGATATCACCCGTGGTTGTTATCACGAATTACATCAAATGCTAGCAGTTCAAGACATAGTTCACTGTCTCTAGCAAGTAATTCTGGTAATATCTCACTAAGCAAAGGTTCAAGACCTCATGGACACCTTTGCCTAAAATGGTATTTCCTGCGTTTTTTATGTGATTTTCATTTTGATGGTTTTGGTATTACTGGAACTTAGGACCTAAAGGTCACTAAGGGTTCACTAGTTCATGCTTTTTCACTTTGGTGAAAGATACCTGTAGTCTCACCATGTGAGAATTAAAGATGAAAGCTCTCAATACTATTATGATTTATGCAATCCATAGTATGACCCTGGGGTCAACACACTTTTGTGTGAGGGAGAGGACGTAGAAATGACTAGTATGATTTCAACACTTGCACGATCAGTCTGTTTGGATCGTGAGGTTGGGATGTTTATTTACCAAGATCTATCTGTGTTTTCATGTTTTAATGAGTTTTCATTCATGTGGGGGATTGTTGGAAAACGATTAATAAAAAAAATAATTTTTTAAAGTTTTAATAAAAAATTATAATTTATTGTTTTATTTTGTGAATGAAACTTTTTAGTCCCACATCGTGGAGTTTCCAATATTTAGTAGTTTTAAGAAACTATATAAACCTTTTAGTCCCACATCGGGGAGTTTTTCTTCTTAAATTGTTTTATTCCATTATATAAAGAAATTCACTCCTTTTGTAAAATCTATGGGAAAGGGGTTGCTCTATATTTTAGAGGGACCCCTAAGGGAAAATATTTTATAGCGTTTTTTTTTTTAAGCATTCGCGATTTTCCTTAACGGTTTTTTCGGAGTTGCCAAGCTCAAGTTGAGCATCTACTACATATGCTAGTAGTAGGTGTATTAGGATGTTTTATCCTGGAGATATCCGTCCTGTGAGGGCTATAGCATCACTCTTGAGTGTAGCCGGGCGCTAATGTCTTAAGGACAACGTGTTGAACACGTGACTCACTCTGTTTTCCAAAGTTTTGCCTTGTTGATGTTGCGGAGATACGGGGAGCTTGTTCGTTTCGTCAAAACAATCACTTCCATTATAAAGGAGCTAAGTATCAATAACTTTTGCTTATTTGATTTTTCTTTGTTTTTGATTATTGCACCCAACAAATCCACCAAAATCCAAATATCCACCTTCCAAAATCAAAATCCACGGAGATGTCTGGTGGTTTCTTTTGCAGAGTAAGAAAAGAGAGAAAAAGAGGAGCCGGGAGGAAGAATTTAAGAGGATGACATATTTGGTCCACCATTTTCACTAATTTAGTTCATCATGTACAAAAAATTTGTCACGGCCTTCGACCGCCCTGGTGCTTCCCGATAATTATTATTTTTAACCCCTTGATATGAAAGCCTGACTGCGCCACTCATGATAAGTCATTGTTCTTACTGGAAGCAGCTCAGCCACTATAAATAGGAATATCAGAGGATTCGTTTGCGTTAGTCTAAAGATAATGCAAATCGAATAATCCTTCGGGATTTGGTTTCTCATCCTATAAATTTACCTATAGAATTTCTCGTCGTATTATATATTTTCCAAGTTTTCCAAAGATTAGAGAGAGAAAAAAAAACTAGAGCGATGGGATCACAGGACGGGTTCAATGGATGCGAACAACCAGAGGCACTTCTGCTTTGTCAAAACGGATGTGGGTTTTTTGGAACAGCAGCGAATTTGAATATGTGTAGCAAGTGTTACAGAGATCATCTCAAGGTAGAAGAACAATCTGCTTTAGCCAAAGCCGCTTTTGAGAATTCTGCAAACCCAAAGAAAGTTTTGACAACCTCGCCAACCGAATCAGTGGACTCTACCGGTGATTCTAATGTTGTTGCAAAGGAGACTGCTGCGGCTTCGTCAAGTTCTGCATCATCGTCATCATCAGCAACATCTGAAGAAAGTGGTGCTGTAGCGAAGAATAGGTGTTTTAGTTGTAACAAGAAAGTGGGATTGACGGGGATCACGTGCAAGTGCGGATCAGTTTTCTGCTCGCTTCATCGCTACCCTGAGAAACATTCATGTGATTTCGACTACAAGAGCGTCGGAAGAGAAACGCTTGCAAAATTGAATCCTCAAGTCAAGGCAGACAAGATAGAAAGGTTTTAATAGCATAGGTTGATGCTAGGGTTTGGTTATTATGGTCAGGAATCTCAGGATTGGTCTTAGTATTATCTTTACAATTAGAACGTTATTATTTTATTTTATTTTCATTTGTGAATATTAGTAGAACTTAATTTGATTTGATTAAAACTTCAGTAGGCGCAGCGCTTTGAACATATAATCCCAACCAGTGTGCATAGACAAGATAGTGACATTGATGCCAGGGCCCAGGACCCGTGAATGTAATGTAAAGTTTTTCATGCTTCGGTTGTCAGCCTTTGTGTAGTGATGCTGCAGGTTTTACGATGCGTGGTGGGTAGCTCAACGCCATTTTTGTTGCAAAATCAGCATAAGCATCTGCATATTCACCCATTGTCTTTGCTTTCCAAACATGATTCGTTGTGTATAATGGTTTCCAGTCTTCACTATTTTAAAAAGTCTTATGACAATTAGCTTGCAGCTGAAGTGCCATTCGCTGAATGAGCACTCATTTAAAACATCTGCATTCATTGTTTGGTGAACCAATTTGACGATTGGTTTGAAGCTGCGGACCAAATATATATACAAAAATATGAAACAGTTGTTTATAACACACAAAACACAAACATATTTCATTGCTTTTTTTACAAATAACAAATGTAAACCGTAACACAAATGGTCAACCAGAGGACATATTGTCTTTATACGAGACTTTTAATTTGCCCCATTCTCAAGCTGAGGTGACGAGTATAATGTTGGAACAACGTTAAGAGGGATTTTCTTATTGACCGTAATACCAAAAGTTTCAGTCATGTCAAGGTCCTCTCTTTCATCACCCGCTGGGAGTTCCCAATTGAAGTAGTACAAGAGATTCGCAAGACTATACTCCGCAACTGTGATGCCAAATGTAATTCCTGGACACCCTCTTCTTCCTGACCCAAATGGAATGAATTCAAATTCTTGACCCTTAAAATCGAGGGGGTTGTTGATAAATCTCTCAGGGCGAAACTCATCTGGGTCTTCCCACAGTGTAGCATCTCTTTGAATTGCCCACACATTGATGTAAACTTTTGTGCGGGAAGGGATATCGTAACCTGCTATTTGGGTACTTTTAGATGGTTCTCTTAGAAGAAAAACTACAGGCGGGTGAAGTCGTAAACTCTCTTTAACAATACATTTCAGATAATCCATTTGATTAATGTCATCCTCTTCTACCTTACATTTGTTTCCCACTACTCGTCTCACCTCATCTTGAGCTTTTTTCATCACTTTCGGATTCTTTATGAGATCTGCCATTGTCCATTCTATGGCTGTTGCTGTTGTATCAGTTCCACCCAGAAACATATCCTGTCAATGACAGAGAAACTAGATCGAGTTAAATAGTTATTAAATATCCTAGAAAAAGATTAAAGGAGAGTGAGAGGTCTAACCAGGATTAATGTTTTGATATTATTGCGAGAGATATTTGGATTGTCTTTCTGAATAAGGAGTAGAATATCCATCAAGTCTAGTTTGCTAATATCTTTTACTTGGCCATGACCATCTTGTGAATCGGAATGACGAAGGAGATGCTCGTCGATGACTTGGTCAAAGAAAGCATCGACTTCTTGGGATACCTTGTTAACCTTACTAGATAATCCGGTAACAACATCCATCCAACCAATAGATGGAAAGAAGTCGCTAAAACTAAAAGCTCCGAGCAAGCTCAATAAATCTCTTGACAGTTGACCAAATTTGTCTCCATGAACGCTTTCATGCTTAGCACCAAAAGCACACCTAGAAATTATGTTGTTTGTTAGAGTTAGCAGTACCGTACTGAGATTAATTACTACTTCTCCCTCTTCCCTTGATGAACATGAACTCGATATCTTCTGGATTACAGCATCTACTTCTTCTTCTCTCAAATTCTTAAAACAATGAACCCTCTTTGCAGACAATAGCTCTAGAACGCAAATCTTTTTCACTTGCCTCCAATATTCACCATAAGGTGCAAAAGCAATATCAGTACATCCGTAAAGCAATGCGTTTTCAGTGGTAGTAGAAGGTCTATTTGCGAAGACAGGATCTTGGTTTTTCATTATTTCTGTAGCCATTTCTGCGGATGAAACTACGAGAGTTGGCGATTGACCTAAGTGTAACAACATCAATGGGCCATATTTTTGAGAAAGATCTCTCAGTGATCGATGAGTTAATGTTCCTAACTGGTGAAGGTTACCTATTATCGGAATCCTCGGTGGAGAGGGTGGTAGTTTACAATTGGTTTTGAGTTGGATGTCCGTATTCTAACATGGTACCAGAGCAGGCTATTTGCGATTAGTCATTGACCGCGCCTTTACTCTGCGTCACCCGATTTAATTGTCCACGTGTTAGACCCAACAAGGCTACACGTGAGGGGGCGTGTTGAGATTATTAGTCCCACATTGTTGGGCAATCTAAGATCCTGCGATTTATGATCTCTTAGGGCCTCTCCACTCATTGCCAATTAGTTTTGAGTTGGATGCCTATATTCTAACAAAAGGCAACAAGTTAACTGATGTTGGCCCTTAGATCTCCCATCTTTAAAGCTTAGCCATCAGATCTCGAAAGATTCCCGTCACACCGAAAATTCTGTCTATACTATTGTTTGACCGTCGGGTTTTGGCATTTTCAAACGTTTGATTTTCCTATTTCTGTAATATATTTAAAACAATGTCCCTTATGTTATTCCTGTTAGGAAATAAGTGGATTTCTTGTTTTGGCCTTTTCCACATTGAGGTGGATTTCCTAATCTAGGATTGATAAAGTTTAGGAAAGAGTTTAGTTTCTAGTTGGAGACTAATACTTGGTGACCAAGTTTGTGTTCTCTATATATATGAGTATAATTGTAGGTTTGTAGTAATCCAACCTAGAAGAGTGGTAAACCCTTGTGCTTAGGTTTTTGATCTCTTTGTTAGAAAGGATCGTGTGCTACCGTGAAGATCAATATCGGTATAAAGAAAAAACTTGTAGAGAGAGGATTTTGGTGTTCTAGTGTCTAGGGTTTGGGGCTTTGCCCGAAACCAGATTTCTAGTGTTTCCATGTTTCTGCTCTGTTAGTAGCAACTATGAAGACGGTGTAGAAGAGAAGACATGAGGCTGATTTGAGGAATGGTTAGAGAGTTGATTTCTATGGCTTCTTCAATGGTGTTCTCGGGTATGTCTTGTTAACTCTTTTGGTCTTGTTTTGGGTTGCGGAAAGAGCATGTAATGGTCTTTGATTTAATGAAAGTTTTTCTGGTGGTGTTGGCCGTGGATATAGCCTGTAAAGGTGAACCACGTATATCTTGTGGTGTGTGGTTGTGTGCTTGTTTATTTTCTGTCTCTCTTATTATTTCTCCCATGTTTGGTTCAAATTGCCAATTGCCCTTTGTGATCATGTGATTCCGCTGCGTTAGGGTGCCGATTTTCCCGCCAAATCCCACACATTATTTTCCTCTTTGTTTGTCGAGTTTTTCTTCTTCCTCAACTCCATCTCTCTGTCAGACGTGCAAAACACGTGCACCTTACTTGTATCCTTAATGGAATTAACTTATGCAAACTAGGTTCGAGTGGATATACTTAATTTGCTTAGCACTCTAAACTCACCTTTGGTGTTCTGAAACGGGAAAATATATAAAAATAAAATAAAAATCTGAATGTTTATAAAAAGAATCTCAGCATCTTTTCTTAAGATAAGAACTTTTGAAGAATACCCAAGGAAATGAAACTTTGAAGGACAGATGGAGAAAAGTTCAATATCACAGCATTGTATTCAATATCAAATATCTGATTGCTTATTAAAAAAGGGGAATCAAATTTTATTAGTTGAAACTCTATGAGAAGGACAGAGTAGAAATTCTAATTAGAGAGAAATAGTTAGTTAAAATAGTTTAGTATAGTGCAATACTGCAATGTCAAACTCTAAACTGAAAGGAAATAGGGAATGAGTATAAACAAATCTCATGTACAAAAATTCTCGTTTAGTGTCAAATTACCTCAGAATAGAGGATGCAAGCTGCAACCAACACCCTATGTCTCTTGGATTCTGAAACTGGCATGTAAGAACTGGAGCAAGTATAATGAAGTATTTTAAGATTTATGCTCAATGGCAATGAACTGGAAACATCAACAACTTAATGCTAGCGACATGGTAAAATTAATTTTGGTATAACTCGCGATACATCTAATAGAATAGAAAAGAATTCTGGTTAGTAGTTTAACAAAATCAGAGTAGTTGCTGGAAGGAATAAGAAAGTGGCAAGAATTAAGAAAGTGGGATTGACAGCAAGTGTGGATCAGTTTCTTCTGCTCGCTTCATCACTATCCTGAGCAGCATTCATTTGAATTAGACTACAAGGGCGTCGAACCAGAATCACTTGCAAAATTGAATCCCCAAGTCAAGGCAGACAAGATAGAAAGATTATAATTACATAGATTGTGGTTGTTAAGGTATTGACTATTATGATCCCGATTGGCTTTGGTATTTTTCTTTTACGATTGCATTGTATTGTTTTTTCCTTAAAATGTGAATATAAGCAAGTTTTAATTTGATGCAATATTTTATATCTCTCTTTTCTTCCCCTAGGCTACTATGGCGCAGCGCTCTGATCATATGATCCCAAACAGAGAGCGTAGCTAGGCAGGATGGAATATCAAAACTATATATAACTAGAATGGTGTTGTGAAGGTTTCATACTAGTTAATTTCCCCAGCTGCCTGTGCCATTAAAGCCAGGACCTGTGAATGTTGCATTCTAAAGTTTTGCATGCTCCCTGAAAACCTACGCCGAAGTGCTTGATCATAGTGGTCCACGCCAAAATCAATTTAATTATCTTTCTGAGTCAACAGAGCCGTCACGCATATTCACGATGCACTGGTGGGTGGCTCAGTGCCCATTTTGTTGCAAAGTTAGCTATGCATCACCATACTCATCCCTCGCCTCAGCTTGCCTAAATTGGTCGCAACCCTGGTCCTGAGTCTTGCTTAGCAATATCCAACAAAGACATTTCTAGCTGCTCTAGAGTACAGAAACATGGAATAGTTCAGTTTATAACACACAAAACACGAATGGATTTCACTACTTCTACAAACAACAGGTGATTGTACATTACATTTAAAACAAAGGTTTTCATATATGGTCACCCAGAAAACAGACTGTTTTAATGCGTGAGTTTAACTAGTTTGCCCCATTCTCAAGCTGAGGTGATGCGTATATTGTTGGAACAACGTTAAGAGGGATTTTCTTGTTAAGGGTAATACCCAAAACTTCAGTCATGTCAAGGTCCTCTCTTTTGTCACCAGCAGGAAGTTCCCAGTTGAAGTGGTACAAGAGATTGGCAAGAGTATACTCAACAACTGTGATGCCAAATGTAATTCCTGGACACCCTCGTCTTCCTGACCCAAATGGAATGAACTCAAATTCTTGGCCCTTAAAATCGATGTGGTTGTTGATAAATCTCTCAGGGCGAAACTCTTCTGGGTTGCCCCAAAATTTAGCATCTCTTTGAATTGCCCACACGTTGATGAAAACTTTTGTGTTGGGAGGGATATCGTAACCTGTTATCTGGGTACTCTTAGATGATTCTCTTAGAAGTAAAGGTATAGGCGTATGCAGTCGTAAAATCTCTTTAACAATACATTTTAGATAGTCCATTTGATTAATGTCCTCCTCTTCTATCTTACATTTGTTACCCACTACTCTTCTCACTTCATCTTGAGCTATCTTCATCACTTTCGGGTTCTTTATGAGCTCCGCCATTGTCCATTCCATGATTGTTGTGGTTGTATCAGTTCCCCCCAGAAACATATTCTGTTAGTGACAGAGAAATTGAATTGAGTAAATTAGTTAATCGATATGCTAGGAAAAGATTAGTTAAGTGTGAGAGGTCTAACCAGGATTATTGCTTTGATATTATTCCTAGAGACATTTGTATTGTCCTTCTGAGAAAGAAGTAGAATATCCATCAAGTCGAGTTTGCTAGTATCTTCTACTTGGCCATGACCATCTTGTGCTTTGGAATGGCGTACGAGATGCTCCTCGATGACTCGGTCAAAGAAAGCATCGAGTTCTTGGGACACCTTCTTAAGCCTACTAGATAGTCCCGTAACAACATCCATCCAACCAACCGATGGAAAGTAATCATGAAAACTAAAAGCCCCGAGCAACCTAAAAACCTCTCTTGACAGTTGACCAAATTTGTTTTCATGAGCACTTTCGTACTTTGCACCAAGAGTACACCTAGAAATTATGTTGTTTGCTAGAGTTAGGAGTAATTTGCTAAGATTAATTACCACTCCGTCCCTTGTTAAACATGAACTCGATATGATCTGGATTACAGATTTGACTTCTTCTTCTCTCAAATTCTTGAATGATTGAACCCTCTTTGCACTCAATAGCTCTAGAACGCAAATCTTCCTCACTTGCCTCCAATACTCACCGTAAGGTGCAAAACTAATGTCAGTACATCCATAAAGTAACGCAATTGCAGCAGTAGTAGAAGGCCTGTTTGCAAAAACAAGATCTTGATTTTTCATTATTTCTGTAGCCATTTCTACGGATGAGACTACGAGATTTGGCGATTGACCCAAGTGTAACAACATCAATGGGCCGTACTTTTGAGAAAGATCTCGGAATGATCTATGAGCTAATGCGTCTAATTGATGAAGGTTACCGAGTATCGGAATCCTTGGGGGAGAAGGTGGCAGTTTATAAGTTTTGGATCTTTTTGATAATGACCAAACTCTATGAAGTAAAACAGATATGGCAAGTACTAGAAATGAGAGTGATAGTAATTGTAAATTCCAATACCTTTTTATTGCTGCTTCTCTTAACCATTGCTGCAGCAGATCAAGGAGAGGTGGTACATCCATCCTTTGCTAGTTGCGTCAGTAACGGTTAATGGTAATGTTCTAAACCAGCAAACAGATTTGTTATAAGAGAAAAACTAAGCTACTACATCGTCAGATTTGACTCTGTCCTCCATAATTAAATATAATCAGAGTGCTTAGCATTAATGGAATGATACATATTAAATTTCCAGCCGTATACAGACAAGATTAGAGTAGATATACTTAAGCTCCCTAAATTCACCTTTGGAGTTCTGAAAGGGCAAGATAAGAAATAATATATAAAGATCTAAATGTATATAAAAAGAGTCTCAGTATCCTCTCTTAAGATGAGAATTTATGAAGAATGACTAGAGAAATGAAAACTAATGAGGGCTGATGAAGAAAACTTCATTGTTGGGATGAGAATTTAGCATGTTAAAATAGTTGAATAATGCGATGTCAAACTGTTCAACTAAAATTAAAGGAATACGAAAGGATTATGAACATATCTCATATACAAAAAAGATTCACTCTCGTTTCTCTAGTCTATGAATCACTGAAAATTTGTTTTTGAACTTCATTTTTCTTCTCTCTGAAATGTTGAATTTGGGTTTTGGTTTTGCTTTCTTAATCATCATCTTCTGGTTACATTTTCACCTTTTCCTAATTAAACTTAAATGTGTGATGACGGATTTGGAATGGAGTGAGTAGTGATTATCTGGTGGTACTGTCGGAGTATGGAATAGTAGGAATCAGGGGAGTTATGGGGCTTTTTGATATTATCTCTAGTTTCAAAAAAGGCGGTGGAAATGTTAGAAAAATAGTGATGTGGCCCATGTACCACATCATCACATGAAACAGTTACATGTAACATACATGTCTCATCAACACCAAGGTTTGTGTCTCTTCCCATGAAAGTAGGTGTTTTTTGGAATTGGTTCTCATGTCTGTTGACTCTTGATGGAAAAGTTATTTAAGGAGATCAAGAACAGGTCCCTACACTCACTAAAACACAATCTCAAAATTTCCGTAACCATCAATCAGAGATATATAAGGATTAGTAAGAGTGTAGACAGACCTTGTAATAATTATTAACGATATATGTGTCATATATTCGTACCACTATAATAACTTCACAGTTGTAACAATATCTTGTAGTCTTCCTGTTCTACAGCACTGTAACAAATAAGTCTTAGTCTTCCAGTTTTGTAGTTCACTTAGTTAGCTATGATTTATCTTTACTTAGTCTTTGTTCTCCTGATTTATTGTTAACCCTACTGTAAACTGTAACTATATATAAGCATTGAATGAAAGAACAATCTTCACAGTTGTGGAAATAAATACACTGTCTTCTAAATTCTTTATGGTACCATCGTGCTAGGTTAGATCTGAAAACCTAAAATCATTCTAGGTTACATCCTACACCCTACAAACATCCAATTCTCAAAAAAATGGTAGACGGTGACACCACTCCACCATCAAAATCCTCAGAAAACTCAGATAAAGGAAAGAAGGTTGCTGATCAAAACCCTCATCTTCAACAAGATAGCCCTTACTACGTACATCCAGCTGACAATCCCACCACTGTTCTTTATCAACCAGTTCTTTCAGGTGAAAACTATGGCACTTGGGTACGAGGGATGCGTAAATATTTGAGTGCTAAAGCTAAGACAGGATATATAGATGGCACAATCAACAAACCGGAAATCAGCAGATATTCCTTATTGGCAGCGCTGTGATGATCTTGTTGGCAGCTGGGTCTGCAACTCTTGTGAACCAGAGATTGGTCGCAGTATCATGTCTTTCGACACTTCCCATGAGATGTGGATGAATCTGAAGAGTCGCTTTGCACAATCTAATGAAACCAAGTTGTATGCAATCAAGCAAGCAATCTCGAATCTGAAGCAAGAAGATAATACTGTTGCTCAGTATTTCACTCAGCTGAAAACTCTTTGGGATCATCTAGACTCCTTCTGTCCTCCCACTCAATGCATCTGTCACGCAGGTAAGGCTCATATTAAACAAACCGATCAAGATCGTGCAATGGAATTTTTGCAGGGTCTCCAAACTCGTTTTTCAAGCTTGAGAAGTCATCTCCTTGTCACTGAGCCATTACCTTTTGCTGCGAAGTTATACAATCTTGTTTGTCAGGAAGAGGAACAACAGGGACTCAATTCCTTGGTGGTGCACAATGTGGACTCTGCAGCTTTGAATGTCAGCTGTCATAATTCTAGAAGCAATCGCTCCTTTCCAGGCAAAAACAATGGTGCCAGCAGCAGCAATAACAAACGCCAGCGACCATTTTGCGACCACTGCAACAAACATGGTCATACACGGCTAATCTGTTGGAAATTGGTTGGTTGTCCAAAGGATGCATCCAGGTCTGATTCTCGTGCTTTGGCTTCTGTTGCTGTGCCTGCTCCTGCTGCACCATCCATCACTGCTGAACAATATGCTCGCATCCTTGCTTTGCTCGATCCAGCCAATGAAGACATAGCACCATCTGGAAATTTCACAGGTATCACCTTGTCATCTATTTCTAATTCTTCTACACTTATCTGGATTGTCGATAGTGGTGCTACTCACCACATATGCTCTTCTTAACTTAATATCACCTACCATTAAATTACTTGATGTTTTTCATATTCCAAGTTTCAAGTTTAACTTAATATCAGTCAGCCAATTAACCAATACAACACAGTGTTGTGTCAAATTCTCACGAGAGACTTGTATTTTTCAGGACCTACAAACGAACAAGGAGATTGGATGGAGTAGAAGGATTGCTGGCCTCTACCATTTTAGCTTCCGCCCTTCTGTTTTTTCTTTCAATGCAAATAAACAGCCAATGGATATGTGGCATTGCCGTTTAGGCCATCCCAATGAGGATTGTTTTCGTTTTTTAGCTCGAAATTTTGCTTATATTGATTCCAAATTGAATCATTCATGTACTGTTTGTTCCCTGGCTAAAAAAACCAGATTGAAATTTAATAAAAGTACATCTTTATCGTCTCATGCTTTTCAACTTGTTCATGTTGATATTTGGGGGCCTTTCTCCATTTCTTCTCACACTGGTGCGAAATATTTTCTCACACTAGTGGATAACTATTCTCATTGTACTTGGGTTTACTTGATGCACAACAAATCTGAGACCCTCAAATGCTTGCAATATTTTTTTAACTTTGAAATCAAACAATATGGTCATAAAATTGCAACCATATCATCCGGCATAAGCCCCATGCTCATTCCACAACTCCAAACATTTCGTTCTGATAATGGTTTAGAGTTCAAGTCTAATGAACTCCAATCCTGGTTTCATCAAAACGGAATACTTCATCAGACGAGTTGTGTCTACACGCCACAACAAAACAATGTTGTTGAACGTAAACACAAGCATTTACTAAATGTTGCTAGGGCTCTACATTTTCAATCAAATCTCCAATTACATTTTTGGGGTGAGTGTATCCTAACTGCAACATATTTGATAAACAAAATGCCTACTCCTGTTTTGTCTCATAAAACTCCTCATGAGATGCTACTTTCCACAGTGCTGAATTACTCTAATTTGCGAGTTTTTGGTTGTCTCTGTTTTGGCCGAAACACATGTCCATCTCACAAATTTGATATGTGTGCTAAACCCGGTGTTTTTGTTGGGTATCCTTAGAGCGTCCACAATGGTACGATCATAACCAAAGATCAAAGACCAAAACAAACGATCAAGTTTGAGAGTAGTCTGGATTGTGACGTTAAGGCAGTGGAGTATATTTAGTCGAGCGGATGTATAATCTACGCTTGCATGTGGAGCGTTCGTATAATCTTCGTCCCGAAGAGGCGTAGATATAGTTTACGCTGGTTGTGGGGCGTTGGTAAAGAATACGCTGGTTGTGGGGCGTACATATAGTTAACGCTCGAAGAAGGGACGTAGGTATAATCTACGCCTGGTGTGGCGGACGGGTAAATCAACGCCTCATTCAGGCGTACGTATAATCAACGCCTCTCTCAGGCGTACGTATAATCAACGCCTCATTCAGGCGGACGTATAATCAACGCCTCTTGTCAGGCGTACGTATAGCGACTTGTATTAACACACGTATCGAGCACGTGTGGCATTAAATCCCAGACAAAGATAAACCACCACTATAGCCCACGTGTTCACTTGGCCTTTACCCTAATCTTCTCCGTCTTCTTCTTTCCTTTTCTACCTCCTCTTTGATTCTACCGCCCACAAACACAACTTCTAAACCAACACATCACAGTAACTAGCACGAAAAGAGAAAAAAAAAACAACGAGATACTTGATGAATCCGGGTTACAAAAGAGGTATGTTTCTTTTTCCTTAATCTCTTTTGTTTTATCCATATTGTTGTATAATTTATTTAGGGTTTAATTTGTTAAAATTAGTTTATATAAAATTGGGTTTTAACGAACAAATATGAATATGAAATTGATTAAATATAATTGGGTATGTGTGTTTTATATTTTTAGAGATTAATATGTATATGAAAAAATCCATATTTGCTGCTTATGTAAATTTGGTTAAAAGAAATTTTAAAATAGTTATAGAAGATCTAATTTGTGGGTGGAATAGATTTAAAATTTTTGGCTACTGTAAAAATTGGTAGTTATGTAGATTATGTGTGTTATATATGTAGAAGAGATGATTTGTACATATGTGAATATGGTTAAAAATAATTGAATTTGTATTGTTTTTTATTGAATTTTGAGGTGATTAATTTTAGTTGTTTTTTGGTTTATTTTTGATGTTCATGTGAATTAGGCTAAAAGATTTTATGAAATTTTGTCAAATATGTACAACACTTAACTTGTGGGTTATATAGATTAATATGTGTTTTTACAATTCACGTGGTTATGCGAAAAATTGTAGTTATGTAAATTTTGTGTGTTACATATGTAGAAAAGCTAATTTATATGTATGGAATTGATTTTTTAGTGATTTTTATGGAATCTTGAAGTGATTAAATTGGGTTGTGGAATCTTGTAATGATTTTCGAAATGCATCGGTGACGATTTAATTTGTGTTCGTAGAATTATAGAATTTGGAATTGATATAGTTTGTGTTAAGGATTTATAGTATTTGCAATATAAATGGTGATGGACTAATAAAAATATGAAATAATGAGGGTTGGTCTTTTAATAATGTAATTGCATCTATCTTGTGTGTGCATAGATGTTGAACAAATTCACAGCGAGGTTCAATGGTCGCATGAAGACGAACAAGAAACAAAAATTTGTAGCCGAAGAGGATTATAACTTAATCACTATTGGTAAAATTAAGGAGGTTGATATTCCCCGGTTAGGGAGGTTTCCTATACTGCAAGATGATAAACCGCACGCTACTACGGACATCACATTTACAGGGGAGCACAAATTGAAGTATCAACATCGTGGATCTCTGGCATCGGTAATTCATCACTATCAAACTATTTCACAACACTGTCCTAGAGCTAAATATATTATTGAAAAAGCGGGATGGAAAAATTTACTGAACATACAATGTAGCGAAACCAACCATTCAATGGTTGATTATATTGCTGAGCGGTTTTGGGATACAACAAACGCTTTTCACTTCCCATTTGGTGAGATGGGATTCACCCCCTAGATTGGGTCATGTTGACTGGACTGAGTATCGGTGATGGGCCTGATGTTCCTTATGATTCGGGGAAGTACCAATTTGAACATGTTCGTGAGCATATCTTTCTGGATATCCAAGATGTCACGTTCAGTCCAAAAGCACCGTCGTGGGTTTCAAATTCAATTCCAATTAAATATTTAAGGTCATATTTCTTCGAAGACAAGTTGGTTGCGGCTGAAAATGATAGCACCCTTGCTCATAGAGTAGCAATTGCCTTTTTCATGTATGTTTTGGGACATTTTTTCTTTTATAATGCAAAGACCTATATTGATGTTGTATGGTTAGATGCTTTTGAAAATCTTGATGTAGTATCCACGTATGACTGGGGTGGTACCGCGTTTTCGAAATTGTATGCGGCACTCCGTTTATCTGGGAGGAGACAGAAGGCACTATGTGGTCCATTCCAAGTATTAGAGGTATTCTTTTAATCTAGTTATTTCTCCTTTCATTGTTTATTTTGTTGCTAAGTTATTAAATTGGCTAATTATTTTGATGGAGTAGTTTTGGGGGTATGAATACATGGGCATATGTCGACCAGAAATCCCAGAGGCGAGTACAGAAAAAAAATGGCTTGTATCTTCTAAATGGAATGTACTGAAGAATACAAATGATATTTTTCGTTGTAGGGATTTACTGAGTAAGCTTACTGCTGAACAAGTGACATGGCGCCCATGGGAATCATACAGAGAAGTTCTTGCATCTGATATGGGATGCACGGCTACGCGGCTATCAGACTCGAGATATATATTTTCTTACATGGGCATTGTGAGTTAATAATTAAATTGTATTCAATAATTGTTGTTAAATGCCAAGTACCTTTTTTTTTCATGGTTTTGTTTCTATATAACATACTTACTAAATTCTTATTCCCTTTGTAACTGTACAGCACAACATGTATCTTGGTGAAAGGTGTTAGAGGCAAAACCATTGTACTTTCGCTGTTCCTATAAGACTACACAAAGTAATAGGGGATATCGGCAATATTCAAGCTGAACGCCTAAAAAAAGAAGGTTTGGTCGATGCAACAGAGATAGTGCAAGTTGTTAAAGATTATGATATATATTTACAATACTGGAGAATGGTAACCAACTACAAAGATTATGTGACTCATCCTATTTGGGAAGCCCATAAATATGGGTATGTCGGTGACTTGTATACGGAACCAATTGAACAACCTGCTGAACATGTACATATCCCTCCTCCACATCTATTATCCCACATAAGTGTACTTTCGACTTTTTATTGTATGTTCGATTTTTTATTGTATATTTGTACTTATGTATTTTATTTTTTCTTGACAGCATGAAGCTTACACATTATTTCAAGAAAATGCTGATTTTAATCAACAATTTCGCGATTTTACATTAAAAAAAACGAAGGAGAGGATGGACGTTATTATGTCGAAAGAAGCAGAAATACAAAGGCTAAATAATGCGAACGTTGATTTGCAGCAACAACTATCTCTTTTCCGTATGCCGTACACTGTCCAACCTCCCCTTGGATACGGTTCCTTTTCCCAAACAATGCCACCACAAGTTTGGAGTGGTATGAATGTAGGATCACCTTCAACAATGTCCTCAGTCAATACCACTCCGAGAACGCACATGCCTTTTATGGCACCAAGATCGTCGACTTCGGATACTGATAATATGAATGGTTAATTTGTTATGACTATTTAGATGACCTGTCCTTGGTGTTATCTTTTCTTATCTTTTTGTGTAGTCATACTAGACCTACTGATAGTTAGATGCTTATCTATTCTTTCAGCGACTAGTCATTTCAAGTCTACTCTGTTTGATGTCACTTTAATAGTCCTCTGAAGTTTGAGCGAGTATTCAGTGTGTATAGGATTTTCACCGTCCATTCTTATTGTATAGTCATATCAGGTCACTGAAAAATACTTTATCTTTTTTGGAAAACAGTACCTCTCTTCTGCTGTCACTTTAATGCTCTTGAAAATGGGTTATAAATTAAAGACCTGATCACTCAATATATGAATAACAATACCTCTCTTCTGCTTCATATAGTAATGGAAAACTATGAGAAAACCGCTCATTATTGCTCTTCTGTTTCTTCTTCTTCATCTTCTTCTTCTAACAGTAGTTTTTATTCCTCGGATGATGATGCAATAGCAATTATGCAAAATAACATGGCCGTTAGTTTGGGAGTCCTTATTACAAATTCAAAATGGCCTCAAACTCGTATCAAAATACCAAGAGATCGTGAGTCAGGGGCTGAACTACTATGGAACGACTATTTTTCTCCGTACCCAAACCAACCACCCAATGTTTTTCGCAGAAGATTTAGAATGCGTCGACAATTGTTTAACCGAATAGTGGAAGGTGTTACCAATGCAGACAGATATTTTGTTCAAAAGCCCGATGCTTGTGGAGTTATAGGATTAAACCCTCATCAAAAAATAACAACATCAGTACGAATGTTAGCTTACGGATGTGCGGCAGATGCAATAGACGAGTACTTATGCATAGGAGAAACCACTGTGCTGGAAACTACTCGTAGGTTCTGTAAGATGATTTTAAATGTGTATGGGAAAGAATACTTGCGTGAACCAATGGATGGTGATATTAAACTGTTGCTCAAGCAAAACAAAGACCGGGGATTTCCTGGGATGCTGGGTAGTCTAGATTGCATGCATTGGAAATGGGATAAGTGTCCATCGGCAGAATCCGGGGCTTACACCGCGTATAAAGGGAGCGAAAGTATCGTGTTGGAGGCAGTGGTGTCGTATGACCTATGGTTTTGGCATGCTTTTTTTGGTATGCCCGGCTCTAACAACGATATTAATGTTATGAACCGTTCATATGTTTTTCGAAGTCTTGTAACAGGAAAAGCACCGCCGGTGAGCTATGAGGTGAACGTACATTCATATGATATGCCGTATTATCTAGGTGATGGCATATACCCAGAGATTCCTACTATTATTATGGCCATTAAACATCCTGTTGGTAGGAAAAAGGAAATATTTTCATCGATGCAAGAGGGTGCAAGAAAAGATGTTGAACGTGGATTTGGTGTACTTCAACAACAATTTGGAATCATCAAACAACCTGCAATTATGTGGAATCATCAAACAACCTGCAAGAATGTGGAATCCATATGTGCTTGCCTATGTCATGAAAACCTGTATTATCTTACATAATATGATAGTCGAGGATGAGCGTCTACCCGGTGACTGGCCACATGTTTATGAACAACGTATCAACGCAGCACCGGTTAATATATTAAGAGGCAATAGTGACGAGTTTTCCCAAATTAGAGCTGAGCAACGCTGACGTGCAATACGTAACAAAGATGCACATATTCGCTTGCGTGATGACTTGATCGAACATATATGGGTAGAATATGGGAATTAAAAATTGTCGTTTGTCATTTCCTTTGTATGTTATCTTTGGATAATAATAAAATAATTAACTTTGGACAAATGATTTTGTTGTACGTTCTATTATCTCTTTGTATGTAACCATCCTCAAGTTTTAATTAAGGTCGTATGTTTCAAAAAAAATAGAAATTTAATTAAAATCAACGGAAGTAAACTTAAAATCCAAAAATTACATAATAATACGGCTAATTGTTCAGATAAAAAGAAATATTAAAACATAATAATACTAATAATACTACTAATCACTAAATATGAGAAATAAGTAAGGTTTGAACTATTCCGCCTTTGTGTTAAGATTGGTTTCTTTTATTCCGAACTATGTCCGCCCTGCGAAGTTGGAAGTACTCTTGTTGTACAGGTTCCATTTTTTGAAGATCCATCATAATGATGCGAAATTCTTCGTCTTCAGCTTGCTTGGCTATTTTTGCCGCATGTTCAGCTTGTTTTGCTGCAAACTATGCTGCTCTTTGTTCCATCTTCAATCTTGATTGTGCTTGGTAATGAGTATTGAAATTTTGTTGTTCTTTAATAATTATTCCCATCAATTCCTCTTGGTGACTGGATCTCTCTCCCTGTTTTCTTCAATCTTTTTGCTGCTTTTTTCCAATCTTACGGAGATATGTGTTCTCTATGTCTCCCCCATCTGTGTCGTTACCAGTCTCTCCTTGAGTTGTTGTTTGCGGTCCTTCCTCATCTTCCTCGTTATTCTCATAAGTGTCCAAATCGTGAGTCGTATAAAATACAAAAGTCGATCGCCGATTATATTTTATATTTTCTAACACAATTGGGTAGCACTCTTCGTACTTAAATTTTTTCCCATCGTTGCATTCCTTGAACCACTTGTTCACTTCTTCAAGCTGTTAATGTTTTTAAAAACACTTAAGTACATGGGCGCTTATTAAATATTAGAAAATAATTGTTCAAAAAATCAAGAATGCTTACCTTCTTTTCAGGACCCCATCCAATATGATATTCACCTTCCACTCCTGCCTCTTTTGCCGAAAATAACGCCACATCTTTACTTATTCCCTGATATCGTTTTTGCCAGGAACTCCAAGACCGCTCTGGATTATTAGATAAATGAAGTTCAATATCATCCTTGATACGAGTCCACAACGTCGCCTCTGATTGATCAGCTCCAACACTAGGATCTTGAGACATAGATAAATGAATTTTACACATTGTTACATCTTCGATTGTCGTAAAATTTGGACCTCATGCTGTTCTTGGTGCCATTGTAAGCGAATCGGTGAAAAATTTCCAAATGATTTGAAAGAAGAAATAATATTTCTTCTTATTGGTGTGATAGATAGTTTGAAGTATTAGTTGTGGGAAAATGTTACAGGATTTCATGTGTATATATAGGTGTTTCCTAGGAAATTTCCAACGTTCGAAAATGTCTCCCAAACTTTCCAACGTTCCAAATTATCCAACGTTCAATTTTCTTCAACGTTCGAATTACCAACGATATAAAAAAATTTCAAAAACAATTTTGTCTAATAACGTTTTAATTTTTTTTTTAAACTGAATCTTTAAATGGGGCGGAGCTATTAAGCCCGCTCAACAACAGGCGTTAACTATACATACGCCGGGCTAGGACGTTGATATAATCTTCGTCTCACTGGGGCGTAAAGTTTATGAACGCCTGGCGTGGGGCGTAAACTTCAGCAATGTCCCATCGGGCGAACATTTCAGCAATGCCTGAATGAGGCGTAACTTATATACACGCCTCTTCGTGGGGCGGTGACTTTACGTACGTTTCACAACAGGCGTAGTTTATATACACGCCCGATGACAAACGGTGATTATACATTTTCTCCACTATATATAGTTTTTGTCTTGGTCCCAGACCAAATATGGTCCGGAATTTGGTTATGGTCCAGCTTTTAATCTTTACTCCGTCCCGCTGCGTCTCGTCCCTGGACCATAATTATAGGTTTGGTCGTCCACTGCAGTTGCTCTTATGGTCAGAAAGGTTACAAAGTTTATGATCTTGAAACAAAACTCATCTATACTTCTAGAGATTTTGTTTTCTATGAATCAATTTTCCTTTTTCTAATGAGAATCACTCTTTCACTCTGCCATCTATTAAGCCTATTCCATCTTCTTAATATGCTTATTATGATTCCATTTTAACTCCTTCTCAGACTGATAACTATGCACAATCAGCTACTTGGTCTATACCATGTAATACTGCACCACAAGATAGCTCTAATATTGAGCATATTGATGTGACAGTGCAACAACACACATCTTGTTCTGCGACACCAACTGAAAGCTCCAGTCCCGCTAATCTTTCACCTATTCCTCAATCCACATCTAGTTCTGCTACATCTGCGAACTCTACGCAACATTCTCTAGCCGATACT
Source organism: Papaver somniferum (assembly GCF_003573695.1). NCBI lineage: Eukaryota > Viridiplantae > Streptophyta > Magnoliopsida > Ranunculales > Papaveraceae > Papaver > Papaver somniferum. Next base: position 32,581,072 of record NC_039361.1, on the reverse strand, counting down.
ACGGTTTCATCTACTAAGTCGGATTCATCTCGATCTCCACCAGTTTCATCTCATAAAACTGCTTCTGGGTCATCTTCTTCTCCTGAGACAGTTTTGACTCCAGTCGTGCAAAACTCATGACCCACTCGAACTAGAACTCAACCACCATATCTGAAAGATTATCATTGTACACTTCCCAAATGTAACATAACTTCAGCCTATCCTATGACTGATTATTTGTTCTTTGACAAATTTACACCAGCTCATAAAGCTTTTTTAGCTGCAATTGTTCTTTCTGCAGAACCAACATCTTACTCTCAAGCTAAACTATGTCCCAAATGGAGAGCATCTATGGCCAAAGAAATTCTCGCTCTTGAAGCCAATAATACTTGGATTTTGGTTGATTTACCACCAGGAAAGACAGCTATAGGTTGTAAGTGGGTTTTTAAAATCAAACTCAATGCAGATGGAACTGTAGAGCGATACAAATCTCGCCTTGTTGCTAAGGGTTATACTCAGTAAGAAGGAATTGATTTTTATGATACTTTTGCGCCTGTTGCGAAAATTGTTACAATGCGAGTATTGTTATCTGTTGCATCCATCAAAGGTTGGGCCTTACATCAACTTGATGTCAATAACGCATTCCTTCAAGGATATCTTGAAGAAGAAATCTACATGAAGCTCCCACCTGGTCTAAACCAAAAAGGTGAGACTAAGGTTCTTAAGCTCAACAAATCATTGTATGACCTGAAACAAGCCTCAAGACAATGGTTTGTCAAGATTTCTTCTGTATTATTATCTGAGGGTTTTCACAAATCCTTATGTGATAATTCTCTCTTCACATATCATCAAGGCAATACTTCCATTTTTGTTCTCGTATATGTGTATGACATCATAATAACTGGTACTGATAATGATTTCATTACCTCTCTTAAATCACGCCTTGCATCTCATTCCTCCATCAAAGACTTGGGTAAATTGCAGTATTTTTTAGGCATAAAAGTTTCTAGATCTCCAAAAGGGATTTTTCTATGTCAACGAAAGTATACATTGGATATACTAAAAGACTCTGGTCTCACAGGTGCGCGAGTTTCTTCATTTCCTATGGATGCACATTTGAAATTACGTGCTAAAGATGGCAAAGCTTTGCCTGATCCGACTATTTTCGTCGATTAATTAGACGTCTACTGTACCTTACAGTAACACGACCAGATATCACATATGTTGTGAATTATCTGAGTCAATTTATGCAACATCCTCACACAACACATCTTGATGCTGCTCATCATGTGTTGAGATACTTAAAAGGCACAATTGGTCATGGCATATTCATGTCTTCTTCTAGTCCTTTGCTTCTCAGAGGATACACTGACTCTGATTGGGCATGGTGCCCTATGACTCGACGTTCCACTAATGGTTACTTCGTTACAATAGGTGATAGTCCAATTTCATGGAAATCCAAGAAGCAACCAACTGTTGCTCGGTCATCAGCTGAAGCCGAGTATCGTGCTCTTGCGAATTTGACTGCTGAACTACAATGGCTAAAATACCTTTTCAGGGACTTATATATTCCATGTAAACTCCCTATTATCGTCTCTTGTGATAGTCAGACGGCAATTCATATTTCCCAAAACCCTGTCTTTCATGAAAGAACTAAACACATTGAAATAGACTGCTACTTTTTCCGCGAGAAATTGCTCAGTCGTTTGATTCTGCCCAAACATCTTCCATCAGCAGATCATCTTGCCGACATATTCACCAAGCCATTAGGAGTGCGACAATTCCAGCATCTGGTTGGCAAGTTGGGCATTCGTTCTATCTCTCCTGCTCCAACTTGAGGGGGGTATTAACGATATATGTGTCATATATTCATACCACTACAATAAATTCACAGTTGTAACAATATCTTGTAGTCTTCCTGTTCTACAACACTGTAACAAATAAGTCTTAGTCTTCCAGTTTTGTAGTTCACTTAGTTAGATATGATTTATCTTTACTTAGTCTTAGTTCTCCTAATTTATTGTAAACCCTACTGTAAACCGTAACTATATATAAGCATTGAATGAAAGAACAATCTTCACAGTTGTGAAAATAAATACACTGTCTTCTAAATTCTTTAATAATTATTCTTAATTCATTGTGTTCTACTGATCATGGAACCAGTTATGATTCTTGCATTCTTCTTTAGGATTTCTTTAATGATTCTTTCATTCATCAAGATCAAATCAGCGATGACCAGAGGTATGTGATCTCTTTTGTTTCCGCATAAATATTTCTAACATTTGGTATCAGAGCCAGGTTGCTCTGGTCCTTGTTTGATTTGACGATAGTAATCATGATTAGGATCATATATTTATATGACAGTAGAGGAGTTTTTGATCGATTATAATTACAATCTGATTAATCCCTGTTATTACGACGGTGATGTATTTGTATTGCTTGCAAAAACCATTGAGAGGGTCCAAATCATGATTAGTATATCTAACAGACTATTTTGATAACCGTGAGTTATTATTCCTTAATTATCTCAATATTAGTTATTATTATTTTCTTAATTATCTCATATGAGATTTGATTAGATTTAATAACGTAATTGAGATTTTTAAAAACGTTAATATAGGGTTTGAAATTAATTCCTTTCAAATCCTATAATCAGTGCTTCCTTTCTTTTCTCCATGATTGTGTAGTGAGATATTTTAGGAAATTATTTAGTTTGTTTTTAATTCTTTTGAGTTAATTAACTAATTTGTTTTATAAGATTAGGCGCAACATCTTACAAAATTTGAAATTTAAAATTCGGAATATTGCAAACAATTATACGTTGAGAGACCTGGCCCTACAGGGAAGTTTTTAGGTATTGTTTGGGATATGATATTAAATAAAATATTAGATTGAAAATTTCTTAATGCCCATAAGTAAAGATGTTTTTAATTTGATATTTTTAATTTATTAGTCATATTTTACGGAATCATATATACATGTATGTTATTTGTATTTATGATATTATGTGATGTTGTGACTTTTACCTATAGGAGGGTTACAATAACTTGAAGTTTTTAACTAGAATAATAGACATTGGTTGAATTTCTAGATTTTGTTGTGTTTGCTTAGATAATTGATATTGAACATGCTTGTTTGTTATCATTTCTAGTTATGCAATCTGCCATTTTGCATATTCCATCTCTTCATATCCCAATATATTGAATGGTGGGACTTCCGGTGTACAAAATTACAACATATCATTAGTATGTTTTGAATCTAATATGGTCGATTTCCATCACAATACTCGGTGTATTGATTCTGGTTCTACAATCCACATTGCCAATGCTATGCAGGGTTTCCTTAACCAAAGAAAACCAACAAATAGTGAACGTTACATCTATTCTGGGAATAGGATGCCTTCAACTGTTGAATTTGTTGTAACCTTTAGACTTTTTCTTAGCTCTGGTTTTACTTTGGATTTAGAAAGAACCTTTTACATTCCTTCGTTTTCTAGAAATCTTATTTCTGTTTCAAGACTTGTTCCTTTTGGTTTTGAAATTAATATTAAAAATAGTTTTTTGAGTTTGTTGAAAGACTCGGTTGTTATTGGTTTTGCAAAACTTGAAAATGGTTTATACAAGATTAATTTAGATTCTTCTTTTAACCATAACCTTTGCACTACAACCGAAAGTATTGGCATAAAGCGTAGTATTGTGAATGAAGAATCATCTATGTTATGGAATAGAAGATTGGGACATATCTCCATTGCAAGGTTAAAGAGGTTAGTGAATGAGGGTGTTTTGCAAACTCTTGATTTCTCTGACTTCGGCACTTGTGTAGACCGTATAAAGGAAAAACAGACAAGACAATGAAAGGTGCTAGGAGAAGTTCCAATATTTCGGGAATTATTCATATTGATATATATGGACCGTTTACACTTCCTTATTTGAATGGTCAAAAATGGTTCATAACCTTTATTGATGATCATACAAGGTTTATGTGTCTCTATCTTCTTAATGATAAAAGTGAAGCATTAAATTTTTTTAAATCATTTAAAAGCAGAAGTGGAGAAACAAACTGGTAAGGTAGATTGTAATATCAGATAGAGGTGGTGATTATTATGGAAGATACACATAATGAAAATAGTTGAGGCTAGAGATGCAAGATTTATAGAGGATGGTAATATTAGTGGGAGTCTTCAAAGTATTGTCTTTGAAGAAGGGCGTGATCAAGTAACCGCACGTGCACCTTCTTTAGAACTACCCCTTCGCAAGACACTCCTCAAAATTTCATACAAGAAGAAGTGACGGTTCAAGACTTGCCACTTAATGAAGAGCCAATCATAATGGAACCTGAAATACAACATATATATTCAAAATGAAAATGTTGAGATTTCATTAAGGAGATCCTCAAGATTAAGGAAATATGCAATTCCCTCAAATAATGAAGTGTATTTTCAAGAATGTGACTATGACATCGGGATTGAGGATGATCCATTAACGTTTTCACAAGTTGTTAATGATGCCAAATCCAAACTTTGGCATGGAGCCATGAAAGACGAGATGGATTAACAATCAAGTTTGGGACCTTGTAGAATTACCCAAAGGAGTTAAACCTATTGGTTGTATCTTTAAGACCAAAAGAGACTCCAAAGGTAATGTCGAAAGATATAAGGCTAGACTTGTAGCTAAGGGATTCACTCGAAGGAAGGGTATTGATTATCATGAGAATTTCTCTCCAGTTTCAAGGAAAGACTCATTTCGAATAATCATGGCATTAGTAGATCATTTCAACTTAGAGTTACACCAAATAGATGTGAAAACTGCATTCCTAAATGGAAGTCTATATGAAGAAGTGTATATGGTGCAACCTCAAGGTTTCTCTTCAAGTCAAGGTGGTCATCTAGTTTGCAAAATTAAAGAAATCTATATATGGGCTTAAACAGGCATCCCGCCAATGATATATAAAATTCCATAATATGATTTCTTCATTTGGTTTCGTTGAAAATATTTTGGATCAATGTATGTACCTCAAGGTTAGTGGGAGCAAAAATAGTCTTTCTTATCCTATATGTAGATGATATTTTGTTGGCTAGTAATGATCTGGGACTATTACATGAAGTTAAACAGTTCCTTTCACAAAAATTTGAAATGAAGGGTATGGGTGAAGCCTCTTTTGTCATTGGCATAGAGATTCATATAGACAGGTCCCAAAGCACATTAGGATTGTCTCAAAAGGCCTATATAAATAAAGTTTTGGAATAGTTCCAAATGGAGAATTGTGAACCTAGTATAACACCTATTCAAAAGGGACATAAGTTAAGTTTAGATCATTGTTCGAAGAATGATCTAGAACAAAATATGCATCAGCGGTTGGAAGCTTAATGTATGACAGGTCTGTGCAAGACCTGACATTGCTTTCGCAATTGGAATGTTAGACAGATTTCAGAGTAACCTTGGTGAAGCTAGGGTATGTAGCATGTTACGAAGCAGCTTCACAATCTATAAGGTTACATAATTTTATCACAGGGCTAAGAACTTTGGATTCTATTTCTAAGACGTTAGTATTGTACTGTGATAATTTAGCTGCAGGTTTTCTACTCCAACATCAAGAAAAGTGGGAGTAAGAATTAGCATATCGATATCAAGTAGTTGCAGGTTTTCTAATCCATCTCTTGACATTTGACCAAATTTGTTATCTTGAACACTTTCATACTTAGTACCAAAAGCACACCTAGAAACTATGTTGTTTGTTAGAGCTGGCAATATTTTACTAAGATAAATTACTACTTGTCCCTCTTCCGTTGATGAACATAAACTCGATATCTTCCGGATTACATCATCGACTTCTTCTATTCGTAAATTCTTGAATGATTGGACCCTCTTTGCACTCAATAGCTCTAGAACGCAAATCTTCCTCACTTGCCTCCAATATTCACCGTAAGGCGCAAAACCAATATCAGTACATCCATAAAATAACGCATTTGCAGCGGTAGTAGAAGGTCTACTTGCAAAAACAAGATCTTGGTTTTGCATTATTTCCATAGCCATTTCCGCGGATGAAACTACGAGAGTTGGCGATTGACCAAAGTGCAATAACACCAACGGGCCATACTTTTGAGAAATATCTTGGAAGGATCGATGGGCTAATGTTCCTACCTGATGAAGGTTACTGATAATCGGAATCCTCCATGGAGAAGGTGGTAGTTTACAAATATTGGATCTTTTACAAACTCTATGAAGTAAAAGAGGCGAGGCAAGTATGAGAAAAGAGACTGATAGTAGGTGTAAATTTGAATACTCTTCTATTGCTTATTAGATTTATCAGTCCCTTGATAAATTTGTTCACGTATACATATTTACAAAAAGAAAGATAATATCAATCACTACCATTACTCAATGATCTAAACATGGAAAGAAGATTAGTACATGCAATCTAAACATAGAAGGAAGATTAGTACATGCAAGATAATACGTGATTGATGTCATGCAAAGAAGAATATGGAAAGAAGATCAATGCATACAGAAAAGATTATATGTGATTAAGAATATGTTGTAATTATATTTAATTCCTTTGATATATTTATAGTATTAGGATCTTTACTCTTGTTATGTAACAACAATCAGTATATATACATAATAAAATCATCAACCTTCACACTGTTGTGTGAGAAACCAAAACCTGTGTTACCCAATTTTCTTTATGGTAATCTAGAGCTAGGTTAATTTTTTTTCCCCTACAACATCATCATCATGACTAACGGAGGCGATCAATCTTCCCCTTCGACTCTCATTCCAGAGAAGGATACTGGTTTATCTCCTACCAGTCCCTATTATGTGCATCCTTCTGATAATCCCACATCAGTCATTTATTCTCCCTTGCTCACAAGTGAAAACCACTGCACCTGGAGTCGAGGTATAATGAAGGCACTAAGTGCAAAAGGTAAACTAGGATACATTGATGGAACGGTAAAAAAGCCAACTAATGCATCAGATCTCGCTCACTGGACGAGATGTGATGACTTAGTAGGTAGCTGGATCTCTAATTCTGTGGATCCAGAAATCTGTTCTAGTAATCAGAACTTCCCCTCGGCATATGAACAATGGTTAGAAATCAAATCTCGTTTTTCTCATCATAATGCGTCAAAGTTATATGCTATCAAACAATCTATTGCTTTGTTGAAACAAGAGAATCTGAGTGTTGCTATGTATTATACCCGACTCAAATCACTCTGGGATCAATTAGATGCTTTTCGACCCATTGAACCTTGTATATGCGGAGCAGGTAAGAACTATATGAGTCATCACAGTCAGGATCGCTCCATGGAGTTTTTGCAGTGTTTGCATGATAGGTTTTCATCCCTGCGTGTCAAATACTTCTTATGGAACCCATGCCAACACCTGCGAAGATATATAACCATGTCAGGCAGGAAGAAGAACAGCAAGGACTCAATTCTTCTTTCATTCCTTCTGTGGACTCTGTTTCCCTGAATGTCTCTCGCAGCTTCGATCCTCGTCAGTCAAGGCCTTTTCAAAATCCTGGAAACAACAAACGACAGCGGCCCTTCTGTGACCACTGTAAAAAACACGGTCACACTAAGTAGACCTGTTGGAAGCTTAACGGGTACCCAAAAGACTTGCCCAAGCCAAGGGATTCAGAACCTTATGTGGTCGCTGCTATCACTCAAACCCCGGCTGTTGCACCAGCTATAAGCACTGCCCAGTATGCACGCCTGTTATCTCTACTTGAAGATGATAATGATCGCACTGATGTAGCACCATATGCTCATTTTTTTGGTATGTCTCTTTCCTGTTCTAATGATATTTGGATTATTGACAGTGGGGCAACCCATCATATTTGTTCTTCCTTGTCTCTTTTTTCTTCTCATCTTATGGTTAATAAACCACTCACTGTTCAGCTACCAGATGGTACACATACATCTGTGACACACATTGGCACTGTGAATTTATCTCCTCATGTTCAATTGCTAAATGTATTTCATATTCCGAGTTTTAAGTTCAACTTAATCTCCGTTAGCAAACTAACCAGCACATCTAATTGCTATGTTCAGTTCTCACACGAATCTTGTGTGTTTGAGGATCGTCAAACCAACAAAGTGATTGGATGGAGTAAGCATGTGGCAGGCCTATATCACTTTTGTTTTCAACCATTTTCTTTATCATTAGCTGCAAATAAGCCTGTTGATACATGGCATTGTCGTCTAGGATATCCGGGTGTGGATTGCTTTAAGTTTTTATCTCGTAATTTCCCTTTCATTAGTTCTTCATGTAGTCATGGTTGCGATGTGTGCCCTCGGGCTAAAAAGACTCGTCTCAAGTTTAATAAAAGTATTTCTTTGTCTAAACAGACTCGTCTCAAGTTTAATAAAAGTAGAAGTCTCTTCAACTTGTACTTCTCTGCCATCAACAACATCATGCTCTTCTTTTTCCACACTTCTTCCGGAAACATCATCAATATCGATATACAACTCCTTATCGACGTTGCTTGACCTGACATCTTAAACTTGTGTTGTATTCCTGTCCTTGTACAGCTCATTCTCATTAAAAGTGACATCTCTAATTCTAATAACTTTGTGACCCTCATAGTCCCAAAGTTTATACCCAAAAGCGTCAATTCCATAACCAAGGAATATACACTTCTTTGCTTGAGCACCTATCTTAGACCTCTCACCGGGACTAAGATGAACATAACCAACACAACCAAAAACTTTCAAATAGGAAAGATTTACCTTTTTTCCAGTCCAAACCTCCTCTGGTATCTTCATATCTAATGGACTACTAGGTATCCTGTTAATTAGATAAGCATCCGTCTCTGTTGCATGTGCCCACAAGGTCTCGGGCAAACCAGACTGCAACCTCATGCACCTTGCACGTGCATTCAACGTCCAATTCATACGTTCTGCTACTCCATTCTCCTGTGGGGTCCTTGGAACTGTCCTCTCCAAACCAAATCCATTTGTAGCACATAACTGTAAGAATTCTGTTTTGTCATACTCACCACCGTTGTCTGACCTTAGACACTTCAACTTCAGACCAGTTTCTGTTTCAACCAAAGCTTTCCACTTCTTAAACACTTCATACACCTCAAACTTATTCTTCATGAAGTAAAGCCACACATTCCTTGAGTGATCATAAATAAAGGTGACATAATATTGGAACCCGCTGTGAGATGCAACATCAATTGGTCCCCATACATCCGTGTGAACCAAATCAAGTTTTGCACTTCTCAAGTCTCTTCCTCCTCTGCTGAAACTAACCCGTTTTTGTTTTCGAAGAACACAGTCTCCACAAAAAATCATATCAACAGACTTCACCTTAGGTAGATATCCTCCCGAACATAGAATCTTCATGTTCTTCTCACTCATGTGCCCTAACCTTCTATGCCATAAGTTAGTGTCTTCACCACTACTAGCCACTGCTAAAGTAGTTCCATCTGAAGTCCGGTATAGAGTAACGACTCTAACTCCACGAGCTAATACCATAGCTCATTTCTTCACTTTCCAATTATGTTTCGTTAACACAACTTCACAGTCATCATCACAAACTTGGCCCACAGACACCAAGTTCTTCTTCAAATTTGGAACGTGTCGTACATCCTTCAATTTCCATGTCGAACCATTGACTTTCAAGATCACATCACCCAAACCTATGATGTCGCATGCTTCACCGTCACCTAAGAATACTTGGCCATAGTATCCTTCTTTATAAGAGATCATAATACTCTTATCACCCGTTGCATGGAAAGAAGCTCCCGAGTCTATAATCCAAGACTCATCTTGCTTGTCCTCAGAGAGTAGTAGAAAAACTTCCGTAATCACCTTCTTGTTATCAACAAGGACCTTCACCGGTTCCGCAGCTGCAACTAGGTTGACCTCTTCTTGATTACCTTTGTTTCCACCATTATTAGCACCTTTGTTTTCCTGACAATCGCGCTTGAAGTGTCCTAATTTCTTACACGCCCAACACTCAACAACACCTCTAGGTCGATATTGAGATCTCCCCCTTGAATTCCCTCTAGAATTCCATCTGGATTTGTTGTTGTTGTTCCTATTTGAACTCCTTCCTCTATCTTCATCATGCATACTTAAGGCCGAGCTTGAAGAACTAGAAACATAACCTTGTTTTATTCTTCTCTCCTCTTCAGCGATCAACCTTTTCTGCACATCATCAAGCTTCAACTTCTCGCTCCCTGCATAATTGCTTATGGTTGTCCTTGCAGTCTCCCAACTCTTTGGTAATGACGACAACAACGGTAAAGCTTGAACTTCATCATCAAAAGTAATACTAACTTTTGAAAGACAAGAAATAATTGATTTAAACTTCCCAAGATGTGCTGAAATCGCTTCTCCTTCTTGCATCTTCAGATTAAATAATTGTTCACACAACATAATCTTCCCCGAGGCTGATGACTTTTGATACAACTTTTCGAGTTTATCCATAAGATCCTTCGTATTAGTTTCCTCTTGTACGTTATTGTAGACTTCCTCCGTTATACATCTACGGATCACGACTACACACTTGCGATCAAGAGTTGTCCATTCATCGCCTTTGCGAGCTCTCTTTTTCGCAAATCCACCCAATGGATCAGCAAGGTCTTTCTCATATAGGTAGTCTTCCATCTGAGACTTCCAAAAAGCAAAGTTCTTCCCATTAAAAACTTTAACCCTAGATACCGTACTTTCATTATTATCACCCATAACTCCCACTCCAATCGTACTACGATAAACCCTAAAGCTCTAACCCGAGCTCTGATACCAGTTGTCAAGATTTTCTTAGGGAATCACTGACAACCGCGGAAATAACGGATCTTGAGATATTATGATGAATAATAAGTAAACCTAGCACAAGATAACAACGTGTGTGAATCCCAGCAAACCCTTAGTTACACCGCAACAATTACCCGAGACGATAACCTTGTCTCTTGTTCCTCATCAATATGCTCTCACAACGAAACCCTAGCTTTAGACCTAAAAGCTATATAAGAAATCTCTCACCGATCTCTTAATCATTTTCTACACAATGCACAAATTCTACATGGCCTAACTACCTATTTATATAGGTTACAAACTTGGCCACCAAGAATTCTAACCGGTTTAGGAAACCCCTACCCTAAATAACCACGGCTAACTTTAGGAAATAATAATTAGTCTTCAATAACTAACAATCACGACATCCTTAATTTGTTTTGATCACAGGAAATGGTGGCTTTTCTCTCTATTAACTTATGATAACCCCACACTTCTGGGAAGATTGATGATTTGATTTGTTTATAGGTTCATTGCATACAGTCCTTTTGATATTAATTGAAATTATTATTACCTTTCGATAATAATTGAGAATAAATTACTATATAATTTGTGGTAATTATCAATTAGAATCAAGCCTAAATACAATCAAAGGCTGATTGCAACAGGTTATCAAAAATATGATCCATAAGTTTGCAAGGCCAAGCTGTCCCTCGAGCTCTGAAACAAAAGAAGCAACATGGTTAGAAGAAAAGAAGCACGACCAAACGAACATATACCTTCGACATTAGCCGAAGCTATCTCAAACTCATTAACTACGACATCTCGAGCTTCGTCAAGGAAATCGTATTCGTCTGAAATTTTCTTATAGTCCATTTGAAGGTTTTTGAGAGTAAACTGACACTCATACAACTATACCTACATCATAGAATCCAAATGATGAAGACGGTTAACTTCATTAGTCGTCTCCTCAATTCCTTTGGTTAATATATACATGTTGACTTCTAGATCCTTCTCTGACTCTACCAAACGAGCAACATCAGCACGAGAGGCGGTCAAGGCTTTACTAAGAGCATGGGCCTCTTCTCTAGCATCATCCCTCTCCCGAACGAGTCGTTGTATATAATATCGAACCTCAGGATCATGGGATGAACGGGCTTGGCGAAGCTCTTCTTCCAAGTTCTAAACGAGAGATATCCTCACGCGCCTCCCGCAGATTCTCACGAGTCCACAATAAAGCACCATTGAACTGACAACGATCAACATTCATATTATTCAGCATATCAACCATCTTCTCTCGTCTCTCTCGATGCCGAGCCATCAATTCGTTATGTTCATCGGCCCGGGAATTCCATTTTTCAGCTTCATCCTTAATCTTCGATACCAATTATCTACTTCGGGAAGCTTGACGAGTCCTCTCAGAACGAAGCCATATTAATTCTATGGCATCGCCCGCTGAAGACATGGTCGTCCAACTCAGAACGAACACTAAAAAGGCGAAGAAGAAGAAAAAGCGAAAAAGAAAACCTTTAGACGATGTGCCAGCCGACGAAGCTTTTATTCGAGCTTTCTCCAATTCCACTTTAAGAGAAGCCACTTCCTGACGAAGCTCTACCTATATAGAGCCAAGCTGCTGCTTCCCTTCAACTGCTCCTTCAACTCCAATATTTCCTTATCCTTAGCCACAAGGACTTCCTCAGCAGAATTCAGCTCGTCTTCCCTCTGACGCAGCTTCGCCTCTAGCTTAAGGGTCTTCGCCCTAAAAAACTGGTACAAGGTATGGTTGCAATGCTCACTCCTCACCAGTTGTGTCGATAATAAACAAATTAAGATCACCAATGAAGAAACATTGCACCAATCAGCTTAGAAGAATTTACGACGACTTACCTCAAGAATACGCTTCTGGGGGAAACCATATTGATACCCATCAGCAATGGCCATCATATCAACAATAGAAGAAGGTGGGTCAACCATAGGACAGGACGTGGTAGCTCCCAAATCATTTTCCCAAACTTCTGAGACATCATCACGGGACGATAACTGCATTCTCTAACGCGTGAAAGCATCGGAGTCCCTCTCACCAGGAATTATGGGAGCGGGATGAGGAACGCACATCAATCCCCTCTTCATCAACCAGTCCAAGGTCGCATCATCCCCTTCACGCATCACAACCTGAACGAAGCCCTCAGAAGATGCGCCACCGGTGACACCTTCTTCAGCAGCGGTCCCTTGACCATCGGGAGTCTCTTTTCCTTGGGCTTCTCTAGTAGCACGAGCTTCGGCATCCTCTCCATCAGAACTTTCTTCTACCTCAGCCAGTTTCTCACCATCACCCTCAGCGACAACATCCCATTCATCGTTTGGAGAAAACAGAGAGAAGTCTGAAGCTATTCCCATAACGGCACCAATATCGACTTGGCCCCCAGCGGAATAAATCTTCCCGAAAGAGAATTCTTGGTTGGGGTTCGTTGATTGAAGATCAACATCATCGTTCCCCTGAACGTGCATAGACTCGGTTGGAGGATCGTTCAATTGAGCCTCAAAGACAACTCTCTCTCCACCATTCTTGTCACCAACATTTTCACCACCTTCGTGACCAGGCAGGGATGTATCAGTACGTTCCTCATCATCGATAACCTCTTCATCATATTTATCTTCACCATTCACTGGGCTGTTGACCTCGGGAATTTCCGTCTCCTCCTCACCAGCAGTAGAAGACTGAACGGGACCAATCCTCTTCTTCCTCGAAGCTTGAAACAAGCACATGATCAACTTATGATTTCATGGGAAAACATACATGAACCATAAATTATCATAAAGAATCATACCTTGATAGTGGCAGCACCCTTCGAAGAAAGACATGCATCATAACTCTCTTCTTCATCTTCATCGGCAACATCAACAACATAGTCGAAGTTCATACCAGCAAAATTCAGTTGCCAAGGACAGAAGTCACCATAGCGAGACAGAGTACCATCGCGAGGTTGACTACAAGCAATAGGACGCCATTCATGTTGACCGGGCACCCAACCGTGAGCCCAAGGACCAATGACTTCAATAGGAGTGACATGCCACTAATAATCATGGTCACGTTTGAGTCGCTCGTTTTTGGGAAAAAGTTTTTGATTTTCAGTCCCTTCGGTACCAGGGCCAAACCGAAGCTTTGAATCACTTACTTCACTTAAAAGACGAACCTCACCATGGGAAGCTGCCATCGTGCGAAGACCGACGCTCCAAGATTTACGATTCCTACCATTGACATAATCTACCAAAGAAGCGTTGAAATTCTCAGGAGTATACCAATATTTCTCATCAAGGTTAGGAACGTAGCAAGTCATCATCGTTTCGCCTTTGCTCCGAAGGTAACACTCTATAAGCGTCCGAAGATAATTCTCACTCAACTGAGCTACCGAGCGGAAGTAAGTATGAGAAGTGGAACCTTCATGATTGGCCAAGGCATCGTAGTAGAAAGAATCCCCTGACTTATACAAAGGAAACATTAAACCGGTTTCGAAGGCCCCCACGGTTGTCAGCAGATGGAAAGCATCGTATTTGTAGTTCACAACCACAACGTAATTAAGTATGATCATCACCCTGATTATAAAACCGAACGTCGAAACCCTCAAGACCATGCCTAACTTTAAATTCTTCAAGATCGATATGCGAAAAGGAGACCTTCTTCTTTTTCTTCGAAGCTGGAACACTTGGTATAGTAGGAGCAACCCCAGAAGATGCAGCATTACTCGACGACGGCTTCTTAGGAGGACTCATATCCGAAGCCTTTCTCTTAGTTGAAGGATTCCTAGACAAGTCCACCTTAGGCATAACATTCTTCAAAGAAGGATCTTTCACCGAGACAGTGGTCTGCGAAGCCTTAGACTTCTGAGAAGGCACCACTGAGGAAGGAGCTAAGGAACGAAGGGGTTGAACGTTCATCGGATCCGAGCGCTGAGGAGAAGGATTAGTCGAAGGACGATTAACTGCATATCGAGAACCCTTCGGTGGATCCCCCTTCTTCTGAGAAAAGACCCTAGGACCATACGAAGAAGAAGTCTTAAGAGAACGGGAATCCGGCTGAGAAGATCTAGTCGGACCACCCTTCGGCGGAGATACATCAGTACTCCTAGATATAGGAGACCTGTAAGGACTCGACAGAGGAGTTTTATAAGGGACCCGATGACGATCGGCCATATCTGCGAGGGGCATTTAAAGAAAATGAAGGTCAAACAACAGGTTTAGTGAAAATCGAAAAACAAAGATTTAATCAGCATACTTCACCAAGAACATGATAGACGCATTTATGTGTCTATTTTGTTCTCAATGTTCTGTATTGTTAGACTCGATTAAGTACTTATTGTGTTATTTTGTGTTCTTGTAGGAAATTTTAGAGAAATAAGCCCTTGCGGCGAAATGGGCTCAAAAAGCAGTGTTTTACACCCCGTAGAAATGTACCGTAGGCACCCCAGATATGCACCGGAAGCGTCCCAGAAATGTCCCGGAGGAACCCAGAAAAATTACTATTTCCACCCCAATTGATATTCGCACCCCAACACTCTGAATAAGGGGCACCTTCTTCAACAATTTGAATTTGTGTTTTTGGCGGGTAATGAAGTTTTCAACTTGCAGAATTTTGATTGTCATCGGTATATCACGAAGAAATCATCGGGATCGGTACAGAATCCAAGACGATAAGGATACATCTGTCCCTAGAAGAAGATCTCACACTCAACCTCTATAAATACCCAGCTCGATTAACAGAAAGGGGGTCGACCATTTTTAGGAAAGAGAGAGACAATTCAGGAGAGAGAAACTGTAAGAGTAAGTATGTATGAGTCTTAATCATTTCCCTCCTAGCTTCGTTCCTAGCTTCATTCCCTACTCAAAGTCATTCGACTATCATTGTAACCTTTTATAATACATAGTGAAACACAAACCCCCGTTGATGTAGGCCTTAACGCTGAACCACTTTACATTTGTGTATTTATTATTTTCGTATCTTAATGCTTTATATCACCTGTATCATCATAGGAATACCTATGATGAGAAACGAGGACGATCCCGAAGGCTCAGAATTTCCCTTTCTGTTACTATGTGATACATTTCACATATTTCTATCTTTTCGTCAGTTTTATTAATACTGCGAACTTTGTTTGTGGACACGACGATACCATCGTTATTCTTGTGTTCACAAGCAGGAATGATACACATTAAATTACCGGCCGTATATCATGAATGGAAATAACTTATGCAAACTACACTCGAGTAGGGTGCCGTGTGCATGCCATTGTGCCAAGACATTCAAATAGGTTGGGGTGCTCTATAGAGGTAGATTTATATCGAATTAACGGGGCAGTACTTTAACTTTATGCCTCTCGGATTTTACGAAAAAAATAAAAAGATAAATAATGGGGAAGTACTTTAACTTTATGCCTCTCGGATTAAAAAAAAAAAAAGAAAAAAAAAGGAGAAGAAGAAGAAAGAAAAGAATAGGGTATAGGCATACGGCATTGATGTTGCAGTCGATGAACTTGCTAATCTCTTAAGTTGGTTTAGTTGGGGATTTCCTGATGATGCAGTATATGAGCATCTAAAACATGACTATACTGGTGGTGTAAAATGTCACCAACGAAGATCCCTTTTTCATATCATTTGATGAGTATGCCTTTTTTCCCCGGCTACATTGTGGCTTATCCCATTTAATTGGGGTCTATGGAGTTTTTCATCCATCCCATAAAAAATAATGAGGGGTGTCTAAGTTTGATGAAACTATCATTTTAACCTCTATCAAATATTAATACTACTAATTTGTCCCATCAAATCCTAATCATAAAATTAAAAAATAAAATCATAAAATTTAAAAACTAAAATCAAAATCATAAAATCAAAATCAAATTCATTTCCATCTCCACTTCAACTAATTCTTCTTCTTTTCTTCTCAACCCAATCCTATAAACTAGGTTTTAGTAACATAAAATTGCTCAAAAATTGAAAATTTTGAAATCAAATTTTTCCTGGTTTATCAGAATCGGTTAACGTTAATGTATATGTGATCCGATTGCAAATAGAAACGGTTTATGTTCATCCCACAAAGACCGATTGTCCTTGATATGTTTTCTGGTTCGAGAAATTTGAACCAGAATCGGATTACATTAGCACTTATAAAAATGATTGTTGATGTATAATGTTAGAATCGGATTTTATATGTATGTCGAGTAAACTGATTGTTGTTCTCAATTTTTCTGTATCTTTTTTTTGTTAGAATCGAATTACATGAGCATTCGTATAAACCGATTCCTGTTGTGCAATGTCAGGAATCGGTTTTTACATATGTATCGTGTAAACCGATTCTGGTTAACCCATTTTTTTCCAGTTAATACTCGATCATAAAATGAGTATGAAATCATACTCGATTTCATTTCATTAACTCGGGTATAGAATGAATTTTAATTTTATTTGATGTTTAACAACACATAATTCACAGATAAAAAAGAGAAAATTTACCCACAATCGGTTTACGTTCATGCCAATATAAACCGATTATGGATAATCGGTTGATTTTCATGTCCATATAAACCGATTCTGGGTAGAAGCTAGTTTCAAAAAATCTCTGTATGTTTTTGAGGTTACAATCGGTATATTTTTTTGATAACATATACCGATTCTGAGTTGGTGTTCTTCAAAAAATTTCAAAATTTCAAAATTTTTCATGTTCAGATGATTAATTAACACAAGTTAATTTCACATCTAACACCATATTTTACCATTAATCACCCGAATTAACACTAATTAATTAATCAGGGGTAAATTAGCCATTAAAAAAACAATTGGTTAAGGGGTTTCTATGAATTACTTCTTAATGACCCTATTTTGTCATGTAGCTATAGACCCCAATTAAGTGACATAAGCCCCAATTTAGCCAGGTTTTTTTTTTTCTGTCTTTGCATAAAGTAGTTAACTTCAGTATATTTTAACGAGAATAATAATCCCACATAGACCAATCACCGATCCTAGATGTACAATCATATAAGGTGAAAGGTCATTCCACTCCTGACTAATTGATTTTGAGTTGGATGCCCATAATTTTTCACCTTGGACAAGTCTTATGCTAGAGATCTTCATTTCCTAAGATGGTTGTCACTTCATCACTTGGAGGAATAGCTCAGAGAAGAAAAAAATCTAATAGTGAAAGGTAAAAATGAGTTCCAAAATATGATGTCCAGTGAAGATGGGCGTGGTTTCTTCTGACATACTATCTTTAACCAACAAGTTCAACCGTCAAAAAAAAGAGCTTAAGTTATTATATTTTACTATTAAATACTCTAAAAATGTCATCGGAATTCACTCTTTAATTAGATTTTATTTAAAAAAAAAGGGGAAAATTAGACTAAAAATTAACTCTCATTAAAATGATGAAAGTTAAGAGAAAAAGAGATACAAAAATTAGTTGCGAGCAATAACAACTTCCCAACTACAAATTAAATTGCCAAACTAAAACCCTCAAAAAGCTTAGAATGAATTGACCAACTAAAAATAGTACATTTGACAGATGTAATCAATTGAATAATATTTCTCTTCTTGTTGTTGTAAAGTCTGCATTTACGCTCCCTCCAAATAGTCCACCAGATTGCAAAAGGTAAAATCCCCAAAATTTTCTTAACATATTTTTGCTCTTTTTATTTGACCACTGATAGACGCATTTATGTGTCTATTTTGTTCTCAATATTCTGTATTGTTAGACTCGATTAAGTACTTATTGTGTTATTTTGTGTTTTTGTAAATGTTTTTAGAGAAATAAGCCTTTGCGACGAAATGAGCTCGAAAAGTAGTGTTTTACACCCCATGATAATGTACCGGAACGCACCTCAGAAATGCACCGGAAGCGTCCCAAAAATGTACCGGAGGAACCCAGAAAAATTATTATTTCCACCCCAAAATTACTATTTCCACTCCAATTGCTAAAGGGACACCCGTACAGGATTAGGGGGAGGTCATCTTCTTTATTTGAAAAATCAAAATTGGCGGGAAAAGCTTCCTTTCAACTGGCAGAATTTTCGATCCAATTTTGAAGGTGTTTTAGGGTGATTAAATGGCTGAAACTTGGTGAGATTGTTCCTAGGATATATATAAACCTATTTCAAGCGTTTTGGTCGATCGAATTTGGCTAGAATCGGCTAAACAAGTCATCATCAGAGAACAGGGCAGTCACGGGTTTGAGAGGATTTTTGAGGGATTCGGACGTGTTATGATGATGCATGGAGGACTCTAGCACACTTTTGGACCGTTTAGAAGACAATTAAGGTGATTTTTCAGCTGCATACGCCTGATCAAACAAAACAGGGAAGAAAATATTTTTAGAATATTTTTCTTTAAACCGAATAATGAAGGATTATATGGAGTTATTGCGAGGGATTAAATGCTGATGTTGGGTATAAATTAACTCCTTGGGTCGAGTAGAAGGTTGTCGAGAGTTTGGGGGTCGAGAGGAGAGCTCAGGAGGCGTGAATCAAGAGTTTTCAGAACTCTGTTGCTGCTGCTCCTGCTGCTCGTGAAGAACAGGGAAACGGCGACGGTTTATTCATCCATCGTAAGAGTTTCTTCAACAGGTTGTAACAGTTGTTTCAACTGGATTGCAACATTTATCTACATTGTAACAGTTTCTTCATCCTCGTTTGCCACATTTATTTTTAGATTTGTAACGATTATCTTCAGCATAACAGTTGAGACTTGAAACAGTCGGTCTGTAACGCAAATGCGCTGTTGCAGATTTCTTGTTTCATTGTTTTCTCTTCTTGTAATTACCAATTGAGCTTAATAAAATATTTTGAGAGGTATTTCACCATGATGAGCTAAACCCCAACACTGGGGCGATGGAGGAAGCCTTAATTCATCTATGTGGTAATTTTATTTAATTCTATATTTACTTTTTGCACCAATTTTAATTGAATTAATATTTTAATTAATTATTTGTGATTTCATTTGATGGTTTATGCTTAGTCCTAGGGATTTTTGATATGCCATGCTTAAGAAATACAAGTAATATTTTATAAAATATACTTTGGCAAATAATAAAGTTAATATTCATTTTGTTTTGAATTATAATTGCCTAGAATTAATTTCTGAACCATTTAAGAAATGAATTTGGCCGAATCCTAAGCCCCAGTAACTCTCACCATTGTTAATATTTTATTGTATATATTTATTTATTTTTTATTAAGTCTAAAAAAATTATCCTTCACAAGTTCGAGTTTGAACGATATCCCTTACCACTACAACTACTACAACCACAGAAAAATATTTAATCATTTTGGCGCCGCCGACGCGGAATTGTGTTTAGGTAGAATTTTTTTTTTTAGATTTATTTTTCTTTGTTCTTTTTTACGTTCTTTGGGTATTTGTCTATGTGATACAGGTTTAGAGGCTTGGATCGAAAATAAAAAAGAAGAAGAAGTTGTCAAAGATTTTTGGCGATTTCATAAAGACTAGGAGCAAAGCTTAAAGCAAAAAAGAACGGAAAGAAGACGAAGGACTTTTTTTTTATTATAATTTTTTTAGATATTTTTTTTTTATTAATTTTTTTTTTTAGAAACTGTAATTAAAGTTTTTATTTTTGTAATCTTTTATTTTTGGACATTATTTTTTTTTTCCCGGACATTGAACACTGGACATTTTTTTAAAACCCTACGGAAGGGTTATATAATTAAAAAAAAAATATTATATAAACTGTGTGCAGGAAAGGACGACGATTACTATATCGTCTCGGCCCCTCGGGTTCGTACACGGCATAGGAGTCGTGGCCCGAGTCGACGACAACGGTTCATCGCCCGTCTGGTACGGGAGGTAAGTCCAATCGAAACACCCGCGAATCTCCTGCAAGCGGGTTACTGTCTGCCTTAAGGTGATAATTGTTTGAGGACGAACCGGACTGTCTTTATTTTCCTAGTAAAGGGCAAGGCCTGGCCTAAACAAGATAAGGGTTCGGATTTAATCACCGTTCTCTTCTTGCCCGCCTTAAGAAAACGAAACCGAACGCGAACCCAAGCTTAAAATTTGGAATAGAACGAGACCGATAGGGTAACGAGCTTAATAGGAAACTCGTTCGAAAAATATTGGTTGCTCTTTAAGCACACTCCAAAGTTCATGATGGTTTCTGTGAGTTGAATGCGTGACTGCGCCGCCTTGTGATAGCGGTGAGGCCTTGGGTATCAAAGCTCCACTGAGCTTCCCTCGCCTCAATTCAACTTACTTTGACTCCGATTGATTCCAGAGGGATTTGCTCAAATTGCAACGAATTCCCTTTCGAAAGATAGAAGCTGGTCTAGAAACAATCTAAGTGGAGCCATCATGCTTTTTGTTTGCTAGAAATCTTTAGGTTTGTTTTGGTGAAGTCGAGTCGGCCTTGTTTGTGGTTGTGTAGAATTCCCTTGCAATTAAGAATGTCGAGCTGGTATGATAGAAGCCAATACAATGAATATCGACCTGAATTTGAATATGGACATCATCCTTTTTATGACCATGTTGGGAATAGTGGTTGGGAACGCCATCCTTTGGAAGGATATGGGTCATACCCTGGTGAGCCCAATTACTATCCACACATGCATCAGTCTTACGAGCAAGAAGATTATAGTACTAGTTCTTCGTCTCTAGAGGAGACAATCAAACTATTGAAAACTAGTCCCTATTATGATCCTTCTGAACCTGTTCTTCCTATAGAAGAGTCTCTCAAACAATTAACTGAGAATACAAATAGGTTTGTGTTAGAAATGAATAAACAAAATGCACCCATGAGTGAACCTTTTATACAAAATACCATAAGGAAGCCATGTGAGTCGATTCAAAAGCTTTTATTAGAGGCCCAGAACAGAACTGCTCAAGATAGTCTTAATTTCCAATATAGTGTTTCCAATAGTACCCTTGAAAATGAGGATAGTTGTTTGCCTAATTTAGAGGACGAGGTTAGAATTGGTAACACTACTTGTTTTGATAAGGTTCGATCTTTTTCATGTTATTATAGTGATGATTATGATGAGGATAGTATTGATGAAGAACATGAAATATGTAGGCATAGTGATCAGGAATTTATTACTCCGATTGAGCCTTATAATGATAATGTTATTTCTAGTTCAAATCCAAATAATTTTAATAATTATTCACTTATTCAAAAGGACGAGGATTTGACTAGAGATACCACAGTTTTAGACGAGGATTACGAAGCCGATAATGGTCTAGAGGAACGAGTTTATTCTGAGAATATTGTTTTAGATTCTAGCGATTTAGAAACATTAGTCTTAGACGAAGAACATGAACTCGTAGAGATTTTAAATATGAGTAAAGATGCACCACCTGATAATAACTTAGAAGAATCAATTGACCATTTTCAAGAATCTAATGATCCAGAAATTAGGGAGATTGTGACTAGTCTATCTAGAGACACTGAAAACTCTAAGTTTGGGGGTGATTATCACCTTCATAGTGCCTTACCTTTAACTCTTAGAAAGGTCCCTCACTTGGGACTTGACATATGTGCCTCAACCATTTTACAAAATTACCTTCATACTCGTTTTCCCGAACCTAATGATGTCCAGGAAGAAGTTCAGTCGTTAGAAACCCATCCTCTGGTTGATGTGGTTTGCCCAGGCTATGATCCCCAGATTGATTTTGTTTTCCCACCAAATAGTATTCTTCCAAATGTGGGAACATATAGATTTCAAATGTGTCGAATATTAAGTTGTGAGACTAAACCTAAATGCCTTAGGAAATTAGAATCGATACATTTGCTTAAGAATGACCACTATTCTCACTGTGGTCAATTTTGTAAGTCATATCTGATTGACTTAGAGGATCCGCAATTATTTAGGTTATTACTTTGTGATTCCAAGTTCTTATTTGAGTTTTTCCAGACTCTAGGACCTAATAATTTGGATCCAACCTATGAAGAAACGCAACCAATGAAAATATTCTATTTAGACCCTTTCATAGAACCTGAACCACAATTAGCGATAGTTATCAGGAAACTAGGTAAGGGCATGCTAGTGTTGTTCATTTCATTGGTTCACTGTAGTTTCCTTTTGTCAGCTCTTTTGTGTTTTAAAGACCCACAGTTATTCCGGCTACTGTTATACGGTTCGAGTTGACTAAACCTTTCCTACGTCTGGCTGAAGACTTTAAACTTAGCACTTCTTGGGAGGTAACCCAATATTCTTGCGACACGGTAATATCTTTCCTTATCTCTTTTGATTCAAGTGGTAACAGTTTCTCCTTGTTCATGCTTTTAATTTTGTCTTTAGAACATTGAGGACAATGTTAGATTTAAGTTTGGGGGTATGGGAGAAACATTTTAATCGCATCTTTGAAACTTCTAGCGTCACATAATACCCGATTATCTAAGTTTACATACTTTTTCTCACCGAAAAGATAGAAATTGGAATGCTAGAGATAACAACCTATTGAGACATTAGAGAAAAAGACATTGAGATCCTTGAAATTCAGGAGAGAACTTGTTCCTTTTAGAGGGTAACCGTGATGGACCTAACCATTCATGATGAAAAGGAAAGTAGGTCAGAAGGAAATGCCAGAAAGACAGAGCAACCTCACAATGTAGTCTTAGTTACTGGATTACGACTCTCTTTCAGTAGAAACTTATCATCATCAACAAGCGGAGTGACAACAAAATCTATGAAAAAGTTGAAGACGTTTAAGGTTTAGAAGCAACAATAGAAAAGAATAATTCAAAAATCAAAGTTGAAGACTTAGTTACAAGAAGTACAAGAGCAAATGATATAAGTTGTTGAAGTTCATGATATCAAGACATCACAAGTTGTGAAGATCCAAGTTCTAGAGTCCTTCTCTCATGGCCATGTAAATTTTTGTCTTGTAAAAAAAAAAAATGAAAAATGAAATGAAAAAAAAAAAAAAAACATCATTACGTTCTTTTTGTTCAATAAGGCCATAGGGAAGAAGAAATTTATAAGTCAAGTAAGAAATCAAAGAGAAGAGTTAATTGCCAAGGTTCTATGAGGTTCGAGAGTTTATCATCAACAGTTGAAGACCGAAGAAGACGTTATTTCTACTGAGCACTGTGAGAGAGTCGAAGAAAGATGCATTTTGGTTGCTTTGTTAGTCTGCTTTCAATCTGGCACAAGATCTTTCTAGCACTGGTTTAACTCGTCACACGTAATTAGTCCAGCTGTGTAGCAGATGTCCCTCTCATCTTTATCCCTCTCCTAATCTTATCTAGCTGTAAAGCAGCGGACGCATCTTACAATGTTTATCTAGTTGTGTAGCGGATATCTCTTTATCTAGCAGTCGTGCGGATGTGTCTCCCCTTTTCTTCAGTCAGCTTTAGAGCTGACACCTTTAATTTCTCTGGCATTCTAGTTACTTGGAGATAGGTTGAGAATATGTATGTCCTTATAGCTCTTTGGATACTGGTGACCAATTAGAAGTCATGGTTTTTGTGGGTACACCTCTGTTAAACCCACCCGAGATTAACTCGGGTTTTATTTTTTTAGTTTTGCTCGAGGACTAGCAAATAATAAGTTTGGGGGTATTTGATAGACGCATTTATGTGTCTATTTTGTTCTCAATATTCTGTATTGTTAGACTCGATTAAGTACTTATTGTGTCATTTTGTGTTTTTGTAGATGTTTTTAGAGAAATAAGCCTTTGCGACGAAATGAGCTCGAAAAGTAGTGTTTTACACCCCAGGATAATGTACCGGAGGCACCTCAGAAATGCACCGGAAGCGTCCCAAAAATGTACCGGAGGAACCCAGAAAAATTATTATTTCCACCCCAAAATTACTATTTCCACCCCAATTGCTAAAGGGACACCCGTACAGGATTAGGGGGAGGTCATCTTCTTTATTTGAAAAATCAAAATTGGCGGGAAAAGCTTCCTTTCAACTGGCAGAATTTTCGATCCAATTTTGAAGGTGTTTTAGGGTGATTAAATGGCTGAAACTTGGTGAGATTGTTCCTAGGATATATATAAACATATTTCAAGCGTTTTGGTCGATCGAATTTGGCTAGAATCGGCTAAACAAGTCATCATCAGAGAACAGGGCAGTCACGGGTTTGAGAGGATTTTTGAGGGATTCGGACGTGTTATGATGATGCATGGAGGACTCTAGCACACTTTTGGGCCGTTTAGAAGACAATTAAGGTGATTTTTCAGCTGCATACGCGTGATCAAACAAAACAAGGAAGAAAATATTTTTAGAATATTTTTCTTTAAACCGAATAATGAAGGATTATATGGAGTTATTGCGAGGGATTAAATGCTGATGTTGGGTATAAATTAACTCCTTGGGTCGAGTAGAAGGTTTTCGAAAGTTTTGGGGGTCGAGAGGAGAGCTCAGGAGGCGTGAATCAAGAGTTTTCAGAACTCTGTTGCTGCTTCTCCTACTGCTCGTGAAGAACAGGGAAACGGGACGGTTTATTCATCCGTCGTAACAGTTTCTTCAACTGGATTGCAACATTTATCTACATTGTAACAGTTTCTTCATCCTCGTTTGCAACATTTATCTTTAGATTTGTAACGATTATCTTCAGCATAACAGTTGAGACTTGAAACAGTCGGTCTGTAACGCAAACGCGCTGTTGCAGATTTCCTGTTTCATTGTTTTCTCTTCTTGTTAATACCAATTGAGCTTAATAAAATATTTTGAGAGGTATTTCACCATGATGAGCTAAACCCCAACACTGGGGCGATGGAGGAAGCCTTAATTCATCTATGTGGTAATTTTATTTAATTCTATATTTACTTTTTGCACCAATTTTAATTGAATTAAGATTTTAATTAATTATTTGTGATTTCATTTGATGGTTTATGCTTAGTCCTAGGGATTTTTGATATTCCATGCTTAAGAAATACAAGTAATATTTTATAAAATCTACTTTGGCAAAGAATAGAGTTAATATTCATTTTGTTTTGAATTATAATTGCCTAGAATTAATTTCTGAACCATTTAAGAAATGAATTTGGCCGAATCCTAAGCCCCAGTAACTCTCACCATTGTTAATATTTTATTGTATATATTTATTTATTTTTTATTAAGTCTAAAAAAATTATCCTTCACAAGTTCGAGTTTGAACGATACCCCTTACCACTACAACTACTACAACCACAGAAAAATCTTTAATCAACCACTCCCAGATATTAGATTTCATGTTGTCTGCAAACAACCAAATTACGCCAAAGTTATCTAAAAAATATTTCCAAACCTTTCTTGTTTCCTTACAATAAAGGAATAAATGTCCTTGAGCTTCTTCACCACTACCACAAAAGAGAAATTTATCTGAATCCACAACTCCATCCTTTAAATCTTGTCTAAAGTTGTTAGAGGATAGCTCGATTGAACCCACCAAGCTTTGATATGTCATGTTTGGTTGTCATATTTTAGTATCAAACTCATCTAGAGTCGCTTGATTAAATACTAGAGTCAACTTCGTTTAGGTTAGACTAGAAAGTTTAGGAATGTTAAGACATACAAGTATTACTCCGAAGACCTGAAGAATGTGAAGAAGTAGCGAACTACAACGACGACATCATCCTTCCACTTGAGGTTAGTAATATTGACTTGAACTATTTCATTCCTAACGTATCTTTCAAGTCGTGCTATATTGAAAATATAATTGCGAAATTATATATAATGTACATATTGTATAATACTCAAGTGATGTGACATGATCATACTAACATGATTATAGTATTAGGGAATTAGACTACGAAGTATAATACTTATCTTTTGAACTTCGTAGATATGACATCGACATAATCTTGTATATATTGTTATGATTATGTGAATGGGTTATGGTGAAGATTTCATCCTAGGTAACAATGTTTTACATTTGTTTAAAGGAAGTACATTCATGAACTTGCTTTATGAATCGAAAGGGAAATCCTTAGGCTTATTGGTTCGGCTATTCATTGCAAATCTTTGGATGACCAATATGTGTGAGATGGTAGAAACCGATCTTAACTTAGGTTACGTATCTTGGTATAACTAATCACAATGCCTGACTTATGATTTGGTATGAGTAGTTTTTATTAATTGGTGTAACCGATCCTAAGTAATCACCATGTGATGGTATGATCGATCCTTATAATTGGTGTGACCGATCCTATAGTAATTGGTGTCACCGATCATGAGTATGTGTAATCGATCCTTGTAATTTTTGTAACCAGTCCTAGTAACTGGTGTAACCGGTCCTGGTAATTGGTGTGGCCGATCACAAGTGATACCATATGTAGATGGAACTGATCCTTGTAACTGGTGTAAACGATCCTAGTGACCGGTATGATCGATCACAAGTATTTACATAATTAGGCATAACCGATCCTAGTGATCGGTATAACCGATTGAACCCATGTACGTGAGTTGGTATTTGATCAATCACATAGTAGTCTTGGAATACAGGAGAACCAATTTTAAACTTGTTTGGAAGTGTGGTATAACCTATTCCAAGAATGCAAATCCATGTAAATATGAAATAAGGATTTGCAGTAAAAATATGCCAACATACTTTGAACACGAACAATAACTTTTATCATTTATTGTTCAAAAATATTCCTTAGTACTCAAGGTGATCCTGTGCCGAAATAAATTGAGAATCTTTTAATTCAGGTTTTTGGTTTTACATGCATTAATTACCAACAATTAATGTCTAGCTCTAGAAAATAAAAATCAGTAATGTGCATTTACTAGTTGGACATTTTCTCTTGGGAGATTTTGGAAATATTGGACAATCATTTATTGGAATTATGAAAACCGAATTTTGCTATTCATTGCATATCTTGAGAATATTTTCGGTTTTGGAAATTTCTTGGTGTCCAAACATCCTTGGTCTATAAATACCTAAGTTTTCATTTATAACAAACTATCCTAAGAGCCAAGCAAACTTCATTTCTTGTTGTTTCTGGTGGAGTCGTCTATTCGGAGAGGAAAGTATCATAATTAGGTGAAATCTCCTACGACCGCTCGTTTAAAAACTTATGTGGGATCAAGAAGATCTACGAGTACCGTTGGTGGGAAAATAGATAATTACAGTGTTATTAGTTTTCGATTGATTTAACTGACTAACGATTGTTGAAAATTTGATTGCACCTAGTTTGTTTATTCTTTGGAATCTTCTCTTATGATATAAGATTCACTCAAACTAGATCGAAGTATCGATGGAATCTTAGAACTGTTGTTAGATCCAAAGACATCTTGTGATAATCCATATTGTTAACAGACTCCATTATGTGCGTGATTGATCACAAGAGATTCAAGTGGTGTTGTGCGGGTTATTGAAGATTAAAGAAGATTTGAAGACGAAGAAGATTTATTATTGGTTTTCGTATCTTGTGAATTGTGTGCACAAACCTTGATCTGCTAGGATCCAACTAGAATCATATATATTCGATTAATTAGTTGCCTGAGATCGACATTCTCAATATATCTCTTTGAGATTTATTTTGATTGAGTGCGAATCTATACTTGAATATTTCGGTAGTTAAAGTTAGATTGACCTAACCAGACAAAGGAGTTTATTAGATTAAACAGAAGATCCTTTGTCAATGACTCATATATATCTTGTAGCAAAGATTGATTAGAGTGGTTACCAAACAGATTCTTCCTTTGTTGTTTGCAATACGATCCAAAGGACTTGCTATTCACGTGCGTGACTCTAGAAGTCGAAGGCACAGGGATACTGAGGGAACTAAGTAGCTAGGGGTAGTCTGTTTTGTCTCAACTATACGAAGTTTGTTTCGATTTTATATAACGGCTTGATTCTGAGAGTATTCAAAACTGGACTAGCTAGGTCCCGGGTTTTTCCTACATTTGCGGTTTTCTCGTTAACAAAATCTTGTCGTGTCTTTTACTTTGATTTCCGCATTATAATTGTTTATTATAATAAAGTAAAACACACATATGTTAACTCCGGATAGTGATCCTATAGAGTTTGGTCATTATCGAACCTATCATCAAGTAGCACACTTTAATTGTCATACCGTCTCTATCTTGTATCCATAGTCAATCACACAAGTTATCTTGTTGTCGTATTGTCTCAATCTCGTATCCATAGACGATCACATAAAGTGTGAATACCGAAGTTGTTGTATTGTCTCGACTTTATCCATAGACGATCACACTTGGTAAGATGACTTATAGGTTGAAACAAAAAATTGTGGTTTATTTGGGTACTCTCGTCTTTTCAAAAGTAGGAACACCTTTATGACATAGAGTTCACACTAGAAATGAAACTTTCAAAGGAATCTTAGGGTTTCTGTATTTGTTTATGAGGAAAGATAATGAAACCATACACATCCAAAGAATTGTAACAATTAATTTGCCACCAAGAAATCTTGACCAAAACCCCTTCTTCTATCATTATCCTCAATACAATTATGAATCGACGTAGAAAAATCTTCCAGCACTCTTGAATAAGATGTGCTACTTGCCTAATTTCCGCATCATTCAGGTTTCTCTTGAAATCAAAATTCCAATGACTAGATATAAGTTGTTATATATTTGCAAGGCACCGATCGTACCATCTTGAGTGATTACTTAAGATCGGTTTCACTAATAAAAGTCATACCAATACATAAGTCAGGCCTTGTGAATAGTTTACCAAGATACATAAACAAGTTTATGAGCGATTATACTAAACACACATATTGGTAATTCAAAATAGATTTGCAATGAATAACAATACCAATAAGCCTAGCGATTTCCCTTTCGATTCATAAAACAAGTTTATGAACTTACTTCCTTTAAACGAATGTAAAACATTGTTTCCTAGGATGAAATCTTCACTCATACCCATTCATAATCACAATAACATTCATATGATCATGTCGATGTCTTATATACAAAGTTTAATGGTTAAGCAATAAACCTCGTATTGTATTCCTTAATACTATGTCTAACTAGAGTTTCATACACAGCTTCGCAGTTATGTATTCAATATCCACGACTTGAAAGATACATTAGGGAAAGAAACAGTTCGATTCAAATATTACTAACCTCAAAAGGAAGGATGATGTTGTCGTTGTAGCTCCATACTTCTTCACAATCTTCAAGTCTTCATGTAATACTTGTAAGTCTCATATCCTAACACTTTCAGGCTAACCTATACGAAATTGACTCTAGTATATAATCAAGCGACTCTTTAAATGAGTTTTGATTCACTAAAATGTGACAACCAAACTTGACATACCAACGCTTGGTGGGTTCAACCAAGCTATGATCTAACAATCTCCCCCTTTTTCAATTTTAGTGACAAAACTCTTACATCATATGGATAAACAAATTACAAAAATTCATTATACACATACGCTTGATTCCAAGTTCAACAACACAAAACCTGCATTAAATTCAATCCTTAAAAGCCGTTGTTGACATCACAATAACAAAGCTAATACTCCCCCTAAAGGTGAGATAAGTAGATTTTCAATCCGCACGTCTTTGTTATTTCAATGTAGTTCTTCATAACTACATATCATATGGTATGTGACTCCCCCTTAGTCTATGCTTGCACTCTTTTCGTTAGAATAAACGTTTTAGCACAAATGTTCTTTCCCTTAGTGATACCAACTCACAATAAGTCAATATCACTTGTTTACTCCATATATTTATCCCCCTTTTTGTCACAAAATGACAAAGAAATGAAAAAAAAAATAAAGGACAAACTGAAAGGATGTTACAAATCTCACAAAGAGAATTTGGAAACCTATAAGAGTTGAGCACGAGGGTTTTACACACCATTTAACAAGACCTCGAATACCAATCTATTAAAATCATATATTGTCCCAACTTGGGATGCATTAGATTCCACACTTTTCCATAAATTTTATGGCTTGAATTTCACAGGGAGATTTGTACCTAAAGGTGTCTATACGGTATTGCTTCGTTTCTATTTTTAGTAAAACGATATGTTTAATCTTATCCAAGTAAATGATTACTAAAAATAAAGTTACATGATTGCTAAAAATGAAGTGACGTAAAGTTATAAGAAAGTTTAATTAAACAAAGTTATCCATAATTAAGATAATCCATTGACTTCGCAATCTTAAATAGTTATGGGGAATTCATTTCAAAATTAAATTATCTAACAAGTCGTCACTATATGTATATAATGGGAAAGACATACTTAGTTTTTCATGATAGTCACGGCATATCTTTGTGGCATTGGATGTCGCGTTTGAGAATCTTTTTGTTATATAAAAGGCATAATATTTTTGTGGCATTGAATGTTGCGTTTGAAAAAACTTCATTGTTATTTATGATGTAACAATGCAAGTTCCCAATTTACTCCTCTTTTCCAAATCCTTTTCGCAATTAAGTTGACTTGTATTCCTTCATCCGCGGAGTTTAAATTGATGTCCTATTAAATAACGAAGTTCCAATGTCAAGACTATTTTCTCTATATATAACTTTATTAATGTTGCATAAAATCATCGCAGCTTAGTTAATGTGAAACGGAGATACGTAGATCTAGGATTATTTTTAATATAACTGTTGAGATAAGATAAGCATAAATTAGGAAGATAAAGGAAAATTTATAAAACTATAATTATTTTATTTTAAAAAAAAAAAGAAAAATGGGTTTTAACAACCCATAATTTATTAAATTACCTCATTAGAATTGAGGTTTGAAGGGATACATAATGATGGAGAATCACCATTCCACAAATTGGAATCATGGTAACATCAATATCAATTACATCAATAGAAAACAGAAAGAAAAACCTAGTACTAAATTTACAGATTTCGGAACTTAAAGAAATAAAAACCAAAATTGTGCTTATTTACATTATGTCGATGAAATTGACATTCTTCTAACGATTATGAATTCAAACGATTTTGATTCTTAATCATTAACATCGTATAGGTTAAATGCTTCTATATAAAGGAAGTAAGATGCCCAAAATAATATCATCACGATCAATCTCGGTCTAAAATGGAAAGTTAGGGTCACTGGGCATATGTTTGGGTTCAACTGGGAATTGCCTTCAGCGCTAACAGTGAGGAACTTATTTTTTTTAGTCTAGCTAGACGGGAATAAAAGTCTGAGTATCACTCTTAATTAGGAGAATCAATTGATTTGAAACCTTAATCAAAGTTTGAAACGAGCAAATTTTATCTACTGATCTGATGAGAAGTTTTTTATTTCCTAAGCAAAAGCACCTTAATTAATGAGCAACTAAGACTTGGATGGGTTAATAGATCCAAAACCTGCTCCGACAAAATTAGTTCACATTTTTTACTTTCTTCCCAATTTTAGTTTTACTACTGCCGGTCTGCCACCTATAAACAAAAGATTAATTCAACCCAATTGCTCAAATTAGTTGAGACCCTGAGTCTTGCCAACCAAAATCCAGTGAAGACAGTTTTTGCTGCTCGAGAGTAAAGGAACATGAGAAAAATTCAACTAATAAACACAAAACACAAACATATATATTTCACTATACTTTTTTTTTTTGCAGTCATATTTCATTACTTTTCTTACAAACAACACACGATATGTCGGATGTTACATTCAAACAAAGGTATTCATGCCAAATTATGCTTTCTCTTGTCAAGGGGAGCTGGTTCGCGATTTAATATTGGGCAACAAATGCAAACCATTTGCCAAAATGATCAACCAGAAGAGACATTGCTTTTATGCGTGACTATTAATTTGCCCCATGTATATGGCCGGGACAATGTTTAGATGGATTTTCTTATTTACCGTAAGACCAAAAGCTTCGGTCATGTCAAGGTCCTCTCTTTTGTCACCGGCAGGAAGTTCCCAATTGAAATAGTACAAGAGGTTGGCAAGACTGTACTCAACAACTGTGATACCAAAGAATATTCCTGGACACCCTCTTCTTCCTGACCCAAATGGAATGAATTCAGACTCTCGGCCCTTAAAATCGATCGGGTTGTTCATAAATCTCTCAGGGCGAAACTCTTCTGGGTCGTCCCAAAGTTTAGCATCCCTATGAATTGCCCATGCGTTGATAAAAACTTTTGTGTGGGACGGGATATCGTAACCTGCTATTTTGGTACTCTTTGATGATTCTCTTGGAACTAAAGTAGGTATAGGCGTATGAAGTCGTAAAATCTCTTTAACAATGCATTTTAGATAGTCCATGTGATTAATGTCCTCCTCTTCTAACTTACGTTTGCTCCCCACTACTCTTGTCACCTCATCTTGAGCAATTTTCATCACTTTTGGATTCTTTAGGAGCTCCGCCATTGCCCACTCTACAGTTGTCGCGGTAGTATCAGTTCCACCCACAAACATATCCTGTTAGAAACCATAGAGTAACTGGATTGAGTTAATTAGTTAATAAGTATCCTAGGAAAAGATTAGAGGAGATGAGAGGTCTTACCAGGATTATTGCTTTGATATTATTACGAGAAACACTTGGGTTATCCTTCTGTGAAAGGAGTAGAATATCCGTTAAATCTAGTTTGTTAGTATCTTCTACTTGTCCATGACCATCCTGTGATTTGGAATGACGAAGGAGATGCTCGTTAATGACTTGGTCGAAGAAAGCATCGAGTTCTTGAGACACTTTCTTAAGCTTACTAGATAATCCGGTTACACCATCCATCCAACCAAGAGATGGAAAGTAATCACCAAAACTAAAAGCTCCGAGCAACCTTAAAACCTCTCTTGACAGTTGACCAAATTTGTTTTCATGAACATTTTCATACTTAGCACCAAAAGCACACCTAGAAACTATGTTGTTTGATAGAGTCAGCAGTAATTTACTAAGATTAATTACTACTTCTCCCTATTCCCTTGATGAACATGAACACAATATTTTCTGGATCATAGCATTGACTTCTTCTGCTCTGAAATTCTTGAATGAATGAACCCTCTTTACACTCAATAGCTCTAGAACGCAAATTTTTCTCACTTGCCTCCAATATTCGCCATAAGGTGCAAAGCCAATATCAGTACATCCATAAAATAGCTCATTTGCGGCAGTAGAAGAAGGTCTATCTGCAAAATCAAGATCTTGGTTTTTCATTATTTCTGTAGCCATATCTACAGATGAAACTACGAGGGTTGGCGATTGACCCAAGTGTAAAAACATCAACGGGCCATATTTTTGAGAAAGATCTCGGAAGGATCGATGAGCTAGTGCTCCTACTTGATGAAGGTTACCTATTATCGGAATCTTGGGTGGGGAAGGTGGTAGTTTATAAGTATTGGATGTTTTTGATAATGAACAAACTCGATGAAGTAAAACAGACAAAGCAAGTATTAGAAATGAGAGTGATAGTATGCGTAAGTTTGAATACTCTGTTGCTTCTCTTAACCAGTGCTGAAGCAATACAAGGAGAGAATCCATCACTTGCTAATTGCGTTGTAACGATTTTTGATGATATTGAACCTAGAAATTTATTTGTTTATATAGACAAGTTAAGATCCTATGTTGACTTGGCCCTCCATGAGAAAACGCCTTTTAGACAGAGAGGGAAGATGTTACTTGAAAAGGACGAATATGCGAAAGCTACAAAATTTACGAAATAGGAAAATTAAAAATCACAGGTAAACAATAATTGGTTCTATAACACAAGCTATATACTAGTATATATTTATAAATCCAACGATTTTTAGTATATTTTGATTCTATACTAGAAAGTCATTGATTCTATATTATCGTTTGATATTGTTAATCCATGAAAGTTTTGGTTAAAAACTTGTTGAAATGTATAAAATTGAATTTCTAAACTCAACCAATGATGCTTGAGAATTACCGAAGGCCCAAAACTCAACTAATTGTTGTTATTGTTCACGTAGATATTTCACATTACATACAGTCAGTGGACAAAATTTCAATCACCAATTCATGAGCGGCAATTTAATGCAGTTGTAGGAGTTAAATTCTGCTATACATTCTACAATTCAATCAGTCTATGATCGTCTATGGATTCTTCGTCATCTCCACATCTTTTGCGGAGTCGACGTATTCCAGATGAAAGAGTGTGGGAAGAAGTCTGGAAACTCACCTGCTTGGCTGATTCTACTCTATGTGATGCCGACGTACTCTATGACCAACGTTACATATAATTTTCTGGGAACATTTTTTTTTTTTTTTGCCACATGATTCTTTTTTTTTTTATATTATTGAAATATGTTAATATCACTTTCAAATAAGATTGTGAAATCTTTTTATTTGTTTTGAACAAAGGAAACGGATCTACCTCAGACAGATCGATGAGTTTGACACATTACCTCCGATAGATTGATAAGTTCGATTTGTTTATGGTTATATTGCAAAGACCTTCTCACAATAATTGAAATTACTGTTTAATTATAAGATATATAGCACAGTCTGCGGTAATCAGCAAATGATGAACCTTAATATAATCGAAAGCAGATGGAAACAGGTTATTAAATATAATCAGAGTGGTTGTCATAAGAAATAAGGAATGATATACATCAAATTTCCGGCCGTATATCATCAATGGGCGCCGTGTGCTCTTGTTCCAAGGCATTCAAATTGTTAGAAATCCTCCGGCCTAATTAACATCAAAAACCGGCTTATTAAGCACATGATTTAGATTTGGGTGTCTTGAGGACTAATGCTTATAGCCTGTTTGGATACCAGAAACAGAAGTGTTTAATAAGTTAGTTTGGCAATTGGGTGACTTAAAAAGTTAAAAAAGCTGATACGCAAGTTTGGCAATTGGGTGACTTAAAAATATTTGCTATTAATGATGATCATTGCTATCTTCACACTTGTTTCTGAATACTACGTCTATAATACAACAACAAAAATTGGTAGAGAGCATAAATAATGTGTTCTTCTTAAAAGTTTTAACGATTGTTCAGGCAGCAGCTTAATTTTCTTTTCGGCAAGAAAACAAGTGGTTCATGCATTTTTACAAGCACTTGATGTGCATCCTATAGGTGATACAGGCATGAGTCTGTTGATCATTCCTTTGCCTACCATGTCTCCTTCCCTGCATTCAAACAATCCACATTCACTAAAATCATTCAAGCGTTCTTTCAGTTCATGCACTTGATCAAAATTCAAGACAAACCACACATACATACATCTTCCAATCGACGGCAACATCACAAGTTTTTGATATTTTCAGGGGCGGAAATCTCTTACAAAAACCCCTTGTTTTTCTCGGTAAAACCCTTAATCCTAATTACAAGAACACCATTGATTTCCCGGCAACAATACTCACCAAAATTCATCTATCACACTCTCTCATCATCTCCATTCAATCCACAGTATACCTTACCAAAGAAAATCCTAAATTGAGTTTAGCAAAAATTAAATTAGAAGCTCTAATTAGTTCCTGATTCATAGTAACCTCTCTGTATGTACTCACCTTAATCGACTCATGTAATACTATTCCATTTGTTATTCCCAATTTGATCCGGCGTTCAAAACTCATTCTGTGATTTAATTATAATAAACGACGATAGAGTAGAGAAAGAAGGAGAGATTCAGATAACCCATATTGCAATAATTTAATTAGTTAACCATGTGAGATCTTTCTCATGATCATCGTTCTCATACCTTTTTTTTTTTTTGCTCGAGTCGTTCTCATGGTCGAAGGATTTCAATATGGGTGAACTGTGAAAAGGAGAACCGATTGAAAAAGAATAAAAGAAAAAAAAATAATACAGAAACCGAGGAGAGAAGTTGCTTTCTTCAGAAGCGAGAAGCAAACTTTTTTTGCTTCGGCCAGAAATGCCTTTTCTACTTATAAGTTGCTTTTAGAAGTCGTTTATTTTTGCACATCCATTCATGCTTCCGGCTTTTCAACTTAATTAAGTTGAAAAGCAACTTCTTCGTGAGTTGCCAAACAGACTATTAATATCTCCCATGAGAGTTGAGTATTGTGTATGGTCTTAAAATGACGCTTTTGTCCCTTATTCAAATTTCACCATTTACATTTGTATTCAGGCCATTATGTCGAATTTTCATCGGTATTTACAACCATTTGTGGATAAAAATATAACACCACTCTGCACGTTTTCGATAATCGATATTTGGTGAATCATGATAATAAAGAAGGATTTGGTGGTAGTGATGGGTCAGTAATTGAAGGTTTAGATGACGGTCCCAATCGTATTATTTTGGAGGAAAAGACAATCAGGATCAAGAAGATAAAAAAAAAATAGTAGATGCAGAGGAAAAAGGAAACCACCCAAAAATGCAGGATGGTTTATGAAAAGATTTAGGTTTCAATGTCAGGGTATGTTTGAAAAGGAATGTGATTCCAAGCTAGATTGTAGTCTCATTTGCAAAGCTTCAAAGAAAGCAAGCTTGCGAGTCTACGTGTCCTAGATAGGTCAATTATAAGCTTTAAAATAGCATTATCTTGTTTCACTAAAATTAAAATTGGGCCTATTATTATGGTGAAAAGTTTTGGTGATTCATTATTTGGATAGATCTCAATTGTATGTATTTATTTTTTGATTTTTTCCAAAAATAAATAAATGAGTCAAATGAAAATGATATTTTTGTATTTTTAGCATAATGTTCTTTGTTCTTTGCGGGTTGATGAAGAACGGTTAATTTATTTCAAGGCAGAAATAAGGGGTTTAACATGTTGAGAGCGCAAATGTTCTAATATTATTTGTTCTTTATAGATTGACGGAGGTGGGCTAATTCGATTTTAAAAATATTTGAGTCCAAAAAAAATAAAGGAATAGAAAGTATGAGTATAAAAATATGATTTTTACATAGTTATAGCGTTTAATTGGTAAATATTTTTTGTTTTTGTTTTTTTTTTAAATAGAATTTTATTGCTTATTGTGCTAATGTATTGTTGTCTTTTTCCAGAAAACTACAAATATCATAACTAAAATGTTCATACAATTCAAAACCTATACTAAACTGTTCAAATTTGGATTTGATTTATACATCTCTCATTATGGTTTCTTGCCACATCAATGATGTAATAGGTTAAAAAGTGATGGCTGGAAGATGCAAGATATCAAATGCCTCTTGGTTAGGTTCAGCAGTACTCTAGATAACGACTAATGAAGAACCTGTAATGACCAGAACCTTCAACGATTTTATCCCCACTTAGTCATTGACGTTATCCGATAGTGTGGTTTTTAATGGGCGTCGTTGTGGTTATCCATCATCAGCTTCCTTGAAGGTTATCCATCTCTGGATTATTTCTACCCAGACACGGTTAACTGCAGAGCTTTTTTCCAATTTTGGTGCCAATTATGCTGAAAAAGCATCAGTGTTAGGAACGAACAAACCATTATTTATATTCATTCGTTGAGTCTTACCTTCCCAATCGGGTTATTAATAATAATACCACCACCTTAAATTGGAGCCGTCCTCGGCTCCCAAATATATTAAAGCCAAAATCTCAGACGTTACATGCGTCCCATGAGACTGTCCTCACTTAGCTATTGCGGTTATCCGGCAGTATGGTGTTTTCAACAAGCACCGTTGCGGTTATCCAACAACAGTTTCCATGGAGGTCTCTATCCTTGGACTATTTCCGCCTTAACACACTTAACTGCAAAGCTTTTTTCCAACTCTAGAGCCAACTATGTTGAAAAATCCTCGTGTTACGAAATGACAAACTATTACTTAATATTTTATTCGACGAACCCTACCTGCCGAATCGGGACGTTACAGAACCAGACATTGTCTTTCATGGGTTTACTCATGTAAATTATTGCATTACCATCATATAAATAGCCTTGCACGATTACAATCTTGATCAACTAACTTGTTGAATCAGGAAGATATTTTTGCCATTTTTCCGTCCCCGTCTTTACATCCTACATGGATGCTTTAGGTTGTTTACTATATTGTAAAACTACTAAATAAGGATTACAATGCCCCCTCTGTATCCTATATGGATGCTTGGGTTGTTTATTGTACACACTTCTAATTAATGGTTACATGCCCCTAAATAAGGGACCCCTCCAATTTGTTTCTAATTGGAATGGGTTTTGCAATCAATGATATAACTCGATTCTTCCAGCAATAGTTCATCCAAAGAAGAAGAGGGAGAGCCCGAGAAGGTGGTGAGCGCTCCGTCCGAGAATACGTGGCTCAGGAAGAATTACACTTTCCATTGCCAGCAGATGGGGTATCATACACAATTAGTGAGATCACGGTCACCCCCATTCTGAAACGCGCGTTGAAACTGAGAGGCCTCAGTGATGGTCAGCGCGTTTTCCCCTTAGATGACGTCTTGGTTCCACGCCTCCTCAATCCTTTTGTATTACCCTACCCCGCGTATCCTGGATGGCTTATGTATCCTGAGGTAGATACCTTGGACACTTTTTCATTTAAGAAGGTTCCGCGAGCGGCTATTCACTGTGGTGATTATAATCTCTCTTCTATTGAGATCCGTTCTTCATCCGCAATGCCCGCCATATGGCCGCATTGGACGTCTTGCATCCGTCCCAATCCGGACCATGCAGCTATCCTTCGTTTAGCGGGTATCGATGAAGCTATAAAATCGTCTCTTAAGTGATAAGTGGTTAGGTGTAGGCGCGACATGACGCGGATTTTTTTGTCTTTGGATGTCTCCTGTCCACACCTTGTCCTTTGCATGGGGGAAGCCACCGTGGTTCTAGCGGACATGGTTGCCCTCACGGAACTGCCCGCCCATGGAAGTCATTCGTACGAGGATCCCGCTGTCTATGCGGATCTAAATGATGAAGAAAGGAAGTTGTGGGCTTATCTGTTAGATTGTAAAGACAATTCCTGCAATGAGTGGGTGAGAAAAGATCATTTTCTAGCTCGGAAGGGGGGTAAAGGAAAAGCTGCGAGTGTAGGAAAAGAGGAGCGGTCATCAGTTGCTGCCAAAGGCAAAGCTAGAACAGTCAAGGATAAGAAGCCTTCTCCATCGTTCCCCGAAGGGGAGTGTTTACTTGCTAGCTCCATTCGCGCTTATGAAGCAATTCATGGTTCGGCGCAGGTGAGTCCTGAGATGGTTATCAAGCGCAACAAACGAGCCTCCTTCCCTCTCTGGGTCAAATATTAGGCTCGGCGGATGGTTAATAAAAAGGTTATCCCCCCCCTTGGGAGAGAGGATAATCCCTCGCTGAGTTAGCGGCTTACATTTTATTCTAGCTTTTTCATGATGTGTTTGAGTATAGTCCTCAGGATACCATCAAGAGCAAGCTTGTGCCGATGGTCGTGTTGTTGTCTAGGGGTGTTTCTTTTCCTGTTGCACCTATGTTCTTGGGTGGTCTATATCGTCACTTGGATATGTTCTGTCATGATGTTCGCATAGTTAATGGGGTTCACAAGGTTGAGACTTATATTCCCGCTTCTTTCTTGCAAGCGTGGTCTTGGGAACACCTCCCCGAGTATGCTCTTGATCCTCACATGTTAGCAGTTCAACGAGAGGAGGATTGAAAAGACGAGGGTGCCCAAATATACCTCAATCTAAAAAAATTCCACCTATAAGTCATTTCTCCGAAAGTGATTGTCTATAGACTGAGTCGAGACAATACAACTAATCGGTTCACACTTCGTGTGATCGTCTATGGATACGAAATCGAGACAATACGACAACAAGATAACTTGTGTGATTGACTATGAATACAATATCGAGACAATACAACAACGAAGTATGTTTACTTGATAATAGGTTCAGACTTAACCAAACTCTAAGGATGGTCTATCAAGTAAAATAGGAATTAACGTTTGTGTAATTTACTTTAAATTACAAGAAAAACAATTATAATTGCGGAAAATAAAAGTAAATGACACAGCAAGATTTTGTTAACGAGGAAACCGCAAATGCATAAAAACCCCGGGACCTAGTCCAGAATTGAATACTCTCAGAATCAAGGCTATACAAAATCAAACCAACTTCGTATAGTTGAGACCAAGCAATTAAACCTATAGTTCACCTAGTTTCTCAGTATCCCTGCGCCTCCAACTTGTATATAAGACGCACTTGGAACAATTTCTTTGGTTCGTATTCCAAACAGTAAAGGAACAAAAAATCTGTTCGGTAACAACTCTTTTCAAACAACATGATATGAGTCTGACAAAGGCTCTTTCGTTTAACCAATAAACTCCTTTGTCGGGTCCTTAGATCAATCTATCAACAACTACCGAAGTAATTGTTAGACTATG
Source organism: Papaver somniferum (assembly GCF_003573695.1). NCBI lineage: Eukaryota > Viridiplantae > Streptophyta > Magnoliopsida > Ranunculales > Papaveraceae > Papaver > Papaver somniferum. The sequence continues at coordinate 32,540,262 of NC_039361.1, read as the reverse complement.
CAATCAATACTATTAATCATAAAGAAGTGTATTGATGCTGATCTACTCAACTAATCAATCCAATCTATCACAAGGATAAAACGATTATAGTTGGATCCATTTCCAGACGAAACAAGTATTGCGTACACCAAAGATTATGAACCCAAAAAGTCTTCTTGTCTTCAAATCTTCTTTAATCTTCAATCAGCACCTGCACACAATGAAATTGAATCTCTTGTGATCAATCACACACAGAACGGAGTCTGTTAATGTTGGATAATCACAAGACGTCTTTAGATCTACAAACAGTCTAAAGATCCCCGTCGAAACTTCGATCTAGTTTGAGTGAATCTTATATCAGAAGAGAAGATTCTCAAGCCTAAACAAACTAGGTGCAATCAAAGTTCAACAACCGTTAGTCAATCAAATCAATCGAAAACTAAAATAAACCGTAATTATCTAGTTCCCCACCAACGGTTCTAATAGAGCTTCTCAATCCCAAAGAATTCTTTAAACTTGTTAGAGCATTGCTCGGTCAAACTCGCATGCGTTGCTATCTCAAGCATGTTTGTCAATGTTAGTGATCAAAACTATAAGTCTTGATTTCTATCCTACTATAGCTAAGGTCTCGGACTAGGATAGAAAGTGTAGTTGAGCTCAAGAACTCCATGGAAATCATCATACAAGACGAAGGACTACTCAAGGAACTGGTGGATCTTCATCGACTAAAAGGTATATGGAGACTTGAACTTATCTATCACTCAAAAGTCTATCTACTTTATCTCTTATTCTTGAGACAAAAGTCGTTTTGGTATATAGACTTTGATTATACACATTTGCTATTTCGAGCCGAGTTTATCTCGCCTATCTATTTCTCGAAATATGTGTTGGTAAGCTTTTACTTTGGCCAAGTTTATCTTTAGCTAGTAACGAAAGTCATGTTATGTTTCAATCACTTTGAAAATTGCTCTAACGAAAAATGGTTTGTGAATATCAACTATATAACGTTCTCTGAGAATGTTTCAATGATTGAAATGAGAGTTTAGATTATATAACCATTGGTGGATATAAGCATTATTGTGGAAACACATATATGTATAAGTCCTTATTCCTTGAACCGAAGTTTGCGAACTTTGTTGATCAAGAGAACCGGAATAGTGGCGTGAGCTAACTCCGCGAACTCAGTCTGCGAACTGGCAAAAGTTCTCAACCCGAGAAAACCTGCTGGAGTTTGTGAACTCCTTCCGGGAACTTAAGTCCGCGAATCCATTCCGCGAACTTGAGTTATTTATATCTAAAAACGGTTGTTTGTTAACTTATTCATATTAACTAAGGAATGCTAAATGCAAACCGTGGCTATATAGTTCATGAACCGATTCGAGTGAATCAAATTGTTTTTGCTTCAATTGTGTCTTGTGTAGTTACATAAGATTTCCTTGCAATTGAACAACTCTCTAACTAGTTCATTTGAGTCATTTAAACTAGTTATGGTGAAGAAGAACATGATTGATATGAAAGTGCTCATATGGATAACCATTGGTTAACTATTGTTGAAGCAAAAAATGTTCATGTTTGGGTACGGTTACATAAACTCAAAATAGTACATTTCATTTGTGTGTAACATGCTAAGTTTTCGATCTAACGGTTGAGAAATATTATCTTGAATCTAATCAGGTTTTCATCTCACGGTGAATATTGAATGCTTTGTTACCAAGCTAACATTGATTGCAAATCCTGATTTGAAAGACTATATAAGGGAGAACTCTAACAAATGGGAAACCGAATCCCCACACCTTACGTGTGATACTAGTTGTGTAAGATTGAGTCGATTCTCCTTTAACCTTTGGTTTCTTCTCTAAACCAGGTTAACGACTTAAAGACTTCATTGGGATTGTGAAGCCAGACCGATACTACTTTCTCATAGTTGTGTGATCTGATCTTGCTGATTCTATCGTGTTGAGTACAATCATAACGATTGGCTTGAGAATGATATCTCTGATAGGCAAGATAGAAAAGTAATCACAAACATCTTCGTCTCATCGTTGGTGATTCCGCAATATCTTTTTTCGCTGCGTCGATTAAGATTATTGTGAGGTGATTGATAATACTAGGTTGTTCTTCGGGAATATAAGTCTGGTTTATCAATTGGTTCCTGTTCACCTTTATTTATCAAAAGACAGAACAAAAACTCGTAGGTATATTCGTGGGAGATGGATTTATCTATTCTGTAGACTTTTCTGTGTGATACAGATTTGTTTATTAAAGTCTTCGACTTTGGGTCCTAGCAACTCTTAGTTGTGGGTGAGATCAGCTAAGGGAATCAAGTGTGTAGCATTCTGCTGGGATCAGAGACGTAGGAGCATAAATGTACCTTGGATCAGTGTGAGATTGATTGGGGTTCAACTACAGTCCAGACCGAAGTTAATTTGAAGTAGGCTAGTGTCTGTAGCGTCTTAATATAGTGTGTGTTCAATCTGGACTAGGTCCCGGGGTTTTTCTGCATTTGCGGTTTCCTCGTTAACAAAATTCTGGTGTTTGTGTTATTTCTTTTCCGCATTATATTTTCTTGTATAATTGAAATATCACAGGTTGTGCGTTGTTCAATCAATTAAAATATCCGACCTTTTGGTTGTTGATTTAAATTGATTGACACTTGGATATTGGTCTTTGGTACCATCCAAGTTATCTCTCTAGTATTTGATAAAGACTCGCAGATTTCTAATTGCTTGAGTATATATCAAATCGAGAGATTGAGATATAAACTCTTTGATATACTTTTATATAGATTGAGTCTGACTGTCTAGTTGATTCTCTAGAAAGTATATTGGAGTTTGTCCATACAGATTGATAATCGAAATATTGGGTGTGGTTGTTGTGCCCCCGCTTTTTCAATTGGTATCAGATCAGGCAAACACTTTTAAGAACTCAAAAGTTTGTGTTTGTAGCAATCTGAGGATGGACGATATTATCTCTGATAACGCAACACCAGTTCAGAGTCACTCATGTGAGTGTCAAAGTCCTGAAGCTTCTGAGAAAAACTTTGTTTCTAGTCCCTTGACTGAATCTGCATTCAACTGGTAAAAATCCCTTGATAAACAGTTGGATGATCTTTCGGATGATAGTGATTCAGAAGAAGGACAAAGTATTGATGAGGAAGTTTCTCAATATATCAAGATGTTTGACCGTGCTTTGAAAGAAAAGAAGTCAACAACTTGCTTGAGTAAATACATGGCTCATCTTTGTCAAGAAAACATAAAATTGAGAAAACTCTTTAAAGGATATGATGGTGGGTATAGACTCTTAAAATCTATCGCTAAAGATCGTGAAGAAGATGTACGCACAAAAAGGTTTGAATGTGATAATCTTCTCCGAAATCTCTTTGTGTTGAAAGAAAGACTTGCAGAAGCTGAAGCAAGATATGACTCTCAACAAAAATGTTTTAATGACAAACAACTCAGTCTTCTTTCCAAAGAAAAATCCTTGGAGACTGACCTTGCAGCTGCCCTTGATAAAGTGAATTCACTGGAAGAGAATCTGAGAAGGTTCAATTCTAGCTCTACAAAATTGTCTTCTATGATTGGAGCATGTAAAGAACATCGTGATACACGTGGTCTGGGCTATAAATAAATAGACGCTCCAAAAACTAGTAAGATCAATTTTGTTAAAGCTATTGATAATTCTTCATGTGAAAAAACGTTTGCAGCTTGTAATGTGCCTAAGATCAAGGATTGTGCTCCTTCTAAATCTACTCACATGAGAATAGCTAAGAATAATTCCTTTAACTGCTATTACTGCGGAAATAAAGGACATTCTGAGCGAAAATGTCGTTTTTGTTTGAGGAACGAAAAACTTCACAACATTCTTGAATGGGTGTCTAAAGAAGTTATTAAACCTGTCTCTCATATTGTTGGAGTAAAAGGCATTTTCAACAATCAATAAAAATACTGTGATAGGTCTTTTCTTAATTGTACTTTTAAAATAAAATATGCCAACAATGGTAGAAGGAAGAGCAGCAGTAGAGCAAATGACTTCTTAAATAACTCTGAAAAAAGAGAAAAAGGCATAGGAGAAAGAAAGAAAGGTTGAGTTCCTTGTCTCTCCCTGAAGAAGGCTGCGGATCCAAGACTCTTGCTCCAGATTTCATACATATCAATAATCGAGTCTCAGAACTTAAGGTCAGCATAAACAGACTCAAACGGGGCATCAAAAAAACATGGAAAGCAGCTGGCTCAAGTACTCCTAGTCCCTCTCTTGATAAAACTCCTTCAACTATGTCATGTGATTTTTCTCTAAATCCCCTTGAAAGAGAGAAAGAAGAAGTCAATAACGATAAGAAAAATGCTCATCTTAATACGCCATGACTGCTCAATGTAGCATCCTTCTTGTAGATAAAGAAGGATGCTCATAGTTCTCAAGAAGTATGTCTTGAGAAAGCTGTCAAGGTTGTATGCTATCTTTTTCTTTCTTTATATAGTTGATGATATTAAAAATCTTTTGAGCCTCGCTCCAGTTTTTCCTTCTTGAAGGAAATTCTGATCATTCTCTCTTGAGAAAATTTCCTTGGTTAATTGTTCTTCCTCCAAGTATTTGCTTCTCCGCAATTATTTTCTTGGAATTATGTAGTTCATCCTTTGTTCTGTTTTGCTTCTCCATTCTCCTCGGCCACAAGAGAGTGTGACCACAAGTGCACGTACACCTGACCCACACGGACGTCAAGTTTCCTAGGGTTTTATGGAACTTGTCTATATATATATGTGTCATAGGGTGATACATTGTTCCATAAGGTTGAAAGATTCTACTGAATTTTTTATGTGTGCACAATGGATGGAAGCAACAAAGTTGATGAAGTCAAGAAGGGAAAGACTATCTAGTTTCACAAGAATCTTATTTTCATAACATGCTTTCATGCTATTGATCATGAAAACAAACTATCAGTTCAGATGTCGTCACAACTGGTAGGAAATCTTCTTTGAGATTTTGAGGTCATACGTGAACAACTCGGAATTGCAACAAGGAATCTTGATTTTCTGAAAAACGAACTGAAGAAAGCAACTGATGAGCTCGTCCATGTTTAATCTCTAGTTGCTGACCGGATTTAGTGTTTTTCAAATCATGTTCTCTTAGAGATAGTTTGCCTAGTAAATCTTCTATTTTCTTTTTTGTTTAGAAGAATAACTAGAGTTTGGAATAGCCATTATTGTGATTTCACATAGCTATGTCTAACGTTTTCATCTTCTTGTTTTTAGATTTATTGGTTTAAATTCTAAATTGTTTAGAAGATGATTTTTGCAGTATTAATCTTTATGGTTTTATATATTGCAAATTATTATGGGATATGTGTGTTTGCGTCCGTGAACTATGATTGTCCCATACCTTGTCAAAAGTAAAGTCTTTCTCAAGTCGATATGCATGTATTGATAAAAGAATGAATGGACTTTTGACAAATACAAAAGTTAAGCCTATTATGTCAATTATTGATGGAAGATAGGTTAAAATCTTTTGTTTTCAAGGATTATGTCTATTGTATGTCATTGTGCAAATAGTGATGGAAAATAGAATGAGTCCTTGCTTATTCCACGGTATTAGGTCGATCTCCGATCCACAATTTTTTTTTGTGTATATATTGTATTGTTCCATAAGGTGTCCTATGTTGAGCTCTATCGACTGAGTTATTGTTTTGGCTTAGTTGTTGCTCCGTGAGGTACTTTATGTCGAGCATATTCAACTAATTTAATCATCTTGTTTAGTTATTTAGTTGTTGCTCCGTAAGTTTTCTTAGGTCGAGCATGACCAATTAAGTTGATTACTTTTTGTGATTAGTTTGATTGTGTATTCTCATTAGATTAATTATGGGTTCTCTTGTGATTAATTGAGTATTTTTAAGTCTCCATAAGTTCACTTATGTTGAGCATTTCCGGTTAAATTAATCATGAATTCTCTTGTGGTTAATTTAGTTGAGTATTTTGGATTCAAATTTATACTTGTATGTGATTTGTTATGTCCAAAGAAATCCTTCTTTTCTTTCGAAATTAAGGTCGCTCTTGTTGTTCTTTCGGGAATGACATATTATGGGGGAGAGTTCTTAGTTGAACTTGTGCTTAATTTCCAAACCTTTGTGGGGAGTGCAGTTGTCGAATATTATAGCGGTTATCTTGTATCTTTAAACTCCTTGATGAATGCATTTAGATTCGTCTATATGATTGCATCTAAATAAGTTGATATATGCTTTCTTTTGGTCATGAAATATCTCTTTCGGAAATTTCATTAGGATCCCGTTCTTGTACCTTTGTCAATTTTATTGACAAAAAGGGGGAGAATTAATATGTAGTCCACACTACAAATACATATGGTTTTCGGATCATTATGTAAGGGGGGGTGGTTTCCATGTGAGATGGAGTATTGACTAAGGGGGAGTGATACATATCACCATAGTATTGTTGTTGAAGTTGTGATACAATTGAACTTTGAAGCTGTATAATGATACTATGACACTGTATAACAATGATCAAGAATTATGTTTTCTCATTTTTATAGCTACGGATTTTCAACAACGATGATATTGAACTTACAACCTTTGGGATCATTGGAGTACTTGGAAGTGACGAAGATTTCGAGTAATGTTGAAGATTAGACATGTGGAATAGGAGCTACAAAAGTTAATTTATTTATTTTTTGTATTCCATATGTATTAATAGTTTTGTCACTAAAATTGACAAAGGGGGATATTGTTAGATCATTGCTCGGTCAAACTCGCATGCGTTGCTATCTCAAGCATGTTTGTCAATGTTAGTGATCAAAACTATAAGTCTTGATTTCTAGCCTACTATAGCTAAGGTCTCAAACTAGGATAGAAAATGTAGTTGAGCTCAAGAACTCCATGGAAATCATCATACAAGACGAAGGACTAATCAAGGAACTGGTGGATCTTCATCAACTAAAAGGTATGTGGAGACTTGAACTTATCTATCACTCAAAAGTCTATCTACTTTATCTCATATTCTTGAGACAAAATTCGTTTTGGTATATAGACTTTGATTATACACGTTTGTTATTTTGATCCGAGTTTATCTCGCCTATCTATTTCTCGAAATATGTGTTGGTAAGCTTTTGCTTTGGCCAAGTTCATCTTTACCTAGTGACGAAAGTCATGTTATGTTTTAATCACTTTGAAAATTGCTCTGACGAAAAATGGTTTGTGAATAACAACTATATAACGTTCTCTGAGAATGTTTCAATGATTGAAATGAGAGTTTAGATTATATAACCATTGGTGGATATAAGCATTGTTGTGGAAACACATAAATGTATAAGTCCGTATTCCTTGAACCGAATTTTGGGAACTTTGTTGAACAAGAGAACCGGAATAGTGGCGTGAGCTAACTCCGCGAACTCAGTCCGCGAACTGGCGGAAGTTCTCAACCCGAGAAAATCTGCTTGAGTTTGTGAACTCCTTCCGGGAACTTAAGTCCGCGAACCCAGTCCGCGAACTTGAGTTGGTTATATCTAAAAACGGTTGTTTCTGAACTTATTCATATTAACTAAGGAATGCTAAATGCAAACCGTGGCTATATAGTTCATGAACCGATTCGAGTGAATCAAATCGTTTTTTCTTCAATTGTGTCTTGTGTAGTTACATAAGATTTCCTTGCAATTGAACAACTCTCTAACTAGTTCATTTGAGTCATTTGAACTAGTTATGGTGAAGAAGAACATGGTTGATATGAAAGTGCTCATATGGCTAACCATTGGTTAACTATTGTTGAACCAACAAATGTTCATGTTTGGGTACTGTTACATAAACCCAAAATAGTACATTTCATTTGTGTGTAACAAGCTAAGTTTTCGATCTAACGGTTGAGAAATATTAGCTTGAATCTAATCAGGTTTTCATCTTATGGTGAATATTGAATGCTTTGTTACCAAGCTAACATTGATTGGAAACCCTGATTTGAAAGACTATATAAGGGAGAACTCTAGCAACTAGGAAACCTAATCCCCACACCTTACGTGTGATACTAGTTGTGTAAGCTAGATTCGATTGTCCTTTAACCTTTGGTTTCTTCTCTAAACCAGGTTAACGACTTAAAGACTTCATTGGGATTGTGAATCCAGACCGATACTATTTTCTCGTAGTTGTGTGATCTGATCTTGCTGATTCTATCGTATTGAGTACAATCGTAACGATTGGCTTGAGATTGATATCTCCCATAGGCAAGATAGAAAAGTAATCACAAACATCTTCGTCTCATCGTTTGTGATTCCGCAATATCTTTTTCGCTGCGTTGATTAATATTATTGTGAGGTGATTGATAATACTAGGTTATTCTTCGGGAATATAAGTCCGGTTTATCAATTGGTTCCTGTTCACCTTGATTTATCAAAAGACGGAACAAAAACTCGTAGGTATATTTGTGGGAGACGGATTTATCTATTCTGTAGACTGTTCTGTGTGATACAGATTTGTTTATTAAAGTCTCCGACCTTGGGTCGTAGGAACTCTTAGTTGTGGGTGAGATCAGCTAATGGAATCAAGTGCGTAGCATCCTGCTGGGATCAGAGACGTAGGAGCATAACCGTACCTTGGATCAGTGTGAGATTGATTGGGGTTCAACTACAGTCCAGACCGAAGTTAGTTTGAAGTAGGCTAGTGTCTGTAGCGTCTTAATATAGTGTATGTTCAATCTGGACTAGGTCCCGGAGTTTTTCTGCATTTGCGGTTTCCTCGTTAACAAAATTATGGTGTTTGTGTTATTTCTTTTCCGCATTATATTTTGTTATATAATTGAAATATCACAGGTTGTGCGTTGTTCAATCAATTAGAATATCCGACCTTTTGGTTGTTGATTTAAATTGATTGACACTTGGATATTGGTCTTTGGTACCATCCAAGTTATCTCTCTTGTATTTGATAAAGACTCGCAGATTTCTATTTGCTTGAGTATATATCAAATCGAGAGATTGAGATATAAACTCTTTGATACACTTTTATCTAGATTGAGTCTGACTGTCTAGTTGATTCTCTAGAAAGTATATTGGAGTTTGTCCATACCGATTGATAATTGAAATATTGGGTGTGGTTGTTGTACCCCCGCTTTTTCAAAATTGAGCGGCCGTAAGAGATTTCGCCTAATTAGGTTACTTTCCTCTCCGAATAGGCGGCTCCACCAGTAACAACAAAACTCGGTAGTTTTGCTGGCTCTGAGGATTAGTTTCCTGGAAATGAAATCTTCAGTATTTATAGAAAAGGAAGTTTTGACACCAGGGAATTTCCAAAACTGAATATTCTCAAAGATATGCAATAAACACAAAATCGATTTTCATAATTCCTGGAAATGCACTGTCCAAATATTGACCGCAATCCCAATAGAAAAATCTATATTCAGTATATGCACATTACTAATTACTCCCTCCGTTACTTTTTAATAGGCCAAAAATAGGCCAGTTTCCTAATTCGGAAAGTCAAATGTTACTTTAATTTTCTGGGACCACTTTTCTTTTAACTTCTTTTGATGACAAGTGTTGTGTGGACCATTTCACTTATTTCTTTGGCTGACAAGTGTCATGGGGACCATTTCACTTCACTTCTTTTATTGACAAGTGTCTAGAGGACCACTTTCAATAATTAGTTCTCTTAATTTCCTTAATTTTCTCAAAAAAAGAAACTGGCCTATCAAAAAGTAACGGAGGGAGTATTATTTTCTAAAGATATGCATTTAATTGATGGAGATCAAATAGCGTATAAAAACTAAGAAACCTTAATTAAAAAGATTCTCAATTTATTTCGATCCTGGGATTCTCCTTTAGCTATTAAGGAATAGTTTTGAATAATTAACGATAAGAATCACTGCACATGTTCAAAGTATGTCGACATCTTTACTTTGCAAGTACTTTTTCATACTTACAATCTTGGAAATGATTTGCCACACTTCCAAACAAGTTTAGAATTGGTTCGTCTAAATTCCAAGAACTATGTGATTGATTATCCTATCAAACCACAAATTATGGGTTTCACGGTTCTACCAAAACAAGTTCGGTTCTACCTCCATGTATGTATTGTGCATAGTCACGCTAGTTACATAAATTCGGTTGACTAGGTACTAGGATCGTTTCCCCACAACTTATGGTAACTACCTCTATTCGGTTGTACATGTCCATAGGATCGGTTCCCCCAAAACCACAAACTTGTTGCACATGTTCATAGGATCGGTTCCCCCATCTACTAAAAATGTGTTGCACCTCTTACAAGGATCAATTCCCTCTGGCAAATTTGTTGCACCTCTTACTAGGATCAGTTCCCCAATGACTAGATAAAATTTGCTATATATTTGCAAGGCACCGATCATACCATCTTGAGTGCTTACTTAATATCGGTTTCACTAATAAAAGTCATACCAACACATAGGTCAGGCCTTGTGAATAGTTTATCAAGATACATAAACAAGTTTATGAGCGGTTATACTAAACACACATATTGGTAATTCAAAATAGATTTGAAATGAATAACAATACCAATAAGCCTAGCGATTTCCCTTTCGATTCACAAAACAAGTTTATGAACTTACTTCCTTTAAAAGAATGTAAAACATTGTTTCCTAGGATGAAATCTTCACTCATACCCATACATAATCACAATAACATTCATATGATCATGTCGATGTCTTATATACAAAGTTTAATGGTTAAGCAATAAACCTTGTATTTGTATTCCTTAATACTATGTCTAACTAGAGTTTCATACACAGCTTCGCAGTTATGTTTTCAATATGCACGACTTGAAAGATATGTTAGGGAAAGAAACAGTTCAAGTCAAATATTACTAACCTCAAGAGGAAGGATGATGTTGTCGTTGTAGCTCCATACTTCTTCACAATCTTCAAGTCTTCATGTAATACTTGTAAGTCTCATATCCTAACACTTTCAAGCTAACCTATACGAAATTGACTCTAGTATATAATCAAGACTCTTTAAATGAGTTTTGATTCACTAAAATGTGACAACCAAACTTGACATACCAACGCTTGGTGGGTTCAACCAAGCTATGATCTAACAATCTCCCCCTTTTTCAATTTTAGTGACAAAACTCTTACATCATATGGATAAACAAATTACAAAATTCATTATACACATACGCTTGATTCCAAGTTCAACTACACAAAACCTGCATTAAATTCAATCCTTAAATGTCGTTGTTGACATCACAATAACAAAGCTAATACTCCCCCTAAAGGTGAGATAAGTAGATTTTAAATCCGCACGTCTTTGTTATTTCAATGTAGTTCCTCATAACTACATATCATATGGTATGTGACTCCCCCTTAGTCTATGCTTTCACTCTTTTCGTTAGAATAAACGTTTTAGCACAAATGTTCTTTCCCTTAGTGATACCAACTCACAATAAGTAAATATCACTTGTTTACTCCATATATTTCTCCCCTTTTTTGTCACAAAATGACAAAAAAACGGAAAAAAATAAAGGACAAACCGAAAGGATCTTATAAATATCACAAAGAGAATTTGGAAACCTATAAGAGTTGAGCACGAGGGTTTTACACACCATTTTAGATAATCAATATCAAAACCGAAACTACAAGTAATTTTGTTTTAACATGTTATCTAGGAAACAATTTCCCGAAGCAATTTCCCTAATAGTTTAGCACATCAAAAATCGACTAAGCACCTTAGTTCTTTTACTAAACCGATTGTACAAGTACAATCGCTTGTTCGATGAGACCAAAATAAAGATCAGAATTATCTTTATTTTTCTCATCAGGCTCTAATTATTCTCAAAAATAACTTATACCTTTCACTTTTAAACAAGACAAATACTAGGTTATAACTAGGAATTCTTGTTAAGGCATTCGGTTGGACTTGAATAACCGAAACCTTCACATTTGATAAGTCTAACTAAGATCCCAAAAACTTAGTTTCTCTTATCCGGAAATCACTTGGACTAAACAAATGATCCCGACACACCTTTGTTAATCCATAAACAATTCATACAAACCAAATAAATCAACTTGCATAATCATTTATCTTAACCAGAAGCAATTGAAACAAACATAGACATTATAGTACCGCAATTGCACCGAAATTTTGTAAGCCTAAACAATTGATACCAAACAATAACGAAAGATAACAATAGTTTTTCGTAATCGGAAACAATTTAATAATAATCAAACATCCATACACAAATAATTGAATAAACATCAATTGTACCGAAATTTTGTTAAGCAAAAGCAATAAGGATATGAAATAAAATCATGCTTTTCTTAAATAGGAAAACAATTAACTAACAAGATTTTTACCTCAAATTCCGCATACTCTTCTCCCCTTAATATATGTCATTAAACGCAAGTTCACTTAGAACTCTCCGCCGTTGTGTTGTCATCCTTTCGCCAAAACAAAAGAACAACAACAAGGACCAACCTTTACCAGAGAAAGGTTGAAAACCGGTTTTAACTAATGCAATGCAAAAGTTGAAACCTCGAAACACATATGCTTTTATGCTAAACCAAAAGATTCAACATATTGTGACTTTTTCACATATTGTTTCTACATGAACCCCTCATGATCCTTTGATAAAGCCTACCAACATGGGCTAGAACTTAATCCCGCTAAATCAAAAAGTCACCCAAACCATAAGGGTTCACACACTATGAGATCGAATATCAAGGTAATGAAACCGAAATTAAACATCCCATAAACATACATAGCAATAAAATAAAGCATTCAAGCACAGGCTATGTAACCAAAAACTATCACAAGAAATATTATAAATAATAATTTTATTCATAATAAAGATAGTTTTATTCATAATAGACCTTATTGAAAGAAATCAAAAACTAATGTCTATTTTCCAGCAGATTTTTCAAAGATCATCTTCAATTTCCTCAAATTTTTCAGGATCTTCATCAACAACATCTCGACTGATATCTCGGATTCCGCACACAGTACCTTGATTATGTTCACAGGCTAAAGCATTAACCTTTCGATTAATATTTCGAGCATAATCCTTGTTACTGATTCCAAGTTTAATCAACTTTCTTTGGTTACGGATAATAGTTCTTAGTAGTGTTGCCTGTCTATGATGAGTTTCAATAGTACTGAGGAGGACTTGACGTAGATTGATAATATCAATCTTAGCATCCAAACTGTTTTGGACAAGGAGATGAGTCACATCTTCCTTTTCATTTTCGATATCTTCACAACCATATTTCTTGAAGGTATCATCAAGATGAACAGTTTCCTTAGAAGTCATTCCACTCAAGGCTTTCAGAAGTTTTGCTTGAGATCTGGTTTGAAAATACATCCTTTAGTATAAGTTCTCAGACACGTTGAGTACATATACTTGAAATACCTTTAACACATACCAAACATAGATATCAGCCTTAAATAAATAATTCTGACGTGATTTGAAAATATTTTCGCAATTTATGTGTTACTGAAACACAACTTTCTCCAAAAAGAGATTATCTTCAAGATCGGTATCAAGAGATACTTCAAACATCTACACTTATCCTTTTTTACACAAGTTGTTGTAAGACAACCTTTCTACACATACAGATAATTAAAGTATCTTTAAGGTATATCGTGCATTCTCTCTATGTTGAATAAGAGATATTAGTAGGAATCCGATAGCCCAGGTATATGTGCCTCCTTATATCCGAAGATTGGGCATTGTAAGGATGCACATTCTAATGCTATTAAGCATTAGGATGAGAAATTTCCTCATCAAATACCTTTTGAGGAGATTCTTCCTCCTTTTCCTTAGGAGCATTATCATGTTCCTTTTCGTGGGTTTTGAACCCATCCTCTTGGTTAGGAAAATTGCGAGATGCAATATCTTCGATTATATCCCGTGCCCAGGATGGAATGTTCTCTGAACTTGAACCCGTGTGGTCAAGATTTTCCATTCGAAAAATTGCCAATGTCTTTTGTTCAAGACATTCTATATATCCTCTTAAGGTATCCATTCCCTGTTGGAAATATTTTTTTAAACACCCGTTTAGATATACCTCTTGACATGTTACTGTAAGAAGTTTCTCAATTAGGATCTTTATTCCTTATATGTGAATGTTCTAGCGATTGATTGAGAATTTCACGCTCAGTAGTCTGTTGATGAACTTCTTTGCATAGAGACAATTTTTGTTCCTCATAATCTATCATATTATTTTGAAGATTGAGTGTTTCACGCTTTCCTTCACAAACTCTTACATTCATTTGAACAATAAGTTCTAGGACATCATCTAGGCTGTCAACGGTTTTTCCCTTTTCTGAATAGTTTTCAACATGTTTGAAAAATATTTCCAACACCTTTCGAAATTCAGAACTTAGGCAGGCTAGTGAATTTAATCTCTTTTCACACTTGGAAACAAAAGATTTTTCGATAGAGATTGAACTAGGATCCAAAACATGTTCCTTGAGTTTCGGATTCATTCTTTTCTAATCAGGAACCTGATTTGCAATCAAGTTATTAGTTATAGACTTTTTCTTTAATTTTCGAAAAAAATTACGAGAAAAATTTCCATTGACCTTTCCTGAGATATTATTCTCATTATCTTGACATACGTTAACTGAATCAGACATGGATTCAATTTCTTATAGGTTAGATCGCACCAAACACAGATTATTAGATCTTTTCGTGTTTGCCTGCTCTGATACTAATTGAAAAGACGGTGGTACCCAAATATACCTCAATCTAAAACTTTTCCACCTATAAGTCCTTTCTCCGAAAGTGATTGTCTATAGACTTAGTCGAGACAATGCAACTAATCGGTTCACACTTCGTGTGATCGTCTATGGATCCGAGATCGAGATAATACGACAACAAGATAACTTGTGTGATTGACTATGGATACAAGATCGAGACAATACAACAACGAAGTATGTTTACTTGATAATAGGTTTGGACTTAACCAAACTCTAAGGATTGTCTATCAAGTAAAATAGGAATTAACGTTTGTGTAATTTACTTTAAATTATAATAACAACAATTATATTGCGAAAAATAAAATTAAATGACACAACAAGATTTTGTTAACGAGGAAACCGCAAATGCAGTAAAACCCCCGGACCGAGTCCAGAATTGAATACTCTCAGAATTAAGCCGCTATACAAAATCAAACCAACTTCGTATAGTTGAGACGAAGCAACTAAACCTATAGTTCACCTAGTTCCCTCATTATCCCTGCGCCTCCAACTTGTAAATAAGTCACGCACTTGGAACAATTCCTTTGGTTCGTGTTCCAAATAGTAAAGGAACAACAAATCTGCTCGGTAACAACTCTTTTCAAACAACGTGATATGAGTCTGACAAAGGCTCTTCCGTTGAACCAATAAACTCCTTTGTCGGGTCCTTATATCAATCTCTCAAAAACTACCGAAGTAATTGTTAGACTATGCAATCAATACTATTAATCACAAAGAAGTGTATTGATGCCGATCTACTCAACTAATCAATCCAATCTATCACAAGGATAAACCGATTATAGTTGGATCCCTTTCTAGCCGAAACAAGTATTGTGTATACCAAAGATTATGAACCCAAAAAGTCTTCTTGTCTTCAAATCTTCTTTAATCTTCAATCAGCACCTGCACACAATCAACTTGAATCTCTTGTGATCAATCACACACAAAACGGAGTCTGTTAACTTCGGATTGTCACAAGACGTCTTTAGATCTACAAACAGTCTAAAGATCCCCGTCGAAACTTCGATCTAGTTTGAGTGAATCTTATATCAGAAGAGAAGATTCTCAAGCATAAACAAACTAGGTGCAATCAAAGTTCAACAACCGTTAGTCAATTAAATCAATCCAAAACTAAAATAAACCGCAATTATCTAGTTTCCCACCAACGATACTAATAGCGCTTCTCAATCCCAAAGAAGTCTTTAAACTGAGCGTCTGTAAGAGATTTCGCCTAATTAGGTTACTTTCCTCTCCGAATAGGCGGCGCCACCAGTAACAACACAACTAGGTAATTTTGCTGGCTTTGAGGATTAGTTTGCTAGAAATGCAAACTTCAGTATTTACAGACAAGGAAGTTTGGACACCAAAGAATTTCCAAAACCGAATATTCTCAAAGATATGCAATAAACAAAAAATCGATTTTCATAATTCCTGGAAATGCACTGTCCAAATATTGAACGAAATCCCAATAAAAAAATCTATAATCAGTAAATGCACATTACTAATTATTATTTTCTAAAGATATGCATTTAATTGGTGGAGATTAAATAGCATATAAAACTAAGAAACCTTAATTAAAAATATTCTCAATTTATTTCGATCCTGGGATTCTTCTTTAGCTATTAAGGAATATCTTTGAACAATTAATGATAAAAATTACTGCACATGTTCAAAGTTTTTCGACATCTTTACTTTGCAAGTCCTTCTTCATACTTACAATCTTGGAAATGATTTTCCACACTTCAAAACAAGTTTAGAATTGGTTCGTCTGAATTCCAAGAACTATGTGATTGATTATCCTATCAAATCACCAATTATGGGTTTCACGGTTCTACCAAAACAAGTTCGGTTCTACCTCCATGTGAGTATTGTGCATAGTCATGCTTGTTACCAAAATTCGGTTGACTAGGTACTAGGATCGGTTCCCCACAACTTCTGGTGACTACCTGTATTCGGTTGAACATGTCCATAGGCTCGGTTCCCCCAAAACTACAAACTTGTTTCACATGTTCATAAGATCGGTTCCCCCATCTACTAAAAACTTGTTTCACCTCTTACAAGGATCGATTCCCTCTTGAAAATTTATTGCACTTCTTACTAGGATCGGTTCCCCAATGACTAGATAAAAGTTTCTATTTGCAAGGCATCGATCATACAATCTTGAGTGACTACTTAAGATCGGTTTCACTGATAAAAGTCATATTAATACATAAGTCAGGCCTTGTGGATATGTTTACCAAGATACATAAACAAGTTTATGAGCGGTTATACTAAACACACATATTGGTAATTTAAAATAGATTTGCAATGAATAACAATACCAATAAGCCTAGCGATTTCCATTTCGATTCACAAAACAAGTTTATGAACTTACTTCCTTTAAACGATTGTAAAATATTGTTTCCTAGGATAAAATCTTCACTCATACCCATACATAATCACAATAACATTCATATGATCATGTCGATGTTTTATATACAAAGTTTAATGGTTAAGCAATAAACCTCGTATTGTATTCCTTAATACTATGTCTAACTAGAGTTTCATACACAGCTTCGCAGTTATGTTTTCAATATTCACGACTTGAAAGATACGTTAGGGAAAGAAACAGTTCAAGTCAAATATTACTAACCTCAAGAGGAAGGATGATGTTGTCGTTGTAGCTCCATACTTCTTCACAATCTTCAAGTCTTCATGTAATACTTGTAAGTCTCATATCCTAACACTTTCAAGCTAACCTATACGAAGTTGACTCTAGTATATAATCAAGGGACTCTTAAAATGAGTTTTGATTCACTAAAATGTGACAACCAAACTTGACATACCAACGCTTGGTGGGTTTAACCGAGCTATGATCTAACAAGGATGTTGAGCAAGACGATGGTACCGTTAAGAAAATCACTGTCACTTTTGGTTATCCGCGAATGGCCCTCTGGAATGGTAAAGGGAAGGTACCCAAGGGCGACATATCTAAATTTATGGATGTAGCCAAGGACTTGAAACCCTTTCCTTACCACGATGGTCGTTCATGTATGGGCATTATGATTTCACCTTGCCACTGGAGGACGCGGAATTGGACTCAATGCAATACTTATCAGAATCCGATTTTGATTCCGTGATGGTTGTGCTGACCTTGCGGCTCAGCAAGTTGTTACCTCCCTGGTTTTCATGTTGGTAAATTCATGGCTATGTATTATAATCCTGACCTTGCGGCTCAGCAAGTTGAGTTCGATCAGGGGGGGATCCCGCTAGTTTCTCGCCTTGGACTGGCTCCGAGATTGTGAACATTGTTTCCAGCTTTGATTGTTTTGTTTTTAAAGGACCAACACGCCTAAGAGATCGAAGAATTAACTTATCTTTCTAGCAGCCTTTTCCCGAGCGTAACTGAGTTGTCTCACGGATATCAGCTTCTCACTCGCTGCCGAGCCTTGAACATTCTTTTGCGCGACGCATCTCATCCTCCTGATTTGTCTTCTGCGGATCTCCGCATTTTTCATGACTCTAGCCTGGTTAAGATTGACGACGGGATATCCGACCAAAACGGCCTCACCTCGGGTACCAAGGGTCGTCTTCTGGATCCGTTGGTGACTTCTTGGGATCCTCCTGAGGGTCACGAGCCCATAAGGAAGAAGAAAGGGGATAAGCCGTCTTCTAATTAGAAGCCTCCTAGACTCCATATTCCTAAGCCCGCGGCTAGTTCACTAGCGCTCCAGGTAGTTCCCTTGTTCACGTTTTCTTCGTTCTTGTCATTGGTTTGCTTATTATCATTTTTTGTAAAAATAGGCGGGTGAAACCTGCAGTCTCAGGAAGCTTCTTTGTCTAATCCCGTGGGATGGAAGGCGCCTTCTTATTTGATGGAGGAGTACCTCAACATGCCTATGAGTGATTGGTCCGAGAAGAGTCTTGCTAAAAAGTCCAAACGAGAAGCGGCTAAGTCGGATATTTCCCATCCATGCTCTTTTGTTTAATTCTTGTCTATGCGCTCCCTGCAGGCTCGTCCAAACATCCCATCACGATCTCAGCGCGGAACTAGTGGTATCCCGAACCCGTCATTCATAAATCTTATGCAAAATCTTGGCGTTAAATTGTCTAAAGGGGCCGGTTGGGTGTATCCACGCCTTCACATATCATCTGTCAATTCTTTGCGGGCAAGACCCTTCGTGTTAAGGGCCAAGCTTTGGAGTCCCCTAGTGACGTGTTATATTCGCGGAGTCCTTCCGGGTCGAATCGGTCGATTCCAGGTGGGTCCTTGGCTCAAGTGGCACCCCAGTCAGATCATTCTGAAGGTGACTACTCATTGACATGTGTACCTTTATTTAATGACATCTTTTGCCTTCCCACTTTCTCTCTCCCTTTTTTTTTTTATATATTCGAGTTCCTTTCCCCAATGTCATTTATTCCTTATTTTGTAGGTTCTACGAGTGACTCCGAGTCTTCTGCCGCCTCCTCTGTGTCTTATTAGAAACCTCACGATCCGCCACTCACTCCCGAGGTTGGTATCTTCTCTGCCTGGCCTTTTTTCCTTAGCGCTTTCCTTATTCATCGCTCTTTTGTACGTTTATTACTGCTTACTCATTGTTATTTCATTCGCGCGTATACCATTTTTAAGGATATGGGTCACAAGCGTAAGGAAACCGGTAAGCATGAGGGTTCTAGCATCGAAGGTGGGAGACGCGTGATCCCTGGTGATGGGCCTGTGAAACGCGCTCAATTAGATGGTAATGGCTCTTCATTAGTTGATCATCCGGAGAGGTGCCCCAATGCTTCTGACCCGTAATTGATTCCTGAGGATGTACAGTTTAGCTTTCTAAAGGTGGTACATACTGCTGAGACTGGCGTTGATCTTGTCGTTTACAAACTGGTTTATGGCTTTTGGGTGCCGTCTGCTCTTGCTGTCATTTATAGGGATATCGTCGAGCGCATTGGTGGTCATATGGTGAAGGAGGATCTCCTTGATATGAGGACATTATGTTATATGAACAATAATATCCTCGAGGTAGCCGACCAGCTTGCGCGGGTGGGGGATGGTCCCATTGATACTAGTGTTTTGCGTGGTTGGGAGACCACTATTCGTGTTGCGGTCAATCTCGACTTTAGAGTAAAATTGTTGGACAAGTTGTTGACGAAGGTGAAAGATCATAATGACCCGCGTGTGTATCTCCCTGTTCAGATTGCGAAACTCGAGAAGGAGCTAGTCCGTCTTTCAAAGGTTACTTCTGATAAGAAAGTGGCGCTGAACCAACTTACCGCCAGCGTGGGGGCGACGGCCGTTGCAGCTCAGCAGGCGGAGGTTGCAGAGGAAAAAGTTCGCGCAGATCTCGAAAATAAAATACAGGAGTGGACTCTGTTCCAGTCCACCTGATGCGCTTCTGCTTCCATTTCCTCTTCCTTCCTTTTGTTTACATTGCGCATTTTCTTTCCTTTGGACGATTTATGTGTTTGGTTGTTTGTAGACATTATGTGGTGTGTTGTGTTATTGTTAGATTGTTATCTTTAAGTTTGGAACATGCATTATGTGCTTTCTTTGATTAATCATATGTTACTTCTAACTCAGTCTTGTTATGTTGTATGTGGAGTTTTCTGTGCAGAATGTGCTAATTTAGCGTTTGTCAAAATTTAGGCTAAGTTTACGCTTGGGCCACGAAATTATGTTTTTCCTTCTAAGAAAGAAAACGCGCCTATTTCTAAGATAGAAGGTGGCGTCGTGTGTTCGACTTAGCGGGTTCAGGCGAGGCTTGTCAGAAACGCGCCTACTCCCCTCCTTCTCTGTTTTTTTTTTTTTAAAATCGAGCGTGAGTAGAGTGCGACGTGTGAGAAAGCTCCTACTCCCCCTTTTTCTTTAAATGGAAAAAGGCGCTTGGGTGGGCAGGGCATGTGAGAAACGCGCCTACCCTCCTCCCCCCTTTTCTCTTTTTGCTTTAGATGGATCATATTGCGTGGAACGCGTCTACTCCCCCTTTTATTCTTTAAATGAAAGTGGCGTTTTGGTGGGCAAGCGTGTGAGAAACGAGACTACTCCCCCTTCTCTTCTTACTTTAGATGGATCATATTGCGTGAAACACGCCTACTCCCTCTTTTTTATTTAAATAGGGTAGAGCGTGTTAGACACGCACCTACTCCTCTCTTGTTTTTCCGAGGAATGGTAGAATTGAAACGTGCCTACTCCCTATTTTTTCGTTTTATATGGGAGGTAGCGTTTGATTTAGCACCTCTGCGAGTTAATTAGTTATCCAAAAGTTCTTAATATCTTATATCCTTTTATAAATCGGCCAGCCGAGTGTCTATGCATCTTGAGGCTTTTCGTGAATTTGTCAGCCATCCTGGTGTCTATACATCCCGTAGCCTTTTGTAGATTCGTCGGCCGATCAGGTTTCTGTGCATCCCGTGGCCTTTTATAAACTCGTTATATATTCGGGTGTCTATGCATCTCGTATCCTTTCGTAAATTCGTCAGCCGACCGGGTGTCTATGCATCCCGTGGCCTTTTGTAAACTCGTTAGCTATTCGGGTGTCTATGCATCCCGTAGCCTTTCGTAAATTCTTCAGCCGACCAGGTGTCTATGCATCTTGTGTCCTTTTGTAAACTCGTTAGATATTCGGGTGTCTATGCATCCCGTATCCTTTCGTAAATTCGTCAGCCGACCGGGTGTCTATGCATCCCGTGGCCTTTTGTAAACTCGTTAGCCGACCGGGTGTCTATGCATCCCGCGGCCTTTGTAAATTCATTAGCTATCCGGGTGCCTATGCATCCCGTAGACTTTTTCTTTTTCTCTCTTTTTTCCAACGCTTCTTTATTATAAATTATTATTCATAGGGACAAAAAGGGAATACAGCTTTTCTTAGTTGTTGGACGCCGTTGTCCGTTGCTGGGTTTTCAAGGGGAGGGCCGTGGATTTTCACTAGTATGCTTGTTCTACATATGTCGTGCCCAGTTTTGGTTTAATGGCGAGGGAGGGGTCGTGTCCAAATGCTCGCTTTGCTATTTCGATTTCTCCAGCTGCGCGCTTGCGGCCGAAAATGCTCCTAATGGCGAAGCACTCTATTGTTGGGTGGCCTAAACTTTGATGATAATGACATTACCTAGATGTGATTTTGTCTATTTTGTTGACATCTAACACCGTCGGAGGTAGATTGATTTCCTTGTTCTTTACCCATTGTTCTAAGAGTTCGATTATCTACTCTCGGCTGCATGGTAGAGGAGGTGAAGGGTTGTCTAGCCTTGTACTTCTGAAACCCCCTGGGTTTCCCTCAGCGATCTAGAATGAATCCTTCCGCCCTTTTACAATGTTGAGCCTTACATTACGTGGTGCTTCAGAGACGATGTTGATTGTGTGTTGCCAGGGGTGGTCTGTATGTGTTTCTTCGACACAGTCGGCAATCCTCTCTGCTTTTTCTTCCAAATCGAAGAACATTTGGAATCTGACGTTGATCAGGCTCTTCTTAAAGGAAGACGTCATTCCGCGAATGCAAATCTCAACTAGCTCCTTCGCTGATGTCCTCGTGGCATTCCAGCGCGAGATGCCGAAATCGAAAATATATTTCCCTATTTCTTCTTCTACCCGTTGGCTGCACCTGCTCAAGTCTATTGATGTGATCTTTCTTTTGGCCGAGTAAAATTTCTTGAGGAAGAGGGCAGACATGGCTTGCCATGAGTCAACGCTTTTTGCTTTTAAGTTATCGTACCAAGTGAACGCCGTTCCTGTGAGTGATTTGGGGAATTCTCTTAAGCATAATTTCTCGTTAGAGGCCCTATCATTCATTGCTGATAAAAATCGACTTATATGTTCTCATGCATTCCCTTGCCCGTCATATGTTCTGAATTTTGGTGATGTATAATCCTCCGGGTATTGATTCTCGCTAATACTCGCTGGGTAGGGGCTTCTCATGGCGCCATAGTTGTCTTGTCTAACCACGCGGTAATATGACTATAGGTATCTTGCGACGGCTTCTTGTGACATTGTTGTTGGATCGTCATCCTTGTGTTCCTCATTCACTATCATTCCTTTGGAGATATCTTGGCTTGTTATTGTAGCTTGTTCTATCCATCTTCTCAGCTCTTGTTTCCTCTGTACACGCACTTCTAACTCGTTTCGTATGTCTTTCGGTGTTAGGGGCGAGAGCTGTGACGGTTGAGTCATTTGCTGTGTGAGCTTTCCTTGTACCATTCCCACCTCTTTATTCTTGGGTTCATGTACTGTTCGTTGTCTGTCCGCGCCTTGTGCTAGTACTTCCTCTTCGCTATCTTCATTTTTTTCTTCTGTTGTTACCTGGTCGAGATTATTGGGCTAATTACCCGCTTGATTTCCTAACGCGATTGAGCTGGTGCCTCCTGGATGCGTCATGGCGAGCTAGACACGAGCCTCCGGGTGTGGTCGCCAAATGTTGAGGGGTGAATATGATTTTGGTTCTTCCCGTCCTAGCTACACCAAATGACTACACTTTCTAGGAATGGTATGAGAGAGAACTTGCTTTCCATTGTACTATGTACCTCTTTATATAGACTTTCCCAAAAGCCCTTCCTTTTATGACATCATGCCACATGTCCTAAACTTTCTTAATTACCATTAATGCCACTTCTTTCTAATACGACCTCCTCCTTTTCCCTTAATTCCCTCTTTATCCTTCTCTCCTCATGGATACTTCTTAGTGGACTTGGGCTTTAGTCTCCAAATCCCCTTTGTTTCATGTTGTGTTTGGCACCCCTTTGGGGGCTCCCTAGCCCTTTTAAGAGGTAATAATTTTCATGTATCAACAACTGTAATTACAGAGAAACCATTAAAAATGTTTGTTCCTATACACCAGTTAAAAATCAAAGTCTTCACATTGTCAATGATAGCATCGAAACCATTAAAAAGTATAAAATTTCTTTCTAACCATAATGCCTACCAAATAACAAAGATTTCACCTATTTGCCACCCACACTTTTCCTATTTACCATTCCCCTCAAAATTTCTAAAGTAATTCTTCTTCACAATTTTATATTTTCTATTTACCACCTACAAAAGTCAAATAAAATAAATTGTCTACTTCTTCAACAATTCATCAACCCATTAAAAAGCTATTAACCCTAGATCAAAAATCTGTTTAATTATAATCCAAAAAATAAAATAAAAAACTGTATCATTTAATTCGTTGAGAAATACAGATTGTTCATAGTACTAAATTTTAGTAGAGACTGATTCATCCGTATTTAACCATTAACCCCAAATTTGATTAGCGTCAACAACAGGTGTTTCACTTCTCGCATGGGTAACTCCGCTTCATAATTGGGAAACTACTCAATTCCTTAATTGAGATACATCTCGAAAGGAAAAGGAAGAACATTAATTACAAAACAAAAAAAAACATAGAAACTGGTGACTTCAGTTTGTTTAAGGGTATGATTGCTAGCTTTCATGTTATGCCTTTCTCTATTGGGTTCCTGGGAAATCTAACCAAAGATTATGAATTTATTTGTCCCTATATGAACGATTAGAAGATCTGTAACAGTAACTTAGAAGCAGAAAATAAGATTTAAGTAAGTGTCGGCTGTGGATGAAGGGGATGATAACGATGGTGGTGGTGGGTTGGGAAAGTAAAGGATTATTAGACGTAGGGTAAACTAGAAGATATATGATGTAAAAAATAAAATCAAAATATATAAAGGGTGGTATTTAGGATATCTTAAAAGGTATTTGGGTGGTAAATAGGATAATTAGAGGTGGCAATTAATGTGGGTGGCAAATAAGAGAAGTGTGGGTGGCAAATAGGTGCACCATAACAAATGGATAAATAAATATTCCAAATTCTGTTTCTGACATAAGTAAGATTGCCTTTCTTTTTTCTCCATACCTATATTGTACTTCTAATTGAGTCTTGAAACACCCACTTCAAATTGTAAGAATTCAAAAACAAAAGATTGATGGGAATTTATCCAAACTAACCTTGTAGTTTCACAATGCACCAACTGGAAACAAAAGATTGATGAAAATTAATCCAAGCCTATGCATAACTAGTTGGAAGCCTGGGTTTTGCCGAGAAAAATCCAGCAAAGACATCTTTTTTCTTTTAAACAAAAGAAAGAAAAACAAAACAACTATTCTTTCTTAATGTCTGTACAAAGAGTAGGCATTAGCCAAATTGGTGGAACAGACCACCCGATATGGCCTACATCAGTCTTAGCCCAATGGTCAGGTTCATGAGCCCCATTATTAGTCACCCGATTAACAAAGCCAAAAGACAATAAATTGAGTTTAGGTATGTGAAAATTACAGTGAGATCCATTCTCCCACGTTTTTCCACTGAGAAACCCACGGACAGAAAACTTCAGGCGCACACCCATTATCTGAGGAAATTTTTTCACACAAATCCATATTTATTAAAATTAGTGTTTCGCTTCTTCTTCTTCTTCCTTCGCTTTTGTTTTGTGATTTCCTTCGGTTCTTTTAAAATCTTCCTTTTGTGATTTTCTTCTTTTTGCCGAGAAAACAAGGAGAAATACAAACTTTGATTTGTTTCTAGGATTTGCAGGGAAGATACAAACTTTGATTTGTTTTTATTTTCTTCTAGAGAACTTTGATTTACTGTTGGAAAAAGTTGATTCACATGTTTGTGGAATCAAGAGGTCGTCTTTGAAGAAACAAGGTGCGGAGTCGATTATTGAACAGTTAAAAGTTAACACCAGTTTAACTCCAGAATTTCGATTTCAGTGTAGGTTCACATTTCCAAACCGGAGCGATTACTGTTTTTTTGGTTCCAAACTACATTATTTTGCCAATGAAAGCCAAAATATAATTTGTGCAACTGTTTATGCTCCAGAGGAGGTTAAAAGATCTCCATGGACATACATACGGGAACTAGAGATCAACTGGCTGATTTTTATGGAAGTCGGAGCTGCTGTTGGTGGTGTTTTATTGTTGTCCGGTCCTTATCACAATATTAAGCCATTAACATTACTTTTCTGTAGTTATGTGCTATTCCTATTCGTCCTTCCATTTCTGGGGTTTGCCTGGCAATGCATTCTCCTGATGTTTTTGGCAGTGTATTCAACTATAGCTCAGTAGCTATACGTGCATCCTATTCTCATCGTAAAATCAGTAGAGAACTAGGCAGTCAGCCAAGGCCATTTATTTCGAGCAATTTGTCTGCATAACATGTTATGCATTCGTGAAAATGGATGCATAACCTGTTATGCATCCACAAAATTTGTTGCATAACTTGTTATGCAGTCCAGAAAACTTGCATAACCTGTTATGCAGGTTTAATTGCAGATGATGGTGTAAATACATGAAAGAAGATGATGGTGTAAATACATGATTTTGACCAAGAGCCCCCGAATAACTGAAAGATAATGGTTTGCGTGGGAGTTAATGAAACATGAAAGAAGATGATGATGTGGTTATGACTGCATAACATGTCATTCAGTCGAGAAACTGTCTGCATAACATGTTATGCATTCTACAAAATTTGTTGCATAACTTGTTATGCAGTCCAAAAAACTTGCATAACCTGTTATGCGTCCGAAAATATGGCTACATGATGCATTATGCATCGAGAAAATAGATGCATAACATGATATGCATCCGTAAATATGAATGCATACTGCATTATGCATCAATTTTTTATATGTACGGCCAAAATCAACCAAAACAATGGTTACATAACTTGTTATAGATGCATAACTTTGTTATGCAGATACATAACTTGTTATGCAGTCGAAAAATGGTTGCATAATTCGTTATGCGTCTGCAGAATGTGTTATGCATCGTTTTTGGTGACTGCATAATGGTTAAGTATCAAGTTTTCAAAAAAAATCCCTAAAATGAGGATCACCTCCGATTTTTTCGTTAAAAACAAAAATTTGATATTCTTGTTTGTACTCGTTGCGCAGCTATTTTAAAAAGATTTCCAACGATATAAAATTTGTAAAATTCTAAGGCGCGGATTTTTAGATATGTTATGTCCAAGTTGCGCTGCCAATTATACCCCTGAAAAAGATAGTATGCATAACCAGTTATGCCTGAAAAGATAGTATGCATAACCAGTTATGTATTGATTCATATAATAATTTCATATAATTATGGGTGTCACGGTATACAAAATTAATTGTGGGCCTGAGAATGAGAATATTATTTTTTTTGGGTCTCCCTCTAATTTCCCCTTTAGGTATTAGGTTCTTGAAATCTTGGAAAAGCTGTTGTGTTCTTTGATCTCCAAGAAAAGATTTTCTATTGATTTGCATAATAATTTAATAACATCACTTTCTACATAATCTTGTCGTCCTTCTTTTTCTCATGCTAGTTTCAGCGCTTTTCTCTATGCACGCACTTCTACTTCCGCACCTAGTTAGTAAGTTCGCGAATGATTCGCGAATCATTCGCGAATTTTTTCGTATCACGAATTTTACCGTCTTATTCGCGTAAGTTTGCAACTCCGAACCCAAATCGCGTATTATGTGGCATTCCCGGATTATTCGCGAATCGTTCACGAATTTTACGTATCCCGAATGATACGTCCGCTTAATTCACCATAAATTCTTTAGCTTTTACTTTTCAAAGACTCCACTTTTTGGGCTTTACTGCCTCCCGAGCATACACCACCGAATATTAGACGTGTTGTAATTTTTATGAAACAAAAACGACTGAAGAGATTTGAAGGTGAAGGTGAGAGAGATCTCAAACTCACTAACCAAGCATCTAAACCACCATACGACGTCCTCTTGGATAACTAATGTTGTATATATTATTAATATCATCATATTAAGTTTATTTTTTCTTTAAATAATTCACACATATGCATAAAAATTGGTCTATGATCTTATAAATACAAATTATTTGTTATATATAGATACCGAATTTTCAGAGCCGAACTCACATTTATAAATCAAATTATACACGTACGTATGTCGTTCCGAATTACTGACGAATCACGTCCTGTTGACCCAATTTTAGACCGAATCTGGATTTACAAAACCGTATAATACTCGTACATTTGCCGTTCCGTACGTTTGTCGAATCCCGAGTTGCTACCTAGGCTTCCGCATGGATAGAAAAATCTTAGAATCTCTTATAAAGATTCATTTTCCCCAATCTGTGAGTTAGGGTTTCAAGCCTCATTAGTATTGAACTTTAGCCATCCATATGGTGGGTCTCCCATGAAGAGTCATATCGTTTCACAATGATTGGGATAATAAGATCAATCCACGAAACAATGACTTCGCTCTGGCCGTAATAACCATGATTTCTTCAAATTTATCACCATGAACAATCCCATTTTGATTGGTCCATTTTGACCATATAAAGGAGGCAATCAATTAATGAAAGCTCTCGGATCTTCCATAAGAGTCTTTTAATGGGCGAAGTTGGAGCAAAAATCTAATTTATTGTTGAAAAATATGGTTCACAAATTGGGATTAAACCTTTCGTTATTGGAGATAGTTTGTTAACCAAGGAGTCTTATATTTACTATATGTGTAAAATCTTCTAAATAAAAGTCTTAATTAGACTTCCACGTAGGATTTTTTACACTCATTGTTGGAAATGCTCTTACCTGTGAACGAAATTCTACATAGTCGCATCCACATCTATGATTATGTCTATCCAAAATGCAAGTTGAAATCATAATCAATTACATATTCTCTGGTTACCTGCAAAGCCCTCTCAAGAGTCTAGTTTCTATTAAATGTCCAAAATTTTAACCGTTTATCTTAACTTTAACTAATTTCTAAAAAATAAAATAGTTGAAAATTTGACGTAGAGGTGCAAATGAAGGTGTAAATAAGACTTTCTTTAACACCTTCGTATTTATTTTCCCATCCCTCCTAGTTTGTAGGATCCAACCACTGGAAATTGATTTATGTTAATTGGGGGTCTAAAATCCTACGTGTCATGAAAAACAAAAAAAATCACCCTCTGTTGGAGATGCTCTAAGGCACCTTCAGGGGCTTCCAAATAAAGATTTAGGTTCTTGCATGTATCTTTTGTTTCCAAATTGCCTTCCATAAGTCTGCCTTAGACTTATCCCCTCTTATACACTTAAGAGCAGAATAAGCCAATCTGGTAGGGAAATTTTCATCCTTTGATGGAGTCCAGATCCTTCTGTTACTAGAACATATCTAAAGACTTAAAGGTCTAACAAATAAAGCTCCCACGTTGAATGGTGAGGAAACCCTCGCTTTCTATTGGCCGAGATAAGTCTTTTTTGAGTTTTGTAAAACGAGCGTTTTGGTGAGGACACTTGGCAACGTATGATTGGATTTAAAAGAATGGGAAAAGATAAAAAAAGGAAACCAAATTCAATTTGGAATTCGCAAGGACAATTGACAACATATGATTGGTTTAAAAAGAATAGGAAAAGAAAAAAAAAGAAACCAAATTCACTTTGGAATTCGCGGGGAAACTTGGCAACGTATGATTGGTTTAAAAATTACAAACTCGAAAGGAAAACCTAACCTACCGTGTTTGGAATTTTATGGAAGTCCAAATTCAATTTGGAAATCGAGTATCTACCGTATAAGAACTCTTTTTTCCAAATTAATATATAACGGGGAAAAAAATCGACATATTTTCTGTGAAAATAAAATGAAAAAATAAATAAAATATACACATATTGTCCACCTATTTAATGTGTTAGCCCGCCACACCAAATAAAAAATACATCGCCACGGGGCGGGACGAAGCCCGGCGCACACCAAATAAAAAATGCATCGCCACCGAACGGGGAGAAGCCTCGCGCACACTAAATGAAAAATGCATCCCCACGGGGCGGGGGAAGCCCCGCACACACCAAATAAAAAATGCATCTCCACGGGGCGGGGCGAATCCCCACGCACATCAAATAAAAAATGCATCCCTACGAGGCGGGGCGAAGCCCGCGCACACCAAATAAAAAATGCATCCCCACGGGACGGGGCGAAGCCCCGCACACACCAAATAAAAAATGCATTGCCACAGGACGGGGCGAAGTCCCGCGCACACCAAATAAAAAATGCATCCTCACTGGGAGGGGCGAATCCCCACACACTAAATAAAAAATGCATCTCCACGGGGCGGGGAAAAGCCCCCGCACATCAAATAAAAAATACATTCCCACGAGGCCCCGCGTACAGCAAATAAAAAATGCATCTTCACGAGATGGGACAAAACCCCACGCACAGCAAATAAAAAGAAATATAATGCCTGGTGCGTACCACGGCACAAATCTAGTCAAACTTAAAGGGATTTGTCCAATCCAATATTTTTGATTGTTGATCAAACACGTCAATAAGTTTTGCTGCATTCCATGACCTCGATTCATGAATTATCTGCTCGAGAGTCGAGAATACATAAACAACGGCTTATAACACACCAAACAACATTTTGTTTATTACTTTCCTAACAAACAACACGTGATATCCTGTATTACATTCAAAACAAAGTGATAAATATCATACTGTATTTTTTTTCTTATTGAGGGAAGACAATTCTTTTTTTATATAGAAAAAGTTAGGCAAGCCTATAAAATAGAACAAAGTTGTTCTAGTACCATCGGCCAAGCTGATCGCAGTACTATTTTCATAGTTCTTACAAGCAATAACAGTGTTTAGAGATTGCAGATTTTGTAGTCTATGTATGCGCATAAGACTAGTTAAAACAAAAGTAACAAGACTAATTTTTAAAGAAGTGTCTTCATTGGAACTTTGCCTTGCTTCGTGGTAAGTGTGAGTGAATCTTCCCTTGATAGCTTGATAATAGAGAGCTTGGAATCTTAGCAGGATTTCATTAGATTCAGCTTGTATTGCGATATTCATGTGTTGTTGTTCCTGTGCCCAGTTGCAGGCTAGTTCTGCTCCTCCTGTGGCTCCTCTTTCTCCCAACTGGCCTGAGTATCCTCTGTTATCAATATAGTTTCCTGCAAGATCCAAAATTGTTAGTGCAAAAAAAATTTAAGATTAACAGGATCCTGTATGGTACATATTCTGATTATGAAACCATAGTCATGTGGGTTTTGAAGATTAGTGTTACCAGAAATTGTTCTATCATCTTGATTAGGTTCTGCATCATTAAAGTATAAGTTGTTGAGAGGATGAGAAGGTAATCTGTGGACTCTGTTAAAGTCACATAGATGATGTTTAATGCTAATCGCAGTTTTCTTTGCATGAGGCTTTATGTTTTGGAAAACTAGGTCACATCTAGCCTTCCAGATGTACCAACAGATGGTAGCATATGTAGTGTATCTTTCAGAATTATTTGTAGATATGAACCAGGAATTGAACCAGTCCATGAAGTTCGTTGTATGATCAAACTCTTCATGTGATTCTCCAAGAACTTCATGCCAGACTGCAGTAGCAGCTGGAAAATTAAGGAACATGTGTGTCACATTTTCCTCCCCACTTTTGCAAATTTGGCATATAGGATCGATATAATGTAGAATACTTGTTGTCTTTGCATTTGTATGGAGCATTTCATGTGCATATTTCCAGATGAATATTTTTATCACACGAGTCACATTCATTCTCCAGATGGCTTCCCAGTTTCTTGTTATGGGATCATTTTTGTATAAGTTGTATATCTTTGCCTTATACATGGCTTTCACAGAGAATTTACCAGTATCATTTAAGTTCTAGTGCATGCTGTCTTCTTCCTCTGGATAAGTATCCAAGGAACAATTTTAAAGGGTAGTATTGGAGTTGAAAATCTGGTGGACTAGCTGAGTATTCCAGTCTCCTTATGGTGTCATGAGCTGAGAGAGCAACTCAAGATGCTGTGGACAATGTGTTGGTTTTACCAGCTTGTCAGTTGTGCTAGGAATCCATAAGTCCTCCCAAACTCTTATTCTATTCCCTTTGCCTATTTTCCAGGAGCATAATTGTTGTATATTTTGAATTCTTTCAAGGACCCCTTTCCAGATCCAAGAATCTCCATCTCTGGCTTTTGTATCCATGTTTAAAACATTTCTTCCCAGTAGGTATTTAGCATCCATTAGTTGGTACCATAGAGAATCCTTATCTTGCTCCAGTCTCCATCCTATTTTGGTAATCATGGAGCTGTTGAAAAGTTCCATGTTCATGAAGCCTAAACCCCCAAGATCCTTTGGTTTGCAAATTGCTGTCCAGGCTTTAGGATAGTAACCAGTGTGATTCCATATTTTTGCCCCAAAAGAAATCCCTTTGAAGCTTGTTTAGATCTTGACAAGTTTGTTTAGGGATTCTGAAGCAATTATTTGATAGATACTGGCTGTTGATGTGACAATTGCCAGCAGGGTTTAGAGGAGTATCTTTCCAACTTGAGAGTCTCAGTTTCATCTTGTCAACTCCAGGTCAGAAAGACTTTATCTTGCTTCTATGAGTAAAAAAAGGAGATCATAAGTACTTATCATCCAGATATAAATTTTGAACTCCCATTATGCTGCTGATTATAGGAATAAGAGATGGATCAGTGTTTTTGCTGAGAAAAAACACCAGATTTGCTGAAGTTGATTAGTTGTCCAGAAGTATCTCCAAACAGATTGAGGATATCCTTAAGGTTTTGTGCTTCATTTTTATTGGATTTGCAGAATACCATGCAATCATCAGCAAACATGAGATGATTAATAGAGGGTGCACCCTTACATATCTTGATACCATCGATTATAAAAATATCTTCAGCATGAGTAAGAGTTCTTGAGAGAGATTCCATGCAGAACAGGAACAAGGGGATAGGGGGTCTCCTTGTCTAAGGCCTCTAGAAGGAGAGAAGAAAGAATCAGGTGAACCATTAATCAGAACAACAGAGGTTGTTGTAGATATGCATTGCATTATTTTTTGGAACCAAGAAGTATTAAAACCCATCTTAGTCATAAATGTGTTGAGGAAATTCCAGTCTACTCTGTCAAAAGCTTTGGTCATGTCAATTTTTATTCCCATGTTTCCCTTTTCACCTTTGACTCCTCTTTTTGATCTCATTGAGTGGATTAGCTCATAAGCTATAGTAATGTTATCAGAAATTGGTATTCCAGGGATGAAGGAAGATTGGTATGGAGAAATAATTTTGTTTAGGTAAGGCTTCATTCTTTGAGCTAACAACTTGGATATGATTTTGTAGGTAGTGTTGCAAATACTTATGGGTCTGAAGTGGCTTGGGGAGGTTGGGTTATCAATCTTGGGGATCAGGGTAATGAAGGTAGAGTTCATCTCTTTAAGAAGGTGACCAGAAATGAAGAAATGTTGCATCATCTTTACTATATCATCTCCAACGATGTCCGACTTGGCTTGGAAGAAGTTTGGTGGAAAACCATCTGGTCCTGGAGCTTTGTCTTTTTCCATACTAAAGAGAATAGCTTTAATTTCATTGTAATCAGGTGGTCTGTTTAGGTTGGTATTATCAGTATTGGTGATAGTAGTGGGTATAAGGTTTATTATTTCAGGTTTATAAAAGGTGTTTCTGGTGTTGACATCTTAGTGAAGTGTTTTGTAAAGCATGTCTTCAATTCTTCATAGTCAGAAATCCAGTTGTCATCACTGTCTTGAATTATGTCTATGTTGTTTCTCATTGTTCTACATTTTGTTGCTCTATGGAAGTAATTGGTATTTTTGTATCCTAACTTGATAAACTGATCCCTGCTTTTTGATGAGTGCCAAATATTGTATATATTTATCCCTTTTTGTTGGCATTTAACTCATCTTTTGCGCATTAATTCTACATTTTATCCCATATTCTGTATTTTCATTGTTTTCAAGAATAAATATTTTTCTTACATAATTTTGCATTTTTAGGTAACAAATAAAATCTGGATGAAGTGCGGAGCAAAAAGAGCAGAAAAGTAGTGAAAAGCCGGGAGGAATTACGCAAGGAAGCCGCGAAGAATGTTGTGCACAAGACCAAGAGGGTAGAAGTGGGCTCAAGAAGGAAGAATTGTTCTTAAAGAAGTTATGGGCCTGGCATACCCAAGGCCCAAAACCCTTTCTCAAACCCATTTCCACTACCCAAGCCCGTATCGGATTTCAGCCGTCAGATCGAAGCATTTCAGCATCCTACGGTCGCTCCATCATCGCACATCAAACTCCGAAGCTCCCGCTTTACATCGCAACGCCCATCTCCATCTTGGGCCGTCCTTTTCGTTGCATTCCTCCATCCGACGGTCGCTACCCACAGCCTCCCATTTCATCGTTGGATCCACCTACCATCGTCACATCCTACGGACCAGATCGCTGCTCATCAACTTCAGATAATCCCGCTTCCCACCCTAGCACCGAAGCCTATACTACCACCCAAACACTCCCTTCTTCCCAAAACTTCGACTTCATCTCCTTCACCCGACAGTTGCAGAGCTCTGCAACTCCACCACCTTCCCCGACCATTTCCAGCCACCACCAGACCTCGAGCTACACCACCACCACAAACACCCGACAACACCACCATCTCCAACACCCGACAACACCCTAGCCTAGTTATTTTCTTCATCTCACAACCTCTGAAACCCTAGGTTTTGGGGTGAGTAAAATAACTAGAAATTAGGGGACAGTAGGAGCAGGAAGAGCATCAGAGGGACATCAAGAAGCATGGGTCGAGCAAATTTTGGGAGTTTGTAAGTAAATTTTGGGTAATTTAAAAAACCCTAATTTTCTGATTTGGGGAAAATGGGTGTAAACCCTAATTTGATAATTTGGGTATAAAAGGGAAGTGAATTAGGATGTTAAAACTTGTTCTTGGACTAGCCAAGTTTCCCCCTAATTGGGTTAGGTTTGATTTTAATTTCATTGTCAATTTTCATCATTTGCATATTTTTCTTCTTGTTCACTGTGTTGTGTTTGATGTTGTGTAATTGTTGATGTGTTGTTAGTTTAATGCTCCTGTTCATTTGTAATTGTTCCTGTTTAGTTCTAGGTGTTAGCATGTTCTAATTCACCACTAGGGTGAAGATGAAACCTTAATGCCACTGTGTAGGAGACTACAATTTTGGCCTCTCATCACTTTGCTCTCACATTGTATGTCAGGCATACATTGTAGTTAGGATACCCCTGTGATTGAAAGTGCAGCAGCCCATGTTAATTGATTATGGTCCAAACCTCAGACTAGTTATGCTCTAATCAGATAGCTAGTACCTTGGGAGGATAATTTGGTTGCAATTGGAATATCCGACTTAGTCTAGGTTAAGAGGTGGAATCAATGCCCTAGTTTGCCATCAACCTTCATTCTCATCCACAATTCCATCTTCTACTGTTTAACTTTGCTTTCTTGTTTTCTTTCATTTGTTTTACTTTCACTTCTCATTTGCTTTACCTGCACTGCTGCATTACTACTTGCGTTTCTGTTTTGCACTTTCTTTACTACTTGTTTGACCTGCAACTCTGTTGCATTTCTGCTTTGCATTTACTGCACTGCTGCTACAGCTCTGTTGCTACTGCACTGCTGTGCATTTTCTGTTGCTGCTGTAGCTTCTTCAGCTGCTGCTGCCTCTCTTGCACTCCTGCTGCTTGCTTTGCTCTCCAAGGCTCACTTCACTCCTGAGCCCAAGTCCAATTCAGTGAAACCAAAGGCTAAAGGCCCAACCAACTGAGCCCAAAGCTCAGTTCACTCCCAAAAGCCTCTGAAGCCCAGTTAAGGCCAAAGCCTAGTTCACTACTAAGCCCAACTCACAAGTGAATTGTTAAGCCCAACGCTCAAACCAGTTTCCAGAACCAAAGCCCATTTGCACTTCAAAGATAACTGAGCCCAAGCTCAGTTCATTTTATTTTTAACAAACCCACTAAGCCCAATTCATTCAAAGGGCATTCAAACCCATTAGTACTCAAGCCCAATTTAAGCCAAAAGGCTTCTAAGCCCAAAGCAAATCTAGGAACCCAATTAGCTAAACACTCCAAAACACACCCGATCTCTGTGGATCGACCCGTACTTGCACGAGCTACAACCGACGAACGTGCACTTGCGGTATTACTGTAGGCCACCATTTTATTGTGCTTCATTTCTATACACCCCTCCGGGCCTGCCAAGTTTTTGGCGCCGCTGCCGGGGATTCGGGTTGTTTTCTCTGTGTTTTTTATTAGCTATTTTTTCATTTCACTGCATAGCATTTGCATCTGCATCTGTTTCACTTCATTTGCTGTTGGACCTGCTGTTCTGAACCTTTTTTTTTCCTCTGCTGGGACGCCACCAAGGAAAAGAACCAAAACCCAACTGGGTTTTTGCAACAATATCAGAGCAGCTGGGCTGTGCTAAAAAGGTAAGCCTAAACCCATTCCATTGAGAGAACCCAACCTGTGGGCTTCCAAATTTCTTTAATTGTGGGCTTGTAATAATTAACCCAATTTTTTTGGGCTTTTTATTTTTCTATTTTGGGTTTGTAATAATTTATTTGTGGGCTTGTTGTTTAATTTGTGGGCTTGTATTTATTTTGTGTGGGCTTGTTTAAATTCTTCCATTGGACTTGTATTTTGGACTCTGGGTTTAAACCCAGCTGATAACCGATTGTGGGCCGCAGCCTTCCGTCCATTTCATTAGAGGCTTGCACAGTGGGCTTGCTCCCATTTCAAAAAAAAAAAAACCAAATTTTATTTTCTTAATTTTATTTTCTTTCAAAAAAAAAAAAAAAAAAAAAAAAAAAAAAAAAAAAAAACCAAAATTTTGCTCCTAATTTCAAAAACCAAAACTTTTCTCCCCTTCAAAAAAACCAAATTTTACTTGCTCCCATTTTAACAACCAAATTTTTTCTAAATTATCCCATTAAAACCAAACTTGCCAAAAAAATTGTCTCCCACCAAAACCAAATTTTTCCCTTTAAAAACCAAATTCCGAGCTTTGTAACATAGTTACTTAGCTTTTGAGCCAATCATGTCTGGATATTGGTCTGCTTCTGGGGATGGAAATAAAACTCTTAGAGAACTTGCTTATGGGCATATGCCACGTTATGAACCTTCCACGGACCATGATGTCAATAGTCATAGGAATTATTATGGACATTTTCAAAGTCCCGAGCCGCAATACATGAACCCTAATGACTATTCATAAATGCATCATTCGCCACAACGTGAAAATGAACATTTTGCTAGTGCCTCACTCACACAATCATCACTTATGGATCAAATAGAAGCTCGAATCACAGCTTTAGAAATGCAATCACATGAGGAATCTGTCACATCTAATTTTCTTAGGCAACCTGAAATCTATGCATGTCCCGCATGTGGTAGTTTAGACCACCCTGTTGAGCATTGTCATATTTTGCATAATTTTAGGCAATCTAGAGAAAATCCAATGTATGAAATGCCCATAAATTGTGAGAATGGTAGTCATTGGGACCATAATCAATCCTTTGAGGGTTGCGATCAATCTTTTATAAACCCTAATGACCATGCACCACAATTTGAACATGAAGAATTTTGTACTCCCATGAATTTAGACTCCACCACAGAAGCTTTCAGACTAGTGAGCAAAACTTCGATAGATCTACATCACGAATTCAGGCATATTTAGATCAGATTTTGCTTCACCTACAAAAGGAGGAAATTCATGAGGAAATGTATGTTGTCCCTAATGAAGTGTCTAGTCCCATTCATATAAATGATGTTGAATATGAACCTAATTTAGAGAACATGAATCGACTAATGACACCACCACTTAATGCGGACCAATATGCATGCTACCATGATGATGATTATGATGATTATGATGATGTTAGAAGAACATGAAAATATTGTGGAACCTGTTGGTTCAATAACATATGGCTTCTCGCCCTCGACCTTCATGAATGTTGTTTTTTCTAATACTCATTGTAATTCATATGATTTTGATATTGACATGGGATTCGTACAATTATTCTGTGAAGATGAGCATGACATAGGAATAGTTGAATCTTCTGTAGACACTAATATGCATGAAAATATATTTGATGTGTCTGATTCTCTACTAGGTCACATTGTGATATTTCTCCTGATTTGCCGATGCATGAGAATGAATTGTTGATGATGTTGATGATTCTAAGTGTGAACTTGCAATTGATGATGATTGTGAGCATGTGTGACATGTGTAGATGATTTAGAGATTTTGATTTGATTGATAACGATGTGCCTATTCCTACTAAGTCACAATCTGATGGCCTTCCACCCAACCTAGATTTGTGCCCATATTGTAAAACCAATTTTCTGAGAGTCCCTTAACCTAGGTTTGGAACTGTGTGCTTCCCAAGTCCTCTTGGACTATTTTGCTTCCAAATATAATACATTTGAGGAACCACAGTTGGAAATTGCATGTTTGCCCGTCCCTAGCACAGTTCATTTCGAGCTAGACCTTTTGCATGATGAACCCCCGAAACTGCGCGATTTTGTTTTCAAAACTATATCTTCTGTAAAATCCAGGTTTGGGGGTAGCTCATTTTGTTTCACAGTTTCACTTGCGTTTCTTTCCTGTTATTATTGTGTGAAGCTGTTGAAATGTCTACACTTCGTCTTTTGGGTTGATCCTCAACTCTTTAGATTGTTAGTGTATGGTGAATTTTTTGTATATAATCCAGTAGATAAAATTTTAAAAACCCTTTTGTTCCTTTTGTATATATTTTGCTAATCCAATATGATCTCGGCTGAAATATGTTGGATTTTTGCCTTGAATAACGGAGTTTTAATTCTGCTTTCGCCGAAATCGGGTATTCTCTCTCCTTTTACTCTACTCAGCATGTCCCTTTCCATATGTTGCATTTTAATTCTTTCCATATTTTGAAACATTGAGGACAATGTTTAGTTTAGGTTTGGGGGTATAGAGTAGATGCCACGATAATATGCTATAATTGAAAACGAACTCCTTCTTCTTTTTGAAAAAATTGAAAAATTCCAAAAAAATTAAAAAATCAAAATTAAAAAAATTAAAAAATGAAAAAATCATAAAAATGGAGCTCATTTACCTTGAAATGTTGACTCTTGTGCAAATATGTATTATTAGGAGTCTTAGTCTAGATATTTAGGCACCCTGATTCTAGCACAATTCACATAGTGATAAGAAATTTGCACGCGCACGATCTACCAATACATGTATGGCCTCGATCTTCAAGGTGTTGGATAGGAAGTTACGATTGCCAATCACTTTAGAATACTGAACGAAACTTGACTAGCTTGTTCTTTGGTTGGTTGGGATAGAAGGTGGAGGTTACATTAAGAAAGACAACCATCGAATTTAACTGGGTGCATCAAAAAGGGCTACCTCTTGCAAAGTGTCATGTAATTTTTGTTTCTTTTGTTATGTATCAAAAGTGCTCCTATGTAAAAATCAGTATCATCAAAAAAAAAAAAAAAAAAAAAAAAAAAAAAAAAAATCGATGTATATATTCAGAAAAAATATCAGAAAAATACCAAAAAAATCAAGTATTTATCAATTCCATCATCTCTTGTTCCAAAAATAAAAAGAGAATAGTCAATGTAAATAAGAGTCATATAAATAGTCATCTTTTGTTGTTTCGTTGTAATAAGCAAGGAGGGTGTATGCCATTGATGTACAACGCGAGAAATTGTGAAATACCTCCAACTCATTCACAATTCTCGTAAAGTCCGGACAGCTAGCTAGATTTCGACCTCAGTTCTTAGCCTGAGAAACTATCTCTTGGTGATTAGTAGTCATAACTTCAGATCTTTCTTTACACATGTGTAGATACACTTTACACTCTTATCACATGTCCTTATTTGTTATCAGTGCTAGGATTGTGCCTTTGATAGCTAGATTGACATCTCCATTTTGCTGTGAGCTTAACTGTTTTGCACATGTCACATTTGACGGAATATGAGCTTATATTTTGTCCTTAGGTTTTGTAGGCACACCTCTGGGAAACCTTCACGAGACTTCAACTCGTCCACTAGGGACACTTAGTGGTTTAAAAGGCTTAGTGCATACGCTAAATGCATTCGAGAGACCAGCGACAGTGGTATAGTTAGGATTTCCTTAGTTTTGTTTTACTTGAGGACAAGTAAAATTCAGGTTTGGGGGTATTTGATGAGTGCCAAATATTGTATATATTTATCCCTTTTTGTTGGCATTTAACTCATCTTTTGCGCATTAATTCTACATTTTATCCCATATTCTGTATTTTCATTGTTTTCAAGAATAAATATTTTTCTTACTTAATTTTGCATTTTTAGGTAACAAATAAAATCTGGATGAAGTGCGGAGCAAAAAGAGCAGAAAAGTAGTGAAAAGCCGGGAGGAATTACGCAAGGAAGCCGCGAAGAATGTTGTGCACAAGACCAAGAGGGTAGAAGTGGGCTCAAGAAGGAAGAATTGTTCTTAAAGAAGTTATGGGCCTGGCATACCCAAGGCCCAAAACCCTTTCTCAAACCCATTTCCACTACCCAAGCCCGTATCGGATTTCAGCCGTCAGATCGAAGCATTTCAGCATCCTACGGTCGCTCCATCATCGCACATCAAACTCCGAAGCTCCCGCTTTACATCGCAACGCCCATCTCCATCTTGGGCCGTCCTTTTCGTTGCATTCCTCCATCCGACGGTCGCTACCCACAGCCTCCCATTTCATCGTTGGATCCACCTACCATCGTCACATCCTACGGACCAGATCGCTGCGCATCAACTTCAGATAATCCCGCTTCACACCCTAGCACCGAAGCCTATACTACCACCCAAACACTCCCTTCTTCCCAAAACTTCGACTTCATCTCCTTCACCCGACAGTTGCAGAGCTCTGCAACTCCACCACCTTCCCCGACCATTTCCAGCCACCACCAGACCTCGAGCTACACCACCACCACAAACACCCGACAACACCACCATCTCCAACACCCGACAACACCCTAGCCTAGTTATTTTCTTCATCTCACAACCTCTGAAACCCTAGGTTTTGGGGTGAGTAAAATAACTAGAAATTAGGGGACAGTAGGAGCAGGAAGAGCATCAGAGGGACATCAAGAAGCATGGGTCGAGCAAATTTTGGGAGTTTGTAAGTAAATTTTGGGTAATTTAAAAAACCCTAATTTTCTGATTTGGGGAAAATGGGTGTAAACCCTAATTTGATAATTTGGGTATAAAAGGGAAGTGAATTAGGATGTTAAAACTTGTTCTTGGACTAGCCAAGTTTCCCCCTAATTGGGTTAGGTTTGATTTTAATTTCATTGTCAATTTTCATCATTTGCATATTTTTCTTCTTGTTCACTGTGTTGTGTTTGATGTTGTGTAATTGTTGATGTGTTGTTAGTTTAATGCTCCTGTTCATTTGTAATTGTTCCTGTTTAGTTCTAGGTGTTAGCATGTTCTAATTCACCACTAGGGTGAAGATGAAACCTTAATGCCACTGTGTAGGAGACTACAATTTTGGCCTCTCATCACTTTGCTCTCACATT
Organism: Papaver somniferum; assembly: GCF_003573695.1. Taxonomy (NCBI): domain Eukaryota; kingdom Viridiplantae; phylum Streptophyta; class Magnoliopsida; order Ranunculales; family Papaveraceae; genus Papaver; species Papaver somniferum. Next base: position 32,499,336 of record NC_039361.1, on the reverse strand, counting down.
GTATGTCAGGCATACATTGTAGTTAGGATACCCCTGTGATTGAAAGTGCAGCAGCCCATGTTAATTGATTATGGTCCAAACCTCAGACTAGTTATGCTCTAATCAGATAGCTAGTACCTTGGGAGGATAATTTGGTTGCAATTGGAATATCCGACTTAGTCTAGGTTAAGTGGTGGAATCAATGCCCTAGTTTGCCATCAACCTTCATTCTCATCCACAATTCCATCTTCTACTGTTTAACTTTGCTTTCTTGTTTTCTTTCATTTGTTTTACTTTCACTTCTCATTTGCTTTACCTGCACTGCTGCATTACTACTTGCATTTCTGTTTTGCACTTTCTTTACTACTTGTTTGACCTGCAACTCTGTTGCATTTCTGCTTTGCATTTACTGCACTGCTGCTACAGCTCTGTTGCTACTGCACTGCTGTGCATTTTCTGTTGCTGCTGTAGCTTCTTCAGCTGCTGCTGCCTCTCTTGCACTCCTGCTGCTTGCTTTGCTCTCCAAGGCTCACTTCACTCCTGAGCCCAAGTCAAATTCAGTGAAACCAAAGGCTAAAGGCCCAACCAACTGAGCCCAAAGCTCAGTTCACTCCCAAAAGCCTCTGAAGCCCAGTTAAGGCCAAAGCCTAGTTCACTACTAAGCCCAACTCACAAGTGAATTGTTAAGCCCAACGCTCAAACCAGTTTCCAGAACCAAAGCCCATTTGCACTTCAAAGATAACTGAGCCCAAGCTCAGTTCATTTTATTTTTAACAAACCCACTAAGCCCAATTCATTCAAAGGGCATTCAAACCCATTAGTACTCAAGCCCAATTTAAGCCAAAAGGCTTCTAAGCCCAAAGCAAATCTAGGAACCCAATTAGCTAAACACTCCAAAACACACCCGATCTCTGTGGATCGACCCGTACTTGCACGAGCTACAACCGACGACCGTGCACTTGCGGTATTACTGTAGGCCACCATTTTATTGTGCTTCATTTCTATACACCTGTCTAGGCCTGCCACTTTTAATCTTCCATAATTTTTCTTCAATGTCTTGCCACTCACTTAGTTTTTTCCTGGATGAGCTGACAACAACACTTCTATCAACTCTGAAATAATTGTCATGCAACCAAGAGAGGTATTGTTTACAGTCTTCTATGTTGGTTTTGATATTTCCATAAATCTCTTTATTCCAAATCCTGAGTTTCAACTTGATATTCTTGAGTTTCCTGGTTATAAGAAAAGCACTTGATCCAGAGAGACTTCTCTTCCAGCACTCAACAATTATTTCCTTACAATCCTTATGGTATAACCAAGGACCAAAGAATTTGAAAGGAATTTTACCATTTTGCCAGTTAGGGTTGGAGTTGAGGAAAATAGGATGATGGTCTAACCCAATGGCTAACATATTAGAGATAGTTGTGTTTGGATATAGGAGCAACCATATTTCAGTGGCTAATCCTCTATCCAATCTTTGTTCAGTGAGAGCAGGGAACTTCTTTTGTTACACCAAGTGAAGGGGCAGCCAACATTGCCGAAATCAATTAAGTCTAACTCAGAAATTTTGGTGTTGAAAATGTTTGCCTCATTGATGTCTAATGGTTGAGTACTGTACTTATCAGTATCATGCAATATGATATTAAGATCTCCAATAATCAGCCAAGGTATAGAGTGAATAAGAGAAGTTTGTTCTAAAACTTTCCAGGACTCAATCTTGTTTTTAGTATCATAAGGGCTACCATAATATCCAGTAAAGAGCCAAGGAGTACCATTGGTGGTCTTGATTATAGAATTTATATGATTTAGGGAGCAATCTAAAATCTCAACATCAAGATTGCTTTTCCATATCAAAGCTAGTCCTCCAGCAGTACCACTATTTCCTCCAGGATTAACAAACCAGTAATTCTGGACATTGATATCTTGCATAGTTTTTCTAAGATTTTATTGTTTCTGTTTTGTTTCAGATATGAAACAGATATCAGGACCAAGTTTATTTAGCATATCATTGAGGTACTTGAAAAAGCGGGGGTCTAACAACACCACCCAATATTTCGCTTAGCAATCTGTATGGACTAACTCCGAAATACTTTGCTAGAGAACCAACTAGATAGTCAAACTCAATCTAGATAAAAGTATCTCAAGGATTTAATATCTCTCTCTTGATTTTATTTTTACTCAAGCTAAAACAATATCGAGTCTTTATCAAATACAAGGAATACTTGGACGGTACCAAAGACCAATGTCCAAGGATCAATCAACTACAATCAACAACCAAAGGTTGGATTAGAGAAGTTGATGATAACGAACGCACAACCAGTATTATTTCAATTATATAAACTATAATGCGGAAAAGAAATAACACAGACACCAGAAATTTTGTTAACGAGGAAACCGCAAATGCAGAAAAACCACGGGACCTAGTCCAGATTGAATACACATTGTATTAAGCCGCTACAGACACTAGCCTACTGCATACTAACTTCGGACTGGACTATAGTTGAACCCCAATCAGTCTCCCACCGATCCAAGGTACAGTTATACTCCTACGCCTCTGATCCCAGCAGGATACTGCGCACTTGATTCCCTTAGCTGATCTCACCCACAACCAAGAGTTGATGTAACCCAAAATCAGATACTTGATAATAAACAAATCTGTCTCACACAGAAAAGTCTATAAAAGGATAAATATGTCTCCCACAGATAAACCCTAGGTTTTGTTCCGTCTTTAGATATAAAATCAAGGTAACAGGAACCAATTGATAATCCGGTCTTATATTCCCGAAGAACAGCCTAGATTAATCAATCACCTCTATACAATCCTTCCTGACTACACAAGCGGATTGTCGAGGAATCACAAACAGTGAGACGAAGATGTTTGTGACTTCTTTATCTTGCCTATCGGAGAACTCTCACGATATCAAGTCAAGCAATCGATTGTACTCGTACGATAGAAGATGCAAGATCAGAACACACAACTACGATAAAAGTAGTATCGGTCTGGATTCACAATCCCAATGAAGTCTTTAAGTTGTTAACCTGATTTTAGAGAAGAAAATCAAAGGTTAATGGAGATCGACTCTAGCGGGCGCACTAGTAGCACACATACGTGTGGGGATTAGTTTTGCATAATGCTAGATGTCTCCTTTATATAGCCTTCAAATCATGGTTTTGCCTTAGTTACAAAGCAATCCTTATTCACCGTTAGATGAAAACCTGATTTAGATTCAAGCTAATATTTCTCAACTGTTAGATCGAAAACTTAGCTTGTCACACACACTTGGTTAGACGTTTACTGGGTTCGTGAAAACCATGCCCAAACGTGTACGTGTATGTTGGTTCAACATAGTAACCAAAAAGGTTAACCATATGAGCATTTCATATTAACCTTGTTCTTCTTCACCATAACTAGTTCAATTGACTCAAATGAAGTAGTTAAAGAGTTGTTCAATTGCTATGAGATCTTATATAACTACACAAGACACAGTTGAAACAAAGATGATTCGATTCGATTAAATCGGCTCATGAACATTATATCCACGGTTTGCATAAAGCATTCCTTAGTAATTTAATGTTTCATGTTCAAAGCACATCTTTAGATCATAACCTCTTAAGTTCATAAACAAGTTCGCGGACTTAAGTTAATCGGTTGAGTTTTCCAAACTCAGCAGAAATTCTCTGGATGAGAACTTCCACCATTTCGCGGACTTAGCACACAAACGAGTTTTGGAAAATCCCAGCAGAAATTCTCGGTCGAGAACTTACGACAGTTCGCGGACTTGGCAAGCCAATTCCACAATCCTCCTGATTTCTCTTAATCAACAAAGTTCGAAAACTTCGGTTCAAGGAATACATGGTTATGTAATCTAAACTCTCATTTCAATCATTGTGACATTCTCAGAGGACGCTATGTACCCGTTATTCATAGACCGATTCACGTAAGAGCAATTCTCAAAGTGTAGATGGTGGATTTTCGACAAAGGCTAAAATCGTAAACTCATAATTATACGAAGCTCTGATTCAGCAATCAGACGTGAGTATCGAGACACGGGTCTCTCATTGAATTCTCAACGGAGAGTACTTTCTCTCAGAGTACATGTAGATATGTAGTCTCACGACTGAACAACGACATATCTCATGAATACTGAATACTTTCGGTGATTATCTATATAGTATCACGAGATGGACGGCTTCTAGACAGCTTGCTCTGCTAGTATAGAGCGATAACGTCTTCAGGAACAAACAACAAGTTTACCCTGACTATATAAAGGATATGACTTACAGACAAGCTCATATCGGGATAATTAATGCTCCTAGACAGCCCACTCTGCTAGTATAGAGCCACAAAGTTAATTATTCCAAATTAAGATTAATTCTGCCGTGACATTCACTATTGAATTCCCAGAATAATCTATTATTGCTCCTATTCCATGGTCGAATCCACGCCTGATCCCATGGAATGGCAATGACAATCCCCCCTATTTCATGGTCGAATCTACGACATGATCCCATGAAATGGCAATAAAAAATTGTTCTGATTCTATGATCGAATCCACGACTTGATCTCATAGAATATCAATAACTATATTATCTCATTACTCCGATTTCATGATCGAATCCACAACTGGTCTCATAAATGGTAATAGATAAATCTTAATTACTCCGATTCTATGGTCGAATCTACGATCCCATGGAATGGTAATGCTCACTTTATTATTCTGAATTCGTAGTCGAATCCTCAGCTGATCCTATGAATTAATAATAAACATCTTATTACTCAGTTTTGTGAACTATTCTCCACTGAATTCCACAATTAGTAATAAATAATCAACAACCGGGCGTCTGAGCTACCTCTAAGTAAGCCCCGATTCAAATGGTGAAAGTGTATTCAACGACGATACACTAACAGTCACCGCACGAACGAGTATTTCAAAAATACAACGAAACGATGAACCTATGCAAAATAGAGAAGAAAATAATAAATAATTAAAAATATTGACCAGGGTGTTGGGAGCACGGACACACGACCGACCGACCGTGTCGTGGTCAATCCCACGCCAGTTTTATATTTTTAATGCATTTTTATTATTTTCCATGATTTGATGAAAATTCTCTCATTTTATCAAATCTCCTTCGTCCCGAGGAAACTCCTCGGTTTCATGGTACTTCCATAAATCCATAAAAAATAATGTAAAATTAAGGAAAGGAGTGGGGGGCGTGACCATTGGCCAACCGACCATGCCTTGGTCCCAACCGGCCCCACACCCCACGGTTCCTTATTATTTTATTATTATTATTATTTCTCTAATTTCATGAAAAACTCCTTGATTTCATGGTATTTTGCACAAATCATCATATAATAATAAATAAAATAAAATTACGAAAAACTTGTGGGACCGGGCCACTAGCCGGCCACACATGCCCTAGCCGGTCCCACATACCCTTTGCTTTATTATTTTATTATTATTTTTCCTATTTTCCTTGAATTCATCAAATTCCTTGATTTTATGGATTTCTCTCAAATTAGGAAAAATTCCCTCAAATCATCAAAATACCTAAAAATATTAAAAAATTAGGGAAACTCGTGGGACCGGGCCCTAGCCGGCCAGCCACGCCTCCACGGTCCCCACGCCCTTGTTTTTTTATTTTAATATTTTTTGATTCCCTGATCTCATGAAAACTCCTTCAATTCATGGAAACTCCCTAAATTCATCAAATTTCTCAAAATTCATGAATTTTTGATAAAATCATCAAAATATTATAAAATTAAGGAAAAGGCACCACGGGACCGTGGTCACGACCGGTCGACCATGCCTTGACCACGGCGGTCCCACGCCTCCTCATTCCTTATTTTATAATTATTTTTCATCATCTCATAGTGTTTTCCTCAGTTTCGTCGAAACCCTAATTTTGGCATATTTTCTCGAATGGATGCTCAATTGCACGCCAGAAAATATCAAAATTCTCAGGACTGAGACGCGGACACCTAGGGGACACGAGCACGCTATCTTGACCGACCAAGATTGGCTCTTTGGCTCACGGAAGCCGATCCCATCAATTTTCACAGTTTTGACCTAATTTGCACAATTGCTCGTATTAGGTCCAAAACTCTTCCAAACACTTTGGATTTTCATGAAGTGATCGTCAGGCGGTCACGTGACAACCCAGGGCCGGTTTCATGACTCCATGGTCGGTCCCTCGCCTCGTCATAATTAATTAGGTTTTCTCGCCTAAGGCTCAGACGAGCATTTTTGAATAAATGATTAAGCCAGCATTTAATCATTCTTCCACCAACAAATCGTCAACTCTTTAGAAGTTCTTCGTATTTTCTCACGTGAGCATATGGACACTACATGGTTGATCCAAGGTCCCATATAGTCGCTCCCTCCTTCGTCTTATGGTTAAACTTCTGACGAACTATGAATTAATCATCAATTGATCAAATTAGGGTTTCTGAATCCAAGGATCATCATTCCAGATTCCAACCTTAATAATTTTACGACGGCCTCGTGGTCATTAATTTTATTAATTATGCTTGGTTCAACGACCAATATTCTAATTAGTATTTTTGGTGCGCTGCCAATAATCCATCAGATGAGCAACACATGCTCAGAAGATCAAATATTCAACAATTATTCACATGAGCAACACTTTCTCAGATGATAAATATTTGCTCAAACCAAGGAATACTGGTTCAATAATCAATATTCAACGATCCATCGAATGAGCAATACTTGCTCACTTCATTGTAAGAATTATACCTCTGTCTCATGACATGTTCAATTCATGAGTTTCAGAACATCATGTTTGACACTCAGCAACTACATGGGCTCATCGTCCCATCAAACCATGAAGTCATCAATTGACTAACAAACCACGAGACGTCAATCGTGTCACTTGGGGGGATATCACTTAGGGTTTTGGTCTGGTGGTCTACGGCTGTGTTCAAACACACGATGAAATGTGAGCAAGTCGTGCAATCAGTTGAAGGAATTCACGAGGTAGTGGGTGGAAAATCGACCAAGTCTCCACACGTTGAGCAACTGGTTTCAAACACGATCCCCACTTCCCCACTCCTTGATTCCAAGTCTTTCTGAATTCTCCAAGTTAAACTCCCAATCAAAGAATATATCTGGAGTCACGGTATTCCTGGGTCTCGTATGCATATCACTCACGACACGCAAGATAACGCCTACTTTCATAGTTAAAGCATAAGCACGCCCAGGGTTCCTGTCAACGATCATGTGGCCAAACTTCTTCCATATCGTCTCGTACAAGCGTGCATATCCAATGAGAACGCTGAATCCACCGACCAGTTCATGATACAGGAGTGAAGTGTTAAAGGTAGAATTGAAAGCAACCCCTGCAGTTGGATATTCATACACTATTATACGGTTCTCAGTCATTGGAGCTGCTTCCACGACCAAAGCAACAGTTCCTTTGGTATTCTCCGCTGCTATTTCAGTTTCTTATATCACTGAGACAACAACCATCTGGTTTTCCATGACATCAGCAGCGACCTTCTCATGGCCTCGAAGTGCAGAGATGGCTGTCTCTTCATCAATAACTTCGGAAGGGTTAGAGTTATCATCATTGGCTCCAGTATCCTCAACTTCGGTATTTAACACCTAATACGAAGATTACATGAGGTTAGAGTCACGACGCCAAAGGAGATTATGAAACACAATATACCCGCAAGGAAATATCATCAAAGTTCATCATACTACATTCAAGGCACGAGCAAATAACATGAAATTCATGAAAACACGTTTTACGATGAGTCCGTCTGAAGAAACTGAACTCTTCCCTGTACTAAGAGACGAACTTGGAGCAATATACAAGGAATCTGAGGATGGGTAATATGCCATTCTCTTCTTATGGATGTCCTCCATGATATGTCAAAATTTCATGACAATCCGATGAACGAGCGAGTAGATGTGGCCAAAATATCAAGTGATGCGCAATCTAAAAAAGTTCTGGAAGTCTCCTGGAAGTTTACTATTTTGCCTTTTTCAGGCTCTGAACGTGCTCAAAACTTAAAAATCGTCTTTCCAAAAGCTTGGAAATTTTCCGGGCTTGAATTTGCACATGCAGATCATCAAAATCCGACTCCGGATGAAGATTCTACAACGTTTTTACTAAAAGATGGGTTCTGAATTTTCTGACGACGAAATTCGACTAAGTTTTCATATATTCACATGGGTTCTCATTCATTCATTCACAATCCAACACTTTTATACTTCTATGAAGAATATACAGGATATATACTTACTTGAGGAGTCTCCAAAGTGTCCAAGGGGTTGGAATCGTCCACATCAATGACAAGAGGAACATCACTTCCATCCGGCTCCGAATCTTGGGAATTACCTCCATTCCCATTCCCAGAGGATGATTGAGTTCCAGAATTCTCCATCTCCAGGACGACATCCTCCTGTACACGTCCTTTACAATCAATATTTTCATCTATGAAGCACCACATTTGAACATGTGAAGAAATACTTACAGTCTCTTCGTCACTCAAATCAGCGATTGCTTGTTCAGTAGAAGAAAATTGAAGACCTTCAAGACTTGATGGAGTAAAATTCTGCAGCAAAAATTAACAACATTGGCTTCATGATTCTAATGTTAATAGCAATGAATGTCACGGTGAGAAATATTGGGAACTCACCAAAGAACGAACTGGGGACTTCACGGTATTAGGTAACAACTTATAACTTTTGTTCTTTCCTTCTCCGCCGTGAACAACTCCTCCAATATCTGAAAAATCTGCATGGATTCGAGGTCTTACGCTACGACCGTCCTGTAAAGAATTCAATAACATGATCAGAATACAGTTACCTTGGTTTCGTAAAAGACATGTGGAGAATCTTACTTGAGAACATCCTGGAGATAATTTTTGTTTATCACCAGAAAGGTATTTTAGTCTTGGTCGACCAGAGATCATCTCAGCAGACGGAGGAATCTTCACTGGAGGCTGACTAACTATCACGAATTCTATACAACCTGGGGTTACATATGCGAATCTATCAGAACCAGGAAACCAGTAACTACTCCCTTCCACGTGAGTGTGATCTAAAAGAGACGCAAGCTGATCAACTGATGGTTTCCTTCTCCGGGTAGTTGGAACACATTGATCCATACCCATTTGTCGAGCCTCCCTATCAATGTTGTATTCTTCTACGTCCCACTCTCCATGCATAACGGATAACAAGTGACCAGGAGTACAACTCAACATGAAGGATCTCTCACCATCATTCGGGTTAGCACCAGATTTCAGAGTCGTGCTCTGTCCAGTATTGAAAGTCGTTGGTTGAGAAACATAATCAGGAACCGACACCCACGGACGAAAGTCGAACTCTGATTCTTCATCCAACACATCAATGAGGCGTGCTTTTGACCGAGGATGCTTTGTAGACCAACGCATGATTCGGGCATTATCTTTCTCGGTGAAGATTTGACGGGCATCAGTATTTGGTCCTTGCAAGATATTACGTGGGATAGGCGCATAATTCTTGAAGTGCTCCCACATCAAAGCTTGAAGAAACATCGTGTTAACATAACACTCAATCTTCATGAAGCCATTCGACACGCTGGAATCTAACACCAAGGAGTCTAAGTTAGAATACAAGGAACCCAGGAATAAGCTACCTATTGGGAGTCGCTCACCTTGAGCCATCTTAATAGCAAAAGGGATTACGAAAGGCTTCAATAAATGTCCACTGTCTTCGAATATGTCTCTGGATAACCATAAGCATAAGAAAGCGTCAATAGGTAACATACCGGTGATGGGACTATCAGAAACTTCATCTCTTGACCACCAACGTGTCAACCAATGGGCATAACAACCTTTACTACCAGACGCCTTGTTCACTTCTTCCATCGCAGCTGTCAGAGTGTCAAAAACCACTTTTTCCTCATCCGAAAGACCTCCAGAGAAATTACCTGTAATCGGGAGGTGCATCAAAGCATCCACATCTTCTAAGGTAACAGTAAATTCTCCCCATCTACATATGAAGGTGTGAGTGGGAACACACCAACGAGCCAGCAAAGCCACGATACTTTTCACATCATGATTAATACACAAGTCTCCAAAATCTTGAATAACTCTCGTCACTTGTGCCTGGTTGAGCATAGCCCTGACATGAGGGAAGCCCAACATATGCCTCGCCCATCCAGAAATTTTTTCCAAAGGGCGTCGAGAAATCTTAAACTCTATGGTCGATGCAAGGAAAAGCCCTCGTTCGAGACAAAGCCGTATTACCATCTTCGGGGTCACCAATTTATTCTGAGTCACAGTCCTAGGGTTGATCAGAAGACGATATACTGGGGATTTGAGATATACTTCAGCTCCTTTCGGATCCTCCTCAAAGAATGCATCGTCTATATTCAGGATGTTCTTCACGCCAGTGGCATCCTCCTCTTCTTCACCAATGGAGGTCTCGTCCATGCATGCATCATCCCTGGAGATGTCATCATCAGTATGCGATTCGTCCCTTGAAGTATCGTTGGCTGGGGAATTGGTCATTTTGCTAAAAACAACTGCAAAGTCCACATTACATTCTACTTCAGTATGCCGTCCAGACACGAATCAAGGAAACACGGCAAAAATGGTAACTATTAACTCTTAACTTTTGTACTTCCACTAACAATAGTGATAGTAACGGTAGAGTTAAAACATCAAAATCGTTCGTCTCTTCGAAAACTGCAAAAACGAACAAAACTTTATTAATTTCGAAACTGATTTTTCATAAAATCACAGACACAATTTTCATAATGTGAACATTCACACAACTGACCTATGAAGTTTACAATAATAGAATATCTCATCATAAATATATTGTCTATCTTCGAAGGTTCCTCAAAACCCACGTTTCTGATTTTTCAAAAAACAACAATTAATGCAACTTTCATACATAAATTCTCAAGGATTTTATCTAACGAAAAGAAACTCATGCAAATAAAATATATCATCATATTTTGCACAATATATGTCACGGCTGCATATATATATATATATAAAACTATTTTTCCTTCGTATCGTCATTATTTGTCTGTAAAACGAAGGTTTATTTCAAAAAATATTGTGAAAGCTCACATCTCATACATATGACAAAGTTTTGTATTTACATGAAAGCTCATAAGCAAAATTTTATCACTGGACACAAGTTCATCATACATATTTTCCTTCGTGTCATCGTTATTTGTCTTTAAAACGAAAGATTATTCCGATTTCATGAAAATTCACTTCTTTTATGATAGAACCTTGGTACACATGAAATCTCATAAACTAAGTTTTATCACTGAACCTAGGTTCATATACTAAAAAAAAATCTCTCCTAAATCAGGGATTATAGTTAGTTTGCAAAACTAACAATCGAACGAACATACATTTTCAAAAACGAGGGTTTTTCATGAAACTCACACTAATATACACACATGTATATAACTTCATCATGATCAAAACATGAACAACTCATGAAGGTCACAACATAAGCAAACATCAAAAAAAAAAAACGCACCTGGTCGGTTTGGCCGGAAATCGGACGGCGGCAACGGCGACGACAGGTGGTGGTCCGGCAGCGGCGGGAACTTTCTCCTTCTGGCGTGAAGGTGCGGAGATGATGGAGAGCTGGTCGTGGGAAAAAATAAATAAAAAAAAGGATTAATCCCTTTTATATCAATTTTATTTCCAAAACCTAATTTTCTAAGGATTTCCTTATTGGGCCCGACCCGCGAATCCTAACCGACCACGGAGTCGTCGTCCAAACCAGCGGTTCAACACCAATTTATGCTCATCAAACGACGCTCCAATCATGACATTGAAGCCTTCATAAAGTCGTGGTTTGCTCATGCTCTCTAAATCCGGTAACGTCTCAACTTACGACTAAGTTCAATTACTGGTATTATTATTTATGGCCGAAAAATCACCATTTAATGCTGACTGAGGAACAAAACTTTCCTCAGTAAGCAGGGGACTTAATGTAGATGGTGGATTTTCGAGAAAGTCTAAAATCGTAAACTCATAATTATACGAAGCTATGATTCAGCAATCAGACGTGAGTATCGAGACACGGGTCTCTCATCGAATTCTCAATGGAGAGTACTTTCTCTCAGAGTACATGTAGATATGTAGTCTCACGACTGGACAACGGCATATCTCATGAATACTGAATACTTTCGGTGATTATTTCTATATAGTATCACGATATGGACATCTCCTAGACAGCTTCCTCTGCTAGTATAGAGCGATAAGGTCTTCAGGAACAAACAACAAGTTTACCCTGACTATATAAAGGATATGACTTACCGACAAGCTCATATCGGGATAATTAATGCCCTTAGACAGCCCGCTCTGCTAGTATAGAGCCAAAAAGTTAATTATTCCTAATTAAGATTAATTCTGTCGTGACATTCACTACTAAATTCCCAGAATAATCTATTATTGCTCTTATTCCATGGTCGAATCCACGCCTGATCCCATGGAATGGCAATGACAATGCCCCCTATTTCATGGTCGAATCTACGACATGATCCCATGAAATGGCAATAAACAATTTTTCTGATTCTATGATCGAATCCACGGCTTGATCTCATAGAATAGCAACAACTATATTATCTCATTACTCCGATTTCATGATCGAATCCACAACTGGTCTCATAAATGGTAATAGATAAATCTTAATTACTCCGATTCTATGGTCGAATCTACGATCCCATGGAATGGTAATGCTCACTTTATTATTCTGAATTCGTAGTCGAATCCTCAGCTAAGCCTATGAATTAATAATAAACATCTTATTACTCAGTTTTGTGAACTATTCTCCACTGAATTCCACAATTAGTAATAAATAATCAACAACCGGGCATCTGAGCTACCTCTAAGTAATCCCCGATTCAAATGGTGAAAGTGTATTCAACGACGATACACTAACAGTCACCGCACGAACGAGTATTTCAAAAATACAACGAAACGATGAACCTATGCAAAATAGAGAAGAAAATAATAAATAATTAAAAATATTGACTAGAGTGCTGGGAGCACGGACACACGACATGCCGACCGTGTCGTGATCAATCCCACGCCAGTTTTATATTTTTAATGCATTTTTATTATTTTCCATGATTTGATGAAAATTATCTCATTTTATCAAATCTCCTTCGTCCCGAGGAAACTCCTCGGTTTCATAGTACTTCCATAAATCCAAAAAAATAATATAAAATTAAGGAAAGGAGTGTGGGGCGACACCATTGGCCAACCGTCCATGCCTTGGTCCCAACTGATATACGCATTTATGTGTCTATTTTGATCTCTTTTATGTATTTTATTAGTACCCATTTGTTCTCATTATGGTGTTTTTATGTTTGTTTAGGTGTTTTTGGAGAAAATACCCTTGTATGGAAAGAGTTGCTCAAAAAGTGATGATTTACACCCCGGAGAAAAGTACTAAAGGCACCTCCCCAGAAATGTACCGGAAACGTCCCAGAAATGTCCCGGAGGAAATCAGAAAAATTACTATCTCAACCCAAGAATTACTATTTCAGCCCAAATTACTAAAGGGACACCAGAATTGGATTAGGGGGAGATCAGTTTTCTTCCCAAAATTTGAATGAAAAATTCGGCGGGAAAATATTTTTTCTTCATGGCAGATTTTCCAATCGATTTTTGAAGGAGTTTCAGGCCGATTAAATGGCTGAAACTCATTGGGTATCTTCTTATGGGCTAGAAAGGATGTTTATGGGTCTTTAGATCGCTCAAATTTGGCTAAATAACTCACAAGAAGAAATCAGGGCAGCACGAGCATAATAAGAACAATTCACGGGATTACGTGATTTGGAGAAGATTTTTAGCGTGTTAAGTGCATGATTGATGTGACGAGCAGTAGGAAGGAGTGTGTAGTTGTTAAACAAGGAAAGAAATACATCTTATAACGCGTGGAGAATCATTTCAGAGAAGAAAATATTCGGAAGATATTTTCTTTAAACACCGAGTAATGAAGATTATATGGAGTAATTGAGGGAGATTCAACGAGCTGTAGGTGTATAAATATGTTCCCTGGGAGTACTAGAGAGGGTGTCGAGAGTTTGGGGTCTTGAGGAGGTCCAGAGAAGCAGAAATCAAGAGTTGATGAAACTCTGTTGCTGCTGCTGCTGATGATGAAGAACACCAAGAACACGAAGAACGGACACGCGAGGGCAGTCGTTTATCACCAGCGTCTAAGACGCACAACCGTGGGTCGCTGCGGAGTCTGAATATCAGCATCACCTGTCTGTTATCGTTCTTTTTGTGACGCCTTATGTGGGTCGTACATTCACTGTTTTACTCATTTTTATCATTTTAATCAACTTTTGAGCAACATACATGTATTTTGAGATTATGATTAATATGAGAAGCTAAATCCCAACACTGGGGCAATGGAGGAAGCCTTATTTCACACTTGGGTAATTATATTTAATTCTTTTCATGACTTTTGCATTAATTTTAATTGAAATTATGATTTAAATTAAGTAGTTGTGATTTGATTTGATGGGTCATGCTTAGCTTAGATGATTTGATGTCCCATGCTTAACATTTACACCTAATATTTTGAGAATCAATCTTGGCAATAAATTAGAGTCGATATATTTTTCGAGCTATTATTGATAAAAGAATTATTATTTGAACCTTAAGAAATGAAATTGGCGGAATCCTAGTCCCAGTACCTCTCGCCCATTGTGACAAATATTGTGTATATATTTTTATTTTTAAATCTTTACAAGTCCGAGCAACGAACTTTTACTACCACTTTTAAAACTATAACACCAACCGGCCCCACACCCCACGGTTCCTTATTATTATTATTATTATTTCTCTAATTTCATGAAAAAACTTCTTGATTTCATGGTATTTTGCACAAATATTCATATAATAATAAATAAAATAAAATTATGAAAAACTTGTGGGACCGGGCCACTAGCCGGTCCCACACGCCCTTTGCTTTATTATTTTATTATTATTTATCCTATTTTTCCTTGAATTCATCAAATTCCTTGATTTTATGGTATTTCTCTCAAATTAGTAAAAATTCCCTCAAATCATCAAAATACCTAAAAATATGAAAAAATTAGGGAAACTCGTGGGACCGGGCCCTAGCCGGCCGACCACGCCTCCACGGTCCCACACGCCCTTGTTTTTATTATTTTAATATTTTTTTCTTCCCTGAACTCATGAAAACTCCTTCAATTCATGGAAACTCCCTAAATTCATCAAATTTCTCAAAATTCATGAATTTTTCATAAAATCATCAAAATATTATAAAATTAAGGAAAAGGCACCACGGGACCGTGGTCACGACCGGATGACCATGCCTTGACCACGGCGGTCCCACGCCTCCTCATTCCTTATTTTATAATTATTTTCATCATCTCATAGTGTTTTATTCAGTTTCGTCGAAACCCTAATTTTGACATATTTTCTCGAATGGATGCTCAATTGCACCCCATAAAATATCTAAATTCTCAGGACTGAGACGTGGACACCTTGGGGACACGAGCACGCTATCTTGACCGACCAAGATTGGCTCTTTGGCTCACGGAAGCCGATCCCATCAATTTTCACAGTTTTGACCTAATTTGCACAATTGCTCGTATTAGGTCCAAAACTCTTCCAAACACTTTGGATTTTCATGAAGTGATCGTCAGGCGGTCACGTGACAACCCAGGTCCGGTTTCATGACTCCATAGTTAGTCCCTCTCCTCGTCATAATTAATTAGGTTTTCTCACCTAAGGCTCAGACGAGCATTTTTGAATAAATGATTAAGCCAGCATTTAGTCATTCTTCCACCAACAAATCGTCAACTCTTTAGGAGTTCTTCGTATTTGCTCACGTGAGCATATTGACACTACATGGTTGATCCATGGTCCCATATAGTCGCTCCCTCCGTCGTCCTATGGTTAAAATTCTGACGAACCATGAGTTTATCATCAATTGATCAAATTAGGGTTTCTGAATCCAAGGATTATCATTCCAGATTACAACCTTAATAATTTTACGACGGCCTCGTGGTCATTAATTTTATTAATTATGCTCGGTTCAATGATCAGTATTCTAATTAATATTTTTGGTGCGCTGCCAATAATCCATCAGATGAGAAACACATGCTCCGACGATCAAATATTCAAAAATTCATCACATGAGCAACACTTGTTCAGATGATAAATATTTGCTCAAACCAAGGAATACTGGTTCAACAATCAATATTCAACGATCCATTGAATGAGCAATACTTGCTCACTTCATCGTAAGAATTATACCTCTGTCGCATGACATGTTCAATTCATGAGTTTCAGAACATCATGTTCGACACTCAACAACTACATGGAATCATCGTCCCATCAAACCATGAAGTCATCAATTAACTAACAAACCACGAGACGTCAATCGTGTCACTTGGGGGGATATCACTTAGGGTTTTGGTCTGGCGGTCTACGACACGTGTGTTCAAACACACGATGGAATGTGAGCAAGTCGTGCAATCAGTTGAAGGAATTCACGAGGTAGTGGGTGGAAAATCGACCAAGTCTCCACACGTTGAGCAACTGGTTTCAAACACGATCCCAACTTCCCCACTCCTTGATCTCATCAACTGTCGCACTTAATGGAGTCATGGTCTAAAATTCCAGCAATATAAATAAGTCTCTGAATCATGATTGAAGGATCGGCATCATCAGTATCATCAATCTCACGTCAAACTGACAACACGAGATCATCAACTCATCAATTGAGCAACTACTCTCAATTGAGCAATTTAAATCACTCAAAGCTTATCGTATTCAGAATTCACACACCCACAATCTTTGATTACCATTGATTCCACACATTTCTCAGCTTCCCTCCTACAAATCAACCCATCCTCTCTTGTGACCGAATTTACTCTGGAACGGTCATTGTCTTGATTTAGGCCGGAGTACCACAGATTGATCTCTCGAATCTAAAGCACCCCCTTTGCAGCGGTGCATCTGTGTGAGGTTTAACATTTCGCTCGGTTCGAGGAGTCTCCTCCGTACGGTCGTCTCTTCAATTCCTTAAAAAACCAGCAAATCTTTTTTCCCCATCCACACTAAGTGATTGAAACTTTTCATGACTTTCGTCACTAGGTGAAGATAAACTTGATCAAAGCGAAACGCTTTACCAACACACGATTTCGAGATAAAAGATAAGCAATGAATGCTCAGCTCGAAATGTCAAATGTGCATGATCTAGTCTATATAACATACGACTTTTGTCTCATAAGAAGTAGGAGATAAAAGAGATAGACTTTTGAGTGATAGATAAGTTCAAATCTCCATATACCTTTTTGTTGATGAAGTTCCACGGTTCCTTATATAAATCTTCTTCGTTGTATGATGAATCGCCATGAAGTCCTTGAGCTCAACTACACTTTTCTATCCTAGTCCGAGACTTAGCTATGTAGGCTTGAAATCAAGACTTATAGTATTGATCACTAACATTGACAAACATGCTTGAGATAGCAACGCATGCAAGGTTGACCGAGCTACGCTCTAACAATCTCCCCCTTTGTCAATTTTAGTGATTAAACTATTAATACATATGGAATACAAAAAAGATAAACTTTAGTGGCTCCTATTCCATAGTCTAATCTTCAACGTTCCTTGAAATCTTCGTCCTTCCAAGTACTCTAATGATCCCAAAGGTTGTAAGTTTAGAACCATCGTTGTTGAAGATCCGTAGCTATAACAATGAGAGAAATCGAGATTCTCGATCATTATTATACAGTGTCACAGTATTATTATATAATATCAAAGTCCAATTGTATCACGACTTTAACAATAATACTACGGTGATATGTATCACTCCCCCTTAGTCAATACTCCATCTCGATCATGGAAACCACTCCCCCTTACACAATGATCCGAAAACTATATGTATTTATAGTGTGAACTACTATATTTCTCCCCCTTTTAGTCAATAAAATTGGCAAAGGTACAAGAATGGGATCATAATGAAATTTCCACAAGAGACATTTCATGACCAAAATAAAAATACATACCAACTTAATTTAGATGCAATATAATAGCCGAATCTAACAACATTCATCAAGGAGTTTTAAGATACAAGATAACCCCTATAAAATTCCACAGCCGCACTCCCCGCAAGATATTACCATTAAGCACAAGTTCAAAAGAACTCTCCCCCATTTGATGTCATTCCCAAGAGAACAACAAGAGCGACCTTAATTTCAAAAGAAAAGAAGGATTTTTTATTGGACACCAAAAACCATGAGAATGATTTTTTATATTCAAAACTCAACTAAATTAACCACAAGTAAACTCATGATTAATTCAATTGGAATACGCAACTAAATCAAAACCACAAAAGTGATCAATTTAATTGAAAGTGCTCAACATAAGTAAACTCACGGAGCTACAACTAAGTCGATCACACGGAGATGACTAACTTAACTGTTCAAATACTCAACATAAGGAAAACCTTACGGAATATATGACTACATTAACCAAAGAACATGATAGTGTAGCCTTTCATATACTCAATACAAGAACTTGTGGAATATATGAAAAATCAACTAGATTAATTACAAGAGAACCTCTAATTAATCTAATTGGAATATAAATAACCATACTAATCACCGAAGTAATCAATTTAATTATTTTGGGCTCAACATCAGAGAACTTATGGAACCCCGACTAAGTTCATCATAGAATATGACAACCTTAACCGTACATGTACTCGACATAAGAAAGAAAACTTATGGAGTACAAACTAAATAACCAAACAAGTTGATTAGTTTAGTTTTTAATGCTCGGCATATAACATCTTATGGAACAACCAACAAAGCCAAGGTAAATCGACTTAGTTGTAAGGTGCTCAACTTAAGACACACAATGGAGCTTTCACGATAAAACATAATAAATTGGATCAATGAAGATCAATACCGTGGATAATTGATGGTATTTTTCAATGATGTTGTAGTAAGATGATTCGTTCACTCAGATTTGTTGAGAATTTGTTTTAAGACTTAATAAAAAAAAATAAGTAAAAATATATATAAAAAATTTATCACAGGATGAAGAGAAACCGAGACTCGGGATTTCACTACTTTTCATATTGTTGTGGTGCAGTCATTATTTCTAGAGAATATATCTCAAACAAAACAAAGTCAATCTTGGTATCATAGCCCGGGTTAATCACATCAACCAGAGGATGGGTTTCTAAAAACTGAGCTTCTCTATGGACATCATTCGGTTCGGGAAAATGTGTATGAAGATAATCTTGTAAGATGGTTTAGGCACAGATGTCAAGTCCTACAGGAGGGAACTTCCTAAGAGTTAAAGCACACGGAGAATGATAATCAGCCCCAAACTTAGAGTTTTTTGCGTCTCTAGAAAGACTAGTCACAACTTCCCTAATTTCTAGGTCATCATATTCCCAAAAATGGTCAATTGATTCTTCTAAGTCTGGTTCATCCCCACTCATCTCTACGAGTTTATGGTCTTCTAAGATTAGTGTTTCTAAATCGCTAGACTCTAAAACAATATTCTCAGCGTAAACTCTTTCCTCTAAACCATCATCACAATCATATAAAGGATTATCAGAGAAAGTTTCATATAAAGGCTCATTAACTAAGGTGTTAATCATGGTTACTTCCTTCGATTCACTGATAGGCACATCAAATAATGGATTATCCAACATACTGCAGGCTAAAGGATCATGAACTACATCGTCTAAAACGATGGTATCTCTAGTCAAATCCTCATCCTTTTGAATAGGTGAATAATTATTAAAATTATTTGGATTTGTACTAGAAACAACACTATCATTATAAAGCTCAATCGGTATAACAAATTCATGATCACTATGCCTACTTATTTCATGTTCTTCATCAATATTATCCTCATCATAATTATCACTATAATAACATGAAAATGGTCGAACCTTATCAAAACAAGTAGTGTTACCAATTCTAACCTCGTCATCTTGATTATGTGAATAAAACTATCTTTATTTTCGAGGGTGGTATTGGGAAAACTACACTGGAAATTAAGACTATACTGAGCAAGTTTTTCCACAATCCTATTTGTATTCTCAGTAAATTGCTTGAGTGTCTATTCTAGAGATATCTTAGTTGACCGCTCTACGGACTCTTCTGGGAGAAGAATATTATAAGTATCTTTCATAAATAACTTCCGTGTTGACTCATTGAAACTCTTGAGAGACTCTTCTAGAAAAATAGAAGGATTGTTTTGCTCGTATAACTTGTGGGTATGTGGATAGTAATTGGGCTCACAATGGTATGAACCATAACCTTCAAAAGTTTCGCGTTCCCAATCACTATTCACACTATGGTCATAAAAAACATAATGCCCAAGCTGCTTAGTTGGATACTCATTGTATTGGCTATTATAATACCAGTTCGACATCCTAACTGCAAGGGAATTCTAAACAAACACAAAGAAGGCTGACTCGACCACAACAAGCCTATTTTATCTAGCAAACAAAAAGCATGATGGCTCCACTTAGATTGTTTCTAGACCATCTTCTAATCCTTCGAAAGGGAATTCGTTACAATTTGAGCAAACCCCTCTGGAATCAATCCGAGTCAAAGTAAGTTGAATAGAGGCGAGGGAAGCTGCGTAGAGCTTTGACACCCAAGGCCTCACCGCATTACAAGGCGGCGCAGTCACGCATTCAACTCACAGAAACCATCATGAACTTCGAAGTATGCTTAAAAGAGTAACCAATATTTTTCGAATGACTTCCCTATTAAGCTCGTTACCCTATCGGTCTCGTTCTAGTCCAAATTTTAAGTCTTAGGTTCGCGTAGGTTACGTGTTCCTAAGGCGGGCAAGAAGGAAACGATGATGAAATCTGAGTCCTTATCTTGATTTGGCCAGGCCTTGCCCTTTACTAGAAAATTAAATCCGATTTCAGGTCCTCAACATATAAGCATACAAAATCATCCAGTAAACCCGCTGACAGGGGATTCGCGGGTGTTTAGAATTCTTACCTCCCATTCCAGACGGGGGATGAACCGTCGAAGTCGACTCGGGCCACAACTCCAATGTCGTGTACGAACCCGAGGGGCCGAGACGATATCGTAATCGTCGTCCTTCTCTGCACACAGTTTATATTTAAAACTACCCTTCCGTAGGGTTTAAAAAAAATAAAGTCCCAAAGTTCAATGTCCGAAAAAAATTTCCAAAAATAAAAACCTTAATTACAGTTCCAAAAAAACTAAAAAAAAATAGAATATCTATATACAAAAAATTTTCTTCTTCACTTCTTTTGGATTCCTCCTTTCTTTTCTTCTTTGGCTTCTCTCTTGTTTTCAGCACTTTCTCCCCTTTTCTTTAGCTCAGTTCCAAATCTGAAAGCAAACAAGAAATACCAAAAGGCGTAAAAAGGAACAAATAAAAAAAAAACTAAAAACAAATTTATAAACAAATTCGCGTCGGCGGCGCCAAAAATTGATGGTAGTTTTCAATGATGTTGTAGTAAGATGATTCGTTCACTCAGATTTGTTGAGAATTTGTTTTAAGACTTAATAAAGAAAATAAGGAAAAATATATATACAAAATTTTTCACAGGATGAAGAGAAACCGGGACTCGGGATTTCACTACTTTTCATATTGTTGTGGTTCAGTCATTACTTCTAGACAATATAGCTCAAACAAAAGAAGTTATGACTCTAGTTCTTTGCCAAAAATTGATTTCGTAAAATATTATTTGTAAGTTAAAAGCATGACGCATCTGAAGTAATTAAAACTAAGCATGCGGCATCTAACAAAATAACAAGTAATTAATAGAAATCATAAAGCAATTAAATCTATGCAAAAATTCAATAAAAGAATTAATTCATTTACCGCAATCATGAAAAGTTGCTTCCTCCGTTGTCCCGGTGGTGGGGTTTAGCTTCTCATGGTGAAAACACACTCAAAGGAATTTTTCATTGCTCAAAAAGGTGCTTACAAGGATGAAAAGGGAGGAACAACAATTAAAACCGGGTTTGTAACAATTATATTTGTTACAAACCAGAACGACCCACAGTATGTGTCACTGATATTGTTGCTCTAAGACCCACGTTTCTGTGTCGCAAACTCTGTAGCAAATAAGTCTGCCTCGCTTGTGTCGCATTCACTGTAACATAAACGACTGCTCTGTGTGGGTCTTATGTTCTTCGTCTTCTAGGGTTTCTGCAGCAGCAGAAACAACTCTGCAACTTGATCTAACTCCTCTATTTTCTTCCCCTAACTCTCCATCCTCTCTCATAACCCTAAGCACCCTTTATTACTCTCCAGAATCAAAAATACTCGCCAATAACTCCGAATAATCTTCATCACTCGATAATATTCTTCACTGCCAGTCACGGGATTTATTCCCTTTTTACAGCTTCTCACGCGTCTGTATCCATCCAACATACTCTTAACAGACTCATACACGTCATAGAATAGGATATACATGCTCTGACCTCGTGCAATATTTCCAAGAATAAAGAAAATCCCAAGAATAACTCATGGGGATATATGATGCTCTGTTTTCTTCCAATCGGTGATACAACCGTACTTTGACGAGTCTAAGAGGATTACCATCCCTGTTTGCGGTTAACAGGACCAAACCAAGCTAGAACTTCGATTGAATTTCACCAGAAACTTTCCAAACCAAATCCAGAATATTTTTCCCGTGAACACGCAACTCTGTTTCCTTCTCACCGATTATCTGGTCCAACTGGATTGATTTTGAATATCACACCACGTTTGTTAAGCCCATATGAACAAATCCAATCAAATTCATCCGTTTAGTCTCACTGAAACGAGCTCAAACCGCAACCCTATTCGGCAACTGAAGGTTGGTTTTTCCCGCCGGTTTTCATAATTCAAATGAAGAAGAAAGGGTATCCCCCTAACCAAACTGGGGGTGCGACTAGCAGGTGCCCAACTGAGGTTCCCCTTAGCCAAAATGAGAGTCCGCATAGCACGTGTCCTCCGGGTGTCAAAATCAACTTTTCGAGCCGAATTTTCCAAAAATGTTTATTTCCCAAAAATGCCTACAAACACATAAAATAACAAAATTAGTACAAAATCGAGTACCAACAATACGAAACATTGAGGACAAATTAGACACATAAATGCGTCTATCAAATACCCCCAAACTTATTATTTGCTAGTCCTCGAGCAAATTTATTCTAGAGAAAAAAAAATTCAAACTCACTAGGTGGCCCTAGTGACCGAGTTATAGTCTCGGGAGGGTTCACCAGAGGTGTACCCACAAAGCCTTTACTCCAAACCCTAGCTATTTACGCAGAACCTTGGAAGGCACTGAAGAATCTCCTTGGTTGGCATACTTATTGACTACAGGAGGAAGTACCCTTATACGAAATTCCAATTGATGTACACGAGTTTGCACTCAAGCATACTAAAATTCATATAAAGTGACAGATCTCTACTCACATAGTTTCTGTACATCATAACCGGAGTCAACCAATCACATGAAAAGATTAAGAAGATGGATAAAGATAAAAAATCGATAGTTTAAAGTGAACGGTGTTTCCCATATCTGTCTGAAGGCCTCTGCCAAAATGAGCCTATCCTAATGGACTGAGATACCGATCTGACTAATATCAACACAACTGGCATATACAAGGGGACCAGTGGTCGATAAACCTAACTCTAGGTCAACACAACTGGCATATACAAGGGCACCAGTGGTCGACTTTATTGAATTTATTTCGGTTGGTCTGATGGTCTGGTCTTTTTTTTTTGGTATCTCAATCACCCTATTTCACCCTAGAAAAGGTAACAACTTGAATCGTGTGCCCCACCAAATCACTTAAAAAAACAGAAGGATTAGGATTCAACGAGATATGGCGAAACTACCATGTTTTTTTTTCTTAATTCTAACACCTGAGCTCTGTGCTTTTATGAATAGACTCTTTATATGTTTCCATCTAATCAGATTGGTTCCTCAACTCCTACAACCAAGATGGTTCCATCCACTTAGATAGGTTAGTGCTATCCTTAATAGGCATAAATTTCTAGTCTCTGGAGTTTATTTATACTGCAACTAAAAAGTTTCTCCCATAACCCCAAACTTAAATCTAACATTGTCCTCAATGTTCTAAAGATAAAATTAAAAGCATGAACAAGGAGAAACTGTTACCACTTGAAGCAAAAGAGTTAAGGAAAGATATTACCGTGTTGCATAAGCATGGGTTACCTCCCAAGAAGTGCTAAGTTTAAAGTCTTCAGCCAGACATTGGAAGAATTAGTCACCTCGTAGAATCATATAGAAGTAGCCGGAATAATTGTGGGTCATCTGGATCAAAAAGTATTACCCACAAGAAGAGGAAAGTGCAACAAACCAAGAAGATACCGAACATACCCTCGCGTAAGACAACCACATCTAGTTGTGGTTCAGGTTCAGGCTCTATAAAAGGGTATAAATAAAAAGCTTTCATCGGTTGGATTTCCTCAAAGCTAAGATCCGGTTCAGGCATTAGAGTCTGGAAAAACTCAACAAAGAACTTAGAAGCATATAACAACAACCTGAATAATTGGGGATCCTCTAAGTCAATTAGATTTGACTCACACAGCTGACTAGAATTAAAGAGGTGGTCTTCCTTAAGAAAATGTGTCGACCCTAATATCCTAAAGTAATTAGGTTTAGTCTCAAAACTTAATAACCGACACATCTGAAAATCATATGTTCCCACAATTGGTTGAAAAGTTTTTGGTGGGAAAACAAAGTCAATCTTGGTATCATAGCCCGGGTTAACCATATCAACCAGAGGATGGGTTTCTAACAACTGAGCTTCTCTATGGACATCATTAGGTTCGGGAAAATGTGTATGAAGATAATCTTGTAAGATGGTTGAGGCACATATGTCAAGTCCTACAGGAGGGAACTTCCTAAGAGTTAAAGCACACGGAGAATGATAATCAGCCCCAAACTTAGAGTTTTTTGTGTCTCTAGAAAGACTAGTCACAACTTCCCTAATTTATAGGTCATCATATTCCCAAAAATGGTCAATTGATTCTTCTAAGTCT
This sequence comes from Papaver somniferum, assembly GCF_003573695.1. Lineage (NCBI taxonomy): Eukaryota > Viridiplantae > Streptophyta > Magnoliopsida > Ranunculales > Papaveraceae > Papaver > Papaver somniferum. The sequence goes on along the minus strand of NC_039361.1, from coordinate 32,474,297 downwards.
GGTTCATCCCCACTCATCTCTACGAGTTTATGGTCTTCTAAGATTAGTGTTTCTAAATCGCTAGACTCTAAAACAATATTCTCAGCGTAAACTCTTTCCTCTAAACCATTATCACAATCATATAAAGGATTATCAGAGAAAGTTTCATATAAAGGCTCATTAACTAAGGTGTTAATCATGGTTACTTCCTTCGATTCACTAATAGGCACATCAAATAATGGATTATCCAACATACTGCAGGCTAAAGGATCATGAACTACATCGTCTAAAATGGTGGTATCTCTAGTCAAATCCTCATCCTTTTGAATAGGTGAATAATTATTAAAATTATTTGGATTTGTACTAGAAACAACACTATCATTATAAAGCTCAATCGGAGTAACAAATTCCTGATCACTATGCCTACATATTTCATGTTCTTCATCAATATTATCCTCATCATAATCATCACTATAATAACATGAAAATGGTCGAACCTTATCAAAACAAGTAGTGTTACCAATTCTAACCTCGTCATCTTGATTATGTGAATAAAAACTATCCTTATTTTCGAGGGTGGTATTGGGAAAACTACACTGGAAATTAAGACTATCCTGAGCAAGTTTTTCCACAATCCTATTTGTATTCTCAGTAAATTGCTTGAGGGTCTCTTCTAGTGATATCTTAGTTGACCGCTCTACGGACTCTTCTGGGAGAAGAATATTATAAGTCTCTTTCATAAATAACTTTCGTGTTGACTCATTGAAACTCTTGGGAGACTCTTCTAGAAAAATAGAAGGATTGTTTTGCTCGTATAACTTGTGGGTATGTGGATAGTAATTGGGCTCACAATGGTATGGACCATAACCTTCAAAAGTTTCGCGTTCCCAATCACTATTCACACTATGGTCATAAAAAAGATAATGCCCAAGCTGCTTAGTTGGATACTCATTGTATTGGCTATTATAATACCAGTTCGACATCCTAACTGCAAGGGAATTCTAAACAAACACAAAGAAGGCTGACTCGACCACAACAAGCCTATTTTATCTAGCAAACAAAAAGCATGATGGCTCCACTTAGATTGTTTCTAGACCAGCTTCTAATCCTTCGAAAGGGAATTCGTTACAATTTGAGCAAACCCCTCTGGAATCAATCTGAGTCAAAGTAAGTTGAATAGAGGCGAGGGAAGCTGCGTAGAGCTTTGACACCCAAGGCCTCACCGCATTACAAGGCGGCGCAGTCACGCATTCAACTCACAGAAACCATCATGAACTTCGAAGTATGCTTAAAAGAGTAACCAATATTTTTCGAATGACTTCCCTATTAAGCTCGTTACCCTATCGGTCTCGTTCTAGTCCAAATTTTAAGTCTTAGGTTCGCGTAGGTTACGTGTTCCTAAGGCGGGCAAGAAGGAAACGATGATGAAATCTGAGTCCTTATCTTGATTTGGCCAGGCCTTGCCCTTTACTAGAAAATTAAATCCGATTTCAGGTCCTCAACATATAAGCATACAAAATCATCCAGTAAACCCGCTGACAGGGGATTCGCGGGTGTTTAGAATTCTTACCTCCCGTTCCAGACGGGGGATGAACCGTTGAAGTCGACTCGGGCCACAACTCCAATGTCGTGTACGAACCCGAGGGGCCGAGACGATATCGTAATCGTCGTCCTTCTCTGCACACAGTTTATATTTAAAACTACCCTTCCGTAGGGTTTAAAAAAAATAAAGTCCCAAAGTTCAATGTCCGAAAAAAATGTCCAAAAATAAAAACCTTAATTATATTTTCTAAAAAAAATAAAATAGAATATCTATATACAAAAAAATTTCTTCTTCACTTCTTTTGGGTTCCTCCTTTCTTTTCTTCTTTGGCTTCGCTCTTGTTTTCAGCACTTTCTCCCCTTTTCTTTAGCTCAGTTCCAAATCTGAAAGCAAACAAGAAATACCAAAAGGCGTAAAAAGGAACAAATAAAAAAAAAAACTAAAAACAAATTTATAAACAAATCCGCGTCGGCGGCGCCAAATATTGATGGTATTTTTCAATGATGTCGTAGTAAGATGATTCGTTCACTCAGATTTGTTGAGAATTTTTTTTAAGACTTAATAAAGAAAATAAGGAAAAATATATATACAAAATTTTTCACAGGATGAAGAGAAACCGGGACTCGGGATTTCACTACTTTTCATATTGTTGTGGTTCAGTCATTACTTCTAGACAATATAGCTCAAACAAAAGAAATTGTGACTCTAGTTCTTTGCCAAAAATAGATTTCGTAAAATATTATTTGTAAGTTAAAAGCATGACGCATCTGAAGTAATTAAAACTAAGCATGCGGCATCTAACAAAATAACAAGTAATTAATAGAAATCATAAAGCAATTAAATCTATGCAAAAATTCAATAAAAGAATTAATTCATTTACCGCAATCATGAAAAGTTGCTTCCTCCGTTGTCCCGGTGGTGGGGTTTAGCTTCTCATGGTGAAAACACATTCAAAGGAATTTTTCATTGCTCAAAAAGGTGCTTACAAGGATGAAAAGGGAGGAACAACAATTAAAACCGGGTTTGTAACAATTATATTTGTTACAAACCAGAACGACCCACAGTATGTGTCACTGATACTGTTGCTCTAAGACCCATGTTTCTGTGTCGCAAACTCTGTAGCAAATAAGTCTGCCTCGCTTGTGTCTCATTCACTGTAACATAAACGACTGCTCTGCGTGGGTCTTATGTTCTTCGTCTTCTAGGGTTTCTGCAGCAGCAGAAACAACTCCGCAACTCGATCAAACTCCTCTATTTTCTTCCCCTAACTCTCCATCCTCTCTCATAACCCTCATCACCTTTTATATACTCTCCAGAATGAAAAATACTCGCCAATAACTCCGAATAATCTTCATTACTCGATAATATTCTTCACTTCCAGTCACGGGATTTCTTCCCATTTTACAGCTTCTCACGCGTCTGTATCCATCCAACATACTCTTAACAGACTCATACACGTCATAGAATAGGATATACATGCTCTGACCTCGTGCAATATTTCCAAGAATAAAGAAAATCTGGAGAATAACTCATGGGGATATATGATGCTCTGTTTTCTTCCAATCGGTGATACAACCGTACTTTGACGAGTCTAAGAGGATTACCATCCCTGTTTGCGGTTAACAGGCCCAAACCAAGCTAAACCTTCGATTGAATTTCACCAGAAACTTTCCAAACCAAATACAGAATATTTTTCCCGTGAACACGCAACTCTGTTTCCTTCTCGCCGATTATCTGGTCCAACTGGATTGATTTGAATATCACACCACGTTTGTTAAGCCCATATGAAAAAATCCAATCAAATTCAGCCGTTTAGTCTCACTGAAACGAGCTCAAATCGCAACCCTAATTTCGGCAGCTGAAGGTTGGTTTTTCCCGCCGGTTTTCATAATTCAAATAAAGAAGAAAGGGTATCCCCCTAACCAAACTGGGGGCGCGACTAGCAGGTGCCCAACTGAGGTGCCCGTTAGCCAAAATGAGAGTCCGCATTGCACGTGTCCTCCGGGTGCCAAAATCAACTTTTCGAGCCGAATTTTCCAAAACTGTTTATTTCCCAAAAATGCCTACAAACACATAAAATAACAAAATTAGTACAAAATCGAGTACCAACAATACGAAACATTGAGGAAAAATTAGACACATAAATGCGTCTATCAATAATCATACAAGGATCTATTATATTTTCCATCATAACGACATAATAGACTTTATCCTTGTTGAACAAAAGATTTTATCCTATTTTCCATCAAATTAATGATTACATAGGCTTAAATTTTGTTTATGTCAAAAGTCCATTCGTCCTTTCATCAATACGAATACCGATTCATGAACGACTTTATTTTTGACTGCAATATGGGACCTTCAAGTTCACGGACGTAAACAATACATATACCATAAGAATATTGCAATACCACAAACCATTAAAATACTGCAATAAACATCATCCTCCAAATATTTTTAGAATTTAATACCGATAAACCTAAAAAATAACATAAGAAGATGAAAACAAAAATAGCTATGTGTAGTCACAATCATCGCTATTCAATGCACTAGTTATTCTTCCAACTAATCCAAAAAGAAGACTTACTAGGCATATAAGACTCAGTTTTCCTTGATGATTTCATACCTCTGAAGTGGTCCATCAAAGTAGGAGTCACTGATATCCTTGACCCTGTTGACCATAGAGACACCATGTTCAAAAGTTAGAACGTTGACTTTTCGATCAATAGTGCGAGCATAATGACGAGCCTTTGCACAGTCAAGGATAAATTTCTTCTGATTTGTGATCAAGATATTCTGAGTACCAAGGATTTTCGCCTGTCCATCAATCAGCTGGTTTATCTGCAATTGAAGGTTAACCAGTTCGTTCTTAACTTCATCTTGAATATGAATCAAATCCTTGACAGATTCACCAATCCAAGTGTTATACTCTTTTCTTTCAAGCATATTCTTCTGTATAAACTCTTGATCAGAATCACATCCTTTGAGATCATCCTCAACCATAGGGTTAACTTTTTCTTTGGGAACAGTTTCCATAGAGCTCCTTTCTGAAGAAAAATGAGGCACCTATAAGATTTATATATGTTCGTGAATGCCCTGTATAGAAACCCTAGAGTTCTTTGAGGAGATACGGGCGTTCGTGGGCCGACCAAAAACCATTTTCCCTAAAATTGATATTGCACACTATGTAGCTTTCAAAAGTCCTCCATCCCAAAATCATAGAGACAAGAAGACAAAGCGAAAAGGGTAAAATAACAAAGACAAGAAAAATATATCACAATACTTGAGCATCTCTCAAATCCTCATCCTTGTATCTCTCAAGTTAGACACAAGAATGGACCATTCTGCTGCTAAGTAGCAGAGGGAGACACAGTCTCACCATAGGTTCTGAGAAAGTATCTGTAATTTCTTTCAGGATGTCTTATTACAACATTTATAGTCCTTTCACTGCAGCTTCTGGGAAAAAGGGTGCGTCTAGAAGTTCTTCTGGAAATCACGGGCGAGAAACCCTTCTGATGACAAAATCTAGGACCTCTAGAAATAGGTTCTAGGGGATTTTCTGAAATTCGTCTCCACACACTAGACTTAGATTTATCAGATGTGTTCTTATAAGTACAGGAAACACTTTCATTGGTAACACGTGGATTTACAAATGTCCTGTAATGATTTCTAGGACATAGATCATTTTTATAAGATGCCTGGTTTCCTGTGAACGAGACCTTTACTGTAGTAGGCGTCCGACTATTTACTCCATTAACAGTAGAAAGAAGCAACTTGTAAAGTTCAGAAACACGTTTATTTCTAGCAAAACAATGGATAGCATAGTGATTTCCTTTTCCACAGAAGGTACAAATTCGTGGAGGAGAAGCAACAACTGGTACTTGTTTAAACTTCATAGCCACCGGAGAAAATTGTAAGTTATGAAACTTTTCTTGACATAATCTTCTTCTGGAGAAAATTTCATTATGTACAGTAACTCATGAGACTTAGATTGTGCAGAAGAATTTTTCTTTAAGACAGAGTTTTCCTTTTCCAAGGATTCGCACTGTCCATGGGCTAAGACAAGTGATGCTTCAAGTTTCTCCTTTTCAACACGAAGTCTGTCTAGATCAGATGAATGCGTCTTGATCAAACAATTTTCTCTAATTGAACCTTCTTTGACCAGCTTTTCAAGATCACAAATCTTTTCACGCTGTATGTTGTTTTCTTGAATAAGTTTCTCAATTTCCTTAGAGAAAGACCCTATAATGTTATAGAGTACCTGTTCACGATCAATAGACTTTTCAAATTCATCAATGAGTTTACCATGATCCTGTAGATCAATACACTCAGTAGAATTTTTTGAAATTCTGGTTAGCTCCAATTCAACTTTAGCCATTATATCCAATGTCTCATTGGAGGAAGAATAATTGACACGATATGAATCGTTCTTCTTTCCTCGGTATTCGGAAGAATCATCTAAGGAGTGACCCTTTGAGGTATTTCCGAGACACTTGACAAAGTTGACAGCTTTAAGAGGCATTTTGGTATGTTTATGAGATTCTGTCCACAGATTCAGATTGCTACAAACACAGACTGATGAGGTCTTAAACGTGTTTGTCTGCTCTGATACCAATTGAAAAAGCGGGGGTCTAACAACACCACCCAATATTTCGCTTAACAATCTATATGGACTAACTCCGAAATAATTTGCTAGAGAATTAACTAGACAGTCAAACTCAATCTAGATAAAAGTATCTCAAGGAGTTAATATCTCTCTCTTGATTTGATTTTTACTCAAGCTAAAAACAATAGCGAGTCTTTATCAAATATAAGGAATACTTGGACGGTACCAAAGACCAATGTCCAAGGATCAATCGACTACAATCAACAACCAAAGGTTGGATTAGAGAAGTTGATGATCACGAACGCACAACCTGTATTATTTCAATTATGTAAAATATAATGCGGAAAAGAAATAACACAGACACCAGAAATTTTGTTAACGAGGAAACCTCAAATGCAGAAAAACCACGGGACCTAGTCCAGATTGAATACACATTGTATTAAGCCGTTACAGACACTAGCCTACTGCAAACTAACTTCGGACTGGACTATAGTTGAACCCCAATCAGTCTACCACCGATCCAAGGTACAGTTGTACTCCTACGCCTCTGTTCCCAGCAGGATACTGCGCACTTGATTCCCTTAGCTGATCTCACCCACAACCAAGATTTGTTGTAACCCAAAATCACAGACTTGATAATAAACAAATCTGTCTCACACAGAAAAGTCTATAAGAGGGTAAATATGTCTCCCACATATAAACCCTAGGTTTTGTTCCGCCTTTAGATATAAAATCAAGGTAACAGGAACCAATTGATAATCCGGTCTTATATTCCCGAAGAACAGCCTAGATTAATCAATCACCTCTCTACAATCCTTCCTGACTACACAAGCGGATTGTCGAGGAATCACAAACAGTGAGACGAAGATGTTTGTGACTTCTTTATCTTGCCTATCGTAGAACTCTCACGATCTCAAGTCAACCAATCGATTGTACTCGTACGATAGAAGATGCAAGATCATATCACACAACTACGATAAAAGTAGTATCGGTCTGGCTTCACAATCCCAATGAAGCCTTTAAGTCGTTAACCTGATTTTAGAGAAGAAAATCAAAGGTTAATGGAGATCGACTCTAGCGGGCGCACTAGTAGCACACATACGTATGGGGATTAGTTTTGCACAATGCTAGATGTATCCTTTATATAGCCTTCAAATCAGGGTTTTGCCTTAGTTACAAAGCAATCCTTATTCACCGTTATATGAAAACCTGATTTAGATTCAAGCTAATATTTATCAACCTTTAGATCGAAAACTTAGCTTGTCACACACACTTGGGTAGACATTTACTGGGTTCGTGAAAACCATGCCCAAACGTGTACGTGTATGTTGGTTCAACATAGTAACCCAAAAGGTTAACCATATGAGCATTTCATATTAACCTTGTTCTTCTTCACCATAACTAGTTCAATTGACTCAAATGAACTAGTTAAAGAGTTGTTCAATTGCTATGAGATCTTATGTAACTACACAAGACACAATTGAAACAAAGATGATTTTATTCGACTGAATCGACTCATGAACATTATAGCCACGGTTTGCATAAAGCATTCCTTAGTAATTTAATGTTTCATGTTCAGAACACATCTTTAGATCATAACCTCTTAAGTTCACAAAAAAGTTCGCGGACTTAAGTTAATCGGTTGAGTTTTCCAAACTCAGCAGAAATTCTCGGGATGAGAACTTCCGCCAGTTCGCGGACTGAGTTCGCGGACTTAGTACACAAACGAGTTTTGGAAAATCCCAGCAGAAATTCTCGGTCGAGAACTTCCGACAGTTCGCGGACTTGGCAACCCAATTCCACAATCCTACAAATTTCTCCTGATCAACAAAGTTCGAAAACTTCGGTTCAAGGAATACATGGTTATGTAATTTAAACTCTCATTTCAATCATTGAGACATTCTCAGAGGACGCTATGTAGCCGTTATTCACAGACCGATTCACGTCAGAGCAATTCTCAAAGTGATTAAAACTTTTCATGACTTTCGTCACTAGGTGAAGATAAACTTGATCAAAGCGAAACGCTTTACCAACACATGATTTCGAGATAAAAGATAAGCAATTAATGCTCAGCTCGAAATGTCAAATGTGCATGATCTAGTCTATATAGCATACGACTTTTGTCTCATAAGAAGTAGGAGATAGAAGAGATAGACTTTTGAGTGATAGATAAGTTCAAGTCTCCACATAACTTTTTGTTGATGAAGTTCCACGGTTCCTTGTATAGATCTTCGTCGTTGTATGATGAATCGCCATGAAGTCCTTGAGCTCAACTACACTTTTCTATCCTAGTCTGAGACTTAGCTATGTAGGCTAAAAATCAAGACTTATAGTTTTGATCACTAACATTGACAAGCACGCTTGAGATAGCAACGCATGCGAGGTTGACCGAGCTATGCTCTAACAGTATTCTTTAGCTTTCTTTGTGCCCAAACCTTGAAAATTCCATGCCAGAGAGGTAAAGAATTTCCAAAAATAAGATACATGGGGATATTTTGATGTGGGTCTTCTAGCAATGGGGTCATAGTAAGACAAAGAGCTAGTATGATAGTTTAAGAGTATCAGAAGAGCAGAGATAGTAATATAGTGTGATAAATAAGTTACCTTGTAGTTGCAGGAAATCCTACAACACACCCCTTGTACTATCATGAATATGATTTCTAGATCTAAACTTATTTGATATGAAAATAAAGATAAAGATAATGAAAATAGAAAATAAGACACAAGATTTACGTGGTTCGATCAATGTGATCTACATACACGGGGTTAGGGATCTTCACTATAATTATTTGTAATTACATATGGATTAAAATTGAGACTCCATTAATGAGTATTTGGAGCTCTTGGTTGAAGAAGGAAGAAGAAGATAATAATACAAATTATGTTTTCTCTCCCTCTAATTGTGTCACCCTCTCTCATCCTAAAATGTGTATCCTTTTCTGATTATCCCCCTTTCTCTCTCTTGCCTTTCTCTTTATATAGGATATTACATAGTGGATGATAGCTCATGTGTAGTGGAGTACAGTTCATATTCCCCCATTTTCGGATCCCGTGTTACGTTCTCTCAGGCTCTCATTACAATTTCGCAGGCTCTGCTACATTCTTGCAAACTCTCTCTATAATTTCGCAAACTCTTACTGTTGTGCGACATTTGGATCCTACATCTTTCCTCTTTTTCCTTGAATATTGCTTGAAGAGAGATCTTTAAGGAAAAATCCACTTTGTTGTAGTTGTTGGAGGAACGAGCGAAAGAATATTGGTCTTGAAAAGTACGTACTTGCCTCTATTCTTTTATGAAGTTCCGGAGCGTTGCGAAGTAAATAAGAAGTATCAACCCTTGAAGTATGCGAAGTATGAAGTATCCTTGAAGAAGTATAAGAAGTACTCAATCCTCGAAATATAAGAAGTATTTGTCCTTGAATTAGAATAACAAGTATTGCCTCTATTCGTGCGAAATTATTATTCTATTTTTGGTGAGGATTCTTGTTGTTCATTTGTGAACGTCCACTTTGGAAATGATTCTTTCCGAGGAGATAAAGAACATAGAATGTTTTCTTGGTAATCCATAGTTGCCTATATTCTTTATCTATGAGGGTAGAATCTTTGAGAAAATGTTGAATGTGCGAATTGTTTCCTCATTCTTATCTTGCCTCTGTCTCATGTTTTGTGCTCATGCGATAGTATAATATCTTCAAGTTGCTTATAGTTGTGGGAAATAATTGAGCGAAATGATGATATCGTTCGGAATAATCACATTCTGCGAAATAATCATATTCTGCAAAATTTTGACATATTCTGTGAAATTCTGAATAACCCTGCGAAATTCTGAATAATCCTACGAAATTCTGAATACTCCTGCGAAATTCTGAACAGTTCTGCGAAATTCTGAATAGTTCTGCGAAATTCTGCGATATTATTCTGTAAAGTTTTGTAAAATACTTGTGCGAATTTAATGCTTATGTAATGATTATGTTATGAAATGTGTATGCGATGTTTATGCCATGAAATGCTTATGCGATGCTTTGATGATGCGAGTGTGATGCTTGTATGATGAGAATGCTTATCTATTGCAATGTATAATCAATGTTTATGTTACTTAGCTCATTTTTCCGTCTAAAATTGATGTAGCTTTAAATTGCTTCCATTCTTCATTTCTCTGGATTTTTCTTTAGTGTATGCATTCATCTTCGTGTAGTTATTGTTCTTCACAAGTTTTTACTTGTGTTTCATCTTTCCTCTTTCCTGCACTATTAGTATCTCATAAAGGTATGATCATAATATCAAGTCTGCGGCATTTTCACTGCCTCAGTTTCATTTCCATGTACATATTCGCAAGCTTATTTGCTTTCATATAGTCATCTTCGCAATTTTATTTGCGTACTCTCTTATGTGGTCTTATTTTGCCTTCCTAGTTAAAGGTCTTATTATGCCACCTATTATCATTGCGACAAAATCGCAAGACGTCTTTGCACTCTCATGCAAAAACCTATTGATCTTGCCTTAACTTTTTCTTTTGTATTATTGCCTCTTCAGGATTGTTGCGAAGATATGACAGGCCTAAATATTCTTGCGAAAATAAAGCCCCATGACATTGCCGTCTTGCGACGAAATCGCAGGACGTCTTCACACTTTCATGCGAAAACCCATTGATCTCGTCTTATCTTTTTCTTTTGTATTATTGCCTCTTCAGGATTGTTGCACAAATATGACAAGCCTTAATACCCTTGCGAGTAAAAATCCTCGTGACATTTGCGTCTTAAGACACTTATCAACTCCCTAATGGAGGGTGTCGCCCTTATCTTCCCCCTGGTTGCCCCTTCAAGGAGGAGTACTTATACCATACAAGGTTAGATCCTCCCATCCAGTCTTAACAACAACCAGTTGTTTTCGCAGCCTCTTATCCCTTTTACCTATAGGTATTATGGTTATGAGACTGCACCCTAATTGGGGTTTTCTTTGGGCCGAGTGCAGTATAAGCCAAGACTTGTCAAGAATGGCAAGGACGCTTAAAACGCCCCTGGCACTCTTGACTCAACCGTGTACCTCGGTGCCTTGATCATATTCTGTACTCCTTGGGAGAGTCCTTATTACCTTAGTCGCCCAACCTAAGTCATATGCTTAAGCTGAGAATCCAAGGTGCCTCTCCCGGATGGGCTTTATTGACCCCAAATCTCCATGACTCAGGTTCCAGGGGCGGTGTAACCTTTTCCCTGAGTCATGCTACAGGTACCCCCTTCTATGACGTACTTTAGGTCTTACATTTTCCTCTTGCAAAATTTTATTCGCGAACTAGGGTGTACGCCATAGAGGTTTTCCCCATTCTAATCTTAGATTTTTATGGATCTTAGATTGTCTCTTGCGAAATTTTCGCGTTTCTTTGTTCTTTTATTCTTTCATTCATTCTTTCATTTCTGTCATCCACTCTTTCATTCTCATAATATCATATCATTTGAAGCAAAGTAAATATTCAAGAGAAATTCTAATACATTATAATTCTGAAATTTTTGTAATTGTGAAATCTTTATAATTCTGCGACTGTTTCGCATTTTGTAAATCAAATCAAAAATCTTTTTATTCTCTGCAAAAGAAATATTCTAGAGAAACATATAAATTGAATTTTCTCAGTTTTCTGTAATTTTGAAATCTCGCAATCTTTGTAATTTTGAAGTCTTTGTAATCTCGAAATCTTAGTAATTTTTGTAATTTTTGAAATCTTGAAATTTTAGTAATTTTTGAAATCTTGAAATTTTTGTTATCGTGCGACTGAATCGCTTTTTCTAAATCAAATCTAAAATCTTTTTATTCGTTCTTAGTATAAAATAAAATGTTCAAGGAAGTGGTACTTATCTTTAATGTGAGTCGCTGTTGTTGTCAAAGAAGTGAATAAACGCCTTGAAATGTATGAATTTCGCGCAACAAAAAGAAGTGTGAGAAGTGAGACTTGAACCCTTGACCTGCTTCTTGGATTTTCTCGCACCATACCAACTGTCCTAAGCCTCTCTTGCGAGGTAAACAAAGTTCTTGCGAAGTAATCAAATTCCAACTGTGTGAGAGGTGCTTCTGTATAAATCTCGCGTAACAAAAATAATCATGCGATAAGCAAGAATTGATCTTGATCTCGCGACCTGCTGCTTGCATTCACGCCTCGTGACCAATTGTGAAAGCTTATTCTTTGCGAAATATCTCTGCGAAATTATCATCAACTCTCTTCTGTGCGAAATAATCAAAGAAATATATATGGGAAAAAATATGCCTGTGTTGGGACTTGATCACACGACCATGAACTCATTAAATTCGCAGAGACCAATTGTGCTGCCTCTTGTTTGCGAAATAATGATACAATATTACGAAATTATCATTTTTTCGCTCTCTGTAAAAAAGAAGAAAACTATGTTCGCAGGCGAATTCGAACTTGCGACCACGAACACACATACTGCTCTCTGGACCAATTGTGCAAGAACCTCTCTGCGAAATTAACGCATAACTTTTTTCATTATTCTTTTATTCTCCCATGCAAATGCGAAGAAAATGAAAAATATGTGTCTCTGCGAATTCGAACCCGTGACCTATTTGTTGTTCGCTCAGTCTTGAACCATCTGTGTGAATTTCTGTTTGTGATAGAAATTGCAGCATATGCCTCTTATCTATTCTTCGTCCTTCCTTAATTTCTTTCACATTTGCCTTCTTCTCCTGAACATGAAAATCTTCCACCGAAACTTCCATTTTCTCCATAAATTTCACCACAACAACTAATTTTTTCTCTCACTCTTTTCATGTCTTTGAATTGTTGATGATGTTTACTCACTGAAAGTGTGATTTCTTCCATAAAATTTCCATTTTTGAACCTAAATTTTGTAGATCTAGAAAAATATGAACAGTAGCTAATCTTCATGAAAATTTCTTGAATCAACAAGTTACAGGAAGGATAAATCCTTTACTCGTTCCCTGTTTCTAGCGCCAAAAATGTAGTTGCAGGAAATCCTACAACACACCCCTTGTACTATCATGAATATGATTTCTAGATCTAAACTTATTTGATATGAAAATAAAGATAATGAAAATATAAAATAAGACACAAGATTTACGTGGTTCGATCAATTTGATCTACATCCACGGGGTTAGGGATCTTCACTATAATTGTTTGTAATTACATATGGATTACAATTGAGACTCCATTAATGAGTATTTGGAGCTCTTGGTTGAAGAAGGAAGAAGAAGATAATAATACAAATTATGTTTTCTCTCCCTCTAATTGTGTCTCCCTCTCTCATACTAAAATGTGTATCCTTTTCTGATTATCCCCTTTTCTCTCTCTTTCCTTTCTCTTTATATAGGATATTACATAGTGGATGACAACTCATGTGTAGTGGAGTACAGTTCATATTCCCCCATTTTCGGATCCCGTGCTACGTTCTCTCAGGCTCTCATTACAATTTCCCAGGCTCTGCTACATTCTCGCAAACTCTCTCTATAATTTCGCAAACTCTTACTGTTGTGCGATATTTGGATCCTACATACCTCAGAATCAGTAGGGATGTTGCCAGAAGTACCACTGCCACAATCGCCATTATAGGTGGATGCTTGAGTCCATAGGTTCTGCAGGTAAGCTTTCATGATCCTTGAATATTTTGAGGCATTCAGAAGCATTTGAAGAGATGTCCATAGGATCTTCATCAGGAACAAGTTTCTTTCTCATGGGTTTTGATTTATTGGCCACAAGAAAGGGAGTGGTGTATTCCTCAAAGACATGATTCTTCTTCTTGGCATGCAAAGTTTCCTTCTTTTTCTAAGCTATTTCAGCTTCCATCCTTTCCTTAATTTTGCTAAGGGTTGGTAGGGTGTTGAAAGGGTAAGGTTTAGGAGGAGGGATATTTGGGAAGATACCAGTAGGATCAACAACTTGAGTCTTGTTATTGTTGGGAGAGCTAGTATGTTTGGCTCTTGCAGCAACTTTCATTTTTGGCAACTTTTTTTTGTAATTGTTGGCAATTTTTTTGGATAGTTCCAATTTTCTGTTTCTTACTTGACATGCTATCACATCAGGATGAGGAGTGTCATCTTTCACAATAGAAGAAGCACCAAAAGTTATAGGATCACTTGAGGTGGAAGCAATATTAGCTATTGCTTTTTCTAATTTGATCTTCTTTGCATTCTTCATTTTGATTTCAAATTCAGCTGTAGCATCAACATCAACATCAGAGTAAGATCTGTGGATTACCTTCCTTCTATCTTGCACAACTTTTTGTTGGGGGGTTTGTGGTAGGGGACTTGGTTGAGGGGTGGGGAACTGATTGTAGTGGGATTGAGATGGGGTTGGAGGTATGGGGCAGAGGGGATTGGATGATCCAACACTCTACAAACTTTACAGAACTTTATTCCATTTAGAGTATAAGAAAATTCCAAGCAGTGGGAAGTTGTTGGGGTTTCAAAAGCTTCTATCCCAAACTTGAGTGGTCTGGTAACATCAATTGTGAGTTTTACCTCCAAGTTCTTTTCATATCTATCTCTCCCATAAGCTTTTTTTGTAGTTTGGTAGACTCCAACAAGTCTGAGGATGTTTTGAATATCAGGGATAATGTGGTTTGGGATTATTTTGATGATGAGCCATATCATCACCTTTGAGAACTGTTCTTCATGGATTAAATCTGGTCCTCCTGTAGGACCTCCAACTAACACCATTAGCTTGTCATAGACTCCTCTTGTTCCTCCATTTCTCAAAGTGGAGTAATCTTCCTCATGGGTAAACCTGAGGACATATTAGTTTCTCCTTCTATTCCATATTTCCATTTCAACTCTGCTTTGGAGTTCCCAATAATTGTTAATGAAGTTACTGACTCTTGAGGTTTGAAAACATATGTTACTGCAAAGTTTACCAATGAAGCACCATTTCCAGTCAATGGGTTGTTTGAGTCTGACATTCTCAGGGTTAATGAATACATTAGGAAATAAATCCTCAGGGATAGTGAGAGCTTTATTCATCTGTGAAACAACATTTTCAATGGAGGGTGTTAGAGCATTGCTCGGTCGAACTCGCATGCGTTGCTATCTCAAGCATGTTTGTCAATGTTAGTGATCAAAACTATAAGTCTTGATTTCTAGCCTACATAGCTAAAGGTCTCGGAATAGGATAGAAAGTGTAGTTGAGCTCAAGAACTCCATGGAAATCATCATACAAGATGAAGGACTACTCAAGGAACTGGTGGATCTTCATCGACTAAAAGGTATGTGGAGACTTGAACTTATCTGTCACTCAAAAGTCTATCTATTCCATCTCCTACTCTTGAGACAAAAGTCCTTTTGATATATAGACTTTCATTATGCACATTTTCTATTTCGAGCCGAGTTTATCTCGCCTATCTATTTCTCGAAATATGTGTTGGTAATCTTTCGGTTTAGCCGAATTCATCTTTACCTAGTGAAGAAAGTCATGTTATGTTTCAATCACTTTGAAAATTGCTCTGACGAAAAATGGTCCGTGAATAACGGATATATCCGTCCTCTGAGAATGTTTCAATGATTGAAATGAGAGTTTAGATTACATAACCATTAGTAGTATATAAGCATTGTTGTGGAAACACATATATGTATAAGTCCTTATTCCTTGAACCAAAGTTTGCGAACTTTGCTGATCAAGAGAAATGGAAATGGCGTGAGCCAAGTCCGCGAACTGGCGGAAGTTCTCGACCCGAGAATTTCTGCTGGAGTTTGTGAACTCCTTCCATGAGCTTATGTCCGCGAACCCAGTCCACGAACTTGAGAAGGTTATATCTAAAATCGGTTGTTCTTGAACTCATGTTTATTTAAACTAAGGAATGCTTTTGCAAACCGTGGATATAAAGTTCATGAACTGATTCGAGTGAATCAAACCGTTTTTGCTTCGATTGTGTCTTGTATAGTTGCATAAGATCTAAGCAATTGAACAACTCTCTAACTAGTTCATTTGAGTCATTTGAACTAGTTATGGTGAAGAAGAATATGGTTGATATGACAGTAATCATATGGCTAACCATTTGGTTAACTATTGTTGAATCGACAAATGATAATGTTTGGGAACGGTTCGTAAACCCAACGATTGAGAAATATTAGCTTGAATCTAATCAGGTTTTCATCTAATGGTGAATATTGAATGCTTTGTTACCAATCTAACATTGATTGCAAACCCTGATTTGAAAATTTTATAAGGGAGAACTCTAACAACTGGGAAACCTAATCCTCGCACCTTAGTGTGATACTAGTTGAATAGATAGAGTTGATTCTCCTTTAACCTTTGGTTTCTTCTTCTAAACCAGGTTAACGACTTAAAGACTTCATTGGGATTGTGAAGCCAGACCGATACTACTTTTCTTGTAGTTGTGTGATCTGATCTTGCATCTTCTATCGTTACGAGTACGATTGTAATAATTGGCTCGATATTTTATATCTCCGATAGGCAAGATAGAAAAGTAATCACAAACACTTCGTCTCATCGTTTGTGATCCCATAATATCTTTTTTCGCTGCGTCGATTAAGATTATTGTGAGGTGATCAATAATACTAGGCTGTTCTTCGGGAATATGAGACCGGTTTATTGATTGGTTCCTGATCATCCTGATTTATCAAAATACGGAACAAAATCGTTGGTATATTCGTGGGAGAAGGATTTATCTATTACCGTAGACTTTTATGTGGGATACAGATTTGTTTATTAAATTTTTAGACTTTGGGTCGTAGCAACTCTTAGTTGTGGGTGAGATCAACTAAGGGGATCAAGTACGTAGCATCTTGCTGGGATCAGAGGCGTAGGAGCATAACTGTACCTTGGATCAGTATGAGATTGATTTGGGTTCAACTATAGTCCAGACCGAAGTTAATTTGGACTAGGCTTGTGTCTGTAGCGGCTTAATACAATGTGTGTTCAATCTGGACTAGGTCCCGAGGTTTTTCTTCATTTTCGGTTTCCTCGTTAACAAAATTCTAGTGCCTGTGTTATTTCTATTCCGCATTATATTTGTTTATATAATTGAAATATCACAGGTTGTGCGTTGTTTAATCAATTAGAATATCCGACCTTTTGGTTGTTGATTTAAATTAATTGACACTTGGATATTGGTCTTTGGTACCATCCAATTTATCTCTCTAGTATTTGATAAAGACTCGCAGATTTCTATTTGCTTGAGTATATATGAAATCGAGAGATTGAGATATAAACTCTTTGATAAACTTTTATCTAGATTGAGTCTGATTGTCTAGTTGATTCTCTAGAAAGTATATTGGAGTTTGTCCATACAGATTGCTAATCGAATTGTTGGGTGTGGTTGTTGTACCCCCGCTTTTTCAATTGGTATCAAAGCTGGCAAACACGTTTAAGACCTTACAAGTCTGTGTTTGTAGCGATCTGACTCTATGGACAGAGGTGCTATCTCTATTAATGTACCACCAGTCTTCGATGACTCTAATTACTTATGGTGGAAAATTTCTATGCGAGCTTTTCTTCAAGCGCGTGATTTTCAATCATCGGTATATGTTGTTAATGGTTATGATCCTCCCTTTGTGGAATTTGGAGATGTAAACGTTCCCAAACCTATTGGTGAATACAGCCCTGCTGAGATACTTGCTGCAAAGCAAAACTCCAACGGTTTAAATGCGATCATACATGCCATTACCCCAAATCTTCAGCACCATGTGACTAATTGCACTAATTCGCAAGAAGCTTGGGATATCTTGTAAACCGTATTCGAAGGTAACTCCAGTGAAAAGGAAGCTAGGCTTCAAAACCTTAATTCCGATTGGGAAAACCTTCGTATGGCAGACGAAGAAACATTTGATGAGTTTAACCACAAAGTGTCTGAAATTGTTAATGCATCTTTTGCATTGGGTAAGACTATTCCTGAAAAGGACATTGTGATAAAAATTCTCAGATCACTGCCATCTAGATACGATTCTAAGAAGCATGCCATCGTTGAGGGAAATAACCTTAATAATCTCTCCATAAATACGCTGGTTGGGAAGCTTAAGATATTTGATCACGAACATTCATCCAAAACTAAGGATGTTGCGTTCAAAGCACAAAAGGACACTAAATTACTTGATAAGAGTAAAAAAGTGTATATCTCTGAAGATGATCATTCTAAGACAGATTCATCAGATGAAGATCTTGACAAGTCAGTCTCGATGATCACAAGACAATTTAGGGATCTTCTGTTGAAGAGAAGTAAACGGTTCTCTAGAGATAAGCCTAAAGCATCAGTTAAACCTCATAATCGTATTCCTCGTAAAAACAGGAAAACAGATGAAACTGATGATGAAGATATTCCTCAGTGCTTTAAGTGTAAAAGATTTGGTCATTTTGCAAACGAGTGCCCAAATCGTAGAAAATACACTGGGAACAAAGGTCTTGCTGCAACTCTTGATGAAATGTCTGACAACTATGATTCTAATGAAGACGAGAAATCAAGTGTTGCACTTCTTGGTGATAATATTGATTTTGATAACTGTAGCAATACATACATCAATCTCAATATTCTTTCAGAAGATAATCCAACTAATCTGGAAGAAAAAATTGACCCATTTCTTGGAAACTCTGTTTTCAATGTTTCAGGTTCCACCATGTGTCTAGATGCGTGCACATCTCAGAAGCCTGATTTTTATCCTAGTTTGACGTGTTCGTATTGTTCTCTAAAGGGTCATGAAATTTCAAGGTGTTACAAGTACAAAAACCAATTGAGGCACGTCAATAAACTTCAACGAAGAGCAAATCATTTAGCAAGGAAGCTTAAACTTGCTCAGAAGACCGCTGAGGTATGTAGGATCTTATCTTCATCTAAGAAGTTAGTTTCCAAAAACAAACCAATACCATTAGAGGAGAAGGTATGGTCAAATCAGTTTGATAGACAAAAGTCTGAGGATTCCTCTCAATAGGAAAATGGTGGAAAAATTGTTGTTCACCGCAACGCAACTTGATTGTGTTGTTTTGCAAATCTTGTCTCATGTGCCTGATCAAAAGAGACAATGATTTTGTACCTCTCAGGCTTTAAAAAAAGTTTTTCGTTCTTTTTCTTAGTTTTTTGTTTTTTCCTGTTTATCAACAAAGGAGGGTTATTATCGAAAATTCGACTCTTTATAGGGTTGTGAGTTGGACGTATACGAACCTTTTTAAGGGTTTCGAAACCCTACATTCCTTTTTCCTTCCTCAAAACCTCTTTTTATCTCAAGACTACTTGTTGAGTTCAATTTGTGATTTCCTCTCACAAACCCATACGTTATGGATACTCCAAGCATGATGTCTTCTGATGAAAAAAATGTTAATGTGATTGTTAAGCTATCAATCATGAAGGAAAAAGAAAAATCTCCATTATTCCTACCTTGAAAAGAAAAAGAAGGAATATGAGGAAGCAAAGAGCCGTTCCTTCAAACTCTCTGGTGTTCTTGAAGAGTTGAAGGAGATGCGAAAGGAGATTCAACAAATAAAGGATTTTGTGTATAAGACTCATGAGATTCAGAATGTCCTGGTTCGACAACATCACCCGAGAAGGTTTATTGATATAAACTCCTATCTTAATGAACCTTATGTCCCAATGGATGTTGACGACAAGGAGTTCGGGGACGATAAAGAATTCTTCAAAGGTATTATTGTCTAGTAAATCTTCTATTTTCTGTTTTTATTAGAAGAATATCTAGAGTTTGGAATAGCCATTATTGTGATTACACATAGCTATGTCCAACGTTTTCATCTTCATGTTTTTAGATTTATTGGTTTAAATTCTAAACTTGTTTGGAAGATGATTTTTGCAGTATTAATCTTTATGGTTTTATATATTGCAATATTGTTATGGGATTTGTGTGTTTACGTCCGTGAACTTGACCGTCCCATACCTTGTCAAAAGTAAAGTCTTTCGTATGTCGACATGCATGTATTAATAAAAGAATGAATGGACTTTTGACAAATACAAAATTTAAGCCTATTTTGTCAATTATTGATGGAAGATAGGTTAAAATCTTTTGTTTGCAAGGATTATGTCTATTGTATGTCATTATGCGAATGAATCCTTGTGTATTCCGCAGTAATTGATCTTCCCTGATCCATATTTTATGTATTACTGTGAGGCTCCGTAAAGTGTCTTATGTTGAGCATTAAACAAACAAATTGATTATTTTTGGTTAGCTATGTTGTTTTTCCGTAAGGTACTTTATGTCGAGCATTTTCAACTAAGTTAATCATCTTGTTTGGTTATTTAGTTGTTGCTCCGTAAGTTTTCTTATGTCGAGCATGACCAATTAAATTGATTACTTTTGTGATTAATTTGGTTGTGTATTTCAATTAGATTAATTATGGGTTCTCTTGTGATTAATCTAATTGTATTTTTTAAATCTCCATAAGTTCACTTATGTTTGAGCATTTGTCGATTAAATGAATCATGGGTTCTCTTGTGCTTAATTTAATTGAACTTTTTGGATTCAAATTCATACTTGTATGTGATTTGTTATGTCCAAAGAAATCCTTCTTTTCTTTCGAAATTAAGGTTGCTCTTGTTGTTCTTTCGGGAATGACATTTAATGGGGAAGAGTTCTTTTGAACTTGCGCTTAATTGCCATATATTTGTGGGGAGTGCGGCTGTGGAATGTTATACGGGTTATCTTGTATCTTTATAAACTCCTTGATGAATGCATTTAGCTTCGGCTTATGATTGCATCTAAAGAACAAGTTGATATTTTTGCTTTCTTTTGGTCAAGAAATGTCTCTTTCGGAAATTTCATTAGGATCCCTTTCTTGTACCTTTGCCAATTTTATTGACAAAAGGGGGAGAATTAATATGTAGTTCACACTACAAGTACATATGGTTTTCGGATCATTATGTAAGGGGGAGTGGTTTCCATGTGAGATGGAGTATTGACTAAGGGGGAGTGATACATATTACCATAGTATTGTTGTTGAAGTTGTGATACAATTGAAATTTGACGCTGTGTAATGATACTATGACACTGTATAACAATGATTGAGAACTATTGTTTTCTTATTGTTATATCTACGGATTTTCAACAACGATGATGCTAAACTTACAACCTTTAGGATCATTGGAGTACTTGGAAGTGACGAAGATTTCGAGTAATGTTGAAGATTAGGCATGTGGAATAGGAGCTACAAAAGTTAATTAATTTATTTTTTGTATTCCATATGTATTAATAGTTTTTCCACTAAAATTGACAAAGGGGGAGATTGTTAGAGCATTGCTCGGTGGAACTCGCATGCATTGGTATCTCAAGCATGTTTGTCAATGTTAGTGATCAAAACTATAAGTCTTGATTTCTAGCCTACATAGCTAAAGGTCTCGAACTAGGATAAAAAGTGTAGTTGAGCTCAAGAACTCCATGGAAATCATCATACAAGACGAAGGACTACTCAAGGAACTCGTGGATCTTCATCGACTAAAATATATGTGGAGACTTGAACTTATCTGTCACTTAAAAGTCCATCTATTCTATCTCCTACTCTTGAGACAAAAGTCGTTTTGATACATAGACTTTCATTATGCACATTTGCTATTTCGAGCCGAGTTTATCTCGCATATCTATTTCTCGAAATATGTGTTGGTAAGCTTTCACTTTACCCGAATTCATCTTTACCTAGTGACGAAAGTCATGTTATGTTTCAATCACTTTGAAAATTGCTCTGACGAAAAATGGTCTGTGAATAACGGATATATCCGTCCTCTGAGAATGTTTCAATGATTGAAATGAGAGATTAGATTACATAACCGTTGGTAGGATATAAGCATTGTTGTGGAAACACATATATGTATAAGTCCTTATTCCTTGAACCAAAGTTTGCGAACTTTGTTGATCAAGAGAAATGGAAGTGGCGTGAGCCAAGTACGCGAATTGGCGGAAGTTCTCGACCCGAGAATTTCTGCTGGAGTTTGTGAACTCCTTCCATGAGCTTAAGTCCGCGAACTTGAGCAGGTTATATCTAAAACCGGTTGTTCTTGAACTCATGTTTATTTAAACTAAGGAATGCTTTTTCAAACCGTGGCTATAAAGTTCATGAACCGATTCGAGTGAATCAAACCGTTTTTGCTTCGATTGTGTCTTGTATAGTTACATAATATCTAAGCAACTGAATAACTCTCTAACTAGTTTATTTGAGTCATTTGAACTAGTTATGGTGAAGAAGAATATGGTTGATATGAAAGTAATCATATGGCTAACCATTTGGTTAACTATTGTTGAACCAACAAATGTTAATGTTTGGGAACGGTTCGTAAACCCAAAATTGGACATTTCATTTGTGTGCAACAAGCTAAGTTTTCGATCCAACGGTTGAGAAATATTAGCTTGAATTTAATCAGGTTTTCATCTAACGGTGAATATTAAATGCTTTGTTTCCAAGCTAACATTGATTGCAAACCCTGATTTGAAAACTATATAAGGGAGAACTCTAGCAACTGGGAAACCTAATCCCCACACCTTACACGTGATATTAGTTTCATACCTAGAGTCGATCCTTTAACCTTTGGTTTCTTCTTCAAAACAAGGTTAACGACTTAAAGACTTCATTGGGATTGTGAAGCCAGACCGATACTACTTTTCTTGTAGTTGTGTGATCTGATCTTGCATCTTCTATCGTTACGAGTATGATTGTAATAATTGGCTCGAGATTTTATATCTCCGATAGGTAAGATGGAAAAGTAATCACAAACACTTCGTCTCATCATTTGTGATTCCACAATATCTTTTTTCGCTGCGTCGAATAAGATTATTGTGAGGTGATCAATAATACTAGGCTGTTCTTCGGGAATATAAGACCGGTTTATTGATTGGTTCCTGTTCACCTTGATTTATCAAAATACGGAAC
The DNA here is from genome assembly GCF_003573695.1 of Papaver somniferum. Lineage (NCBI taxonomy): Eukaryota > Viridiplantae > Streptophyta > Magnoliopsida > Ranunculales > Papaveraceae > Papaver > Papaver somniferum. The sequence goes on along the minus strand of NC_039361.1, from coordinate 32,451,341 downwards.
AAAACTCGTAGGTATATTCGTGGGAGAAGGATTTATCTATTACCGTAGACTTTTCTGTGTGATACAGATTTGTTTATTAAAGTCTTCGATTTTGGGTTGTAGCAACTCTTAGTTGTGGTGAGATCAGCTAAGGGAATCAAGTACGTAGCATCATGCTGGGATCAGAGGCATAGGAGCATAACTGTACCTTGGATCAGTGTGAGATTTATTGGGGTTCAACTACAGTCCATACCGAAGTTAATTTGGAGTAGGCTAGTGTCTGTAGCGGCTTAATACAGTGTGTGTTCAATCTGGACTAGGTCCCGGGGTTTTTCAGAGGGAGTGGTGGTAGAATTTTAGGAGGAAGCCATAATGAGGAGAAATCTGTTTTCGGATGTAAGAAGGATGAATATTGGGTGTTGGTTACTGGTTATAATGAGGTGAGTAATCCAACTGGTGTGTTGTAGGGAGAAAGTGCAGGCTTTAATTTGAAATTGTGTCACGGGTGTATTTTGCTGTTTGCTGTTGCTATCCATTCTCTGATGCCATCCCAGGCTTTTGTTGTTTTGCAAGAGGTTAAGGTATATTATATAATTTGCGTATGGAAATTGAGTTTCAAGTACTATGTTGTTCAGGTAGGTAGCAATGAAGCTTGTTGGACTTTGTTTAGCTTGATCTCTTGTAGAAGGGCTTTCATAAGCTGAGGGATGAGCTTGATGTCTAATGGGATTTGGCTGGTTTTTCTATAAAGATTAGAAAAAATATAGTTAGAGAACAAGTTGAAAGATTTACCTTGACTCAGATGCAGTGGTTTTGAAAGATAGAATAAGAAAGTGTTGACCAAGGTTTTTTTGCGAATGCAAGTTTGGTAATGACGAAAGCTCAAGTCGGGGTCCATTCCAGAGTCTAATAAGAAAACATGTAATCTGATAATTATACCAAATCAACCGTGGGTAAAACCCGATTCCAAATTTGAACCCGAAAGATTAAATAACTTGGTATTGCCAAATGGTTTAATCTTTTTCGCAAGAGTCAAGGCAATTAAAGTAGGTATGATGTGCCTAATCAAGTGGTCAATAGACTTGACAAGGCATAATTGCATCTGACCATATTGTTTATTTCTCATTTTGGTTAAGAGATAATCATGAGCAATCAATGGTTGAGATAAAGAGGCAATTGCTCTTCCCAACCAAAATTTAAAAAGAAGAAAACTCTTCAGTTTTTCAAATAGTTTCTTTTCCTTAGAAGCACAAATAAAATCTTTCATTTTCTCAAGTAGTTTCTTTCTCTCAGAGTCACAGAGAAATCCAGTTCCCATAATCTTAACAAAGATTGAGCCATGCTGCGTGTGTTGTATTGTGAGGAGAGATTGTAGAGGATACACCAGAGATACTAATGGAACATACTTTGGATTGGTACGATCCTCGTATACCATTGTAGAGTTTTCCATATGGGATTAATTTTCCAAATGGCAGGGAAGCCGCCAATTATACCCGGAATTTCACTTGGCATTGGGCTAATTTGCGTCATAATAGAAGGGTGAAGATAGAGCAGGGGTATGATCAGATCCCTCCTGGTCTTGGTCTATTTGTGAAACGACCTCGGTTCAATTACCCTTTGTATGATCAGGTAATAAAATTCGACATGCAGGTAGTTCAGAGAGTTGGTTGTGGTGTCAAAGCTACCTGTTTGATTTTGCATGTTATCTAATTGATTTCTTGGTTTACCGTCCAAGTTATCTCTCTTTGATAAAGACTAGCAGATTTCCATTTGCTTGAGTAAAGATCAAATCGAGAGATTGAGATATAAACTCTTTGATATATCTTTTTTATTGATTGAGTCTAACTGTCTAGTTGATTCTCATAAGAAGTATATTGGAGTTTGTCCATACAGATTTCTAAGCGAAATATTGGGTGGTGTTGTTAGACCCCCACTTTTTCAATTAGTACAGAGCATGAAAACACATTAAAGACCTCATCAGTCTGTGTTTGTAGCGATCTCTGATAAACGCGTCACCAGTAATAAAGATTCTCTCTCGTCTAATTATATTATAGAGAAAAGCTTTTCAATCTCTAATATAGAAAAACCTTGTGGTTCGACGAGACAGATAAACAATGGCATGTGTGTTTTTGATTTCCCTTCGAAAGCGACCTTCTCTTCTAATGAATGGGATACAGCTGAAGAGAGTAATTTGATTCTAAACCTTGTTAGAATTCAAGCTGTCAGATTGGATCAGTTAAAACACCATGTCAATGTTCTACTTGGTATTGTAAGAAATTGCAAAGTCCATGGCGATACTGAAGATCAATCTTCATGCTTAACTCTTGAGGCTTGCCTCAAAAAAGATGTCTTGGATATTGAATGCCGTTTGAATAAACTCTCCATTCAATGGTGTTCAAAGCAATCTAACATATCAAGAACTTCTGATGTTTTACTATCGGAAGTAAAAACAGGTGTTCCTAATGTTACCACCAAACTTGGGAAATTTTGTAAAAGAGACAAATCTTCTGATGATAATATTAAGACAACATCCTCAAATCATTCTTATGATCAAAAGGTATGTCTGGTCTGTGAGACCAAGACTTCTGTTAGACAAAAGAGAAACTATAAGTTGAATAAAGGCTCCTTAGTTCAACTGCAAGACACCCTAGATTTGATTCTCAAGGGTGTGACTGACATTCGTATGATTGAGCCAATTGGCTTTCATACATATCCTTTGTATGCTACCAGGAAAATCAGTACAGTGAGTTCCTCAAGTGTTCAACGACAGAATACATGTCTTAATAAACATCATCCTAAGGAGGTTCAACGCCCTGTCTCTAAAAGAAACCTTGTTCCTATTGAGAAAGTCATCCCAGAAGAAAGGAAAATCGATGAGATGAGAAAAGACATTAAAGAGATAATTGTAAGATACAAAGAGCTTGTCAACAGCTTATCTTCTTCCTCATGTCAAGACACTTCTGGTAAGTTTTCTAACTATGTCTCCTATTTTGATGACAGTAAATTTTATGATAATTTCTCATGTCAGACAGGATCCCTCTCTAAGACTAAGAGGAAAAGCAAACTTAACCAAAAACACAAAAATCTTAATGATCCTATGGATCGTACTTGTGTTAATTAATCACATGGTTCGAGAGCTTACTCATAAAAAACCATGTTGAGTAAGTTTGTGTTAAAAACAGGTATACTTGTTGCTTGCATCTGATAAGTTAGGCTATTTTCTTATCGTCCATAGCAAAACTTATGTTGACAGATCCGCCAAGAACAAGTATTGGTTAAGTCAAAAGATTTTGTTGCATAGAGTCTTAAAATTTGTGTTTAGGTCATGTTTTCAAATGCCTTAAGGACTTTATTTTCAATGGGTAATTGTTGTACTCGAACGGATTCTGTTCTGACCCGAGTTAACGTTTTTGATAAAACCCTAAATGGTCGTCCCCAAGAATAAATATCCAACTTCTTAGGGTTACAAGTCAAGTACGTGTACTCCTGGTTGTTTTCGGATTTTCAAGAATGTCTTCCTCCTCTTCTTGTTATGGTGGTTTTGCAAAATTATTTCTTGACAAAGGTGTTGAGGTTGATTCCAAGAGGAAGAGAACACTTGTAGATGAAGATCATCCCAATGCCTCATGCTTCTTTGCCTATACTCATGAAGATGCTGGAAAGGATGATATGATCTCTGCTGAAGTTGTTCATGACTTTCTCAAGTACTTTGGGGAAGCAAAACAACAACTTGTTGATACTCTTAAAGGTCTTGATATGGTGAAAACTGAGTTGGAAAAGGTTGTGTCTGACCTTGGTATCATAAAATCTCAAATCAAGGATCTTCAAAAAGAGAATCATCTCCCCGTTGATACTGAGAAGGCTGTCAATTACAAGCTTGAAGACTTCTTGTCTCTTATGGATCCTGAACCTCCCGTGTTCCTGTTCGCGGTTGAGAATACACCGGAATCCGTTTCCCTTTAGCTTTTCCTCTGTTTTATAGATACCTAGTATGTATTCTTTTTGGATTAGTTGGAAGAATAACTACCGTTATGAATAGCGAAGATTGTGACTACACATAGCTATTTTTGTTTTCATCTTCTTATGTTTATTTTTTAGGTTTATTGGTTTTTTAAATTCTAAAAATATTTGGAGGATGATATTATTGCAGTATTAATCTGTTTTGAAATATTGCAATATTTTTATGGGATATGTATTGTTTGCGTCCGTGAACTTGAAGGTCCCATATTGTGTCAAAAGTAAAGTTGTTCATAAATTGATATTCGTATTGATGAAAGAACGAGTGGGCTTTTGACAATTACAAAAGTTATGCCTATGCAGTCATTTATTTGATGGAAAATAGGATGAAATCTTTTGTTTGACAAGGATAAAGTCTATTATGTCGTTATGCAAATAGTGATGGAAAATAGAATAGATCCTTGTATGTTATCCACGGTATTGATCTTCATTGATCCATTTTGTTATGATTTACCGTGAAGGCTCCATTGTGTATCTTATGTTGAGCACCTTACAACTATGGCGATCAATATTAGCCTTGTTGGTTGTTCCATGAGATGCTATATGTTGAGCATTCTTGAACTAAATTAATTATCTTGATTGGTTATTTAGTTATTTGCTCCGAAAGTCTTCTTTTGTTGAGCAAAATATTTTGACAATTAAATTGATTGCTTCAATGATTAGTTTGGTTGTGTATTCCAATTAGATTAATTATAGGTTCTTGTAATTAATCTAGTTGAGTTTTTCATATATTCCACAAGTTCTTGTGTTGAGTATATGAACGGCTATACTAATCATGTTCTATTGGTTGATGTAGTCGTATATTCCGTAAGGTTTTCCTTATGTTGAGTATTTGAACGATTAAGATAGTCATTTCCGTGTGGTTATCTTAGTCGTAGCTCCGTGAGTTTTTCTTATGTTGAGCACAATCAATTAAATTGATCACTTTTGTGGTTGGATTTAGTTACGTATTCCGATTAAATTAATCATGGGTTTACTTGTGATTAATTTGATTGAGTTTTGGATATAGAAAATCATTTCCATGGTTTTTGGCGTCCAATTAAAAAATCCTTCTTTTCTTTCGAAATTAAGGTCGCTCTTGTTGTTCTTTCGGGAATGACATCTAATGGGGAGAGTTCTTTTGAACTTGTGTTTAATGGTAATATCTTGCGGGGTGTGCGGCTGTGGAATTTTATAGGGGTTATCTTGTATCTTAAAACTCCTTGATGAATGTATTTAGCTTCGGCTTTATGATTGCATCTAAATTAAGTTGGTATGTATTTTTTTTCTTTTAGTCTATGAAATATCTCTTATGGAAATTTCATTATGATCCCGTTCTTTTACCTTTGCCAATTTTATTGACAAAAATGGGGAGAAATAATGTAGTTCACACTACAAATACATATGGTTTTCGGATCATTGTGTAAGGGGGAGTGGTTTCCATGATCGAGATGGAGTATTGACTAAGGGGGAGTGATACATATCACCGTAGTATTATTGTTAAAGTCGTGATACAATTGGACTTTGATGTTACATAATGATACTATGATACTGTATAATAATGATCGAGAACAACGGTGGTGCTAAACTTACAACCTTTGGGATCATTGGAGTACTTGGAAGGACGAAGATTTCAAGGAACGTTGAAGATTAGACTATGGAATAGGAGCCACTAAAGTTTATCTTTTTTGTATTCCATATGTATTAATAGTTTTGTCACTAAAATTTACAAAAGGGGAGATTGTTAGAGCATAGCTCGGTCGACCTCGCATGCGTTTCTATATCAAGCATGTTTGTCAATGTTAGTGATCAAAACTATGATTCTTGATTTCTAGTCTATTATAGCTAAGTCTCGGACTAGGATATAAAAGTGTAGTTGAGCTCAAGGACTTCATGGTGATTCATCATACAACGACGAAAATCTAGTCAAGGAACCATGGAACTTCATCAACAAAAAGGTATGTGGAGACTTCAACTTGTCTATCACTCAAAAGTCTATCAATTTTATCTCCTACTTCTTATGAGACAAAACGTCGTATGCTATATAGACTGGATCATACACATTTGACATTTCGAGCTGAGTATTCACTACTTATCTTTTTCTCAAAATCGTGTGTTGGTAAAGCGTTTCGCTTGATCAAGTTTATCTTCACCTAGTGACGAATGTCATGAAAAGTTTCAATTACTTTGAGAATTGCTCTGACGTGAAACGGTCTGTGAATAACGTCTATATAACGTCCTCTGGGAATGTCTCAATGATTAGAATGAGAGTTTAGATTACATAACCATGTATTCCTTAATCCGAAGTTTTCGAACTTTGTTGATTGAGAGAAACCGGAAGAATTGGCTTTGCCAAGTCCGCGAACTCAGTCCGCGAACTGATGGAAGTTCTCTTACCAAGAATTTCTGCTGGGATTTTCCAAAAACTCGTTTGCGTGTTTGGTCCGCGAACTCAGTCCGTGAACCTAGTCCGCGAACTGGCGGAAGTCTCTTTGCCGAGATTTTCTGCTGAGTTTGGAAAACTCTGCCGGTTGCCTTAAGTCCGCAAACTTGTTTGTGAGCTTAAGTGGTTATGATCTAAAGATGTGCTCTGAACATGAAACTTAAATTACTAAGGAATTCTTTATGCAAACCGTGGCTATAAAGTTCATGAGCCGATTCAATCGAATCGAATCATCTTTGTTTCAATTGTGTCTTGTGTAGTTACATAAGATCTCATAGCAATTGAACAACTCTCTAACTAGTTCATTTGAGTCAATTGAACTAGTTATGGTGAAGAAGAACTAGGTTAATATGAATTTCTCATATGATTAACCTTTTGGGTTACTATGTTGAACCAACATACACGTTCACGTTTGGGCACGGTTTTCACAAACCCAGTAAACGTCCACCCAAGTGTGTGTGACAAGCTAAGTTTTTGATCTAACGGTTGAGAAATATTAGGTTGAATCTAAATCAGGTTTTCATCTAACGGTGAAATATGGATTGCTTTGTAACTAAGGCAAAACCCTGATTTTAAGGCTATATAAAGGAGACATCTAGCATTGTGAAAAACTAATCCCCACACGTCTGTGTGATACTAGTGCGCTCGCTAGAGTCAATTCTCCTTTAACCTTTGGTTGTCTTCTCTAAAACCAGGTTAACGACTTAAAGACTTCATTGGGATTGTGAAGCTAGACCGATACTACTTTTATCGTAGTTGTGTGATCTGATCTTGCATCTTCTATCGTTCGAGTACAATCTATTGATTGGCTTGAGATCATGAGAGTTCTCCGATAGGCAAGATAAAGAAGTTACAAACATCTTTGTCTCACTATTTTTGATTCCTCGACAAACCACTTGTGTAGTCAAGAAGGATTGTTGAGAGCTGATTGATTAATCTAGGCCGTTCTTCGGGAATATAAGACCGGATTATCAATTGGTTCCTGTTCACCTTGATTTTATATCTTAAGACGGAACGAAAAACTAGGGTTTTTCTGTGGGAGACAGATTTATCCTTTGATATACTTTTCTGTGTGAGACAGATTTGTTTATTATCAAGTCTGCGATTTTGGGTTGAAGCAAATCTTGGTTGTGTGTGAGATCAGCTAAGGGAATCAAGTGCGCAGTATCCTGCTGGGATCAGCGGCGTAGGAGTACAACTGTACCTTGAATTAGTGGGAGACAGATTGGGGTTCAACTATAGTCCAGTCCAAAGTTAGCTTGTAGTAGGCTAGTGTCTGTAGCGGCTTAATACAATGTGTATTCAATCTGGACTAGGTCCCGGGGTTTTTCTGCATTTGCGGTTTCCTCGTTAACAAAACTTCTGGTGTCTATGTTATTTCTTTTCCGCATTATATTTTATATAATTGAAATAATACAGCTTGTGCGTTAAAGATCATCAATTGGAAATCCAACCTTTGGTTGTTGATTGATATTGATTGATCCTTGGACATTGGTCTTTGTTACCGCCCAAGTTATCTCTCTTTGATAAAGACTCAAAGATTTACATTTGCTTGAGTAAAGATCAAATTGAGAGATTGAGATATAAACTCTTTGATATATCTTTTTTATTGATTGAGTCTAACTGTCTAGTTGATTCTCATAAAAAGTATATTGGAGTTGGTCCATACAGAATGCTAAGCGAAATATTGGGTCGTGTTGTTAGACCCCCGCTTTTTCAATTCCCATATTTTCCTCTGCTTTCCACCTTCGGAGGAAGATTACAGCTTTGAATAATATACTCGGTTTAATACGAGATATGTCATGTGAATGGTGCGAGTATTTACATGTGTGAACTAGGTGATATTGCGAAAATGAGTATAGTGCAAATAATTGTCTATGATTCATGCGAATACTAGATTCATGCTTACGCGAATATCAGAATTATGCGAATATTAAATTCAGGCGAGAGTTAAGTTTATACTTGCCACGGATTTGGTTGTTGAGTTGTTAATAATATTTCTATGTTTCGCTGCATATTTGATCGCGTGCTTCGTGGTTGTGATGCCTCAGCTTTCACCGTTCTCTTTCGCGAAATTTCTTATCTTTCCTCCTAATTAAGTAAGGTTTTATTGTGTCTTCCCGCACATATAGAACTTAAAGGACTTATGGTCGCCTTCGGAGGGGGATTCAATATGTTGGGAGACTAAATCTCAGTTTCATGTGCTCTTACGAGTCATTGACCTTTTGAAAAGGCGAGGGTACCCAAATATACCTCAAGCTAAAACTTTTACTACCTATAAGTCCATTCTCAGAAAGTGATTGTCTATGGACTGAGTCGAGATAATGAAACTAATCGGTTCACACTTCGTGTGATCGTCTATGGATACGAGATCGAGACAATACAACAACGAAGTATGTTTACTTGATAAATGTTCGGACTTAACAAAACACAATAGGATTGCTTATCAAGTAAATAGGAATTAACGTTTGTGTAATTTATTTTAATTATAATAAAACAATTACAATGCGGAAATATAAAGTAAATGACACAGCAAGATTTTGTTAACGAGGAAACCGCAAATGCAGAAAAACCCCGGGACCTTGTCCAGAATGGAATGCTCTCAGGATTAAGACACTACACAAAATTAAACCAAATTCGTATAGTTGAGACCAAGCAACTAAACCTATAGTTCACCTAGTTTCGTCTGTATTCCCGCGCCCCCAACTTATGAATAAGTCACGTACTTGGAACAATTCCTTTGGTTCGTATTCCAAACAGTAAAGTAACAACGAATCTGTTTGGTATCAACTCTCTTCAGCCAAGTGATGTGAGTTCGACAAAGGCTCTTCTGTTTATCTCAATAAACTCCTTCGTCAGGTTCTTAGATCTATCTTATTCTCAACTACCGAAGTAATTGTTAATATTTTTCAATCAATACTTTTAATCACAAAGAATTTTATTGATGCCGATCTACACAACTAATCAATCCAATCTACCACAAGGATAAACCGATTATAGTTGGATCCTCTTATACCGAAACAAGTATTGTGCACACCAAAGATTATGAACCCCAAATCAGAAATCTTCAATATCTTCTTTGTATTCAAATCGTCTTAGATCTTCAATAAACACCTTCATACAACAACTTGAATCTCTTGTGATCAATCACGAACAGAACGGAGTCTGTTAACAATGGATTATCACAAGATCGTCTTTAGCACTAACAACAGTCTAAATATCCCTGTCGGGACTTCTATCTAGTTTGAATGAATCTTATATCAGAAGAGAAGATTCTCAAGCATAAAGAAACTAGGTGCAATCAAAGTTAAACTACCGTTAGTCAATCAAATCAATCGAAAACACAAGATAAACCGCAATTATCTAGTTTCCCACCAACGGTACTAATAGAGCTTCTCAATCCCAAAGAAGACTTTAAACTGCGGTCGTAAGATATTTCTCCTAATTAGGTTACTCTCCTCTCTGAATAGGCGGCTTCACCATTAACAACACAACCGAGGAAGTTTGTTGTCACGAAGGATTAGTTTGCTAGAAATGCAAACTTCAAGTTTGGACACCAAGGAATTTATAGACCAGGAAGTTTGGACACCAAGGAATTTCCAAAACCGAAAATATTCTCAAGATATGCAATATAATTCCAAATTCGGTTTCCATAATTCTTGGAAATGCTCTGTCCAATATAATGACCGAAAATCTCTTTGGAAAATCTTTAACTAGTAAATGCACATTACTAATTCTCATTTTCCTAAAATAAAATTAAGACCTTAATTAAAAGATTCTTAACTTATTTATGTTTCGATTCTGGAATTTTCTTCCTGTAGCTATTAAGGAATAACTTTGAACAATTAAAAATAAACATTACTGCCTGTGTTCAAAGTGAGTCGACATCCTTACTTTGTAAGTCCTTTTTCATACTTACAACCTTGAAGCCGATTTTCTACACTTCCAAACAAGTTTAGAATTGGTTCATCTGACTTTCAAGAACTATGTGATTGATCAAGAACACTCAATCACAAATCATGGGTTTAACGGTTCTACCAAAACAAGTTTCGGTTCTACCTCCATGTGAGTACTATGCATAGTCACACTAGCTTTCCAAAATTCGGTTGACTAGGTACTAGGATCGGTTCCCCACATATTTATGGTATCTAACTTATATATGTTGCACATGTCCATAGGATCGGTTCCCCTTTCTGCTACAAACTTGATGCACCTCATACAAGGATCGATTCCCCTTTGTGATGTGTTGCACCTCTTACTAGGATCGGTTCCCCTTTACCCAGATTTGGTCATACACAAATCACAAACTCGATCATACCATCTCAGGTGATTACTTAAGATCAGTTTCACTAATAAAAGTCATACCAATACATAAGTCATGCCTTTGTGAATAGTTTTACCAATAACACAAGCAAGTCATGAGTGATTATACTAAATCACACATATTGGTTGTTCTCAAGATATGCAATGATTAACAATACCAATAACGCCTGGCGATTTCCTTTTCGATTCATAAACAAGTTTATGAACTTACTTCCTTAAAACACATGTAAAACATTGTTTCCTAGGATGAAATCCTCACCTCATACCCATACATAATCACAATAGCATTTAAACGATTATGTCGATGTCTTATCTACATAATTTAATGGTTAAGCAATAAACCTCGTATTGTATTCCTTAATACTATGTCTATCTAGAGTGTTCATGTTTCGCAGTTCTGTTTTCAATATGCACGACTTGAAAGATATGTTGGGGAATGAAACAGTTCAAGTCAAATATCACTAACCTCAAGTGGAAGGATGATGTTGTCGTTATAGCTTCTTACTTATTCAGTTCTTCAAGTCTTCACAATACTTGTAATGTCTCATATCCTAATACTTTTAAGCTAATCTATACGAAGTTGACTCTAGTACATAATCAAGCGACTCTTAAAATTGTTTCACTAAAATATGACAACCAAACTTGACATACCAACGCTTGGTGGGTTCAACCGAGATATGCTCTAACAATCTCCCCCTTTGTCAATTTTAGTGACAAAACTCTTACAATCATATGGATAAACAAATTACAAGAATTCGTTACACATATGCTTGATTCCTGAATTCAATAGCACAATAACCTGTATACATTCAATCCTTAAATGCCGTTGTTGACATTATAATAACAAAGCTAATACTCCCTCTAAAGGTGAGATAGGTAGATTTTATCAATCTGCACGTCTTTGTTATACCAATTAATATGATATGTTACCCCCCCTTAGTCTATGCTTTCACTCTTTCGTTAGATAAACGTTTAAGCACAATTGTCCTTTTCCTTAGTGATACCAATCAATATAAAATCAATGCCAGTATCACTTGTTTACTCCATATATTTCTCCCCCTTTTTGTCACAAAATGACAAAGAAACGAAAAATAAAGGATAACACGAAAGGATCTTAAAAATATCAAAATAGACTTGCAAACCTATAGAGTTAAGCATGAGGGTTCCACACACCATTTTTGATAACCAATATCAAAACCAAAACTACAAAGTAATTTGTTTTGATATTTTATCAAGGAAATAATTTCCCGAAGCAATTTTCCCAATTTAGTTTAGAAATCCAAAAATCAACTAAGCACCTTAGTCCCTTTGCTAAACTGATTGTACGAATACAATCGCTTCATTCGATAAGACCAAAATAAAGATAACTCTATTTTTCTCATCAGGTTCTAATTATCCATATAACTTGGACCTTTAAGTTTTAAACAAGACAAGTGCTAGGTTAATTAACTAGCATTTCTTGTTAAGGAATTCCATTATACTTGAATAACCGAAACCTCCACTTTGATAAGTCAAACTAAGATAAACTTAGCTTCTCTTATCCGGAATCGAATTGGACTAACAATCCATCCCATAGACTTTTTCTTTCGTTAAGCCATAAATAATTCATATAAACCAAAATAAATCAACTTGCATAATTATTCACCTCAACCGGAAGCAATTGAAACAACATAGTCATTATAGCACCGCAATTGCACCGAAATTTTGTAAGCCTAAACAATTGATACCACACAATAAAGCAAGATAACAATAGTTTTCTTAACCGGAAACATTGAATCACACACACTTCCATACACACATAATGGAATAAAACATCAATTGTACCGAAATTTTGTTAAGCAAAAGAAAAATATATATTGAAATAAAATCAGGCTTTTCTTAAACAGGAAAACAATTAACTAACAAAATTTTTACCTCAAATTTCGCATCCACTTCTCCAATATGTTTGCATCTTCTTCTAGGGAGAATTGATATCGAAATATCATTATGTTGTCATCCTTATGCAAAAAAGAATAACAACAACCAACATTTACCAGAGAAAGGTTGAAAACCGGTTTTTAACTATTGCAAGCAAAAGTAGAAAACCACCGAAACACATATGCTTTTATGCTAAACCAAAACCGATTCAACATATTGTGACTTTTTCACATATTGTTTCTACCATAACCCCTCATGATCCTTTGATAAATCCTACCAACATGGGCTAGAACTTAATCCTGCTATATCAAAAAGTCACCCAAACCATAAGGGTTCACAACATTATGAGATCGAATATTAAGGTCATGAAGACCGAAAACATACATCTCATAAATCACCATAAAATTACCTTGATCTTGTAGGGAATTGAATTGCGAAACCAACGCAAAAAGAATGAGGTCATTCCGAGTTCGGACGAAGAAGTTATAGGCAAAAAAGTTTTACACTCCTTCGTATTGCACCTCTCACTAGGATCGGTACCCATGTGTTGTACCTCTCACGAGGATCGGTACCCATGTGTTGCTAGTGAAAGATCACAATACTAAACTGTTTTTGACATAACTTTTGCATATGATGTCCGGATTTAGTGATTTTTGGCTCGTTTTAACCGTAAAAACAAGAGCTACACATATATGATCAGTAGATATCAACATCATAAAGTTCGAATTTCCGTTTCTATCAAAAGTTCAAATATATATAGAGAGGGTATGATAATAGAAGACAAGAATCTCCATAAAGATTTTAATTAGTCATATAATAACCAAGAGATCATGTGCTCAGTTTTACGTGCTTCCTCACCCTTCATAAGATTGAGCACAAAGGTGAGCATGCACATTCCAACACAACTAGGTTGTGTTGAGTTGATACTTGTCTTGTTCGTCACGAGTGACTAAGACCGAATCATCATTCTTGACCTCTTGCTTGATTTGTTTTCTCTTGTTCCATCTCTTGTTTTTCTTATTTGACTTGTGATGAAGAGTGTCATAATCAAAACGTTCACTAGTACAACATATTTCAGACATAATGTCTTTCTTTAGTATTTCAAGAAAACTCTTGTAATTATTGTCACCAACAATTAACAGCTAAGAATCATTCTTGTGACTAACTTTTGGTCCCTTCTTGGATATGGAGGACTTCGGGACCCATTTAGAGTTGGGTTTCAGCAGCTTTCTCCTTCATACCATTAGGATCATTGTCCTTTTGAATATTTTGCGAAACACCCTTTCTCAAATTTGGAACATCAGATATTGTCTTTGCGTTTACAAAGTTATCCCTCTTTCTATATTCGGGTCTTTTATGGGATGACCTTGTCGAGTGATATGCAAAATTTGAACTATCATTATAATAATTCTTTTGCCTAAACTTAGGCAAATAATGATCTGAGTTCTTATGAGGAGAAAACTTAGCCAATTCGTTTGATACAAAAGAAAGTGCATCTTGCATCTTACGAACTTTGCATCCCCATTGCAAGTGTCCTTTGTTACCACAATAATAACAATGCTTAGTATAAATATACGAAGTATGAGTTTTAATGTTACCTTTTTGTGGATCCTCTTGCATTGGAGCTCGACGAGTTTTCTTCTTCTTCTTCTTCTTATATTTGTTCAACGTTGTTGCTTTCTTGACATTAGTAGAAATGCCTTCTTTGATTAGTCCTGGTTGAACATTATTCTTAGGCTTAACATACTTTTCTTCTTTACAAGAAATATGAGAGGCTTTGTCATCAGTGGAAGCCTCTGGTTGAGAAGAATTAGTAGCTTTAACAAATTTTACCTCTTTGTTAATATTTGAAGCATCTATTCCCTTATATCCCAATCCTCGTGTATCACGATGATTTCTACTTTCTTCTAACATCGAGGTTAAATTGTTTGAGCTAACATTGAACTTTTTAAGGTCCAAAACTTCTTCTTCCAATGTCTTGATTTTATCAAGAGCACCAACTAGATCATCCTTAAGATGTTTTTCTCGTGAGAGATATACACCTTCTTTCTCTTCAAAACTCTTTGGTTGAGAATTAACCCTTGCTTCAGATTCATCAAGTTTCTTTTTCGACAAAAAGAGATCTCTTCGAAGATTTTCACATTCTATTTTTTTAGAATTTAGCTCGTCAGTACGATCTTTAAGAAGAGAATCACTGATTTGATAATCAATATAATATTGTTGAAAAACCCTCCTCAGTTTCTTGTTCTCACAACAAAGAGGAGTCATAAAACCAAGAAAATCCGAAGTTCTCAGCTTTTCATTTTTCAAAGGTTCCAGCAGTTTAGAGTATTCTGAGATATCCTCTTGTACTTCTTGTTCAAAATCTGAGTCATCATCATCGGAAATTTCATTAGACCCTTGTTGTAGACGTATTTTCCAGTCGTCATCGATTTCTACATTATTAACAAGATTAACTTGTCTCGTAGAATCTCTAGAGATGATTTCTTCAGATATTGAATCGTAGATTCCATCATCAAGTGTTAATTCAAAACTCTTGATGTCTTGCTTTACGTTAACTGAATCATTCATTAGATTCAATTCTTATAGGTTGGATCGCACCAAACACCGATTATTAGATCTTTTCGTGTTTGTCTGCTCTGATACCAATTGAAAAGGCGAGGGTACCCAAATATACCTCAAGCTAAAACTTTTCCTACCTATAAGTCCTTTCTCCGAAAGTGATTGTCTATGGACTGAGTCGAGACAATGCAACTAATCGGTTCACACTTCGTGTGATCGTCTATGGATACGAGATCAAGACAATACAACAACGAAGTATGTTTACTTGATAAAAGGTTCGGACTTAGCCAAACACAATAAGATTGCTTATCAAGTAAATATGAATTAACGTTCGTGTAATTTACTTTAATTATAATAAAACAATTATAATGCGGAAACATAAAGTAAATGACACAACAAGATTTTGTTAACGAGGAAACCACAAATGCAGAAAAACCCCGGGACCTTGTCCAGAATTGAATACTCTCAGGATTAAGCCGCTACACAAAATTAAACCAACTTCGTATAGTTGAGACCAAGCAACTAAACCTATAGTTCACCTAGTTCCGTCTGTATTCCCACGCCTCCAACTTATGAATAAGTCACGTACTTGGAACAATTCTTTTGGTTCATATTCCAAACAGTAAAGGAACAACAAATCTGTTTGGTATCAACTCTCTTCAACCAAGTGATGTGATTTCGACAAAGGCTCTTCTGTTTATCTCAATAAACTCCTTCGTCAGGTTCTTAGATCTATCTTATTATCAACTACCGAAGTAATTGTTAAGATTTTGGAATCAATACTTTAAATCACAAAGAATTTTATTGATGACGATCTACACAACTAATCAATCCAATCTACCACAAGGATAAACCGATTATAGTTGGATCCTCTTATACCGAAACAAGTATTGTGTACACCAAAGATTATGAACCCCAAATAAAAAATCTTCAATATCTTCTTTGTCTTCAAATCTTCTTAGATCTTCAATAAACACCTGCCACAACAACTTGAATCTCTTGTGATCAATCACGCACAGAACGGAGTCTGTTAACAATGGATTATCATAAGATTGTCTTTAGCACTAACAACAATCTAAAGATCCCTGTCGAAACTTCGATCTAGTTTAAGTGAATCTTATATCATAATAGAAGATTCTCAAGCATAAACAAACAAGGTGCAATCAAAGTTCAACCACCATTAGTCAATCAAATCAGTCGAAAACACAAGATAAACCGCAATTATCTAGTTTCCCACCAACGGTACTAATAGAGCTTCTCAATCCCAAAGAAGACTTTAAACTGAGCGGCCGTAAGAGATTTCTCCTAACTAGGTTACTCTCCTCTCTGAATAGGCGGCTTCACCAGTAACAACACAACCGAAGAAGTTTGCTGTCACGAAGGATTAGTTTGCTAGAAATGCAAACTTCAAGTATTTATAGACCAGGAAGTTTGGACACCAAGGAATTTCGAAAACCGAAAATGTTCTCAAGATATGCAATATAATTCCAAATTCGGTATCCATAATTCCTGGAAATGCTCAGTCCAAAATAATGACTGAAAATCTCTTTGGAAAATCTTTAACTAGTAAATGCACATTACTAATTCTCATTTTCCTAAAATAAAATTAAGAACTTAATTAAAAGATTCTTATGGTGGGTTTGACCGTAGAATTTTAAAGGTGGAATTTATGGGTCCAGGGGATTTGGTAGAATTAATTTTCCCTTTGTATGTTTAGTTGTCCAAATCCTTGGAATCACGTTTCCTACGGGATTCAGTTTTCTAGCAAATTTTCCATATGGAGTCTGACCCCTCCCCCCTAGGATTTGCTGGGAAACTTATCAAGGGATTTATGGACCCACTTTTTTTTAACTCTAAATCCCATATATATGCAATTTTAAGATTTGAGGGTAATGCCAAATGGTACAAAGACTTTAATGCAAGAAAATTCTTTAAATCATAGGAATTTTAATTTAGTTACCAAACACACAAGGAATTTACATGAATCCCATAATTTATAATCCCATGCGAATATGAATTCCTGTAAACGGTAAACTCTGCAAACAAACCCACCATTAACTTATTTATGTTTCGATCCTGGGATTTTATTCCTGTAGCTATTAAGGAATAACTTTGAAAAATTAAAGATAAACATTAATGCATGTGCTCAAAGTGAGACGACATCCTTACTTTGTAAGTCCTCTTTCATACTTACAACCTTGAAACCGATTTGCCACACTTCCAAACAAGTTTAGAATTGGTTCATCTGTTCAAGAACTATGTAATTGATCAAGAACACTCAATCACAAATCATGGGATTAACGGTTCCACCTCCATGTGACTAATGTGCATAGTCACACTAGCTTTCTAAAATTCGTTTGACTAGGTACTAGGATCGGTTCCCCACATATATATGGTATCTAACTTATATGTGTTGCACATGTCCATAGGATCGGTTACCCTTTTTGCTCTAAACTTGTTGCACCTCATACAAGGATCGATTCCCCTTTGTGATGTGTTGCACCTCTTACTAGGATCGGTTCCCCTTTACCCAGATTCGGTCATACACAAATCACAAACTCGATCATACCATCTCAGGTGATTAGTACTTAAGATCGGTTTCACTAATAAAAGTCATACCAATACATAAGTCAGGCCTTTGTGAATAGTTTTACCAAGAACACAAACAAGTCATGAGCGGTTATACTAAATCACACATATTGGTTGTTCACAAGATATGCAATGAATAACAATACCAATAACGCCTGGCGATTTCCTTTTCGATTCATAAACAAGTTTATGAACTTACTTCCTTAAAACACATGTAAAACATTGTTTCATAGGTGTTGATGGTGGATTTTGATTTAATGCTAAAATTGTAAAAGCCAAAACTATGCGCTAACATCCTGCAAAGGATAAAGCCACTGATAAAGTGTAGAATACTTCTTCATTATAAACTTATATCATTACCAGCCTTGTATTTCCTGTACTACTCCATTCTCATTATTGGTGCGGCATGACGACTGAGTGATCGCTCTCAGCAGAACAACACGAATCTCCAAGCATTAAATAAGGAGGAATGTATGAAATACCCGTACAGGTTATAACTCTCGGAGTGTTATACTAGCCCGATCGAGCATCTGGACTGTCCGTATCAGTCTCAGAAACGATCATGACCATCCAACTTCACCAGCATGATTGGATGGCTTAGATCGGATCCATAACCCCCATGAAGGTATTGGAGTATTCACCACTGACCCAATGCGGGCCCCGCATGGTCGGCTTCCCCAAAAGCGTAGCATGGCTTGCCAAATCGTCCACCCAAAGCAGCGCGGACGTGAAACTCTAATTTAGGGTCTGCGGCACATTACATGTGTCGCAAAGCAGTCTCAACCATCCATCTTCGCAGGCATAGATGAAGGGTGTAGATGTAGACTCAAAGGTCCTAGAGCATATCAACACAATCACTATGGGCCCGCCTACATACATGACCGATCGGTCAGGACCAACTATAGTTGGTCCTTTCTGTTCGTGCGCCCAAACAAGGCATGACGCACGGCCGGTGAAACCCTAATTAGGGTTTCAACATCACGAGCGTCCATTTTCTCCTGCACGAATGAAGGGTCTAGGAATAGACTAGGCAGGTCCGGTGCACATCAACATGATCACCGTGGGCCCATATATCTCCACACCCGATCGGCCAAGGCATATGATGCCTGGTTCCCTCGATTCGCACGCCCAAACTAGGCGTGGTCACACCTCCCAATTGCAAACTAATCTCGACCACTCAACTTTGCCGGACAAATTGAGTGGCATAGATTACGTTTCTATGGGACAATGAAATACAGGCGTATACACCAGCCCATCGTCTGCACACCAGACTTTGCGGCACAAAATCTCTGTCGCAAATCAATCCTATCCGCTCCTCTTTGCCGAAAAATTGAGCGATCTATATTACGCTTTCACGAGACAATGAGGTATGGGCATGTACACAGGCATGCCGTCTACACGCCTGCCCAATCGTCCTTGACAAAATCGTGTCCCAAGCTTAGATTCGACCAAGCTGAAGAGTGATGCTTGCGCACCTCTTCATAAACCCTAATTCCACTAACGGTCGCAGATGAGTGTCTCAAAGATCATCTCGTCCGTTCAACTTCACCTACTTGGTTATACAACCCTGGTCAGGAGTTAGTTGGTTAATGAGGTGTCATGGTGATTACTATCCGTCACTCTACCACACAATGTGGTCAACCAAGAGAGGACTTGCTTGCGCAGCCTCCAAACCATCACATGAAGTAAGCTGGACATGATGCTATTTTAAGACGCTCAACAGCGATGCTTCATAGATGCTGAATATATTCGATACATTACATGCATAAAATTCACGTGATATTTTACAAGTATCAAATTCCCAAATAACTTAGTTATTTAACCTAACATTACATGCTATCTTTTGTGGGTCCCACAATCCGCACATTCGAGACATCAATCATGTCACAAACTGGGGGATACATACTGGGTTATTAGTCTGGCGGTTTACATCAATCAGGAAGTCATGGACGGTTAGTGATGATGGGAGAAGTGGGCAAGACTGATCGTGTAAAACTAATACACGCAACTCCACTACTCCATCACTCCACTTTCTCAACTTCCCATGAGAGACGTGGGTTAAGCTCAATGACTTGTATAAATAAGTTCTCCTACCTATTTTCAAACAAGACAAGACAACATAAACCAAGTGTTGATACAATCGTATTCCAACACCAGAACTGATAGCTTTCATTCTGTAAGCCAGTTCAGCTTTCTGATACAAGTCATACACATCCAATACCTTCACAATATCAACACCTTCTTCACTTCCCTCCCTAATATCAACCCCATCTCCTTCACTTTGTGACCGAACCAAGTCTGGAACGACCATTTCTTGGTTTAGTCCATAATTGTACAGATTGATTTCTCGAATCACAAAGCACTCCCGTGTAGTGCATTTGTTTATGGTTTAGATTCATTCCTCATCCACACACCCCAAATTACCAAATTCGGCAGGAATAGTTTTCACCCATAAACAATTGGCGACCACAGTGGGAGATTAATCTCTCGGTTGCAAAATTTGGATTCTCAATATTCATTCCAACCTTATCAATCTTGGGATAGATCTTGGATCCGATTCAATCATTAAACTATCCATTTTTGGTTTTTATCTCGGTCTTCATCTCACGATGCATCCTCTAACGCTAGATTCTCCGGAAACCATAGATAATTCAGGTATCATGGGAAGTGTGGCTAGAATGCTGGACGATGTCCTGGCAAATCAAGTTGGTATCGCTAGAAGGCAGAGAGAAACATTCTTCCTTTTGAATGATATAACATCTCAATTACAAGAAGGTTCGGCAAGCATTTACCCAGACGGTGCAAGAAACGCTGAATCCATATCTATAAGTCATGAATTTACCAGCGGAGATGCAGAGAGAGCGCGTACCCACAGGGGACTCAGGAGAGACGAACAACATGGTCCATCTGGTGACAGAGACTCGGGACAACTCCGTAGAATAAAAGACTTGTCCGGGATGCCACATCTGCCGGATAAAGAAAGGGATCCTGCAACTTACGTAGCCTTGCTGGAAGATTTATATCTCAAGACTCTTGCTGAAGCTCAGAAAACTTCCCGATCCACAGCGACCTTTCAGCCAAGTGAAGAAATGCTCGAGGAGGGAGAAATCAACCAAAGGACACGTGAGTGTGGCGCATGGGAGCATTCAACTCATTCACTCAGCATAGATATTATAATGCCTTCCGCATTCCGTCACCCAGTCAAGCGAGCCGCGGATATGATGACACATGCTGGTTTACCAACTCCATATCCGAAGTGTGCTCCATATCAAAACCACAAAGAGACGTCACGACATCCACTAACGCAAGAGAAGCTAGACTCAAGATATCCACGTTTCCCGCTTCTAATGGAGAAGATATTGGAATTGCTGGAGGCATGGGTACGATACGGAGAAGTGCAACTTCCTTCTGTGTGGCATCCGCCGACTAATCAAGAAATGAAAGACCCGAGGTATTGTCATTATCATCGATTCCTTCATCACCCTACCAATGAATGCAACGCCTTGAAGCGCATCGTTCATGAGAAGCTTAATTCAGAGGAGTTGCCTTCCCTCTTTGGAAATTAATGCGTACGGTTTCCTTGAAGAGGTTGCTCGGGAAGATTCAGTTTCGTACAAATGAGACTCCAAAGAGCAAGTAAGTTCTATCAAACAATTTTACGAGAAACATAGTTTTAGAATTTACTGGGGACTTGACATCCCACACATGAGAAAGAGATTTGATAACCAAACACCATGTTTTTTTCCCTTTCATACTTCCCTTTTCGTATGATATTTGCAATTTCAAATGACATGTGCTATCATTCATAACCAAGATATAAATTCCATTTAGAATAAATCTCTTTTAGAAAAGTCATTCACAAAACTATATCCAAATAAACCAATTCAACCACCTATTAGTTCAAAACCTAAAATCAAATTGCGAAAGGAAATCCTCACAATCGCTCAAAAACATCTAAAGAAAGAAAGCAAGTAGGCAGCACGAATCCTTCAAGGAAAGTCCTTCAACAACAAATCGTCTTTCTGAGCAAGAGAAGCTTTCATCTTCTGGAGCGCGTCCTGTTTAAGCTTCAACTCCTTAGACAACTTCTCAACCTCTTCTTCCTGGAGAGCAACACATTCTGTGGAGGGAAATTCACCTTGCGATTTCTGAAGCTCCTGGATTTCGGAAAACCCTTTGAAGAACCAAGGAGCGTTGAAGTCATACTGGACAAAAACGTCTCGATGGCACTTCCAGTCTTCGATCATCTCCTCAGAAACGGTGTGACCAGTCGTGACGCTCATCCCTTGAATGGAGAATAAAGCTTCTTGGACGCGATTGACTAATGCATGGAGACTTTTGAACTTCGTGGTGGTAGCAATGTGGTCGTGCTTCTTCCATATCGCCGTGTACAACTCCTCGAACTGAGCCGGCACACTGAACCCCCCAACCAACACATGACCTGCACGAGGGACCTTAAAGGGAGGATCGAAGATATCCCCAGGAACAACAGGTTGCCTTGCTAATGCTTCATCAGAAACCTTGTCAGCTGCAAGAGGACTTTCAGAAAAAGTCACCATGGCTTCCTTATCAATGGGAACCGGCTCAAGAAGATCTTTAAGGGGAGTCTCATCGACAGTAACGATATCAGATGTTTCTTCTCTCGCATTCTTTCGGATGTCTACTTCACTCTGAGTGCTGATTTCCATCACGACCTCGTATACAAGCTCACTAAGGTTACCACTCAGGGAAGCACTCCGTCCAGTCGAACTTGCGCCATCTCTGTCATCTGGAAAAGTATCACCAGACTTCTCACCTATATCACCAGACTTCTCAGCATGAGGATCAGTGTCACCAGACTTCTCAGCATAAGGATCAGTGTTACCAGGCTTCCCAGCACAAAGGTTAATATCACCAGACTTCTCGCGAAGATCAGCGTTACCAGAATTCTCGTTCTGAATGCGCGCCAATCTTGTGAAAACATTCTCTTTTGGAATTCTCTGATTTCAAGCAAGGACCACTCTTAGAAGAAATTACTCTGGAAAGATGAAGGAATCAACAGAAAGAAATTTAAATACCTGCATATTGGAGGAATTGAGGATCACCGAGCCACATGCCTGCTTCTTAGACCGCACTCCTGCTTGGGGACTGCAGTCGTCAGCTCTGGTTCGTTTACCTGGGAGTGGTTTCGATTGAGGATGCTCTTTCAAGACGTCATAAGATGGCTCGCCGCGGGAATCTGTCACAACCTCCTCCGAGAATTTCTGGAAGGTTAACAATTGCTCCCTCCAAAATTCCTTATACCTGCTATTTATCGTCGTATTTCTCCCGATAGGAAAGAAAGGAAGGCTCTGCACTGACGAAAATGTGTCAGCATTAAGAATATCTGGGAAAAGTTCTTTTGGAGCCTTCGACGGACGAAGAAATGGAACACCCTGGGCAAATCCCATTTGCCGAGCAGCCCTGTCAATATTGTACGGAGTCACGGTAAATTCTTCGTCAAATAAAGACGGGACATATCCCGGAGTGCAGCTTCGTAAGTAAATAAGTTCCCCAAGACTCGCGGTTTCGGCATCCGTGCGCAACACAGCATCAGGAACATTAACAAAAGTCTTTGGATGAACAATGGAAGAGTGGATCGGCCCCCATGGACGAAAATTTATGGAGGAAACTTTGTCAAAAACATCCACAAGCTTCACACCGGTTTTTGGATGTCTCTTCTGCCAACGAAGTATTCTCGAACCACCATACAAACTTCTGAGTGAAGTTGCAGGAACAGGAGCATAGCTTTTGAAATGTTCCCATAAAAATGCCTGAAGAAAAGAAATGTGGATATGCGACTCCACCTTCTTATACCCATTGGAAGCATGCATGTCCGTTGCTAAGGCGTCCAGATGAGAATACAGTGATCCAAGAAACAAGGCACCTAGGGGAAGGACCTCACCTTTTTCCAGCTTTATAGCAAACATGACGAGGTCACCTCTTATGGTCTTCCTTCCAGAACCATCGTCAAATATGTCTCTGGATAACCACAAAGACAGGAATGCAATCACGCTGAGCTCGTCTTCCAACTCCTGACCGGGTTTCGGGTCTACATGAGACCACTCCGACACCTACCAAGTGTAAAAGCATTTCGTGTATTTCTTCTCCTTCTCCAGATCATCGAATTCTCCCGCCTTTCGAAGTATAGCATTATAAGATCGACGTTCTGCATCAGTAAGTTTGTAAAAGAAGCTTCTAGCAACAGGAAGGTTCATCAACGCAGCCACACTTTCCAGGGAAATGGTCATCTCTCCCCATCTACATATAGATGTATGAGTAGAAGGACGCCACCGAGAAATGAAAGTGATCAAGCCTGTATCATCTTTCTTAATCTGAAGAGTGGCGGGCGCCATGACCGCATCAAGGATTTGCTCCTTAACTAAATTAGCCTTAATCTTTTTATTACTCAGCATGCGTCTCATCCATCCTTCGTAAGAGCCCAGCGGAGTGTGACAAATCTTGAAGTCAATAGGTGAAGGAGGATATTCATTTCTCTGAAGACAGAACCTCATCACAAGTGTTGAAGAAGTGGATGGATCAGCTTCCATATTTTCTGAACCAGAGAGCAGGACTATCTTGTGACTAGGATGTTTCCTATTTTTCGGAAAAGGCACAGTGAACAACTCATCATCTATGTTCGGCATATCTTTGAAGCTGTTAACACTCCCTGACTTGGCACCAACATTATCTTCAGAAGGAATTTCAACATGAGTCTTTTTGTTCATCCTACAAAAGACGAGAGAGTCGGTGCTTGTATAAAAATGCATGAGATGTGTAGTCACACACGACAAAACACACATTCACGTTGGAGTACACAAGGCTGGTATTGGGTCCAAACACCGGTATTGAGCCACGTCAATAAATGAAACCGTTGGTCAATTCTACAAAGCCAGGGCTAATACCCCCAAATGAGGTTGATATCACGTAGTCGAGCAGGTATCGGGCCACGCAAGAAAGATCGATATCATGTTAATAGGCTGGTACTGGGTCATGTCAAATCCGTATTAGTCAGGGCCGGTCAAGGTCACCAGTCTGGTATTGGTCCACGTCAGCAAAGGACGAAGTCACAAGGTTGGTATTGCTCAAGTTTCAAGTCTGGTATTGATCAAGTCACAAGGCTGGTATTACTCAAGTTTCAAGTCCGGTATTTATCAACTCACAAAGGTCGGTATTAATCAGGACATAAGGCCTGTATAATATAATAGGTGCAAGATCGGTTTTCAATCCAAGCACATCGTCCACGTTCAATCGAGCGCATATAGTGGGTCCGCACTCATTCACACACATCATAACACGGTTTCACTTTATTCATGGGGGTCGTGTCTACGAAATTCAAGGGAAAGGTTTTCCAAGCCATAACCTAAAAGCTAGGATTTTCATGCAACAATGGAAGAAAATAAGCAAAAACAATATATTCATGGATCCACGACTCGTTAAGCAATCCTAGCAAATATCATGGGTTTTTGATATCAATTTCGGTGGAAGATAATCATGATATATCTTGCCAAAGGGTTTTTACCTAAGAAATTATGGTTTTTCCTAAAAAAAAAAACGGAAAACTTACCTTGCTGCGGACGGCGGCGGTGACGACGGCAAGCTCCGGCGGCAACGTTTGCGGCGGCGTGAAGATCACTGATGGGAGCCGGACACAAAAAAAAAAAAAAACAAATTCGTGAGAAAAGAAAAAAGGGTTCGGTCCCTTTTATAGACAAAAAAATTGGAAGAATCCCAATAGAAAGAGGATTCCTCTTTTTGGATTCTTCTTTTGATTCAAACACCCAAGGGATGAAACCGTCCCACCAAAGGATTCCATGCTTGCACGGCGGTATTTACATGAACAATTACTAGCGGTCGGTCAAAATTCTTCCTGGTAAGCTTCCTTTATCCTGTCTTTCTCACATATGTATGTCACCATCTCATGCCTACCCCACAATAGTGTAACCATTATGTGCTAGGCAGGGGACTTAATGTTGATGGTGGATTTTCATTTAAGGCTAAAATTGTAAAAGCCAAAACTATGCGCTAACATCCTGCAAAGGATAAAGCCACTGATAAAGTGGAGAATACTTCTTCACTATAAACTTATAACATTACCAATTAATGCATGATCAGCCTTGTATTTCGTGTACTACTCCATTCTCATTATTGGTGCGGCATGACGACTGAGTGATCGCTCTCAGCAGAGCAACACGAATCTCCAAGCATTAAATAAGGAGGCATGTATGAAATACCCGTACAGGCTATAACTCTCGGAGGGTTATACTAGCCCGATCGAGCATATGGACTATCTGTATCAGTCTCAGAAACGATCACGTCCATCAAACTTCACCAGCATGATTGGATGGCTTAGATCGCATCCATAACCCCCAGGCATGTATTGGAGTATTCACCACCGATCCAATGCGGCCCCCGCATGGTCGGTCTCCCCAAAAGGGTAGCATGGCTTTCCAAATCGTCCAGCCAAAGCAGTGCGGGCGTGAAACCCTAATTTAGGGTCTGGGGCACATTACATGTGTCGCAAAACAGTCTCAACCATCCATCTTCGCAGGCATAGATGGAGGGTGTAGATGTATATTCAAATGGCCCAGAGCATATCAACACAATCACCGTGGGCCCGCTTACATACATGATCGATCGGTCAGGACCAACTATAGTTGGTCGTTCCAGTTCGTGCGCCCAAACAAGGAATGACGCACGGCCGGTGAAACCCTAATTAGGGTTTGAACATCACGAGCGTCCATTTTCTCCTGCACGAATGAAGGGTCCAGGAATAGACTAGGCAGGTCCGGTGCGCATCAACATGATCACCGTGGGCCCATCTATCTCCACACCCGATCGGCCAAGGCATATCATGCCTGATTTCCTCGATTCCAACGCCCAAAATAGGCGTGGTCACACCTCCCAATTGCAAACTAATCTCGACCACTCAACTTTTCCGGAAAAATTGAGTGTCTTAGATCACGTTTCTATTGGACAATGAAATACAGGCGTGTATACCATCCCGTCGTCTGCACACCAGACTAATCGGCCAAGACCGACCAGGCTTGGTCGCCTCGAAACGCGCGCCCAAAGTTGGCATGACGCGCGGCCTTTGCGGCACGAAATCTCTGTCACAAATCAATCCTAGACGCTCCTCTTTGCCGGACAAATTGAGCGATCTAGATTACACTTTCACGAGATAATGAGGTACCGACATGTACACCGGCATGCCGTCTACACTCATGCCCAATCGGCCTTTCCAAAATCATGTCCCAAGCTTGGATTCGACCAAGCTTAAGAGTGATGCTTGCGCACCTCTTCATAAACCCTAATTCCACTAACGGTCGCAGATGAGTGTCTCAAAGATCATCTCGTCCGTTTAACTTCACCTGCTTGGTTATACGGCCCTGGTCAGGAGTTAGTTGGTTAATGAGGTGTCGTGGTCAGCCAAGAGAGGACTTGCTTGCGCAGCCTCCAAACCATCACATGAAGTAGGCTGGACATGATGCTATTTTAAGACGCTCAACAGCGATGCTTCATACATGCTGAATATATTCGATGCATTACATGCATAAAATTCACGTGATATTTTACAAGTATCAAATTCCCAAATAACTTAGTTATTTAACCTAGCATTACATGCTACCTTTTGTGGGTCCCATGATCCGCATATTCGAGACATCAATCATGTCACAAACTGGGGTATACATACTGGGGTATTGGTCTAGAGGTTTACAGCGTGCAGCGCACAACGCGCCATCACAAGAACGTGTCAGGAAGTCATGGACGGTTAGTGATGATGGGAGAAGTGGGAAAGACTGATCGTGTAACACTAACACACGCAACTCCACTACTCCATCACTCCACTTTCTCCACTTCCCATGAGAGACGAGGGTTAGCCTCAATGACTTGTTAAATAGGTTCTCCTCCCTATTTTCAAACAAGACAACAGAAACCAAGTGTTGATACAATTGTATTCCAACACCAGAACTGATAGCTTTCGTTCTGTAAGCCAGTTCATCTTTA
Organism: Papaver somniferum; assembly: GCF_003573695.1. Lineage (NCBI taxonomy): Eukaryota > Viridiplantae > Streptophyta > Magnoliopsida > Ranunculales > Papaveraceae > Papaver > Papaver somniferum. Next base: position 32,423,506 of record NC_039361.1, on the reverse strand, counting down.
TGATACAAGTCGTACACATCCAATACCTTCACAATCTCAACACCTTCTTCGCTTCCCTCCCTAAGATCAACCCCATCTCCTTCACTTTGTGACCGAAGCAAGTCTGGAACGGCCATTTCTTATTTTAGGCCATAATTGTACAGATTGATTTCTCGGATCACAAAGCACTCCCGTGCAGTGCATTTTTTTAGGGTTTAGATTCATTCCTCATCCACACACCCCAAATTACCAAATTCGGCAGGAATAGTTTTCACCCATAAATACTAGGATGAAATCCTCACCTCATACCCATACATAATCACAATAGCATTTAAACAATTATGTCGATGTCTTATCTACAAAGTTTAATGATTAAGCAATAAACCTCATATTGTATTCCTTAATACTATGTCTATATAAAGTTTCATGCTTCGCAGTTCTGTTTTCAATCTGCACGACTTGAAATATACGTTAGGGAATGAAACAGTTCAAGTCAAATATCACTAACCTCCAGTGGAAGGATGATTTTTTCGTTTGTAGCTTCTTACTTCTTCACTTCTTCAAGTCTTCGCAATACTTGTAGTATCTCATATCCTAATACTTTCAAGCTAACCTATACGAAGTTAACTCTAGTACATAATCAAGCGACTCTTAAATGAGTTTTGATTCACTAAAACATGACAACCAAACTTGACATACCAATGCTTGGTGGGTTCAACCGAGCTATGCTCTAACACCTTTGATCTCGCCTTATCTTTGTTATCGTATTGTTACCTCCTCATGTTGTATTTGCGACAATGAAGCAGGCCTTAAATACCCCCATGAGTACAAGCCCCAATACATTGCCGTCTTTGACACAATTCAGCTCCCTAGTGGAGGGTGCCATCCCTTTAATTCCCATGAGCTTCCCTTTCAAGGAGGTCACCCCTAACCATTTCAGTTGGGCTCCACCCATCCAGTCATGCGACAATCAGTTGTTTTCGTGACCTAATTCCCTACTCCAATATGGATTTTGGGTACAAGATCACACCTTAGGTGGATTTACACGGGACCGAGTGTATTCAAGCCATGAACTGCTTCTATACACTGGTCATGTTTCTACACCCCTTACCGGAGAACTTATTCGCTGAGTTGTTCGTTCTCAGTGGACTCAAGAGGATATGCTTTTATTTCTCTCTAATATTAGTAACTTTTCCAGGATTTTCCCAATATGACGCGTGTTAGGGTTTATGGTCGCCTCTTACATGATCGTGCTTAAATCGCCGTTCGCACAATCATGCGAACTAAGTTGACACGCTAAAATTGGGTTCTCAGCCTCCCTAAGTAGAGGTTTTAATATGTAACTTTGCTGCCCCTAGTCAGGTCATACTTGTTTATCGTAGAGCCTTTGTTTCTCCTTTGGGTTATTCGCACATAGAAGGAACTGTCCTTCTCATTAACGTTTCTTTGACTGGTACATACCTTATTACATCTTTTTAGGATAGTAGATGTCGTTTCTTCGCGTGTGCCTTTCGCATGATAAATCAAATGCGACATGTAATCCTCTTTTTGGGTTCAGCTGGTATTCTAACTATTGTGACCCTTTCTATCCTTTCGCAGGAATCTGAGGTAATGATTCCATCTTTCTCTTGTTCCAAAGAACTCCATCACTTTTTTCTGCTTTTCTTCCAAAATGACGTGTTCGTCCTGATACTCCCTCAACTTCTTCATTCTTAAGGTGCTCTTAATTTTGAATAACTGTGCATATAGGTGGTCTGTCGCATTCAGAGCATTCACGAATGCGAGAATTAAATCATCTTCCGATGTTCGATCGACGAGCTCGTCGCATAAAAATTCCCATCGAGCTATCAATACTCTTATACTTTCTCCCTGCTTTCTCTTCAGATGAAACAAAGATTCGACTTTTGGTGTTATTAAGTGGTTTGGTGTCGCACAACTCAGGCGTTTTTCTCTTGCCAGTTCGGTATGTTTCTTCTCTTCCTCCAGCTGATCCTGCCTTATCACCATTAGTCAATCTTTGTGTTCCTGTACACTTTGCTCTATGGCTCTTTGCAGGTCTCTTTCTTCGTTGTTCTCCCTACACCATCTTTGTTGATTTCTGCTTTCTCTTTGGTTCCTTCTTCCTCACTTTTCTTCTTCTTCATGAATACCTCTCTTGGTATTTATGCCTGATTGTCGGACAGGACCATGCCTTCTTCTCGCTGTAGAGGTTTCACCGGCATGAAACCTTAGTCCCCTCCTTTCCGTTATATTCTTATTCCCCAGAGTAGTTGTCGAGCATTTCGTCCTTCTTGGTGATCTTTCCATGATATGTGCTTGGCGTTGCCTAACTATAATTATATAGTTCTGATAAAATTCCTTATACTAAACCCTGAATCGTTTGATTTAATATTCGTATTTATGACTCAGTATGAGTGTATTTCTACACCGATTCAAATATTAACAGTTTTGCTAGATCCCAGAAAATAACTATTCAAGGATTGAATTTTTTAAACAGAGATGAACTTTACTAAGATCTACGAAAATCTAGACACCAAATAGCAAACTTTTCCCAGTTTCTAGCGCCAAAACGTAGTTGTAGAAAATCCCACAGTTATACCCTTGTAATGATAATAACAAAAAACGTAAGTCATATTGATCAACTTAAACATTAATGATATTATTCACCACTTTGACACTTATACGATCTTTACAACTCTTAATAATGAATGTATATTGCTCTTACGATGGATTCAAACTAAGTTTTACACACTAACAATGGAGATATACAAAGATGTAAATTAAGTTCTAAGATGGAATACGTTTCTTCCTTTACTGAAAACTTTCTTAGCTTATCTCTCTCTCTATCATTTCTCAGTCCTTATATAGGCAAATTTAACAATATAAGACGATCGTAATTCACATGCAAGTTCATAGGTGACTGATTCTCTTTCAGTTTGTCTTATACGTCAGGCTTTTGGAAGCTGTCTATGTCTGTTGCATTGTTGCTTGGTTCTTCACGCTTCTTCTGATGGAGTTAGTGACCGCGTTGTCTTTATCTCATAACTATTATTCACACTCTTTTCTTATTACCGCGTGGCCACTCTTCGCCTTGTTTTTTAATCATCGTTATATCTTCGTGCTTAAGGATGTTTTGTCGAGAGTGAAATTGCGTATTTGTCTTGTGCAATATTTGTCCCCGTACATTCTTAATTAAAAGATTCAATCTTAAAAGTAAAACAATGATTTGCACATGGGTTGCGGCCTTACAGTTGTTGCTAGGGTCGATATGCACGAGAGATGGGACGCTAAAGTGTGACTCAGCTAGCTTACAGTTGTTGCTAGGATGCTATTTCTTTCATCAACAGTTTTTTAGGTTTTGCGATATCTTGCCTTTTGTTTCTTTGTCCCAACTTGTCAGTCGTAACTTTCTTCCTTCAGTGCTTGTTGGGAATTCATTTTTCCATGGATGGTGCAAGGTGATGTGTATATTGTCGGAATTTTCTTATGAACTGTAAGGCCAGAAGTTTCAGTCATGTCTAGGCCCTCTCTTTTGTCACCAGCAGGAAGTTCCCAATCAAAGTAGTACAAGAGATTGGCAAGAATGTATTCAACAACTGTGATGCCAAATGATATTCCTGGACACCCTCTTCTTCCGGACCCAAATGGAATATATTCCAATTCTCGGCCCTTAAATTCGATCGGGATGTTCATAAATCTCTCAGGGTGAAACTCATCTGGCTCGTCCCATAGTTTAGCATCTCTATGAATTTCCCACGCATTGATGTAAACTTTTATGCGGGGAGGAATATCGAAACCTGCTATTTGGGAACTCTTGGATGATTCTCTTAATAGTAAAGGTGTAGGCAAGTGCATTCTTTATGAGCTATATCATTTCCCATTCCATGGTTGTTGCGTTTGAATCAGTTCCACCCACAAACATATCATGTTAGTGACAGAGAAATTGGATTGAGTCAAATAATGTTAATAAAAATCCAAGGAAAACAAGAAGGGGAGTGAGAGGTCTAACCAGGATTATTGCTTTGATATTCTTTCAAGAGACATTTGGATTGTCCTTCTGAGAAAGGAGTAGAATATCCATCAAGTCTAGTTTATTAATATCCTCTCCTTGGCACTGTCCATCTTGGGATTCAGAATGACGAAGGAGATGCTCGTCAATGACTTGGTCAAAGAAAGCATCGAGTTCTTGGGACACCCTCTCAAGCTTACTAGATAATCCAGTAACATCGTCCATCCAACCATGAGATGGAAAATAATCACCAAAACTAAAAGCTCCGAGCAACGTCGCAATGTTTTTTTGACAGTTGACCAAATTTGTTTCCATGAATGCTTTCAAACTTAGCATCGAGAGCACACCTAGAAATGATGTTGGTTGATAGAGTTAGCAGTAATTTACTAATATTAATTACTACTTTTCCTCTTTCCCTTGTTGAACATAAATTCGATATGATCTGGATTACAGCGTCGACTTCTTCTTCTCTCATTTTCTTGAATGAGTGAACGCTCTGTACACTCAATAGCTCTTGAACGCATATCTTCCTCAGTTGCCTCCAATATTCACCGTAAGGTGGAAAAGCGATATCAGAACATCTGTATGGTAACGCAATTGCAGCGGTGGTAGAAGGTATATTTGCAAAGACAAGATCTTGGTTTTGCATTATTTCCATAACCATTTCCACGGATGAAACTACGAGAGTTGGCGATTGACACAAGTGTAATAACATCAATGGACCATATTTTTGTGAAAGATCTCAGAAGGATCGATGAGCTAATGCTCTTACTTGATGAAGGTTTCCAATCATCGGAAACCTTGGTGGAGAAGGTGGTAGTTTGTAAGCATTGGATCTTTTTGACAGTAAAAAACAACAGACTATTCAGATCAAGGACTATTGAGAGTATCTTGCCTTTGGCCGGGCGATTTTGACCAAAATTCAAGATTGGTTTTTCTTCGTCGTTCTCATTTTCGATCCAATTTTTCTCTCAAATCTCCGGTTCGTTTTGCTCAGATTTATGATTGATTTCAAGTATGATAGTCTCAAAATCAAATCCGCCTCTGTCTTCTTCTTCCCAGAGGATAGAGAAACCTGTTAGGGGAGATGTTTCTAGATCTAATTAATCATGTTAGTGACTCAGTTTGTGATTGTTTGATTCCTCCTGGTTTTGAAGAGTTTACTCTTAGTAAGCCCGTGTCTAAAGCTTGGGCTTCTACTCTCTTCCCGTAGAAACAAGAATTGAATCCTGAAGCTTCGATGAAATTTTTTTCTCCTCAAATGGTTGATGGTGAGAGGATTACTCCAGTATCTTCATCAGTGTTTAAAGAAGAGATTCGTAGATGTGAGGATTTGGTAGCAGGGGTTTTTGTTGGAAGAAGACTTTCTTATTATGTGGTTCGTAATGCTGCTCTCAAAGCCTGGAAACCTACATGTAACTTGCAGATAACCATTAATGGTGATAGTTTGTTCTTGTTTGAGTTTGATAATGAAGAGGACCGTGTTAAAGCACTTGAACATGGGTCAATTTATATTCTAAATCGTTTATTCATTATTCGACCTTGGTCTAAAACTATTGAAAAGGATATGGAAGAGTTGAGAACTATTCCTATATGGTTGAATTTAAGGAATGTTCCTCTTTATATGTGGAATGCTAAGGGGTTGAGTATGATAACTAGTAATGTGGGGATACCTATTATGATGGATAAACAAACTCTAAACAGAACTAGGATGAGCTATGCTAGAGTTTTGTTGAAATTGGTGCTGACTGTGATTTTCCTGCTATCATTCCTCTGGTGATTGATGGTGTTAGAGCACTGCTCGGTCGAACTAGCAAGCGTTGCTATCTCAAGCTTGTTTGTCAAGTTTAGTTTCCAAAACTATAAGTCTTGATTTCTAGTCTACTTATAGCTAAGTCTCGGACTAGGATAGTAAGTGTAGTTGAGCTCTAGACTCCACATCGTTCATCATGCAAAGACGAAGAACTACTTAAGGAACTGGTGGAACTTCATCGACAAAAAGGTATGTGGAGACTTGAACTTATCTATCACTCAAAAGTCTATCTATTCTATCTCCTATCTTGAGACAAAAGTCATATTGCTATATAGACTTCGATTATACACATCTGCTATTTCGAGCCGAGTTTATCTCGCTTATCTATTTCTCGAAATATGTGTTGGTAAGCTTTCTCTTTGGCTAAGTTCATCTTTACTCGTCACGAAAGTCATGTTGATTATTTCAATAACTTGAAAATTGTTTTGATGAAAAATAGTTTGTGAATAACAACTATATAACATCCTCTAAGAAAGTTTCAATGATTGAAATGAGAGTTTAGAACATGTAACCATCTTTGGATATAAACACATGTGTTCTCACATTTGTGTAAAAGTTCAAAACCGGGAACCCAAAGTATGCGTACCCGTACGTGTACTGGCGATTGTTGGAAATCCGGGTGAGTATGCGTACCCCTACACAAACTGGCGGAAAGTTCACGTCCGTGAATTTCTGCTGGAGTTTGAAAGTGAAAACAAACTCAATCCGGTTACTTAAGTACGCGTACCTATTCGCATACTTGGGTAGGTCACTTTCTAAAATTGTTTTATTCATGAACTAATACATTTATATAATAAGGAATGCAATCTTTGCAAACCGTGGCTATAATGTTCATGAATCGATTCGAGTGAATCAAAAACGATTTTGCTTCGATTGTGTCTTTTATACTTCTATGAGATCTAATCAATTGAACAACTCTCTAACTAGTTCATTTGAGTTATTTTAACTAGTTATGGTGAAGATGAATAAGGTTGATATGAAAGTGCTCATATGGCTAACCATTGGTTAACTATTGTTGAACCAACTAAGTGTACACGTTTAGGTACGGTTACTTAAACATAAATGAAGTTACATTTCATGTTTGTATAAAAGTTAAGTTCGATCTAACGGTTGAAAGATATTAGCTTGAATCTAATCAGGTTTTCATCTGACAGTGAATATTGAATACTTTGTTACCAAGGTAACTTAGATTGCAAAACCTGATTTGGAGACTATATAAAGGAGAACTCTAGCAACTGGGAAACCTAATCCCCACACCTCCTGTGTGATACTAGTTGTATAAGCTAGAGTCGATTCTCCTTTAACCTTAGGTTTCTCTGGAGACCCTGTAGGTTGACGACTTAAAGACTTCATTGGGATTGTGAAGCCAGACCCAACTATTTCTCTGTAGTTGTGTGATCTGATCTTGCTATTTCTATCGTGATTGAGTGCAATCGTAAGATTGGCTTGAGATTTATATCTCTGATAGGTAAGATAGACAAACACCTTCGTCTCATCGTTTGTGATTCCACAATATATTATTTCGCTAGTCGATTAAGATTATTGTGAGGTGATTGATATTTCTAGGCTGTTCTTCGGGAATACAAGTCTGGTATATCAATTGGTTCATGTTCACCTTGATTTATCAAAAGACGGAACAAAAATTGTAGGTATTTCTGTGGGAGACAGATTTATCTATTCCTGTAGACTTTTATGTGTGAGACAAATTTGTTTATTAAAGTCTTCGACTTTGGGTCGTAGCAACTCTTAATTGTGGGTGAGATCAGCTAAGGGAATCAAGTGCGTAGTATTTTGCTGGGATCAAAGACGTAAGGAGCGCAACTGTACCTTGAATCAGTATGAGATTGATTGGGTTCAACTACAGTCCAGACCGAAGTTAGTTTGTAGTAGGCAAGTGTCTGTAGCGGCTTAATACAGTGTGGTGTTCAATATGGACTAGATCCCGGGATTTTTCTGCATTTGCAGTTTCCTCGTTAACAAAACTTCTGGTGTCTGTGTTTTTTCTTTTCCGCATTATATTTTGGTATATAATTGAAATATCACAGGTTGTGTGTTGAATCGATCAATTGGTAAATACAACCTTTGGTTGTAGATTGAAATTGATTGATCCTTGAACATTGGTCTTTGGTACCGTTCAAGTTATCTCTCTTATATTCAATCGGGATCGCAAATTATTGTTTGTTTGATTGCGGATTGAATTAAGATATTGAGATATAACTCTTTGATATACTTTTCTTAAGATTGAGTATGACTATCTAGTTGATTCTCTTGGAAGTATATTAAAGTTAGTCCATACATATTGCTAAGCGAAATATTCGGTGTGGTTGTTAGACCCCCGCTTTTTCAGATGGTAAAGATAGAACTGAAGTGAAGTTGGAGTATACTTGGAAACCACCAAGATGTATGGATTGTAAAAGCTTTGGGCATTCACTTGTAAGATGTCCAAAGAAGGTAGTACACACTCCAAAGATAGTGGAGAAGTTGATTCCAAAGAAACCTGCTGTGACTGTTGATGCTGATGGATGGATCACTAATTCCACAAAAAGGAGTAGAGACACCAGGGATGATGCTTCTTGTTCTAATGAGGATGCAATGGTTGTTGAAGAAAATGTTCAATCTCAAACTTTTTTAATGGAGGAAGATTTAAGGAATGTAAATGTCAATTTGGATAGTCATGTTCTTACTGAAGTGCCTATTGTGCAGATGAATGGACCAAATGAGATGTTACTAAATAACAGTTTATTCTTTTGGATAAAATGAATGACATGACTCATGAAGAAGTGTCTGAGCATAATAAAGAAAATATGGGTGCTGCTAATTCTGGGTCTTTGGTGGTTCAAGTTGGTGAACCTAGTTCAATAGATCATTTTCCTAAGAAGGGATTTCTCAATAATGCTGTTAATTCAAATCTTCTTCCTAGAATTGCAGATCTCAAGAAGTATGCAAGAGGTACCTCTCCACTTTCTAAATCTAAATAATGCTTAAAGTAGGATGTTGGAATATTAGAGGTCTAAATGATCCTCTCAAACAGTTTGAAATAAAAAATTTGATTAGGAATAATGCCCTCTCTATGATTGGGATTCTAGAAACTCATGTTCAAGAAGAAAATAAAAGTAGGATTAGAAATAATATAAATCCTTTTTTGAGGTTTTTAGATAATGATGGTGTTAGTTCTAGTGGTAGAGTGTGGATTGGTTGGGATCCTTCTGTGATTCAAGTTTCCTTGATCCATTTGTCTACTCAAGCTATTTTTGTTGATGTTTCTTATAATTCTAAGTTCAATTTTATTGCCACCTTTGTGTATGGAGAAAATTATTATCTTTCAAGAGTTAGTCTTTGGGATTCTTCAAAGGCTTTTGCAAGTTTCAATAGTAAACCTTGGGTTGTTTTAGGAGATTTCAATTTTCTGCTTTATCCTAATGATAGGGTGGGAGGGGTTGAAGTGATGAATTATCAATATGCTGATTTTCAAAGTTGTACTGATGCTTCTCATTTGTTTGATTTACCTTTCACTGGTTGTTTTTATACTTGGTCCAATTGTCAACAGCATGGAGGTATTATAAGATCAAATATTGACAGGGTTTTAGTCAATATTGAGTGGATTCAGTATTTCCAAAATTCTTCTGCTGAGTTTCTTCTTCCAGGGATTTCTGATCATTCACCTATAGTGTTATATCTATTTTTGAAAAAAGAAGGCATGGACCTCCACCTTTTGGGTTCTACAATTTTCTTACTGAAGAGGAGGATTTCATGAATATTATTAGGAATGTGTGGAGGGAACCAGTTATGGGAAATCCAATGTATGTATTAGTGACTAAATTAAAGAGAGTTAAGAAGAGTATCAACTTGTGGAAGAAAGAAAGATTCAGGTCTATTTCTGCTCAAGTTATTCAAGCTAAGAGGTTTTAGATGCTACTCAAAAGTATGATTCTTCTTCGTTTTCTCTTGTTTAATTTGGATTTGATTTGATTTTTTTTGGTAAAATTCTAAGGTTTTCATAGCAAAATCAGATTTGATGTATAATTCTGTTATGGTTTTCATAGAAAAATCAGATTTGATTTATAATTCCAGGTTTGTTTATGATTACTTTGTGTTCTCGATTTTAATTTTCGGTTTTGTTTGGATTCGTAAATTGAATTTGGGATATCTTTTTTGGATTGGTTGAATTTAGGCGGAAATAATAATGAGGATTGTTCAGGAAGGAGCTTTTGAAGCAAAGATGTTGCTTCTGATGCTGCTGTTGTTGAATCTGTTGACCTGGATCTCAGTGCTTCAACTTCTAGTCTCCGTAGAAACACACTACTTGAGAAACTCAGTTGAGGAGGTTAGTCAATTAGTATTTCTCAAATAGATAATGGTAGTGTTCATTTTTGTCTGACTCAATCGGGTTCATTTGTTAATTAGGAGCTCAGTCTAGGTTTTGGATTAGTTATGTTATTTTACTCAATCTGACTCATTTGTTAATTGGAAGGCTAGTTTAGGTTTGATTAGTCATATTGTCTGACTCAAATATAGCACAATCAACATTATACTCAAATTAGTCATATATTTTAATTGGAAGGCTATTTCAGTGACCTGACCGAATAGGAGCAAGGTTTTGTATCAAAAACGGACATGAAAAATGTTTTCAAACCTTGTAGAGGAATTGCAGGGGCGGATGTATGCACAGGCTTCCCATGGCAATCAAACAAATTTTTTTTTGAAGGTAGTAGATAATAGCTTAGCCCAGCTACACATAGAGTCGAGCCAGGGTAGGAATTTCTGTCAAGCCAGGGTAGGAAATTCTGTAAAGCCAGGGTAAGAAATTATGCGACTATGCGTAAGATAAGTTTTTTTTTTTCAATTAATTCCACTGGAACTCAGTATATGTGGTAATGGTTTTGTGAGTGATGTTTTCTATTGAACGCACTCATAGTGTTTGATAAAATTACTCATCCAACTGATTTTTCTTTGATGTGTAATTTTTTTTAAGTGAATTGCTCATCTGAATTACAATTAAAATGGCTCTTTATGCCTAAAGTAGCATCATTGTTTTTTTTTTCTTTCTTCGTAGTGGTGTTTGAAAGATTATCAGTTGAGTGGATGTTACCGTTTTTGTTTTCTTTGTCTTAACTAGCTAGTAGATTTTGAAATTTATGTTTCTAAGGATGAAGTAGTGCAACATAGTGGGTCACTGAAGTTGCGTATGTCTAATTTTGGAGAGCTCTGCTTAGATGACGGACATTATATCATGAAAGTAAGATGTTTTTGTCGTTTGTGCTAAAGCCAATGCCAACAGGACTTCTAGTGCCCTCTTGGACAGACGATTACAACTTAAATTATGAGCTTAAATTATAATTGCAGTTATATCTCCTTTTCAACATTATCTAAAACTTCCATCCATGCTTATTTATGAATCATGTGGTGTATGATACAGTTGGAATCATCCGAGTGCTGATCAAGATCTGAAAAGTGGACACTGAACGTTTCTTCTGCGTTTTTCCTAGTCTTGGCACATGATAAAGTGAATTTAAAGGCTATTTGTCGATGGAGACAAGCTTAACATACGGATTCACGTGACCATAAATGTTGAAATGTTTAGCTTATGTCTACATATTTCCATATCTTGGTTAGTACATGAGTCGCCTAGTGGATTCTAATGTTTCTCAGCTGAATAACTATTAGTTTATGTTGTTGCAGACACATCGGCTGATATCTATTTGTTTATTACTTGTTATTTTAACAGGTCATTTCAGAATATTTCACAAGTTGATCCCGACAGTCTGGTGGCTTTGGGTGGTTCAAGTGCCGAAGGTGTGTTACTAGACATGATTAAGACTGCCTCAAGCATGATTGGCCAGATATCACCCGAAGAGCTTTAGAAGATGACCCAACTGGCTACCTCATTTCAAGGTAAAGTTCCATTTCCATATGTTACTTCATCTCAAGCCAAATCCAATGCCAACAAATACTTCCACCACCCTCTTAGATAGACACAAAAAAGTGATCTTTGCATTTCGAATTTTTAATAGAGAAAAAATGAAGACAGTGTAAGGTTTAGTAAGGAACTCATGTGTCTATTATTGCCCTTAGGACTTCCGATGTTCTTTTAGTGGCTAAATTTTGATTCCCATGGCATGCATCAGATAGCTGATGAGGTTTGTGATGTACTTTCAGGAGGCACAATTTAGAAGGGAAGGGGTTTTGATGCAATATGCCAGCTAAAGCTTGTGTATCCGATTTTCCTTGTTTACTTCATGGTGATGGTCGAGCTGCCAACAGCACGTTCATCGTTTTAAGTTTGCTTTTTGAGGAACTTCAGGAAAGAACCGGCTGCATGTGCATATGTTGATAAAGCAAATCCGCCAAATGATGTCGAATATGACTGCAAGATTGATGAATCATGAATGGAGTACTTGAAGATGTTTGAGGGTGTGGTGTGATTAAATGGCCAAAAGCTAACATAACTCCAGGAGCAGAGTGACCAAATTAGAGTGGATAGGTGATAGTAGATTGAATTCAGTTTTAGTGTTCAATATGTGATTTCGGGTAGCCAGAATTTATTTTTAAAATTGTACCTGAGATTCTACTTTTTTGAAAATTAATAAAAATGTTATTTTGATTGAACTGTTGTTTTAGGATTTATTTTTTAATCACCTCAAGATTCAGCTGAACCAAATATAAGTTTTAAATAAACCACATCTCAGAATTCAGATCTGAAACTGAATGAACATCAGATTACCAAAATCTGAATTAATAACCGCGACACTAAACGCCACCTTTATAATAGGCATCAACCGTTATTATATTTGACATACAATAACCGTGGTACTAAATAACAGTTTTTGTGTGTGACTTTAAACCACAAATATTATTCGTCATATTTAATAATGTTTTCTTTTCGTCATTTATAAAAAGTCACACCAAATAAATAACGGTTCGAATAACATATGAAAACCGTGATAAATCATGTTATATAACAGACTTCAATCGTCATTTATAGCCCCTTCTGGACTAGTGGCTGTAATTTTGAAAATATTAATATTCCCTGTTGTGTTAATCAAGATGATATCTCAGAGATGGTAAAGAATGTTACTAGAGAGGAAGTGGTTAATGCTTTAGCTTCTATTAGTTCAAATAAAGCTCCAGGGTCAGATGGGTTTTCTAGCCATTTTTCAAAGCTTGTTGGGATGTTGTGGGGGATGATTTTGTTGCATCTATTCAGAATTTTTTCTCTAAATCTAAAATGCTTAAAGAGGTAAATAGCATTTCATTACTCTTATTGCTAAGATTGAAAATCCCTCTTTAGTTTCTGATTTTAGACCCATATCCTGTTGTAATTTCATCTACAAGTGCATCACTAAAATTTTATTTTTAAGGATGAAGCATGTTCTTACTGGTTTAATCATCCCTAATCAATCTGAGTTTATCTCTGGGAGATCTATTTAAGATAATATTATGGTAGCTCATGAGATAGTTAGGAATTATCATAGAGCTAAGGGGACTCCTAGATGTACACTAAAAGTTGATTTGAAGAAAGCTTATGATACAGTGAGTTGAGAGGCTATTGTCTGGGTGCTGTAGAGAGTTGGATTTCTTTCAAAGTTTATCGACTGGAGATCTTTGTGCTTCTCTACTTCTCGTTTTTTTGTTATGGTTAATGGCTCCCCTTATGGGTTTTTTAGTGCCAAGAGAGATCTAAGGCAGGGATGTCCCTTTCACCTTATTTATTTGTCTTGGTTATGGAAATATTCAGTGCTTCTCTTCCATCAAGTGAATATTCAGAATTTTGGTTTCCATCCAAGATGCAAACTCACTAGGTTAACCCATTTATGCTTTGCTGATGATGTCTTGGTTTTTTTCAAAGGAACAGTACAAGCAGCTGAGAGGTTACAATGTGCCCTTGAGCAATTAAGTAATTGTTCTGGCTTAGTCATGAACAAACATAAGACTTCTTATAAGGTTTTGGATCAAATTGTGCTCTGCTTGGGCTGTGTAAAACGTGAGATTTCTGTTAGATACTTGGGTGTCCCTTTGCTCTCTACAAGATTATCTTATAAGGACTGCATTCCTCTGCTTAATAAAGTTGATGTTAGGATCAAATCTTGGAAGACTATATTCTTAGCCTACCCTAGTAGAGCTTTTCTCATTAAAGCTGTATTAGCTGGAATGATTTATTTTTGGTTTTCTTGTTTTGTGCTTCCCAAGAGAGTCATTAAGGAGCTCAACACTAAATTCAAAAGGTTCCTTTGGGATGGCCCAAATATGGGGAAGAAGCATAGTCCTATCAGCTGGGTAAATGTGTGTCATCCTTATGAGGAAGGTGGATTGGGAGTCAAAGATTTGGAGTTAATTTACTAATGCTGCAGCTAACTTAAGGCACATATGGGACCTTGTTTCTGGAAAAACTATCATTTGGATTGAATAGGTGAAGTGTAATCTAATAAAGGATAAATATTTTTGGAGTTTACCTGTACCTAAAGAAGCCTCTTGGTGCTAGAGAAGAATTTTAGATCATCGAGACCTTGCCAGACAATTTATTGGGGTGATTATTGGTGATGGCACTTCCCTGAATTTCTTGAAAGATATTTGGCATCCCAAAGGTAGATTTGAAGATTGGATTGAGCCTCATGTGCTAGAAGTTTTGTATATATCTCAGATGAGTAGAGTTGTTGATTTCATAAAAGATGAAAAATGGGATTATTCTGATAGCATGGAGGAAGATGTGGTGCAGGTAGTGACTGAGCTCGCTTCTGTGGAATTTAATATTGTTGATTCTGATATGGTCATTTGGAAACCATGCTTATCAGGTCAGTTCTCTATGAAAGAAACTTAGAATTGCATATCTTCTCATAATATTAAACCTAGCTGGCATAGTCTCATTTGGTTTAAAAATCATACACCACGACATTCTTTCATCTCTTGGCTTGAACTAGAAAAAAGACTGAAGCTTCTTAAATTGGGTGTGATACAAGATCATAGATGTGTTTTATGTAACTGTAATCCTTAGACAGAAGATCACCTTTTTCATGCTCGTCCTTATGCTACTATTATCTGGAAGGGTCTTCTTCTTAAAATGGGTTATGTTAAGGAGATGGAGAATAACTGGGATGAGGAGGTTGCTTGGTGCATTAGTGCTTTCAAATGGAATAGCTGCAGTTCTATAGTAAAAAAAAACTTGTTCTTAATGGATTTATATACCATATGTGGAGGGAGAGAAATAACAGGCTCTTTAGGACTTAGTTTGCTTCAACTGATGCTGTGAGTTTTCTCATTGTTCAAGAAGTCAGATTTAAAATGTCAGCTTCTAGTCATCAGGAGGTGGAAAGTAATCATGCTAGAAATTTTATGCAGAGATGGAGAATAGATTGCTCTTTTATTGTTCCAGATTTTATCATTCTAGTCATCACTGCAATTACTTGGAAGGGTCCTTGTGATCCAGATATAATGGTTAATTCAGATGGGTCTCTCAAAAATGAGTCTGGAGGTTTTGGTGCTATTCTTAGAAAAGGAAGGAGGTGCAGATATAGAAGGAGGTTTTGCTCCTCCTATATCTGTACTTGCTCATGAGATGCAGGGTTTGGAATTAGGCCTTGAAATGGCAAAGAAGGAAGGTGCAGCCAGAGTTTATATCTCCATTGATTCAATGGCTGTATATAATTTGCTTACCAATCCTGATTTGGTTCCCACTTGGCCAGTATTGCATATCTGGAGAAGAATAAAGTCTTTGAAGAATTGTTTTCATGGTTGGAAAGTCTCTCATTGCTATAAAGAATCAAATAGGGCTGCAGATTACTTGGCTGGTTTACATTCTACTAGTCAGTGAGAAGAGCTGAAGGAATAGGATTTCTCTTTAGAGTTCGAGGAGATTTTGGCAGATGATACTTCTCAGAAAGAGATTCTGAGAGTGAAAAAAGTCAGGAGTAGATAGAATTTTTTTCTATTTTTGTTTTTTCTTTTTGTTTGTTTTTCTGTTTTGTTGGTTCGGTCTCCTTAACCCAGCTGAGCGTGTCAAAACAAAAAAAACAAAAAAAACTTTTTCACAGTGAACAAATTCTATGAAGTAAAACAGATACGTCAAGTATTAGAAATGAGACTGATAGCAAGTGTAAAGTTGAACATTCTTTTATTGATTCTCTTAATCGGTGCTGCACCAAAGGAGAGATGGTGCATCCATCCTTTGTTAGTTGCGCTAGTGATGGCATGATGATACTACCTACAAACCTACGAACTGATTTGCTTATGTCGAGAAAATTAAGGTACTATATTGTAAAATTGAGCATGGTGACTGACTGGGACACTGAGCATCAATAATTGAGCAATTTTTTTTTAAATATCTAGTTTAACTTGTAGAGAATGATCAGTACAATTAGGTGAAAGTAATGAATGAACCAGAACGATCAAGCTAAAGAATATGCACCTCAGATGTGACCCAAAGATAAGATGCTATTTCTTTCATCGATAAGTTACATCCTTGACAAACATACATTTATAGTATAGTACCCGTGTATCCACTTTAATATACTGTTAATTTGCGTCTATGTACCAGTGTGCCTTGATATAATCAAGGCCAGGTTTGGTCATCGGCTGTTACCATTTGACGTGTATCATCATCCAGGCGGAAACTCTTCTGCTCAAGAAGGATACTTATTGCAATATACTGCTTCAAAGTTTTGTACCCATTTATCATAATATATATCCACATCATACTGCCAACAAGAAAAAAAAAAAAAAAACAATGTGCATCCATGGTTGTATATACTGAATGCACCATCAAACTCAAATGAAGTATTTATCCATTGGTGGTTGTGATTCTTGCTAATACGTACTTGATCGTTTACAAGACAAGGTCTGCAACATACATCTTCTCATACTCTCCGTCTGTTGTACCAGAGGTACCCTATCTCATTAGGAGACTGAAATAGAGATTTCAATTATAAAACCAAGCCACTTCTCCGAATTCTGTTGAGAATTCGAGATCATTCCTAACTGAGAGTTTAAATCTTAAAACTATAAAACTATAATTTAGAAATACACGTCTACTTCTAAAATTTAAGTGATTTGAGATAGGAAATCCTAATTCCTAATCTAACGAGGAAGCAGTATTTATTGTACAACTATAAGTACATGAGCCCAAGGCCATGCTATTATAAAATACCCACCTCTTAAAAAAAAATATTCTTAGACTTCTGTTAATATTCTTTTTTTTTTTGTACTATCCAAATCAAGGATGGCATCACAAGACAGTTTTAGTGGATGTGAAGCGCATATACTTTGCGTAAACAGATGAGGATTTTTCGGAACAGCAGCGAATATGAACTTATGTAGCAAGTGCTATAGGGATCAACTCAAGACAGATGAACAATCAGTTTTAGCCAAAGCGGCTTTCGAGAAATCTGCAAACCCTAAGAAAGATCTTACAGCCCAAGCAGAATCAGTTGGCTCGAGTGATTCTACTGTTGCATACGAGACTACGGCTTCGCCAAGTTCAGCATCGTCAGATTCAGCAACATCTAGTAGTAATGGAAAAAGTGGTTCTGTAGCGAAGAATAGATGTTTTAGTTGTAACAAGAAACTGGGATTGACAGCGATCAAGTGCAAGTGTGGACCAGTATTCTGCTCGGCTCACCGTTACCCGGAGAAGCATTCATGTGAGTTCAACAACAAGGGCGTTGGGAGAGAATCACTTGCAAAATTGAATCCTCAAGTCAAGGCGGACAAGATGATTGACAGATTTTAATCCCAGATATTATCTCTGGGGTATCATTTTGACAGAATGAATATTGTATTCGTCAAATAATTATCAATACGTATTAATTTTTGATCTATGAATTTCTAATATATCAGCAATTTTTATAAATTTTAATTCTCAAACACAACATCCGAAAAAGAATGAAACACGAAAAAGAATGAATTTATAAACACAAAACTCAAACATATTTCTTAACTTTTCTAACAAACAAGTCACGGGAAAACAAAGACGCATGCAATACTACTATACTTTCTCTATTATTAAAAGGGAGCCAGTTCGATACGATGGTTAATAAATGCAATGACAAACCGTTTTCACAAGCGTGACTTAATTTGTTCGGTCGCCAAGCGGTATTTTCGTAACAACGTTAAGAGGGATCTTCTTATTAACCGTAAGACCAAAAGCTTCAGTCATGTCAAGGTCCTCTCTGTTGTCACCAGCAGGGAGTTCCCAGCTGAAGTAGTATAAGAGATTGGCAAGACCGTACTCAACAACCGTGAGGCCTGTTAGCGATATATCTGTAGTCTACTAGGTTTCCCAGTTTACTAGTTCTTTCCTAGTTTTAATCTTACGTAAATATAGTCATATTCCTAGAATATCTCTATTTGTTGTAACTTCTTAGTTAATTCCTATGTAATCTAATTCACTATATATATCAATAAGAATAAACAAAATATTCACAGTTGTGAATTCATTAAACTCTGTCTCCTAAAATCTAATATGGTATCTTCGTGCTAGGTATTTCTCTCCAAACAAAAAAAAAAAAAAAACGAGTTTTTTTTCTTTCCAGAAACAAGTTCTCTTCACAACTGCCGTGAAATTTCTTCTCCAGGGCTAAGACTCTCCCGGCATCAGCTGTCATCCAAGCCAATCTTGCTTCAACAACAGCAATTGATTTTCTCTCTTCATCGCTTCCAATGGGTGATATCTCTGATCCAACTGTAAACACCAACAGCACAAACACTGGTATTGTTGATTCTAACCCTCACCTTCATCCTTCTAGTCCTTACTATGTTCATCCGGCAGACAATCCTACTACTATTCTCTATCAACCAGTTCTCACAAGTGAAAACTATGCCACTTGGGTTCGTGGTTTCCGTAAGGCTTTGAGTGCCAAGGCCAAACTAGGCTACATCGATGGCACAATTTTTAAGCCAGACATTCCAGCTGATATACCGTACTGGCAACGCTGTGATGATCTTGTTGGCAGTTGGGTTTGTAATTCCTGTGAACCAGAAATTGGTCGTAGTGTAATGTCCTTCGACACTGCTCATGAGATGTGGATGGACTTGAAGAGTCGTTTTGCTCAGTCCAATGCCACAAAATTATATACAATCAAGCAATCGATTTCCACCTTGAAACAAGAGCATCATTCGGTTGCTCAATACTACACCCAGCTCAAAACTCTTTGGGATCAATTGGATTCTTTTCGGCCTCCAACACCATGTATTTGCCATGCTGGTAAGTCTATTATTGAACACCATAATCAAGATCGTGCTATGGAGTTTTTACAGGGGCTTCAAGATCGATTCTCTGCCTTGCGAAGCCAACTCCTAGTCACTGAACCATTGCCATCGGCTGCTAAGTTGTACAACCTCGTACGCCAAGAAGAAGAGCAACAAGGAATAAATTCCGCTGCTGTTCCACTAATTGAATCGGCTGCTTTGAATGCTTCTCACACAGACGCAAGACCACAGCGTCATTCCTCGCACTTCCGTCCAGTCCCTGGGAATCCATCCTATGGCAACAAACGACCTCGACCCTTTTGTGATCACTGTAATCGACATGGTCACACACGCCAGGTCTGTTGGAAGCTTCACGGCTATCCCAATGGCTCTTCCAACGCTGCTGCCCACAACTCTCACGTTGCTGCTGCTGTCCACACTGCTGCTCCCAATACTCTAGCCTCCGTTGCTGTACCTGCTGCTCCAATGGCCCCATCGATCACTCCTGAGCAGTACGCTCAGCTGCTTCACCTACTGAACCCGAACAGCAACAGTGCTGTGTCTTCTCCAGCAGCAACCTGTGCAGGTACGGTCTCTACTGCCCTGTTGCCTTCCTTCCCACATGTATTTACTTCTTCTTTGTCTACCTGGATTGTCGACAGTGGTGCTACGCACCATATATGCTCTTCTATATCATCTTTCACCACTTATGAGGTGGTTGATAAACCAATTGAAGTACAATTGCCAGATGGATCGTTTACCTCTGTGAGCCATATTGGAAATATTGATTTATCCCCAGCAATCAAATTAATTGATGTTCTTCATGTTCCCAGTTTTAAATTCAATCTCATATCGGTTAGTCAACTAACCAAAACAACCAAGTGTTGTATTAAATTTTCTCATGACTCATGTGTCTTCCAGGACCTTCAAACGAACAAGGAGATTGGATGGAGTAGGCGCATTGCGGGCCTATATCATTTTAGCTTACGTCCTTCTGTTTTCTCTTTTATTGCAAATAAGAAGCCAATGGATATATGGCATTGCCGATTAGGCCATCCCAGCGAGGATTGTTTTCGTTTCTTATCTCGTACTTTTGATTGCATTGATTCTAAAAATACTCACTCTTGTATTGTGTGTCCCTTGTCTAAACAAACAAGGTTACCATTTAATAAAAGTAGTTTTACATCTTCTTATGCTTTCCAGCTAATTCATGCTGATATTTGGGGGCCATTTTCCGTAGCATCTTCTACGGGTGCCAGATATTTTCTCACTTTAGTTGATGATTACACTCGATGCACTTGGGTTTATCTCATGGTTGTAAAATCCGAGACTCTCACATGTCTACAAAAATTTTTCCAATTTGGAATCCGACAATATGGACACAAGATTGCTACCATAACTTCTGGGAATCATACTAAATTCATTCCTCAACTTCAAACTTTTCGTTCGGATAATGGTTCTGAATTTAAATCTAAAACACTACAATCTTGGTTTCATCAGAATGGTATTTTGCATCAAACAAGTTGTGTCTACACGCCCCAACAAAATGGCATTGTCGAACGTAAACATAGACATCTTCTCAATGTAGCTCGTGCCTTACGTTTTCAGTCTAATGTTCCTTTGAATTTTTGGGGTGAATGCATATTAACTGCGGCATATTTAATCAACAAAATGCCAACCCCAGTTTTATCACATAAATCTCCTCATGAAATGTTATTATCCACATTACCGTCTTATTCTCATTTACGGATTTTTGGTTGTCTTTGTTTTGGACGCAACCCACGTCCATCTCACAAATTTGACGCTCGTGCTAGATCGGGCATTTTTGTTGGTTATCCTTATAATCAGAAAGGCTATAAAATATATGACCTTGAATCCAAGACAATTCACACATCCAGAGATGTTGTATTTCATGAAACTATTTTTCCATTTCATGATATCAGTTCTCTTCCGCAATCAACTATCACTCCCCATGATCGCGACTCTGATATTGCTTTCTATGACTCCATTTTACTTCCACATGGAGATAACTCTACACAAAAATCTGTTATTTCACCGCCGTCACCTGTCCCAATGGCACAGGATTCTTCTATAAATCCTCGGCCTATCTTCACTAATGCCGAGATGACATCCTCTCGTTTGCAAACTGGAAATAATTCTTCTGACCTTTCCCATTGCACCTCATCTTCACCAATTTCCCCTTCTACGGATATATCATCATCACGGCCAATTCGCACAAAGTCCGCTCCTTCATACTTGAAGGATTATCACTGCACTATTCCAAAATGCAATTCCACTTCAGTTTATCCAATGACTGAATATTTGTCATTTGATAAATTTTCTCCTACTCATAAAGCTTTCCTCGCTAATGTAATTCTTACGGAGGATCCCAAAACATACTCACAGGCCAAGCTATGCCCTAAATGGAGAGCAGCTATGGCCAAAGAAATTCTTGCTCTACAAGCCAATGACACTTGGATTCAGGTTGATCTTCCACCGGGTAAAGTGGCAATAGGCTGTAAATGGGTGTTTAAAATTAAATTTAATGCAGATGGTTCAATAGAACGATATAAAGCTCGCTTAGTGGCAAAAGGATATACCCAACAAGAAGGAATTGATTTTTGATACTTTTGCTCCTGTTGCTAAACTCGTCACAATGCGTGTGCTATTATCCATTGCTGCCATTTCGAGGCTGGTCTCTCCATCAACTTGATGTCAATAATGCGTTTCTCCAAGGAGATCTTGATGAAGAAATTTACATGAAATTACCACCTGGTTTAGGTTCTGAGGGCCACTCCAAAGTTCTTCGATTAAAAAAATCTTTATATGGGCTGAAGCAAGCTTCTAGGCAATGGTTTGCCAAATTTTCTTCGGTGTTACTTGCTGAAGGTTTTCAAAAATCATTATGTGATAATTCTCTCTTCACATATCATAAAGGCAACACATCCATTTTTGTCCTTATTTATGTAGATGATATAATTATCACTGGTACTGATAATATTTTCATCACTTCTCTCAAATCAAGACTTGCGTCCTATTTCTCAATCAAAGATTTAGGAAAATTACAATACTTCTTGGGCATAGAAGTTTCTCGTTCTTCCAAAGGAATTTTCCTCTGTCAAAGGAAGTACATTCTGGATATCCTAAAGGATTCTGGACTCACTGGATCGCGCACCTCTTCGTTCCCTATGGATGCGCACCTGAAATTGACATCCGAGGCTGGTACACCTTTGCCAGATCCTAGTATTTATCGGCGCTTAATTGGTCGTCTATTATATCTTACAGTCACACGACCGGATATCACTTATGCAGTGAATTATTTAAGTCAATTTATGCAACGTCCCCATTCTTCTCATCTGGATGCTGCTAATCATGTTTTACGATACCTTAAAGGTACTATTGGTCATGGAATTTTTTTGGCCTCTTCCACTCCTTTGATACTCAAAGAATATACCGAATCTGATTGGGCAGGATGTCCAATGACCCGACGATCCACTACTGGCTATCTTGTTACTATAGGTAACAACCCAGTTTCCTGGAAATCTAAAAAGCAACCAACTGTTGCTCGTTCCTCTGATGAGGCTGAATATCGGGCCCTTGCACATTTAACTGCAGAACTACAATGGCTTCGTTATTTGTTTCAGGATTTAAGAATTCCTTGCATTCTTCCAATAATTGTTTCCTGTGACAATCAAGCAACTATTCACATTGCTCAAAATCCAGTGTTCCACGAGCGGACGAAGCACATCGAAATTGATTGTTATTTTGTCCGAGAAAAACTGCTCAACGGCTTAATCAAACCACAACATCTACAGTCTTCTGAACAGCTTGCAGATTTATTCACAAAACCTTTAGGTGTCAAGCAATTTCAGCATTTGGTTAGCAAGTTGGGTATTCGATGTGGATCGACTCCTCCAACTTGAGGGGGGGTGTTAGCGATATATCTGTAGTCTACTAGGTTTCCCAGTTTACTAGTTCTTTCCTAGTTTTATTCTTACGTAAATATAGTCATATTCCTAGAATATCTCTATTTGTTGTAACTTCTTAGTTAATTCCTATGTAATCTAATTCACTATATATATCAATAAGAATAAACAAAATATTCACAGTTGTGAATTCATTAAACTATGTCTCCTAAAATCTAATAAGGCCAAATAATATTCCTGGACACCCTCGTCTTCCTGACCCAAACGGAATGAATTCAAATTCGTGGCCTATAAAATCGATGTGGTTGTTGATAAATCTCTCAGGGCGAAACTCTTCTGGGTCGTCCCAAAGTTTAGCATCTCTATGAATTGCCCACACATTGATGTAAACTATGGTGCGCTGAGGGATATCGTAGCCTGCTATTTGGGTACCCTTAGATGATTCTCTTGGAGCTAAAGTAGGTACAGGTGGATGTAGTCGTAAAATCTCCTTGACAATGCATATCAGATAGTCCATTTGTTTAATGTCCTCCTCTTCTAACTTACATTTGTTTCCCACTACTCTTCTCACCTCATCTTGAGCAATTTTCATCACTTTCGGATTTTTAATAAGCTCCGGCATTGCCCATTCCATGATTGTCGCTGTTGTATCGGTTCCACCCGTAAACATATCCTGTTAGTAAGAAATAGGATTAACTTAATAATTAGTGAATTAGTATATATCCTAGGAAAATATTTGAGGAGAGTGAGATGTCCAACCAGGATTATTGCTTTGATATTATTGCGAGAGATATTTGGATTGTCCTTCCGAGAAAGGAGCAGAATATCCGTCAAGTCTAATTTATCTATATCTTCTACTTGGCTATGACCATCTTGTAATTTGGAATGACGAAGGAGATGCTCGTCAATGACTTGGTCAAAGAAAGCATCAAGTTCTTTAGACACCTTCTTAAGCTTACTTGTTAATCCACTAACAACATCCAACCAACCTAAAGATGGAAAGTAATCACCAAAACTAAAAGCTCCGAGCAACCTGAAAACATCTCTTGACAGTTGGCCGAATTTGTTTTCATCAACACTTTCGTACTTAGCACCAAGAGCACACCTCGAAACTATGTTGTTTGCCAGAGTTAGCAGTAGTTCACTAAGATTAATTACTACTTCTCCCTCTTTTGTTGATGAAAATAAACTTGATATCTTCTGGATTACAGTGTCGACTTCTTCTTCTCTCAAATTCTTGAATGATTGAACCCTCTTTACACTCAATAGCTCTAGAACGCAAATCTTCCTCACTTGCCTCCAGTATTCGCCGTAAGGTGCAAAACCAATATCAGTACATCCATAGAATAATGCGTTCGTAGCGGTACTAGAAGGTCTATTTGCGAAGTCAAGATCTTGGTTTTTCATTATCTCTTTTGCCATTTCCGCGGAGGAAACTATTAGAGTTGGCGATTGACCCAAGTGTAATAGCATCAATGGGCCATACTTTTGAGAAAGATCTTGGAAGGATCAATGAGCTAATGTTCCTACTTGATGAAAGTTACCGATTATCGGAATAGTCGGTGGAGTGAAAATGATGAATGAGTGTGATCAGTACAAAGGAGTGAAAATGATGAATGAAGAGAAACCATCAAGCTGAAGAATCTGGCAAAGTTGGACATCTGTAGCAACCTTACGGTTGTTCCTAGGGTCGATATGTACGATAGATGCGACCTACCGTGTCCGTTAGTTTCTTTTTACAATGTGATGTGACCTATAGGATGCTATTCTTTCATCAACAGTTTTGTAGATTTTGCAATATTTTTCCTTCTTGTCCTTTGTTCCTACTTGTCGGTTTTTTTTTTTTATAAAAGAAAGATTCATTCAACTAAAGGAAAGAAAATACAATGTTCTGCTTACAAATAACTTCTAACCAACTTTCTTTTCTAGATTTCTCCCATGATCTAGAATTTATATGCACATTCATATATTTAATAAGAAACTTGGTAATATTGTCTGCTAGATTATTACACGATCTCCGAATATAAACAAAGGAAGGACTAGCAAGAAACTTAATAGATTTCTGAGCTTGTTCCAAAATAGCTCTCGAAATCGAATTAACAGCAAAAACGTTCTTCCTTAAACTGTTTATAACATTCAGATTGTCATTGAGGAAGACTAGTCTTTCATTTCTGGTTGACTGCCTCCGTCTTGTTGCTGCTCTGCAAGCTCTGGATTCAGCTTCCTCTGGACTTGAACACCATCCTGAACCTCCTGCAAAATTGAGAAGGTAACATTCATTATTCATTTCAACAATACCATTAGCAAATTTCTTAGTCTTGATATTAAAAGCCACATCAAAGTAAATGTAAACAGCCTCCTCCAGAATATTCTTTCTTTCATGCAAACAGCTAGGATGAATTAAATCACACCGAGAAGAAATTTGTTTACTGTCTAAATACATAGTCTTACTGCCCAGAAATTGTGGACTGTCCTTTTTAATGAATTCAATTAAATCATAAGGGTTAGGACAAACATTGTCAAAAACCACTTTGCACCTATATTTCCAAATATACCAGAAAATGTAAGAGTAGAAATCTCTATTAACACCATCCTTAAGCCAAATAAGACACCAGTCCTTGTAAGACATATTACAGCTTTATAAAACATAGCATCAATAGATAACCCCCTCCAAATAGCTTCAGTGAAAACACATTTAGTAAACAGATGATCTATACTTTCACTGGCTAAACCATTACATAAGGGACACTGAATATCAATAGGGGTATATCTACCCAAAAATTTCCTTAACAGGAAGACAATCACTTAAAGTTTTTCATAAGAAGATTTTAACTCTCGGCATAATATTAAGTTTCCAGATACCTTTCTAAGCAACAGGAGTATTAACATGTTTTCTATCACATAAGAAGTTATAGGCAGATTTAACAGAGACCGAACCATCCCTAGTACCTATCAATTTCATGGGATCTTTTTTTATGTAATCCCTATCCATGTCAATCATTCTTATCTTACTAATAGTATCATTATCAAAGACATTTTGAATCAGACTGTAGTTCCAAGCACCATTGTTATCTATTATATCAGAAACTTTTGAGACTATGTACACACTATTACTGTTCTTTGGTTTAGGACACTCACCTTCAGGCAGCCACTTACCTTCCTAGATATTTATGTCACTACCATTACCTATTAACCAGCAGTGATTCTCTTTGATAATATCTAAACCCTTACATATACTACTCCATACCCATGACTTAACATTTTTCTTCTTGTAATTAATGGGGTCAGACTTGAAAAAATATTTATGTTTTAAAATGATGCACCGGAGTTTATCAGTATTTTCTATCAATCTCCACGCCATCCTAGTGAGTAAATCCAAGTTAAATTTATGATTCTTGATACCTAACCCCCCACTAGTTTTGCTAGAACAAATGAAACTCTAAGCCTTAATGAATAGACCTCTATTACTTCTACTTTTTTTCCACCAAAAATCCCTTTGGATAACAACAAGCTTATCAAGAGTTTTTTTAGGAAGCAAAAAACACATCATTTGATACATGGGCATAGCACTAGTCACTGAACCAATTAAAGTAATCCTACCTGCTTGTGATAAAAACTTAGCTTTCCATCCTTGCATCCTATTATACACTCTATCTAATAAGTTCTGGTAGTTAAAACTCTTGGATCTATTGAAAAATAAGGGTGTCCCTAGATAAGTATCATTCTTAGTAATTCTGCCTACTTTAAGAATCCTGGCTAGTAATTTGCAATGCTTGTTTTCAACTTTTTTACTAAAGTACACTCCAGATTTTTGATAGTTTATGACTTGACTCGAGGAATCACTAAAAATTTTAAGGATATCTAGCAAATTCCTAGCTTGAACTATTCTAGCATCAGTGAATAGAAACGAGTCATCCGCAAAGAATAAATGAGAGATTGGCGGACTCTTTTTGGTAACTTTAACAACAAATAATTTACCATTAGATTCAGCATGAAAGAGTAATTGCGATAAAGCTTCCATATAAATGATGAAAATATAAGGCGACATAGGGTCACCCTGTCTAATTCCCCTGGTGGGAAAGAATTTTTCACCTGGCGAGCCATTCACAAGGACAGAAGCAGAAACAGTGGAGATGCAATTGTATATAAGATCACATAATTCGCTTGAAAAGCCAAAATTTTTAAAGATGAAAATCACAAATTCCCACTCAAGCCTATCAAAAGCTTTTGATATATCAAGTTTTAGAGCCATGTGACCACTTTTCCTTTTACTAGTTTTCATAGTATGAAGAATTTCATTCGCTATAACTATATTATCCGTAATCTGTCTATTAGGAATAAACGCAGATTGGTTTTGAGATATTATTTTATCTAATAAAGGTTTGATCCTATTAGCAATAATCTTAGTAACAATCTTATAGAGTGTATTATTAAGACTAATAGGCCTAAAATCACTAGGATTATTAGGAGCTTTAGTTTTCGGAACAAGAGTAATATAAGAATGATTTATTTTTTGATTAAATCTTTTTTCCTTAAAGACTTTCTGAACCCATATAACTATATCATCTTTAAGAAGGTCCCAATGCTGCTGATAGAAACCAGGGGGGAACCCATCTGGTCCCGGAGCCCCCCAAGCATTCATCATAAAAAGGGCATCTTTTATCTCAGTCTCACTAGGAATTTCATTTAGCTTATTGTTATCAGACTAATGGATGGTTTTCAAATTTCATTAAAAACAGAATTGATCTCATTTCCATTTGAATTAGCAGTACTCTTAAAGTGATTAGTTAACAAAGAACTTAAAGGTTGTTAACCTTCAACCCACAGGCCAGTACTATCTCTTAAAGTATGTATTCTATTATACCTATTTCTATCCGAGGCATACTGATGGAAGAATTTAGTATTACTATCATTTTCCTTAATTCATTTTTCTTTGACATGTTGACCCCAATAAGACTTTTCTATTTCATACCAGCTAGATAAATCATTTTGCAGTTGGTCAATTTTAATTTTAGTTTCTAAACTATAAGGTTTTTTATTCTCAGTTTCTAACTCCTCAAGAATATTAGATATATTTCTAAAAATGTTTCCAAATTCCTTTTTATTCCAGGTTCTAAGGTCAAATTCTAACGATTTTAGCACTTTAAACAGATTACTACTCTTTTCCTTACTAGTTTGTATAGACTTTTCAATTATATTACTATAATTCTTATGTTCCATCCAACACTTCATATAGCTATATGGTCCCATGCATTTATCACTGTCCGGAATAGTTTCAAGTAAAATCGAAGCATGGTCTAAAACTACCCTAGTCAGATGTTTATTACAAGATTTAGCAAACAAATCCAACCACTGATGATTAACAAAGACCCTGTCTTGTATGTGATGTTTACCTATTCTTTTATTTGTCCAGGTAAATGGAAGACCAGTAAAATTAAGGTCAACTAATCCTAGAGTCTGAATATAATGAAAAACATAAGAAAAGCTACTAGTAGATGGACTATTCCCACCTTCTTTATCATCTTTGTGAAGGATGAAATTCATATCTCCTATAATATCCCAAGGAGTATTCAAATCACTAATACTTTTTATAAAATCCCACTGCTCATTCCTAAGATTATTATCTAAAGCTACATACATGAAAGATATAAGAACACTCTTATTTTCTTTAAAAACTTGAAAATGAAATATATTATTCTTAAGAGACAAGAGTTTTGCAGAGACTCCCTGGTTCCAAGCTATTGCGAAACCTCCAGATCTGCCAATAGATGGCATGATAAACCAGTCTTTCAAACTTAAGTTTTAAAAAACTTTTCAACAACTGGTAAACTAACTTTTGTTTCTTCCAGGAAAATCATATCAACATTGTGAGTTTCGTTTAAATATCTCAAATGGTCTTGCTTTAACGCAGACCTAATTCCTTGAAGATTCCATGACAAGACATTGAAATCATACCTATATTCTCTATTATCGCTTACCATATACCAGAAAAACATTCTTCTGTAATAAGGCAGAAAACTATCGATAATGCATTCAGTGACTATGCAAATAAATATGGTTATACGACATATAATGCAGTTCAAAAACTCAAATTTCTTGCTGGTTTGATAATGCCTAATAATACCATTGAAAATAATGTTTTTCCTACATTTTCTTTTAAAATTGACCCCAAATTTATGGCAATGCATCCTATAAGAATAGTATATATCTCTGCAACTACACATTTTGTGCAACTCTATCTGATACACACCATTATAATTGACCCAGTAATGATACCACTTATGTATGTTGAACAACAAAGACGTCATTCTTGTAAATTTTCTTTTCAAATAAGATTTATCTAGAAGCAAGACAAACTTTATATTGTGTATAATCAAATCAAAAACTTCATGTAAAATTTTTTTAAGACACTGATTGAAACATTGAGTTTTATGCATGGAATGTAACAAGCATCCAATTTCAATATGGTATACTATCTGAATCGATTGCATATGATTTATAAACACACTCAAACTCTGCATATTCTAGGGTAAACTCGTTAAATCATGCTCATGTGCTCTAATTCCCTGAAGATACCAGGATAACATCTTAAAGTCATCCTGATAATTCGAATCATCCATCACCATATTTGTAGAAAATAATTTTTGATGGAAAGGTAAAAAACTAATACAGGAACATTTCAAAATTAAGCATATATAATAGGCACTAAGCATAGCACAATTTTTAAAGAAAGCTGAACTATGCTTAACAGATTTAAATAAATTGATTAACCAATCAATATTGAAGTAGATTAAACAAAAATTGTTTCGTAAATCAAGATAAAAAAGGTGATCAACTAATTTAGCAAAATTATTAGAAGTGGGCTCTTTAAAAGTGAAGTAACCGAAGAATACCTCAAGAGTTGCATTATTATCTACAGTGGTAGCATTGTCAGAGCAAACACCAGCATTGGCCATCTCCATTGATATCACCTCACCATATTTTACCGCTTCTTCCTCAATTATGCTCCAGCAAAGTGCATTCTCAGCCTCATCAGTAATTATCACAGCATTTTCCTTAGCAACCCCAGCCTTTCCAACTCCTCCAATTTTGTTCTTCTTATTTATCAAGACCCAAGAATTCTCAATCTTCGATTCTGAGTAGTGATCAATAGGACGAAACCAGCTTTCTTGCCTTCTCTTACGGAAACTTTCTTTTGGTTTAGATCCACTGCTTTTTTCTCCAGCATCACTGATAATACTAACACCAGAAACTCCTTCCTTATCACTTGCATCCCTTCTTCTGTCTCCAATAATACCAGCTCTTGTCATCTCCATATTGTTGAAGATGGAAATATCATCATCATTTAGTCTTCTCCTCTTTATGCCTCTTCTTTGCTGATCTTCCTTATCAATTCCACTATCATATATTTTAATCCCAGCTGCTTCATTGGTTAAATTCTCCACCCCTGCACTTGTTTGAATATCCTCATTCCTTAATTCTTCTTCTTCATTGTAGACAAACACTTTGGGGAAATTTTTATTATAGATGCCTCTCCTAACATTTCATTTCTCCTCAGAATGAGATACATCAACATGCCAACACCTAAAGCATGTTTGATGTGGAACTTCCATAAAAAATATTTTCACCTTAACCGTTTCTCTGTCATTTGGATCAATAATGATGACTTTAACTTCATGGAAAAGAGACGTTGCATGTGATATATCAGCTACAACACGAGCTTGATACTCTCCCCTATCATTCAGTGGACCGATCAGATAAAGGACTTTTCCAATCTTGTCAGCTACTTGTTTCGCCACATATTATTTTTCAACCAAGTCTCCCCTCAGAATAAAATTAACCCAGTCATCTTGAGCAGAAAAATCCACATTCTCCACTTTAGTTTCATTGTTCCACATTCTCATTGTCAGAAGGAAACCCTGAGCTCTGTTTGGAATTGAGTAGATTGCAGCAGCAAAATCCGCAGCATTAGAAAATCTGATGATGAACACCCTTGGGTCTGCTGTCTTCCTCACTGTTAATCTTCCAGTTGGCTTCCAAGACAAATTCAATGCATGAACTAGTTCACCTGTTTTAAGGCCTCTAGGAGCATCACCTTTCTTTATCTCCTTGAAAATATTCACAATAACTCTAGGAAATTTCCTGTTTTCAATATCCACAACAGCATTTCTAAGAAACTCAATATATTTCTTAACAGATTTTGTGATAGTCCGAGTTTCATCTTCTAAAATACTAGAAAGATGAAAATATAGTTCCTAGATGGAACATCAGACATGTTTACTAATCTAAAATGATATGAAAGCTTACGAGTATTTTTAAAAAGATAATGAAGGTAGTTTTTGTACTTGGTTTTGTAATCCTTTTCTGCAAGGTTTTTCTTGAATTGTTTTGTGTGAGAACCAAGTAAGTTGCTAGTGAATATATAGGAAAGTTTAATAGGAGTATATGACACTTGTAAGTGTTTACAAGGGGTGACTGAGAAATGGAATGATTGTAAAAGAATATTTTCTATTTGCATGCAATCTTAGAACAGTAGTATCTGCAAAAATGTACCACTTGTAATGAAATTCTCTGCATTCCTGATTCAAGTAAGTTACTAATGAATATGTATAGTCAATCTTAATGGAGGTATATGACACTTGTAAATGTTTACAAGGAGGTGACTGAGGAATGAAATGATTGTAGGAGCAGATTTTCCAAATTCAAGTAAGTTCCTACTTGTCGGTTGTAACTTGGTTCCTTGACTGCTAGTTGGGAATTCATATTTTCATGGATGGTGCAAGGATGATCTAGTACGTTTATCTAAATAAGACAAATATCGAATAGGCTGGACCACACCTTTGTTGTTTTTTTTTTATATATGTTTTGAGGCATACTAAAATGTTTCGAGGCATACGTTCGGCTGAAAATTATCATCCGAACCTAGACAAAAACATAGATTCGGCTCAAATTTTAGTATGCCTCAAATAATTTGAGTATGCTTCAAAATAGGTTTCTTTTTTATTATAGAAAAAGAGGTTTCCCTCATATTACATTTGATATGGTTCTATGATCCATTACACTTTGGTTCCAATTCTCAATATCCAAGAAAGTTAAGATTGCCCATAAAGCATATCCAGTCCAGACATGATTGATTAAGAATTTATTACAAAAAGCTGATATGTTAGCTGCCCAAAATAACTTTGATCTCCTAACTAGAGCAAAAGAGATAACTAAGAAGTTGATGTCGAATTTTGTATTGTTGCAGAAATCCCCACTGATCTGGTATCTTTGCTGTCTTGCCTTTGCATACTTTCCTATGAGCAACAGAAGAGTAGGCTCTAAATTACTTGCAAAGGTGATCGTCATAAATGAGCACTGTGTATAGTCGTAATATAGTATTAATTTGCGTCATTGTGTATCTCTGCACATAACAAAAGCGATAAACTGTTCGTTATACAATGAATTAGGCCAGGTTTGTTCATTGTCACCATTTGACGTGTATCATCCTACTAAAAATTCTTCAGTTCAAGAAAGATCGCATTTATATTGCTTCTTCAAAGTTTTATACCCGTTTTTCATAATGTGTATCCACATCATACACTACAAAACAGGTGGCTTCTAGGGACGGTCATTTTTTCAAAACCGTTCCTAGAGATGGTTATTTGGGACGTTCATAGTCTGACCGTCCCTATAGATCACGAGATAATTAATTTAATGCTATTTTTAGTCCGTCCCTAAAAAAAGTATGACAAAAAAGTATTAGTGACGGTAGAATAGGGGACGGACCCAAAACCGTCACAAATGCTTTTTGGGACGGTTTTAGGGCTTTTTGGGACGCTTTTTGGCCGTCCCAAAAGACCTTCTATTTTGTAGTGATACTTAAATCCCCACAAAAAAAAAATGCGCATTTCCGAATGCACCATTGAATCTGTAACTTTGACACACTTGGTCTACCTTAAGCTCAATGAAGTAATTGTTCATTGGTAGTTGCCAATAAGTCTCTGACCTTTTACAAGACACCGTCGTCGCTTTACACGTGATTGAACTTGTAGCTCATCACTGAAGGTTTTTACTGCAACCCCATTCATCGTTTCATTCTCTCTATCTGTATACCAGAGGTACCTATCTCGGTAGGAGACTCAAATAGACATGCAGTTTCAAAATGGAAAATGGGTCATTTGTCCAAATATTTTTAAAACATGGTTCTAATGGACGAGTAAAAATTAGTATGGGTGAAAAGGACACAAAAAAATAACAAGAATGGAATTGGATTCATCTTGGCTTAAACTTAAAAAAGAGCGAGGATGAAACTGGATGCATCCTAATGTAAATTAAAATCGGCAGTGCTATTTGGCTCCCTAATCTCCACCTCCCTATTTTCCTCCCTACAATCTAAACCCCACATTGATAGGTGTAAAATACACCATATTTACTATCTAGAGATTATGCTTTCTTTACTATTTTTCTTGTAAATTATGTATTTTACGCGTGTTTTTGAGTTATTAGGTACTCTTGAGTCATATGGAGGAAAAGACGAATAAATCATCCAAAACTGAGCTGAAAGAGCAACAATGTCATTTCATGGGAGAACACTATGTGGAGCCCAGATAAGGTTAAGGGGCAACTGTTGGGAGGAGTATTAAATGCAGCCAGCTGTGGTTAAGGGGTGACCACATGTTATAGGGCATCCACTGGGGTATCCCTTATCTTATGCAGTGGGGTGTCATTATCCAACCCCAGCTCATAACCTTACTAGAAATCGAGAGATGTCCTCTCTTTCATTTCCAGGGGTGTATTGAATTAGGATTTATATGGATATTTAACAATCCTAAAAACTCCTAGGTATTCAATTAGGATATGCAAGGAATCACTAGATATCCATGGTATTCAATTAGGATTGCTTTAGATTCCACAAATATCCTAGGTATTCAATTTATTTAAGATTTCTTAGGATAGTTAAGGGACAAGATATATGTGGATTCTTATGGATATTTGTAGGCAAAATATGTATGTTATTATCTCATATCAATCTTAACCCAAACCACAAGAGTTTTATGGATTCTTATGGACAATTTTTTTTTATCACAAAATGCTATGTTTTTCCAGCACCACCACTGCAAACCACCACCACCACATACCACCAACCCACACCAGCACAACGACCACCATCGACCACTGCCGCCACCACCAACCATCGCCTCCACACACCAACCACCACCTCCCATGCCCACCACCACCACCACTGACCACCTCCGCCACCTCCAAGCATCACCAA
Organism: Papaver somniferum; assembly: GCF_003573695.1. Lineage (NCBI taxonomy): Eukaryota > Viridiplantae > Streptophyta > Magnoliopsida > Ranunculales > Papaveraceae > Papaver > Papaver somniferum. Next base: position 32,389,346 of record NC_039361.1, on the reverse strand, counting down.
CACCACTACACCACGCACACCAACCACCACCGCTCACCACCACCTCCACCCACCACCTCAACTTTTGGATTTTTTTTTTCTTCTAGGGAATCATGATGACCCGGGTTTTTCAAATATATTATTAATTGGTAATATACTTCAATTTTTAAAAATCTAACTTCTCCTAAGGCTATCTAGTATAATCCAGAATCATATATCTACAAGAATCTTAAAGATTCTTTAAGAAACATTATAAATCCGATAGATTCGGGTAAAACTAGTATCTAATTTGATCTAGATAAATCCTGATCCAATACACCCCTGTTCATTTATGGAAGTTAGAGAAAGAAAACAGCGGCTGCTGCTGTGATCAAGTGAGGCAGATTGAATCCGAAATTGAGAGAAGAATAATCTGCTGTTATGGAAGAAACTCAGGAGGAATTGAAGTTAGATATTGAAGCAGACACGAACTATTGGTTGAAACACATAGAGGATGAAATAGGGTTCTGTGGATGATTTGAAATACGAAATTGAATTTGGGGTTTGATGGTGATTCGGTCTCTGCAATTGATATAACAAGGGGATGATGAGTCTAATCGATAAACTGGGTTGCAGTCAGTTTTGGTTTTGCTGGAGTTCATGATGGATTGAATTATTAGGGTTTGAGTTGATGTTGCTGTCGATTTGAGAAATCAAACGAATCTTGAATCTGAGAGAACTGAAATGGGGATCCGGTGGAATTTAAGGTTTGAGATTGGGTTCGATTTTGAATTGGTGATGGATTGTTTCTGAAATTGGTTGTTGCAGCTGGCAAGATGGAAGGAGATAATGGTACTGTAACTGACTTTGGTGAACATATGCATTGGTGGCAATTTGATGGAGTCTGTTGATGTGCGTCTGAGATGAATTAGGGTTTTATTGAATGGGAATTTGAGATCGAAATGGAGAGCACAGTGAGATGATTGAGTTGTTGAGAAGAAACTGGTGGTGATATTGCTTTGAGCCTGATGGTGTTTGAGTTCTTGAGGATGTTGTTTTTGTGGGCTTAAGGATGTGGATTTGGTGTTGTGTATGTGAAGTTATAGCGGCTGGCAAGGATTGCAGAGTATGGCTTTGAGCAGGTGGTTTTGGTGATTGTCATGGACTGGCCTTGTAACTGGGTCGAGCTTTTAAGGGTCGGCTGAGCTTGAAAAACCACAAGAGAGAGTTGTAGTTGTGAATTGTGATGCTGCCAAGGAAGAAGTGGATCTGGAATGCAGGTAAATGAATGATGCGGGCAACTAAGATTACAGGGTTGGAGTTGTGTGTTTGTACTCGGTTGCAGTTTACGGAGATTATGGAGCTGTAAGTGGTGACTGTGGTTTGAATCTGTAGCTGCTAGTCATGGTTGGAGGAAGAAGTTGCAGCTGAAGTTGTATTGATGAGTAACTGTATGAAGGTTCAGTGTGTCGCCATGGATGAGATTATATGATAATTCTGGTGGAGTTTGCTTGATTTCGAACCTGAGAAAGATGCACAAGGGTACGAAACTGTGAACTAATGCCGCAGTTTGCTGGTGATGACAATTGAATGATGGAGCTGGTAAGGAAGGCATGTTGAAGTCATAGCATTGGCGAATAGCATGGCCTGAAGTGGAGTTTGCAGATTGTGGAAGTGATGGTAGTGGTATGAGGAAGAGCTGCAGTGTTGCAGTTATGCTACATTTGTTGCCAATGGGAGTTGTGGTTGTGCAGGGTTATTATGGCGCATCATGAGGTATGGCCTGTGCAATGGCCTTGGACAGAATTAACTCAGACTAGTCAGATGATGACTCTCAATCATCTCCCTGGCTGACTCTCTGACTCAACCTGACCCGGTGTTGACTCAGTTGACTTTCCGAGTTGACTCAGTTGACCCGAGTTGGATCATTTGACCGGTGGCCGGTGTGACTTTTCTGGTCACCTGAGATACTTTCCCGGCCAACTTCCGACTGGCGATACCAGTTTTCCGACGATAATTTTTGGAAAGAATTTTCACACGGGTATTTTCCACAGATGGCCTTGGTGGACCACTTGAAGATGGGTTTTGAGAAGACCTAATATTGGAAAGAGTATCCTTTTGGAATGGGAGAAGCATATAAATAGAAAAGTCTTTCTCTAAACCTATATATCTCCGTTAGGGAGGCTCCTACTTGTTTTCTAGGGTTTCACATGATAGTTCTTCTTTGCTTTCTATGATGATTTCCAAAAACACAAGTAACTAAGTTTTATTATTGGTTAAAGATGTAGTTGAATTTTGCAACCAAGTTATTGATTTTATGAATTAGTTTTCTCTCAATATTATCGTTTGATTTCTATTGCGTATAATAATTGCATGATTGATGTATTGCAATATGATTGAATGTTTGTTTAATTAAGTCTAGAATTGATTGAACTCACATCCATATCTATAGCTAATTTAGGGTTCATCATCGAGCGATAACCTTGAATATGAGTAGCATGATATGATTACGGTTTGTAGTGATACACTCTTGTAATCATATGTAGAAATTGACCTTTTTCCTAATTTTCATGCGCAATGTATGACAATTGCATTGATTAGCCTGTTTCTTAAACTTAATGCTCCTAGGAATTGAACTTAATTAGCGCAAGGCGTTAGGTTATTCTTTAGGTAGAATTCACATACACAGCTCTAATGTGTGTGTTGATGACTTAGGAAATTTACGGAGTATTCTTGCAATAAGGTATTCTAGGGATTTTGATGATAGAGAGATTAAATACGAATGATATTCATACATTCAAATACTTGTTTACAATTGAAGATGAAACCTTTACCCAATATTTCACATCCTTGATTTGTGTGTTTACTTTGCATTGTTTTGATTTTATATTATTTTATATAAAAATCAGAAAACTCCCATTGTTTTATATAGGAAACCGAAACATATTGACAACCTAAGACCTCTCTGTGGGAACGATCATTTCTTGCCCTTGCTATATTTTATATTTTGAGTAGTGAGAAAGTAATTTATTTTTGACGCATACGACATCGATCACACATTAGGGGAATGGTGAACCCCACTTGAACCTGAATACGAATCTCGATATGGATGTGGGACTTAGATTATAGGGAGGTGAATAGGGAGGTGGCGAATAGGGAGCCAACTAGCATTTCCGATTAAAAATAAGAAAAAATATTTGAAAATGGGTAGGATGAAACTGTTTACGTCCTGTATCAAATTTTACATGTCCTTTTCACCCGGGAATTGTTGATTTTGGTCTTTTTAACCAATTTTGTGATTTCAAAACCCAGCCACTTTTGCGAATTCTAATGGGAATTTGAGATCAATAATTTAGAAATACACGTCTAATTCTATATTTAAGTGTTTTTGAATTGGAAATCCTAATTCCTTATCTAACAAGGACCATTGTACAACTATTATAAATACAATAGACCACCAGATTTCGTGCCCGTGCTACGCAACGGGCGGGCCCGGAAATTATTTTTTTAATTTTAACTGTATATTTGGTTTCGTGGGCAAGTGCATGCTTACGATTTTTGATTTGGTGTTGCCGGGCTTCGTCTCGCCCCATCACAATGCATTTTTGGCTCGGCTTTGCCTCGCCCCGTCCCGATGCATGCCAGGTTAATTGAGTCTGCCAAATAATCTGAATAATGATTAGATATTGCACGAAATTGCGGAAAACGTCACAAAGAAATGTATATTTTAATTTGGAGAAAATGAGAGACGGCCTAAATCGAAAAAAACGTCCATAAAACAAATTATTGAGAAGCCTTGAGTAACAAATAATTAATGAAATATTACCCCTTTATGCAAATCTTTGCCGCCAAAAATTGTTTACTCTTGGTCAGCGCCGGAACCAGGATTTTAGGTTAGGGTGGCTAAAAAAAATTTCGATGTTAACCCTATTGGGTCATCACCCGCTACATTTTGTACTCCTTCAATATTATTATGTTCACTGCCAACCTTATGAGCATGAGGCACAACTTCAATTTGTACAGAATTGTCGACATTTGATGATGAAGAAATATGCCTTCAGGTTTCGGTTTCGATGGTAAGTAAAGTGATTTTTTGTTTTTCTTACGCGAAAGCCGGACCTAAGTCCCTTCCCGTATCCAGCAAGTTGGACTTCCCCCACTGTCAGACCCAACACCGCCAAATCCACTATATAACTAATATATTACAAACCTTTACGGTGAAGATTGAATCCCTGACTTCCTTCTTACTTGAATTGATGGGATACCACTGAGCTATGCTCTTGGACCCGTAAAATAAATCTATTCTTCCCGGTTTCGGCACTGAATGTTGGCTCATTATAAGATGAAAATTCAAAGATATACACCCATTAGAATCCCCTTTTCCCAATTGATAATTCAAAGTTAACCCTAACTCCCTAACCAAATAAGAACTAAAAATTAATAGAACTTAATTGAGAAAGAATACCCTATTCATGTAGCGATAATCATATAAATGCAATTGCACCAATTAGTAAAACCTATCTCATGTCTCACACGTCGTTTCATTCAGCGCTCCTAGTATGCTAGACTAGCACTCCCATAATATTTAGGTGATTTTGCTAGCTGACGTGGACTGCTAATCCAAATGCTATATTAGCACACCATATGACTTAGCCTAAAAATGACAATAATGGTAATTGCCTTATTGGCTTGTGGTTGCGAAAAAAAGCTGCTGCAACACGAGACAACAGAGAGCTTCAGTGACCTGGGCCCCCAATTTTAACCTTTAACCTAGAAACTAAAAAGAAGACTGAAACTGAAAGAGAAGAAAAAGATCACATATATTATAAAAAATTAACTTTTTTTTTCTTTCTGTGCGTAATGGATATCTTAACTTGAGTGAAAACGTGGCATGCTGTAAGACCAGTCACGTATGTTTCTTGGCTAAATCTAATTTTTGACCTGGGCTAAAAAATTTTCTTTTTATAATTATGCTAGCATAAATCAACTTTTACATAATTATACTCTATTACATAATTTTTTTGACCTGCTTTTGGTATATGTGCCTCCCCCGTTTGATATAATGAAAATTAAGGACTTCTTTTAAGCACACCACCATAAAAGAAAAGGGGTAAAAAAAAACCTGTGAGTCTCAACTCGAGGACATCAAGGCCTCTAAAGACAAACTAAAACAATGATTATAAAATGGGTGTGCAAGGCCTAGATATAACATATATTAACTCGAGGACATCAAGGCCTCTAAAGATAAACTAAAACAATGATTATAAAATGGGTGTGCAAGGCCTAGATATAACATATATTGACTCCATATAGTCCAAAGATCTTGTCCAATAGAGCATCTATATTTTTTTTTTTGAAGCATGATATTTATTGATCTACTAAGGATCTATTACAAGAAGGTATTCAATACCCGAAGATTGAAATAAATAAACTACGATAGCATGACAGAGAAACAAAATGTGATAATCATTTTTCGGCTTAGAAATGCATCGGGGATAGTTGATGAGGTTGTCAAAAGTCCGCAGGCCTTCGACGAATGCTTTCCACAAAAAAAAACTGTATTTTTAATGGACCCATATGAATCCAGAGCTTGGATGTTGGTGACCGGTGTCGATGCAAATTATCCGAGAATAAAGACTGTAAATCTCTTTGTTCTCCTGTGTTATCCATATCTTCAACCTGATATTTAGTCTTGAATTTGAGTTGAAGTAGTATCCAAACTTCTGCCCTTTGGGATCTAGATTTGAAAGCTAGTACTACTAATACAAATGTTACAGAACTGAAACCAAGATACAATCAGAGATACAACAAAAGACTGTTACTGCTAAAGAGGTACTAAAGATACTAAACTGAAAGGAGCAGAAACAAATACAGACTCGACTATACTAATATTTTGCTGAAAGGAAAATACAAAGAGACCGACAAAAACTAAGTAAAGGTGACGGATTCATCACCCCGTTCATACCAATTGGATTTTGTGTTTGCTGCCATAGGAATATGAAAGAAAATGTGAGGTTGCAGAATGAACTTCCAGCTGATGTTGGAACCCAAATCCTTTGAAAAGAAGACCCGAGCATTGGTGCAGAAGTGGAAATATGCTGAGTTTAATATCATGGATGCTAATTTAAAGCTTAAAAATGTTATCCCGGAGACTAAGGTAAAATCCAGATCAAAAATATTTCGCAAAAGGACCAATAAACTCAGAAAAGACAAATACCAGGATAGCTACATATCCATGGTAGCAAAACTAAAAACCAAAAGAATCAGTTAAACCTTAGCAACAAAACATAATTTCAAAAAACAAAAAGGAAAAACCAACACAAAACAAAAAAAACACAAGGCACAGAGAAGAAAACCAACATGAGAGGATACCACCAACATGACTAAACCAACTTCTACGACTGAAGCTAAACTGGTGGTTAGAGATATATTCCTTACAACATTCAAAACAATCAAAGGAAACCGAATAGGAAACAACAAAGAGGCTTCATTAACCCAATGAAGATAAGAAGGAAAGGCAAAAAAAGAAAAGCTGTAAATGATTACAACCAACATCAAAGAAACAAACATGCTACTAATAATCAAGGTTTAACTAGTTAAACAAAACTTTTGGTTTATTTTGAGATAAAGGTACGGAAACAATTAAATTCGAAGGGTCCATATAAATCAGCAAATCAAAATATTAGTCTCTGGGAAACATGGAGGATTATAGCTTCATTAACAGATCTAGCATCCAGATATGAGATAGATGGCAAAAAAATTCTTGAAATTTCTGAATAGGGGATTGAGGAGGTATTGACCTGAAATATTACCTCTTATTGAAGAGAAGTGATAAAATCGGTCAACCCATGATTGATATGATATTGATGAAGCTCAGGGCCGAGAAATCTCCACGAAATCCAAATCTCATCGATCAGCAAAATCTAATCAAGTATAAAAACATCAGGAAAGAAGGGGGTATCACAAAAACCAGCAAGCAGGCGACCCAAGAGGCTTTGAAGGGGTGATGAATCGGGGATTTAGCCGGTGAAGAAAACTAAATCCATGGAGGCTATTTTGGGGTTTCGATTTTAGGTTTATATATATTTTTTTTTTTCCTCTGATTTTTTTTTCTGGGAAAACAATCTAAACTAATAAATAAGGAATACTACACGTACTGCCCAGATCTGAGAAGATCTGAGCAGTTAAGCTGGAGGAGAAATGGTTTTCCCCCTTCTGTAAGTGTTCTGTGGAGAGGAAGAGAGAGAAACGTTTTTTCAATAGGAAGACGACATTCAATAGAGCATGTATAGTCCAAAAATATTGTTCATCAATCTTAAAATCAAAGTCAAAGAAAAAAGAAATGAAGAAAAACTTGAAATTAGAAAACTGAAGTGAAAACATTAGAAGCCAAAATTGAAGAAGGAATTACACCTACCTATAGATTGAATATGCATGTAGGTTGCATCTGTATAGGCTTATTAAGCAGAATCACAGTTGGTTCCCATATAAATAGGGAATACCATAGTCACTTATCCCACATTGTAGTTGCAGGAAATCCTACACTACACCCCTCATATGATTTCATTGTTGATCAGCTCATTTTTAGGTTTACACTCTTAATTTTATTGATTAATTTTTGAATGTTCTTACAAGAAAGATAAAGAAGTCAAGAATGATCTCTACTCTGAACTTTCTCTCTCATATTTACTTGTTTCTTACTCAAAAAGATCTCCCCCTCCTTTACAACTCGAATGACTATTTATAAGGAAATACATAGTGGATGACAACTAATCTGTCCTTTATTTTTGGATATGGTTTGCGACATTCTCGCAACCTTACAAATGTTAACTTCGCAAGCTCTCTAATTTTCGCAAGACTATCACATCTTTCTCATGTTCCTTGCTGACGCCCTTTCTGAAATTGTTCTGGGACGATATTGTGTTGTATCATTGATAATTTCGCTGAAACATAATTGTTGTGAGATTCTGATCCTACATCTTGCCTCTTCTCATATCTTCTCTGCAAAGTAGAGAATGATGTGAGAAATGCCTCAACTGCTTATCTTCTCATATTCTGCATTTATCACACGTATTCTTTCATCCATTTATTTCTCGACACGTCTTTTGTAACCGTTACTTTTTAACCGCTTAAATCTTTCCGTATTAACCCTGTTTATTTTCTCGAGGAAAAATTCCCTCTATATATATTTATTTTCACTCTCTTCTTATTTCCTTTTATTCTCTCTGCAAATTCATCGTTTTTCTGCAAATTCCATTATTGCAACCTTTCTTCTTTTCTCTTCAATCTTTTTAAGTTCTTCTTCATCTTCAAACTAGATCTTCATAGTTCGTGATCTTCTTCGAGACAATCTCCCTGCTATCATTTTTCATGGATTCATCCAGGTTAGTCTTCTCTTTTCTTCCTTATGAGTTTCGCTGAAATTGATATATTTGAAATTAATCTTGTGTATTGCCTTATGTGATGTTGTTTATGTGATTCCCATACTCTTGTTATTTCATCAAAAGCGGCTCCAACACTAAATTTACAGTTCAGAACCCTAACAATCCCAAATCACAGCATAAAGTTGTCGCACATAAAAGAAAGTCTGCGAATGAGAAGGTAGTAAGAAACACTATCTTTTTCTAATAACAATATTGTTGCCTCTGTTTCTTATCTAGATTGTAATTCGCAGGGTGATAAAGATCTTCATAAACCTCACAAGAAATCTCGCCACCTCAAGACTGTTCCAACTTCTGTTCCCTTCCACCTACTCATTTCTTCCAAATCTCCTGCGACATCTTCGCAAGATAAATCTTTATCTCCAATTTGTGAAGATGATGCCTCCGATTTCATTTCTTCCAAATCTCCTGCGACATCTTCGCAAGATAAACCTTTATCTCCAACTCGCGAAAATACTGCCACGGATTTCATTTCTCTAGTTGATATTTCTATGATTGAAATTCCTCTCGTGGACCCTTCTGCTAATGAAACCTCTTCTCTTCCCATTGAGAATGTTTCTCAACCTTCTATCTCTACTAGTTCTCTACCCAAGTCTCTTCCTCTGTCGAAAAAAATCGTAGAAGGGATAGATATTGCTTTCAAGGTTTTATCTGAGATTCTGGATGATGGAAAGAAGTATTCTACTGATCCCATCAAGTCTAATGTTTGCGAAATTCTGAGCAAGCATGTGGGTTCTGACAAAGCTGCTTCGCAGACAGCTTTAGAAAAACAATGTAATGCTCTTCGTCTTGAAAATCAGAAACTTCAGAATGTTTTGCTGGATCGTGACAATCTTCGCAAGAAGAATGATGAATTAAGAGGTATGATTTCCTCATCTATGTCTTTAATTTGCCTTTTCCATGGTTTTATCCTTCCCATGTTTAATTATCCTTTAAATCCCTCTTTCGCATGTTAAGCATTAAATCAGAAACGAGTAATGGAGAGATATCAATTTGAATCTGCTGTTGAAGAAGCCCGTGTTGATAAATAAGTCTTAATGGATCAATATAACCAATTATATAACCTCTATTCATATTCTCTTGATCAAATAAATAATCTTACCAATGAAAATACCCAATTAGTTCAAAGACAAGATCTATTAAGTAATGAAGTATCTCGTCTTTATTATTCTTTAACCAAAGCTAATTTAGGGATGAAAACTTTACCAGATGAGAATAAAACCTCATCTCAAGAGAAGCGAGTTTATTTAAACAAGATGGCGATATCTTCGCAATAACTTAATATTCTCCAAAAAGTATGTGCTGACCAAGAGAAATCTCTTCTCTCTTTAAGAAATGAACTTAAAGAAGTAACATAATCATTTATCGCTGAAACAGATACACTCATTCAAGGTAGAATAACTTTAAGTGTGAAGACAAATCATCTTAAAGAACAATATTCCAAATTAGAAGAATCTTATTATTCTCTTGCGAAGAAAAATGCCTTCCTTGTTTCTAAAGAGAAAAATCTTCAGTCTCGACTTAAAGGTTTAGTTGGAGATAAATTTGATAACACAATGGACCATTGGGAGAATAGTTGTCTATCCTTGATTCAACACCTTATTTCGCAAAAGGAAGGTAGTCATAATAGTTTGACTGCCTTAATTATCTTTTCTTTGTCACATCTCTCTGAATTCCTTATTTTAACAAAATTTTGTATTCTATTTTTCGCAGAGACTGAGAAAAATCTTCATTCCTCTATTTCTGACTTGGAGGCTAAATATGCTAAAATTCGCAAAGAGAATGCCTTTCTCGTCTCTACTCTTACTGGTTCTCGCGATCGAGCAGAAAGAAGACTTGACTATCTTGCTTATTTTAAAGATATTCAAGATAGGAATCATCAAAGAGCACTTCTTCGCCAAGTTCATCTCCGGGCTGAAGTCCTTGTAAATGACATCTTACTGGCCAACTCTCTTCCTCCTACATCAATTAATCCTCTAGAAGTAGATGATGATGAAGTTCCTCGTCCTGCTGATAGTGATTATGATTACGAAAGCGGTGCGGATGATAATTTCCTGGAAGATGAAGAAGAGGTTCCTTCTAAAGAAGTCTCTGCTGGTGTTAATCAGAATGAGAAAGAAATTTCTCCTGAAGAAGTAATTGCTGGCGATAATCAAAATGCTAGTCATGGCGAAGATCAAAGCCGAAATGAAGGAGGAGCTTCCGAGAATGTTGGCGAAGAATTTCTGTCATCTCCTGCTACTGATATTGATATTGAAGCTTGAGCTTCTTTTCTAGCTTTGTTTTCTTGAACTGTCTTATTTTTATCACTTTTGAGAGCTACATTTTTCAATAACTTTGAAGTTACTTTTCCTTTTAATATTTTGTTGATAAGAAAGATAATGCTTCTTGTATATCGATTCCCATACCTTCCTCTCATTATCTTTCTTGCACAAAATAATCTGTTGTGAATGCTTATCATTAATTTGTTTTATCATATGGTCTTATTTTTCCTTCCTAATGAAAGGTATTATTATGTCATCTCTTGTCATTGCGACAAAATCGCAGGACGTCCTTGCATTTTCATAAAAAAACCCATTGATCCTGTCTTAACCCTTTCTTTTGTATTATGGCCTCTTCAGGAATGTTGCGACAATATGACAGGCCTAAATATTCTTGCGAAAATAAATCCCCATGACATTGCCGTCTTGCGACGAAATCGCAGGACGTCTTCGCACCTTCATGCGAAAACCCATTGATCTCGTCTTATCTTTTTCTTTTGTATTATTGCCTCTTCAGGATTGTTGCACAAATATGACAAGTCATGACATTTGCGTATTAAGAAACTTATCAGCTCCCTAATGGAGGGTGCCGCCCTTATCTTCCCTCTGGTTGCCCCTTCAAGGAGGCGTACTTCTACCATACAAGGTTAGCTCCTCCCATCCAGTCTTAACAACAACCAGTTGTTTTCGCAGCCTCTTATCCCTTTTCCTATAGGGCTTATGGTTACGAGACTGCACCCTAAGTGGGGTTTTCTTCAGGCCGAGTGCAGTATAAGACAAGACTTGTCAAGAATGGCAAGGACGCTTCAAACGCCCCCGGTACCCTTGACTCAACCGTGTACCTCGGCGCCTTGATCAGATTCTGCACTCCTTGAGAGAGTCTTTATTACCTTAGTCGCCCAACCTAAGTCATATGCTTAAGTTGAGAATCCAAGGTGCCTCTCCCGGATGGGCTTTATTGACCCCAAATCTCCATGACTCAGGTTCCGGTGGCGGCGTAGCCTTTCCCTAAGCCATGTAACAGGTACCCCCTAATATGACGTACTTTAGGTCTTGCATTTGCCTCTTGCGAAATTTTATTCGCGAACTAGGGTTTACGCCATAAAGGTTCGCCCCTTTCTTTTATGTCATTGTTCTGTGGTTATCTCTGCGACAATTTCGCACATCATGATCTTCTTTTGATATGAGTAATTATGCAATTATTTTTTCAAAATTCATAACTTCTTAAAGCTTCTTACTGATAATATCTTTTCAAATACAACCTGTTCCATGGTCTGTCTAACCTATGACCAACATCTCTCCCTTCTGGATCCATTAATCTATAAGCTCCTGTTCCAACTATCTCCTTAATGATGTAAGGTCCATCCCATTTTTTCGCTAATTTTCCACCATTTTCTCGCTAATATATCGGTGTTTCTCGCAAAACTAAATCTCCTGGTTGAAATTCACGTATTTTGACACGTTTATTATATTCTCGAGCTAATCTTCGCTGGTAATTCTCTATATGTTGTAAAGATTTTTCTCTTTTTTCTTCTAATTCATCAAGTTTGTTTAAAATTAATCCCGCACTATGATTTTTCTCCCAAGCTTCTCTTTTTGTTGTCGGAATAACAACTTCTATTGGTAGAACCGCTTCAACTCCGTATGTTAAACAAAAAGGTGACATTCCAGTAGCTTCTCTTCTAGTTGTATTATAATCCCATACTGCATTATGTACTTGTTCGCACCGTGATCTGTGATGTCCTTCCAATTTCTTCTTTAATATATCTGCAATTGTTTTATTTGTTGCTTCTACTTGCCCATTAGCTTGTGGATACAAATGAGTGGACTTTCCACATTTTATCTTGAATTTATTAAGTAACATTTCTATATTCTGCCCCTCAAACTGTTTCCCATTATCAGATACCAATTGTGCAGGAATTCCAAATCTGCAAATGATATTTTCAAATATGAATGTAAAGATATCTTTGTCGCGAATATGTTGTACTGCCTTCACTTCTGTCCATTTTGTGAAATAATCTGTTGCGACTATTAAGTATCTTCTTTGTCCAGTTCCTGGTAAAAATGGCCCCACAATGTCTAAGCCCCATTTTCCAAAGGGCCATACACTGGTTGAAGATGACAATGGTGCTCCTGGTGCATGTATTTTCTTTCCATCGCTGACAATCTTCGCACGTCTTGATATTTGTTTTGCATCTTCATGCATGTATGGCCAATAATAACCTTGCATTTTTGCTCTATGTGCCAAAGATCTTCCTCCACTATGATTGCCAGCATCTCCACTATGTAACATTTTCAGCACCTTTTCTCCTTCCTCTCGTGTCAAACATCTGAGTGATGGTCCACTAAAGGATTTTCGGTATAGCAACCCATCTCTTAATTCATAATTCGTTGCTCGGCTTTTTAACTTGTGTGTTTCCAATCTATTTCTTGGTGTTTCTCCTTTCGCCAAATATGCGTGAAGTTCCATTCTCCAGTCTGCGACATTGTTATTTGTTCTTCTTTTTCATTATCTATCATCATCACATCCACATCTTCCTCTTCTTTATTTATTGATGGTGACAGAAGTGTTTGTATTTTTATGCATCTCGCAGTTGGATCTGTCATCATGCTTGAGATGAAAGCAAAAGCGTCTGCGAGTCTATTATCCTTTCTTGAAATGTGCCTCCATTTTATCTTTGGGATTTTCGCTGATAATTCTTCAACCAGCTTCTTGTATTTCTTCAAGGATGGTTCATTTGTAGTATACTCCTTTTATTTGGCGAATAACTAGCTGCGAATCACTAGTGATCCTGGCATTTTCTAGTTTCATTTCTATTGCGAATTTTAAAGCATGTATCACAGCTTCATATTCTGTTTCATTATTAGTGGATGCAAATTCCAATCTGAATGAAAAAGCCATCTTTATTCCTTCTGGCGAAATTAAAACAATTCCAACTCCATTTCCTTCTCCATTTGATGATCCATCTACCAATATTTCCCATCTATTTGGTTCTGTTAATAAATCTTTTGGATCTCCATGTTCTTCTTCTACATCCATCATTTCTTCTACTGCTTCATCTTCTTCTAAAGGAAATTCTGCCAAGAAATCCGCAACAACTTGTGATTTTGGTGAAGACAAAATTTCATATTTAATATCAAAGTGGCCTACTTGTGCATTCCATCTCTACCCTTCCTGATCTTTTAGAATTCTTCATCACTGATTCAATTGGTACTTTTGTTAATACCTTTATCTTTGTGCTTGAAAGTATATGCGGAGCTTAAATGATGCATAACCAATGCTAAGATTAATTTTCAATCTTTGAGTAATTCTTCTCAGCAGTATTAAAAGTTTTGCTAATGTAATAAATGGGTTTCTCCACTCCTGCGTCTACTCGCAATAACACAACACTTAATGCATGCGACGTTGTCGCAAGGTAAATCAATAATTCTTCTCCTGGTTCTGCCTTTTGTAAAATAGTTGTATTCATAAGATGTTCTTTGATTCCTTGAAAAGCCTTTTCACATTCATCACTCCATTTAAATTTTGCACCCTTCTTGAGTATATCGAAAAAATATTTGCATTTGTCTGATGATCGCGAAATGAATCTCCCCAGCGAAGCTAGAAGCCCATTCAACTTCTGTACATCTTTTATTGTTGCTGGTGTTGGCATGTCACGAACTGCTTGCACTTTTTCTGGATCAACCTGTATTCCTTCCTTTGATACAATGTAGCCTAAAATTTTCCCGATGCAACTCCAATAGTACACTTCTCAGGATTCAATTTAATGTTATACTGCCGCATTTGTTCAAAAATCTCCCTCAAGTCTTGTACATGGTCTTTAGCTTCTTTACTCTTTACTAACATGTCGTCCACGTATACTTCTAATGTTTTATGTATCCATTTTGCGAACACCTTCTCTACCATTCTTTGATATGTCGCTCCCGCATTTCGCAAACCAAATGGCATTTTCGTGTAACAATATAAACCTCTAGGGGCAAAGAAAGCAGTATGTTCTTGATCTTCTTCAGCGAGAGGAATTTGGTTATACCCTTTGTACCCATCTAAAGATGATACCCTATCATTTCCCGCTGCAGATTCCACCATTTGAGGAATATCGGGTAACGGAAAACTATCTTTGGGGCAAGCTTTGTTCAAATCAGTGAAATCTATGCAAATCCTGATTCCCTTGTTTTTCTTTGGGACAATGACCATATTCGCTATCCATTCTGGGTATTTAGTTTACTTCTCTTATAATTCCTGCCTCAAGCATTTTCTGTAATTCTTCTTCTATTTGGGAATGGTAAGTTGTTGCAATTTTTCTTATTCTCTGTTTAAATGGTCTCACATTTTTGTTAATCTCCAATTTGTGGCAAGCAATTGATGGATCTATTCCTGGTATCTCATCCATGTTTCCTGCGAAAATATCTTTATATTCTCGCAACAAGTTGACAGTTCTTTCTTCTTCTTCTATATCCATTTTGGTTCCAATTCTCAACATTAGAGGCTCCTCTACAGTCCCAACATTTATTTCTTTTGTTGGTTCTGCGGCAGTGTAACTGGGTTTAGGTTCTCCCATTGGTGTTGGTTCTTTTATTGCTTTTATGGGTTCCCTTCTTCCGAAATTTCGCTGGGTATTCCTTTCCTTCTTTTGCCCTTATCATATAACTCTAAATTCTTCTTCCTTCTTTGCTTCCTTTGCCAATTTTCTGCGAAATTGTTTCTTTTTGCTTGTTCTCATAATGTTTTACTTCAATTTGATGACATAATTTCGCATTGTCAACATCTCCTCTAATTTCACCTATTCCATTTGGAGTGGGGAATTTAATACATTGATGCAACGTTGATACCACACTTTTATCGCATGTATCCATGATCTTCCTAATAACATATTATATGGCGATTCCATATCCACCACACAATGTTACATATGTTTCGATTTCTCCAAGTGGAATTCGCACCACTATTTCTCCTTTAGGTTTTGTTGTGGATTTTCCAAAGCCGTGAACAAAATATGCTGAACTGGACATTTCTTCATCTTTAAATCCCATTCCCCGGAATGCATGATAAAATATTATATCAACTGAACTTCCTGTATCGATTAAAGTTCTGTTCAACATCCATTCTCCTGTGGATTTTATTGCTGTATCCTTCTCTTTTCGTGTAATAGGCACTGTGATGACCAACGGAGATGTATGGTTCAAATTTTCTTTTGGTATTTCTTCCATGAATGCAATTTTTTGCTTTTCCCACTCTTTCAAGGGTGTATTTTTCTACCGCTATAACTTTCTTTCCTTCAAAATTTCGTTTATGTATTCTTCCTTTGACGTTTTCATGAATTCATTGATCAAGCTTTTTGTTATCATATTACACTCCAATCTTTTGCCATTTTCATTAATTTCTCATCTTTCTTTAACTGATTCACTGATTTATTTAATCACTTTCTTGATTTGAATATTCTCAATCAACAATCTTCAACTTTCGATCTTCAATTCCCTGTTTCTAGCGCCATTATGTAGTTGCAGGAAATCCTACACTACACCCCTCATATGATTTCATTGTTGATCAGCTCATTTTTAGGTTTACACTCTTAATTTTATTGATTAATTTTTGAATGTTCTTACAAGAAAGATAAAGAAGTCAAGAATGATCTCTACTCTGAACTTTCTCTCTCCTATTTACTTGTTTCTTACTCAAAAAGATCTCCCCCTCCTTTACAACTCGAATGACTATTTATAAGGAAATACATAGTGGATGACAGCTAATATGTCCTTTATTTTCGGATATGGTTTGCGACATTCTCGCAACCTTACAAATGTTAACTTCGCAAGCTCTCTAATTTTCGCAAGACTATCACATCTTTCTCATGTTCCTTGCTGACGTCGTTTCTGAAATTGTTCTGCGACGTTATTGTGCTGTATCATTGATAATTTCGCTGAGACATAATTGTTGCAAGATTCTGATCCTACACACATAATACTTCTAACCCCAGCGGAAATTGACATCCATGCTTTAAATGCACACTGCACATCAAATGAACTTATTCCTTCCTTATGTCGTAGGAAGAGATTCCCCAGTAAGTGCCAAACACTACAAAATGAAATATCAATTCATATGGTAAATCTATGGGACATCAAATATTTAGAAAATTGATATTCGCCAATCCAAATAAATAAATATATACTAATAATTAATGTGATCAACCTATAGTACACATTCTCTAAAAACAGCTCGTAAAAAATCTGTGGCACACATAGTCAAAAGGAGTTTTCATTCATTTTTAGGTAGTCAGAAGGATGCACCCAACGTTCTAAGGGTCAAAATCAAGAGCATGCAGCAAACAGTTCCAAGGTGTCTGGGGTTAATGTTGAAATATGTGACTGGACCTAACACCGCTGGTGTATCTACACAATCATCAAGAAAGGTGAGATTTTGTGTTGGAAGTTAAACCAAGATATGGTGTTTTGGTTCGTGGATCAACATATGATGTTGATCCAGTCCGAATGGATCAACTGCTGCAGTTGACGCAGTCAAGTTGGATCAACAGGAACTGTTGACACGCTGTGCGATATTTGGAAATTCGAGTTAACTAGGAGAGAAAGTTGTGTCAGTTGCTGTATTTAGAGTTTTACTATGTTTAGAGTTTCTTTGAGTTTTTAAAAGTGTGCTTTATTTAGAGTTTGATTTTATTAGGAAAGTACTTTGAGTGATTCTCAAGTTTGTGAGACTATAAGTAGGCTATTGAGCTATAAGAATTGTACATGGAATTTGATTATCAATGTAGTCTTTTATTTGATTCCGCGTGTGCTCTCCTCTCTCTTGCTCGATCCTACATATGGTATCAGAGCAAGGTGAGAGGAAGGGAGAGGAGAAGGAGAACGAGCTAGAGAATTGTTTGAAGGTCTGAAGTCGTGTTGTTGTTTTTTAGTGTTCGTACTTTTTAGGGTTCGAGAGTTATAAAAAAAAAGAAAAAAAAGATGAAGAGTTGTTGTTGTTTCAAAGAAGAAAGAAGATAGTGACTTGAAAGCAAAAAGTTACAGCTGCTGTTTAGAGAAGCTGGAAGAAGAGAAGATATGATGCTATTGTTAGCCACAAAGAAAGGCAGAGCAGTGATGATAAAGAAGAAGATTGTGATGTTGTTTGTCGTTCTTAAAGGACAAGGAAGTGTCCGTGATAAGTTCAGAGAAGTACTCGTTGTGCTTTGATGTTTGAAGATGAAGATGCAACGGGTTATGGTTTGTAGATGGTGGTTGCAAACGAGTGTTGTGTTGGTGCTTTATTCTGGAAAGAGTCTGAGAAAGAACAAACAGAAGCAGATCCTGATGCGGTTCGTGACATGTTGGTTTGCTGTTAGACGGTGATGATGTTATCTGTCAAAAGCGATGATGCAGGTTTGGAACAAACAAAGAAGATGGTGAGTACAGACACAACAAGGGTTCGATGGCTGCTGTGTTTGTCGAGCTGATGCTGTTATTAAATATGATGGAGGTTACTACAGCCCGAAGATGGGTTGATGGATAGTTAAAGGCAATAATGGTTTGCCAGGGAACAAGTGATATTGTGCTTCGGTGATTTCCTGATGATCACAACGGTGATGGTGGTGCATAGAATACATGGGTTTCAGTAGGTGCAGCTGCTGCCATGGATTTGATGAAGCTTTATGAACGATGATTGGTAGAGAAGGTTCGTATGGAGAGTTGAGGCTAAGGTGTGCTTATGTGGAAAAGCAGTTAGGGTTTCACGTAAAAAAAAAGGAAAGAAAATAAAAGTGTTCTTTAAATTTGTAACAGCTTGTGTGTTACAAAGGTGGAAGTTACAGTTGCAGAAGAACTGTTGATGTGGAGTAGTTATAGAAGAAAGTGTTACAGTAAGTGTGACAGAGGAGTTGTTACAGAAAAAGTTGTTGCATCAGTTACAGAAGCGTGAGAGAAGAAAAGGTCAAAATTGTGACTGTGGGTGTGACGAAAGAGGTGTGACAGTGAGAAAGTGTTATAGTTTCTGGCAGAGGTGTTGCAGAAATCTCTTAAAGTGTTTGAAGAAGTTTTGGGTGAGTGGTTGATTAGAAGGGTTAACTCATGGATTCGAAATAGACGCAAGAGAAGATCAAAGTTGGTATTGCAGTCAAGAAGGACTGGTACATTTTGATGAAGTTGATCGAGTTCAAAGACTTAGAATGACAAGGATTGTTGGATGGTGATCTTTGATCTTAAGTGAGGATGGCGTGTTAGAGTGTAAGCTCAAACATGTTGGAAACCGTGAAGAAAGGTTGAAGAGTTTGTGGCAGAAACTTGGAATACCTTACAAAGTGTGGTAGACTTTGTGTTAGTTATTGCTTGTGGCAGAAGCGTAACAAGAGAAGGATTGTGAGAGACTCTTGTGAAAGAAGTGTGAAAGTCTCGACTCTAACAAGCGTGACTGGAACAAAGAAGTAAAGAAGACAAGAGAAGAAGAAAAACAACATTAAGGTTGTGAAGAAAGAGATTAATCACCAGGTGGTGATGAGAGAGTGTTGAGTTTGAGACGTCACAAGGTTGTGAGCGTGAAACAAGATTGTAGATGAGTAAAGTCTACAAGTTGAGCGAAGCAATCCTAGTGGGGATTTGGCTAGAGTTGTGTGAAGCAATCCCAGTGGGTATTTGGCTAGAGAAGTGAAGATATTCCAGTATGGAATTTGTGTTTGGTTGTGTTGCAGTTGGTGCTGCAAATTTGAGAAGAGAGTGATCAACAAAAGGAGGTTAATACCTATGAGTTGAGGAGAACATCACAACAATTAACAAGGTTGTGATCATGAAGATTGGAAACATGTGTACTTGAGAAGACAAGAAAGGTTTGTGAATTGTGAAAAGATCAGTCCTAGCAGACATCACTAACTTACGGTTGTGACTCTTGTTGAAGTAACATGTGAAGAGAAGAGTTGAAGATGAGCTACAAGGCTCGGTGATGAGTTGTTGTGTTTGGTTAGAAAGTGGTATAGAGCACAATGAGGTGTTTTCTAGGTTGTTAAGGTTTGTGTTCCGCTGCGATGAAGATGAAGAAGAAAGAAGTTTATGATGGTTTCTATGGTATGACGACATTATGGAATGTGTTTGAAGATTGTTGTTAAGCAGAATTAGAAGACTGCTGTTAAGCAGAATTATAAGATTGCTTCGTTTTGATTTGGTTTGAAGTTTGAGTTTCGTTTTTTAGTTAGTTTGTTGTTTATGCTTTGTTTTTTATTTGAGTTTGAGTTTGTTGACGGAATTCCAGAGTGATCATGAAGTTGGGATAAGCTATAATCGAGTATCAAGGAGTAAGGGTTTGATTGGTGGTTTCTTTGAAGAAGAATGAGAAAAGACAAGAACGTTTTAACGTTTATCTATGGAAGAAGAGGTTTGTAGAAATGAGAAAAGACAAGGACGTGTAAACATCGATCAATGGAAGAAGATGAGGAGTAGAAGAGGGTTACGGAATTCTCGTTGAATGATATCTTGGTTTAAGGGAGGATGTTGGAAGTTAAACAAAGATATGGTGTTTTGGTTCGTGGATCAACATATGATGTTGATCCAGTCTGAATGGATCAACTGCTGCAGTTGACGCAGTCAAGTTGGATCAACAGAAACTGTTGACACGCTGTGCGATATTTGGAAATTCGAGTTAACTAGAAGAGCAAGTTGTGTCGGTTGTTGTATTTAGAGTTTTACTATGTTTAGAGTTTCTTTGGGTTTCTAAAAGTGTGCTTTATTTAGAGTTTGATTTTATTAGGAAAGTACTTTGAGTGATTGTCAAGTTTGTGAGACTATAAGTAGGCTATTGAGCCATAAGAATTGTACACCGAATTTGATTATCAATGTAGTCTTTTATTTGCTTCCGCGTGTGCTCTCCTCTCTCTTGCTCGATCCTACATTTTGTGTTCCCAAAGGGTCTGATCTACTTTCAGAAGAACAATATGGATGTGCCTGCTTCTTTCATAGGGCTCAAACACGTTTAGAAGATCAAGTCAAAAGTTGCAGCACCACTACCTCCTATGATTTAAAGAACACGGTATATATACATGTTCTTTGTCCACCTAATGATAAGGGTATGAAGGTTATAATTTCGTCTAGTAAATAAGAAGTTTTGTGACGGAGAGTTTCCCGGATTTAGCTTAGTTGTAACAATCATCATTAGAAGTAACAAAACTCCAAACTTAAACTTTGAATAATTGACCACCACCATCACTTATTCAGATGTTCAATTTCTGTTTTTATAATACCACCACCAGTTCACTTATTCATCTATAAGCTGATGTTAATTTGGTTGAGGCATATAAGCAAACATTTATAATGCAACAGTGTATTATGAAAGAACAAAGCCTAAAATCTAATTGAAATAAGCGGTTACCAACAAAAATGACGATGACCCATATTTGGTTGTGCATTTTCGACGTAGCACCCTGGATATATGCAAATGCGAATCGCTTTAATTGGTTGTGCAGTTCATGGATTTGGAACTTTTCTTCTCTTTCAACTTCTTCCATGTTATATACTACCAGAAGCTACAATTTCCACTGAATGATCATGTTTTATAGAGAGAACGTAGATACATGGTTCAGGGAAAAACCTGAAAAAAAATCAACAAACCGCAATAAATATCATTAATTCAGGGAACTATATCATAGAAAAGGAAAAATCGAAAAAGAATCCAAATACTAAGGTTATCTATCAATACTTCTTCTCGGTCGATTTAAGTTAATCGCCAACAAAAACCACATACTCGCTCACAGATTCGTTAGGTTCCTTTCACAGGCGTTTTGAAGACGGAAACTAAACGGAGAACCCTATAGTGGATGCGAGAGTAAGAATAGGTTTAGTTTTTCACGGGTGTATTATACACCTAACTAGCGTTAGTACGTCCGGTTAAGTTTTCGATGTAAACCAAGTGTAAGTAATTAGTTAGGTGTAAATCGCCACAAAAGTGTTGTATACTCACGTTTTTGCTAACGGTGTTACTAATAGCTGGTTAAATATAGGGTGTAAACTGAGTGTAATTCATATTTTAGTGCTCCGACTAATAGAGTCCCTCCAAGTGTCCTCTCCAGAATTACTAATGTCCAAATCTTTTATCTAATTTAATTTGAGGGGATGTCACACTCATCGTGGAACATGAGAGCTCATATGACTTAGTGTTTTAAAGGAGGGGAGATGGGTATTATAAATACACACCTCTTAAGAAGATTATTAGGTTTTACTATTAGACCTTTCATCAAGGATGGCATCACAAGACAGTTTCAATGGATGTGAAACACATATACTTTATGTAAACAGATGTGGATTTTTCGGAACAACAGCGAATATGAACTTATGTAGCAAGTGTTATAGGGATCAACTCAAAGCAGATGAACTATCTATTTTATCCAAAGGTGCTTTCGAGAAATTTGCAAACCCTAAGAAAGTCATTACTGCCCAAGCAGAATCAGTCGGGTCAAGTGATTCTATTGTTGCGTATCAGACTACGGCTTCGCCAAGTTCAGCATCATCAGATTCAGCAACATCCACTAGTAACGGAGAAAGCGGTACAGTAGCGAAGAATAGGTGTTCTAGTTGTAACAAGAAACTCGGATTGACAGCGGTTAAGTGAAAGTGTGGACCAGTTTTCTGCTCGGCTCACCGCTACCCGAAGAAGCATTCATGTGAATTCGACTACAAGGGCGTGGGAAGATAAATACTTACAAAATTTAATCCTCAAGTTAAGGCGGACAAGATGATTGACATATTTTAATCCCAAATATTATTTATGGGGTTTCTTTTCGATAGAATATTATTTTCGGCAAACAATTCTTCTATGAATTTCTAGTATCTGAGCAATTTTTAATAAATAGTAATTCTCAAACACAACATCCGATCTGAATTTCGAGCGAAAAGAAATCCATTGAACCCCAACAATTAGTAAAGACCACCAGGAGTAGATTTCGAAATTTTGTTATTGTTTTTTTTCTCTTAAGGTTCTTGGGTACCAAATTCCTCAAAATACTAAGCTTGGAGTCAGAAATTTAAGTCACGAGATCATCTTTCTCTTAAATTTTCTTGCAAACTATAGTCATATATATTACCAGCTATAAACAAAATATTAATAGAGAATTATTCAAATAAGAAATGAAACAGATCTAAGACATGGTAAGAGTTTTGGATCAGAAATTCTTTATTGATTAACCACTCCAAGTAGTGAAAAATACAAGTTCTTGAATACAAGGAAACCCTAATTTCCCACTCTAAGCAAAGCTCTCCCCTCCCAAGAATCCGACCCTCCATACATTTCCCAAGGACCCCTATTTATAGACCAATCGACCGTAATGGTGTACAACTCATTTTACTTCGTCTGGATCTCGTGTAGATGCTTTATACTTCGCCCTGATCAATTTTCATAAAGTTTTCCCCTTTCTTTCGCTGACAACTTTGGGTGTTTTTCGGGACAGCTGTCTCTTTTCTTGCTCCATAATTTACTAACTTCGCCAATTATCTTCTCAGGCAAGTAACCTTATTTCGCCAACCTTTATTTTGTGGCTGGTGTCTTGTTGGGTACTCCAATTTGATTCGTTTGTGTTTTAGATTCCTTATGCGAGATATTTCGTTTTAGGATGCTTCCTCTTCGTGCTTCATGGCGAGGTAATTCTGACATTTGATTTGAAAAGTCACTGACTGGGATCTTTGAGTGAGATTCTTCAGTCCTGATTTGTGCCTTCTTGTGCGGCCACTTGGCGAGCCTATTTTGTGTACTTACATTTTGCCTTTTCTTATTTCGTTCGAATTATACGAGAATGAAATAAGAACCGGTTGAGATGCCTTGGCTGCCACGTTCTCCACCCTCCGGTTTCCATGCGACCATGTTCTTTTGGTAACCGGTTATTGCCGGTCAAGTTTCCTCGAACGTGCCGACAACTTGTTTTGCCGGTAATCTTCCACTTACTATAAATATCTCGATTTAACCCTAGTTTGGGTTTCTTATTCCTTCTCTTTTCTGTGAACTCAAACCATTGTTTCTTCTGCTCCTGTCTCTGCCTTTGTTATCACCTTTATTTTCTCTCAAAACTTTCTCACTTTCCCCTATCTTATTATGGCTCCAAAGAATGCCTCAGCACCTGCCCCGTTCAAAACCTTTGAGGAATTCCAAGCAGACTTCCAGAAACTGGGTTTGTCTTTAGGGTCGTGCTATCCCACACTGTCGTGCGAGAATGAATTATAAGCTAGCAGCTAATTGCCGTTAGATCAAAGATCCAACGATATATATCCTGCCTATAATTTCATACATGATACAGCTGTCAAATGAATTTGAAATTATACATTCATCATCTAATTTATTACTTATTTTCTTATCAGTACATTTGCTAGAAAATTGGGGTTTCCTTTATCGAATCATGAGAAAAAATTTGATCGATATCATATTAGGATTTTTGGTTACTGATTTTTCTATTCTGCCGTCAAAAGCTACAATGGAAAACGGGTAAGAAAAAGATAGAAAATGTAAGAAAATCATATAGTGCTCAATTTAAGCTTGCCTGCTATGATTTCATTAAGAAAACTTGCTCAAACAATGACATATTCCAATATTCAAAAACCAATCACGAGGGGGTATGGAAGCTCTTACTCACTGTAAATGGTTCAATCATAGATTTTACTGTACTTTAATAAAGAACAATCTGTTATATGAGTTGATTCATAGGAAACAAAATAAATAGAGCAAAGAGACTGAATATGAAAATCCCTATTTTCCTTGATGCTGAATTTGTAAGGGAAGCTGTTCCCGATCTGTATTCATTTGGATTATGAAGTTAAGGGTTGCGGGGTGTTGAACTGATCCAATAATTATTCTTTGTTCATGAAATTAATTTTCCCACAAGAATCAGGTGAATCAATGTATTTCAACCGAAAATAGGTTATGAATTACAGATTATTAGATCAATCGTTGTAAGCCAATTAAAGATGGAGCAGAGAAACAAATGGTTTGCCTCATTCCTGCAATCTATCGAGAAAGAAAAAAGAAAAGAAATGGGAAAAGGATGAAGTTTAAAAGGACGTGTTTATAATTTAACTCTTTAAATGAAGTGCCCCTATCCTAGAGATTTGGAATCTATCGATCCATCAACAATCTAACGATAGCTGGCTTGCTAGCTTATAATTCAGTCCCGCACTGCCGTGCGGGATAGCACTGGCCTTGTCTTTAACTCCCGTCGTCGACTCCTCTGTAACTCCTCCCGTCTCTGCGACTCCCGACATGGAACTGAACTATAGATGGATTTTTTCCGATATTTGGTCTGCAGACAAGATGATCATCACAGTTGGTCAACTAAGAGCCGGGTTATCCTTTCCTCTCTACAACCCTTCCAACCCTGTTTTCCTTGAGATTTCGAATAAGCTCCAGTGTGAGGTCTTCCAGCTTTCTGGTAATGTAATTCGCATTTCCAACGAGTTTGCAATTCGCTCGGGAAACCACACTTCGCAGGTTCCGTCAATCGCTGAGGAATTTGATCCTCGCGACTACGATGTAGACTCCTTCGCGGCTACTTATTCCGCTAGGTTTACAAGCACTAGGAAGTATCAGGAGTGGGGCATTGAGCTCACCCGGAAAACTATCTCGGCCTTTTCCAAAGCTCTTTCTTTAGACGTGGATCCTCTCAAACTGGAGCAAGACGAAGACTGGGCGATGTTCCCTCTGATGGTAGGGGGCCCTTTTATCTGGGGTGTTGACGAGAAAGGAGTTCCTCGTGAGGGTCCTCTTCCTCAGCATTGATATCTCGCCGGTTGCGATCCTTGGAAGCTTAGATGGTCCATGCCCGCTGAGGTATTGTCTTGCTTCTTAGGCCTCTGTCTTTTTTTTGGGCTTTGTTTGTTCTCACACTTATTTTCCTTTTGTTTAGTACGAGATGCATGCTGCTGTTCTTCTCAAAGATCGCAAGGAAAGTAATTTTACCGTCGAACCTTCTGCTCATAAACAGGTATCCACTTCGCTCATAACTCTCATCACTCTCTTATCTGTGATTAATCTCTAACCCATTTTTATTCGTAGGGTGATACTCTCCTTGTTAAACAATCTTCTTCCGAGCCAACTGGTGGGCGAAAAAGACGTGACCCTGCTTCACCCTCCCTTTCAAATCAGGTGTCTTTACTTTGTCGAAATTGTCATTTCTCGTGGTACGATCCTGTCGTTTATCAATCGTATTGATCTTGTTATTTCACATACTACATCTTCCCATGTCCTTCCTTCTGGCGAGCCCATGAGGAAGCATAGGACCTTAGATATGGCTAGTTTGACCGAGGTTAGGAGCTTTTTTGCTGCTCCAAGTCAACCTACTCTTCCCAAGCACCAATCTTCCCAGCCTCTTACAACTTCTTCTTCCAAGCTTGCTGATTCTCCTATTCCTCCTCCTTTGGTGGTTCATGTTGAAGAATCCCCTGAAAAGCCTTCCCCTTGTGAGAAGGGTAAGCAAAGGGTCTCGTCTGTCTCGTCTAATCCCATTTATGATCCTGACATGAAGTTTCTGCAAGATATTTACCACAAGGCTCGCGAAGATCCAACAATGAGATCTCGTGCTTTTGAATCTCTGGTGGCTTTTAGCGCTGACGACTTTCTTTCTCAAGATGCATCCGCATTATTGAATGCCTCTATGAATTTATCTCTCCAACAATATTCTGCTTTAATGAACCTGGTGAGTCTTTTATGCTTTTTCAATTATGCCTGCTCCTCATTCCGTGATATATTTGTAATTTCCGGTCCTTCGATTCGCATGAAGTCAATCGTCACATGGCCAGCCTCGTGGAGATTAGACTTGTTCGCGAGAAAGCAAAGAAGGATGATGCTCAAATCAAGGCCTTGACGAAGGAGCTTAGAGAGGAGAAGGAGTACTCCAGCAAGAAAGATAAGAAAATGTATAAAACTTCAAAGTAAATTCCTTACCTTTGCATATCCATTCCTTTCGTTTGATGTTACTTCTGTTATTTTCTTATTTCATATTTCGTCAAGCTAGATGCATGCAACGCCAAATGGATGCTTCCAAAGTGTCTGCCTTGCTAGAAGATATTTTTGATGAGAATCTGAACCTCGTGACCCAGAATGATTGTTATGTGGCTGAGAACGCGATTTTGAATGAGAAGGTCGAGACCCTTTTCTCGCAAGTGGACTGCCTGTCTATTGGTTGTTCCCATAACGAAGAGCTGAATATTCATCTTCATGACGAGAACGAGCGCCTTAAGCTAGAACTTCAGAGGGTTAAAAATTTCCTTACTACTTCGAGGAATCTCCATTCCTCGTCGTTATCAGCCTATAAGAGGCTGAAGGAAGATAACGATCGCCTAATCAGTAGAAAAAAATCAGGTTGTGGTTGATCTTCGTAAATATCGCAACAAAGTAGCTGGCTTAAACGAGGAGATTGATTGTCTAAAGAAAAAGGTGGAATTTCTTCAGGCTCAGCTGGATAACTCCTCACGCTCGAAGTCTGTCAAATCTTCCTCCCAAACCAAGTCTGCAGATCTTCCCAAGAACAAGGGTGCTCTCGTCATTCAACCTAGCAAAGATACTTCGAAGTCTGGTCACGGTAAAGGTTTGGATAATGCATAGAACGAGCTATGCGTTCAACTCCAAGATTCAGATCTAGAAATATTCAGGCTGGATCATTTGCATTCTGATATCCAAGAGACTTTGAATACCACTATCTTACAGATGGAAGGTAGCTCTAGGTACAATGCGAGATACTGTCGGTTATGTCAAATTTCAGGTTTCTGATAAAATCTTTTTTTGCTTTTGCAGAATCCGAAGAGCGTTATAAGAATCAAGTTCTTCACCTTTCCCACGAAAGGGATGAGTCTCGTAAAGAAGTTTATCGCCTCAAAGATGAGGTTAAGGATTTGAATGTTGATATTGATGAGATGATAGAAGATTCTGGGAAAGTAGCGAAGCTAGATCGCAAGAATACCCAGAACCACCTGGTCTCTCTCTTCAATAACTTCTGCGATGAGCAAGGCATTCCTCATCCTACTTTTCCTATGGAAGTTTTTTCTGACGACGAGCAACCAGTCAACCGCGGAATTATCTCAGGTGAAGAAGATAGGCTCACTGAGGGTGACGGGGAGCAAAAGATCAATGAGACTAAGGTCGAGGAAGAAGAGTCCAAGTGTGCCTTTGCTTCCTCAAGTTTTCCGGGACAATCTTCGAACCTGGATGCAGATACTGATGCTGGTTTTGGTGGGGCTGGTGGTGAAATCTCTGAGACAACAGTTACTGACGACGTTCCTCTTCAGCAACAATCTTAGTTTCCCTTCTCCCATGTTTTCAACTTTAATTATTATAACAATTTCTTTATCTGGGCGCTCCCAAGCTTGGGAGGCAAAACACCTTGACTCCTTTCATATATTCTTACTACTTTTTTTGACTATGTCGATATTATGATTTTTCATTTTGCCAAGTATATACTCGCCGAGGGAATACTCAAAAGAATAACAAAATTTAAAGTATATACTTGCCTCTTATTCTTTTGTGTATTTCCAAGGTATGAAATGAAATGTTGGTATCTCGCTATGTTGACTTCGCTCACAAGCTATGAAAGGTATAACCTTTTTACTTGCCTCATTTCTTTGTTTAATTTTTTGCCTATGCTTCTCATGTTGCCCTTACGTTTGCTGCTTAACCTTTCTCCATTGTCCTTTGCATGCCTTTGTCTTTTTACTCATTTCATGATAATTTCTCTTTATATATTGTTCTTGTGCTATTCATTCATGTGTTGCTTTCCAAGGTCTTATTGTGCCTCCTAATTAAGGTCTTATGGTGCCTCATCCTTTTTGAAGGATCTTAATTCGACGAAGTTTCAGGCGCTTATTATTCTTTCAAATAATAATCCATATACCTCATCTTAACATTTTTGTGAGCCCCATTTCGTGAGAATGCGACAGGACTAGCCATTCCCATGAATGTTAGCCCCATGACATTGTTGTTTCTTTTGGTCACAAAGCTCCCTAATCTGGAGAGTGCCATCCCTTTATATTCCCCCTGATTGTCCTTCAAGGAGGTTAACCCTAACATGCATGTTGGTCTCCTCCCATCCAGTTATTACGACATTCAGTTGTTTTCGTGACTTCTTATCTCCTTCGTCGATATGACTTGAGATTACGAAGAAGTCACACCCTAAGTGAGGTTTTTTTTGGATCGAGTGCATTGTAGCCAAGACTTGCCATACGGACATGCCCGGTAACGCTCCAGACGTCCTAGGAAACCCGCAGCTCAACCGAATACGTCGGCGCCTTGGTCATACTCCGCACTCCTTACCGAAAGCCATCATAAAAGGGACCTCAGAGGATAGGTATTATCATTGCCCCTAACTTCCTTTCTGAGAGCTGTTTACGACATGCGTTAGGTCTTTCCTCTTGCATTTTCATGCGAACTAGGGTGCATGCCGTGGATTCCCAGCCTTCCTAGGCGAAAGGTTTAAGTGTTCCTGAAAACTGTTCATTTCGTGGGTCTTATTTGCCTCCTAATCTGAGATCTTATTTGCCTGGTTCGTGGATTATATCCTTTTGAGTGCTTTGCGAATATGAAAATCCATTTCCTCCAATTGGCTCATCAAAATTCAGAAATGTCATTTCCATTATTTCATGAGTCTGTTACATTACTAGATTATAAATTCATTAAAGTAAGTACATTTATCTCATCTCTGATTCTTTATTAATATCACTTCTCCTCTTCTAGGAGAATGTACTCAGACTGGTACCTTTTCAACTCTTTCATATTCACTTCGTTCCTGATTCTGAACAACATTGGAAACAATGGGTATTTAGATGATAATGCATAGATGAACGAACGCACCAAATCATCTTCGGATAGCCTCCCTTGTAGTTCTCCGCAAATTGTATCCCATCTTTCCACAATACTCCGCAAGCTTTCATTCTCCCTTTGCTTCAACGAAAATAGTGATGTTATTTCTGGTTTGCATGGCTCACTTCTCGCACATTTTTTCATCATTTCTGGTTCTTCCTGCATTCCATATTTCCTCCCTGTCATTGGGACATTGCTTGATCCGCCTTTTCTCCTTGTCATCATCAATTGATGCATACGATATTCCTTTTCCCTGAACTCCCTCCTGCTGCTTTCTATGGCTCTTTTCAAATCTTCTCATTAGTTTTGTTCCTCTCGCCCCTTTCTATCTCGCCAATACTCATGACGTCCTTCAGTTGCCAATTTCTTTCCCGAAGCATTTTCTCCCCTTTGGGTATTATGTTCCGTTTGTTTTCTTTTAGGTGATTGTTCTTAATCAAGAGCTTCTCGTTTTGCCTTTCTAGTCTTATTCGTTCTTTTACCAAGTATTCCTTCATTCGTCTATCTTGGTAGAGCTCCTCCTTTAATTGCTCCATCTCCTTGTCTTCGTCGCATGCCTCATTTTACTTACCAAAATGACCGGATAATTCAACACCTTTCCCAATCTCTTGTATTGATACCTTCTTGCGCTTAGAGTTGTTTGACTTGGCTCCGCCTTGCGGGGTTCTTTTTTCCTTGGTGATGGGGATTTCTTTCTCGCTTCTCACTACTTCACTTCCTTCAGATATTTTTCCCTTCTTCGTTTTTCCATTTTGCTTTATCCTAACTTGGCTTTCCTTCTCCGGAGTTTTCTAGCGATCCCTCTCATTGACAATCGTCATCTTATCTGCCTCCTCCATGCTTTTCTGCGTTGTAATCTGCTCCTCGCTTATCCCAATGGTGAACACCATCAGTTGCTCCGCTCTTTTTTCTTCGCATACCTTCCTTTTTTGTTATATCTTTCTTCTCAGTTTCTCATCATAGTTGTGGACATCCTTTTTCGATACAATCTCGCGCATCCTTTAGATCTCCCTTGATCTCGCCTATTGCGCTTGGCATGGGAAACCGCATGTTCTGATGATATGTAGATGCAACCCCTTTTATTCCATGTATCCACGAACGACCTATGAGAGCGTTATAAGGTGAATCTATATCTATCACACAAACAGTAACTTTTGTTTCCAACTCGCACGCGAAAATCTTTACGACTAATTCTCCTTTCGGCCTTGACGCAACCCCGTTGAACCCATATATATTATATGTCGATGGTACAAGGTATGAATCTTTGTACCCCATGGTTCTAAATGCATGATAAAAGATTATGTGAACCGAGCTCCCAGTATCCACCATGATTCTGTCTATTGCCCAAATTTTCTCTTTCTTGACTTCGTCATCCTCCCACTATGAGTATTTCCCAAAATTTAAGGTTATGACCAATGGATCTGTGTGTGAAACTCCTCCCTCTGGTGCGTCCTTTGCTGAGAATGTTATCTTCCTCTTTTGCCACTCTTCTAATGGCTTCTTGTTCGCCACACTGAATATATCATTCCCTTCGAAATCCCTCTTATGCACTCTTTTGAGTATATTATCATGGAAATTTTGAATGCTCTTGGCTAAATGTATTATCGAATTACAATTCAGTTTGTGGGTTCCCCTCTATTTCGATTCGGTACACTTGTTGATTGTCCCGAGATGGGGTGGGGGCGGTTGTACATATCCCTCTAGAAAATGAAAGAGCTTCCCATGTTCCACTAGACGAAGTATAATCCTTCGGATGTTTCGGCAGTCATTCGTGTGATGTCCATGAAACCGATGATACCTGCAAAATTCATGACTCCTAGTACTCGAAGGTGGTTCTCTTCCGATATTTGGTGGGGGAGGAATCTCTTCTGTCAGCACTATCGCTTCCCATACCTTTTCCACACTTGTATTCAGTCTAGGAAGCTTTACATCTTCAAAGGCCGGTGCATTTGGTCTTCGCTCTAGAAACCTAGGTCCTTGATTGCTTCCGTGCTGATATCATGTTCTATGGCTTCGGGGCTCATAAGTCCTTCGTCTTGACTCCTCGTACCTCTTTTGATCGATCCACTCCTGGTCTCCGCTTGACATGGCTACAAGTTTCGTCGGAACTGGGGTTGAAGGTTCCCCTTTCTCATATTTCGGATCATCCTCCACAACATGTATTGTTCTTGGTAATAGCCTTGAATTTCCTTCCTTTGCTGGAGTTGGTGTTACTTCGCTGACTTGCCTCTGCTTCTCTTCCAACGCAATGTATTCCTCTTGGTACTCCCTTAATTCATTCATTGTCAAGGAGTTCCGGATCATGAATATTTAGGTGTACAACAGGTCGGTTGGGAATAAGGCGTTCACGAAGGCTAGGATAAAAAATTTCTCATCGACTCGTCCTGCGAATTCACTACACACTGTCCTCCATCTCGTTACTAGTCCTCGCAAACTTTCTGTTGGTCTTCGCCTTAGGTTAAACAAGGTCTCCATTACCGGCCTTATCAAGTTGTTACTTATGTATGTTTTCTGGAATATTCTCTGTAGGTATTTAAATGACGAAATCGCCCTTTCTGACAGTCCATCGAACCATGCCAACGCTTCGCCATCCAAGCTCTTCAGGAAATATTTACAGAGTACCGCTTCGTTTCGTCCCCACTGCATCAATGATAGAGTATATTGCTTCAAGTGTTCACAACGCTTTCCGATCCGCTGAATATGCTTGGAAATGTCGGTAGCACGCACTTCTCAGGAATGTCCGCATACATAATCTCATAGGTGAATGGAGATTTATCTGCCTCCTTTATCGCCTCTGCCAACTGCACCCTGCCACCTCTTCGCGAATTGTTTATTAGTGTCCTCATATCTCGTAACTCATTCAAAACCTGTTGATTCAGGTTTCCTTCATTTTCTTCCTCGTGTATTTGGTTTACATCGTGTTGCCTTTCCTCTACTCTCCTCCTCTCGTTTTCGTTCCTTCTTTCTTCCTCAAACCTTCGTCTTTGATCTTCCCATCTCGTTTCCTCCAACGCCCTTCTCGGATCTCTTTCTTCACTGCTTTCTCTTCGTTGTCTCCTTCGTCGCTCTCCTCCGTCGTCCTCGCAGACGTACTTCCTCTGTTGTGTCTCTTATTCTCCTGACGATATGGTGTTTCCTTCCAAGTCCATGGCGTCAGCCGCTGCTTCCTCATTAAGTTGCCGATTTTGTAGTGCCAACATAGAGTTTTTCCTCACCAGTCGAGCATGCTGCTCTGCTAGATCCCTGTCTCGTTCCCGTTCAAGGCGAAGTGTCTCCCTTAGATGTTCCAACGTCATGTGTTCTTCATCAATATTTTCTTCCAACTCTTCATGGGTCATTTCTTCCTCTGCAGCGGTGCCCGTGTCAGAAGTGTGTATCGAGCCTTCCCTAAAGTCATTTTCACCGGTCTGATTATTCCGTCGTCGGTTCACGCCTTGTCTTTCCCCTGCAACCGATGTTTTTCCCCTTTCCATTCTTCCTCTTCTCTTCGCTTCAAAACGTTTTCTTCTTCTTGTCGCTATCAAGTGCCTCGCTCGATCTGGTGTTCTGGCCATCAACTGATCCTTGGTCCGGTATCTCCAAATCTACTTCCACCTACGATGCAACACCCAAATATTACTCCCTCTCCTAGATTTCTTAATTTCGGATGAATCATTTAAGATCTACAAAACCCTAATTTTAAAACAACTCGCCAAAATCTCTAACTTCTACGATTTAAAATAATTTCAAGCTTTCTCTAACTCTTAGATGAGGATAAATCCTCAATCCAAGTCCCTGTTTCTGGACGCCAAAATGCAACTACTGAAAATCCAGTAGCACACCCAAATAAGAAACGAAACAGATCTAAGACATGGTAAGAGTTTTGGATCAGAAATTCTTTATTGATTAACCACTCCAAGTAGTGAAAAATAAAAGTTCTTGAATACAAGGAAACCCTAATTTCTCACTCTAAGCAAAGCTCTCCCCTCCCAAGAATCCGACCCTCCGTACATTTCCCAAGGACCCTATTTATAGACCAATCGACCCTAATGGCGTACAACTCATTTTACTTCGTCTGGATCTCGTGGAGATGCTTTATACTTCGCCCAGATCATTTTCCATAAATTTTTCCCCTTTCTTTCGCTGACAACTTTCGGTGTTTGTCGCGACAGCTGTCTCTTTTCTTGCTCCATAATTTATTGACTTCGCCAATTATCTTTTCAGGCAAGTAACCTCATTTCGCCAACCTTTATTTCGTGGCTGGTGTCTTGTTGGGTACTCCAATTTGATTCGTTTGTGTTTTAGATTCCTTATGCGAGATACTTCGTGTTAGGATGCTTCCTCTTCGTGCTTCCTCTTCGTGTTATTAGTTGGTGGCGAGGTAATTCTGACATTTGATTTGACAAATCACTGACCGGGATCTTTGAGTGAGATTCTTCAGTCCTATTTCGTGCCTTCCTGTGCGGCCACGTGGCGAGCCTATTTTGTGTACCTACACCTGCTTAGCAAAATCCAGCAGAGACAGTTTTTGCTGCTTCGAGAATAGTAATGAAACATGAAAAAAATTGAATTCATAAACACAGTTACACAAAACACAAACATATTTCTTAACTTTTCTGACAAACAACACGGGATAACGTATGTTACAATTACACTAAATAGCTTACTAACAGCTAGAGTATAATATCTGCGAAGGACACGTTCAAACAAACAAAAGCTTAAGAAAGTTATCATTCACTGCAGCATATCTTATCCTACCTTCACCACTAAAGTCTTGATACGCCAATACAAAGATGCGTGCAATACGATACTTTCTCTATTATTAAAAGGGAACCAGTTCGATACGAAAATGCAAATACAAACCGTTTTCACAAACGTGACTATACATTTGTTCTATCGTCAAGCAGAGGCAATCGTATATATTTCCGGAACAACGTTAAGAGGGATCTTCTTATTAACCGTAAGACCAAAAGCTTCAGTCATGTCAAGGTCTTCTCTTTTGTCACCGGCTGGAAGTTCCCAGTTGAAGTAGTATAAGAGATTTGCAAGAATGTATTCAACAACTGTGATGCCAAATAATATTCCTGGACACCCTCTCCTACCTGACCCAAATGGAATGAATTCAAATTCCTGGCCCTCAAAATCGATCGAGTTGTTCATAAATCTCTCAGGGAGAAACAGTTCTGGGTCATCCCATAGTTTAGCATCTCTATGAATTGCCCACACATTGATGTAAACTTTTGTGTGGAGAGGGATATCATAACCTGCTATTTGAGTACTTTTAGATGATTCTCTTGGGACTAAAGGAACAGGGGAATGTAGTCGTAGACTCTCCTTGACAATGCATATCAGATAGTCCATTTGTTTAATGTCCTCCTCTTCTAACTTATGTTTGTTTCCCACTACTCTTCTCACCTCATCTTGAGCTATTTGCATCACTTTCGGATTTTTAATGAGCTCCGCCATTGCCCATTCCATGATTGTCGCTGTTGTATCAGTTCCACCCGCCAACATATCCTGTTAGTGACAAAAAAAATGATTGAGTTAATAATTAGTTAATAAATATATATGATATATCCTAGGAAAAGATTAGAGAAGAGTGAGAGGTCTAACCAGGATTATTGCTTTGATATTATTGCGAGTGATATTTGGGTTGTCCTTCTGAGAAAGGAGTAGAATATCCGTCAAATCTAGTTTGTTAACATCTCTCACTTGACCAAGGAGATGCTCGTCGATGACTTGGTTGAAGAAAGCATCGAGTTCTTGGGATACCTTCTTAAGCTTACTAGATAATCCAATAACAACATCCATCCACCCAAGAGATGGAAAGTAATCACCAAAACTAAAAGCTCCCAGCAACCTTGAAATCTCTCTTGATAATTCACCAGATTTGTTTTCATGAGCACTTTCATACTTAGCACCAATAGCACACCTCGAAACTATGTTGTTTGTTAGAGTTAGCAGTACTTTACTAAGATTAATTACTACTTCTCCCTCTTCCATTGAGGAACATGAACTCGATATCTTTTGGATTACAGTGTCGACTTCTTCTTCTCTCACATTCTTGAATGAATGAACCCTCTTTGCATTCAATAGCTCTAGAACGCAAATCTTCCTCACTTGCCTCCAGTATTCGCCGTAAGGTGCAAAACCAATATCAGTACATCCATAAAATAACGCATTTGTAGCGGTACTAGAAGGTTTATTTGGGAAGACAAGACCTTGGTTTTTCATTATCTCTTTTGCCATTTCCGCGGATGAAACGACAAGAATTTGCGATTGACCCAAGTGCAATAGCATCAATGGACCATACTTTTGAGAAAGATGTCGGAAGGATCGATGAGCTAATTTTCCTATTTGATGAAGGTTACCAATTATCGGAATCGTCGGTGGAGAAGGTGGTAGTTTATAAGTATTGGATGATTTTGATAATGAACAAACTCTATGGATCTTAAACAGAAGTAAAATAGATAATGCAAGTATTAGAAATGAGAGTGATAGAAAGTGTAAATTTGAATACTCTGCTGCTGTTAACCATTGCTGCAGTATCACAAGGAGAGACGGTGCATCCATCCTTCGCTTATTGCATTGGTGGTGGTTTATGGTGATATTATAAACCCACAAACTGATTTGTGTACATAGACAATCTAAGGTACTGTATCGCAAAGTTATGCAACGTTACTGGAAAAATAAGCAGCCTTAATAATTGAGCAACATTGAAAAATATCTATTTTAACCTGTTGAATGAGTGTGATCAGTACAAAGGAGTGAAAATGATGAATGAAGAGAAACCATCAAGCTAAAGAATCTGGCAAAGTTGGACATCTGTAGCAGCCTTACCGTTGTTGGTAGGGTCTATATGTACGATAGATGCGACCTACAGTGTACGTTAGTTTATTTTTACAATGTAACCTATAG
Organism: Papaver somniferum; assembly: GCF_003573695.1. Classification (NCBI taxonomy): domain Eukaryota; kingdom Viridiplantae; phylum Streptophyta; class Magnoliopsida; order Ranunculales; family Papaveraceae; genus Papaver; species Papaver somniferum. Next base: position 32,352,996 of record NC_039361.1, on the reverse strand, counting down.
GATGCTATTTCTTTCATCAACAGTTTTGTAGATTTTGCGATATCTTTCCTTCTTGTCCTTTGTTCCTACTTGTCAGTTGTAACTTTGCTCCCTGACTGCTAGTTGGGAATTCATATTTCCATGGATGGTGCAAGGTATGATCTAGTCCGTTTATCTAAATAGGACAAATATCGAACAGGCTGGACCACGCCTTTGTTGAGAGTTCTGGATGAGCACTGTGTATAGTATAATATAGTGTTAATTTGCGTCATTGTGTATCTCTGCACATAACAAAAGCGATAAACTGTTCGTTATATAACGAATTAGGCCAGGTTTGTTCATTGTCACCATTTGACGTGTATCATCCTACTAAAATTTCTTCAGTTCAAGAAAAATCGCATTTATATTGCTTCTTCAAAGTTTTATACCCGTTTTTCATAATGTGTATGTAGATAATAAAACACGGCACATCTATTATGTGTGCGAAGTAATAGTTCGATAAACGAGCGAAGGGTATCGCGTCCAATATGTTTAAGATAACGCATCAGATGACGTCAGAAGAATCACGAGTAAAGTGTGATGGTCGTGCGAAGTTATAGAGTACGTGCGAGAAGAGTCAAGGTAAGCGTGCGATAATGACGCACGCCAGATCCGAAAATAAGGGATTTATTAGCTGTCATCCACTATGTAAAATCCCTATATAAGGGACCGAGCGACCATGTAAAGGGAGAGATCTTTTTGAGAGCTTAGACTTGGAATTTAGGAGAGAGAGATTGTCCGTTCTCCAAGATAGAGTTCATCTCAAATCTTGTTCACATATTGAAGATTCTATGAATGAATTTATGAATTTTAAGATGATTACTTGAATTGTTATTAAGATGTCATTAAGGGTGTGGTTATAGGATTTCCTGCAACTGTATTTTGGCGCTAGAAACATGGAGAATCCCTTTAAAAACCGAAGGGAGAGATAACTATGAGAATTCCTTTAAAAACCATATCATCTGAAGTACTATTCTGTGTTGTTGATGTAGAATCACCTTACAACGCTTTGATTGGAAGACCGTGGTTACATGGTATTCTAGGGGTGCCTTCTACTTTCCACCAATGCATCAAGTTTCCTCTTCCTCAAGGTGTAGGAGTAATAAGAGGAGATCCAAATGAAGGAAAAACATGCCATGAGATTGACATAGACAAATGTGAAGAGCGCTCAAGCAAGCGAAGGAACTGGAATCAACAGGTAAAAGAAAGTCAACGTAGTGAAAGGTTAATGGTAGATGTTGTAAATAAAAAGTAGAAGATAACACAATTCTACACAAGCGATAACGACTGCACAAGAGCAAAGGCGTGAATTCCAAGAAGGAGATCTAGTGTTGAGGCAGAAACCTAGATATCAAAGAACTGGTAAAGGAAATATGGAAAACATGTGGGAAGGCCCATATAAGATCAAAAGAATTGTTAACAATGGGATGTATGAGCTGATAGATGAGAAGGGGAATCCATCTGATGAACTATGGAATCGAGTGTACCTGAAGAAATATGGTCCATGCGTAAATGCGAATCAGTATATCCAATAGCATGTGCAAACTTAAAGAAGCATTGAAGGTGAAAGAAGCAAACTAGTTATCTCAAGTTATCAGTCAAGCGAATAGGAAAAGAAAGATGATATCAGAATTGTATTATTCAAAAATATGAATGTAATCGAAAGATATCTTTTTCATTATAAGGATATTATATGAAATAAGACTCCAATTAAGGCATCATAAATAAAGTTCTTCACAGAAGGCATCAGAAATAAAGACTCCAATTAAGGAGCCTAGCTATCTGATTGTGGCGTGCACCCTAGTTCGCATAAAGCAAGAGGCAACAATAATACCTAACGCGCGTCATAATTTGGATGCTAGTTAGCATGGCTCAAGTAAAAGATACACCGACCCTGGAGCTTGAGTCATGGAGATTTGGGGTAAAATAAAAAACCCATCCAGGAGAGGCGCCTAAATAGAAAGATTAAGGTGACAAGGTCTCTCCTAAGGAGTGCAGAAACTCGATCAAGGCGCCGAGGTACACGGTTGAGTCAAGGGTGCTTGGGGAATCTGGAGAGTACCTGGCCGCTCTTGACAAGTCTTGACTATGATGGACTCGGTTCGAAGAAACCCCACTTAGGGTGCGGTCTTGTAATCATAAGCCATATCGATAGAGGGATAAGAGGCCGCGAAAACAACTGATTGTTGTATTAATGGATGGGAGGAGACCACCCTAACCCGGTAGGGGTACGCCTCCTTGAAGGGGAAATCAGGGGAAATATAAGGACGACACCCTCCAATAGGGAGCTGAATTGTGTCAAAAGACGCAAATATTATGAGGCTTTTTACTCACGAGGGTATTAAGACTTGTCATATTTGTGCAACAATAAATACTGAAGAGGCAATAATATAAGAAGATGATAAGGCGAGATCAATGGGCCACTGCGCGAAAGCGTATGGGCCTCCTGCGATTTCGTCGCGTAGAAACAACATTATATACTAGGCAAAATAAGACCTTTAACTAGGAAGGATAAATAAACCTCATGAGAAAAATAATATAGAAGCTAATAATTATTGTTTTGCAGGATGAATATAACTTGTGAATATAGTCGTATGGTTATAAGACAAAGAGAATTTTTCACAAGAGAATTTCGCATGGAAACACGAAGAACATAGCTGAGGCAAAGGTAAATTTGTAAGAGGACGAAAAGGTATATAATATGATATGTAATAACAAGATGTACTATGACATAATAAGAATATGTACATTCATAATAATCTTACATATTAGCTTCATTCAATCATATGTCGTCGAATACCAGAGGCAAGTATGAGAATGCAAATATTTAGAAGGATGTTATTCGCCCCCACATGATAGTTTCACGCATAAGTTATTTGTCATTACGCATAAGATATATAATTTGATATATAAAAGGATGTTATCCCAAGATAATCTCATTTGCTGGAAAATGAAGTTTTTATACAGGTATATAATAAAGAGAATATACAATAACGTAGTACCAAATATTCAAAAAGATTACATTAAAGAAGAAGTTTTCAGAAGCTAATGCGACAAGATAAAAAATATCTTCAAAGGCAAAGAAATTACTTCTTGCCTGTGATATCTTCGTTAATCTCATCAGTCTCAGAACCATCAGCTTCAGATTCATTAACTTCTTCATCAGTTTTCATTCTTCATCTTCTCTTTCACAGTCAGAGATATCAGAAGTTTCTTCGTTAGGAAGAATATTAGTAAACTTATACTTTGAAATAGGAATGCTATTCTCAGAACAGATCTTTTTAATTGTTGCATCACGAACGCGAATAGCATCAAATTGTTTCTTTAGCCTGCGATATTTGGAATCACGTGCGATAAGCTTCGCCTCCAGACTTTTATCAGTGGCAATCTTTGATTCCAACTCCTGAATTTGACTGCGATGTTCTTTCTCAACCACTGCAAAGGAAAAGTAAGAAGGTTAATATCAATTACAAAAAATTGATCAAGAAATAACAAATGGAAACGCATAATGAACAACCTTCTTTATTAGAAATAATATCTTTAATCAAAGAAGAATGATTTGACTCAAGGCTAACATTCACATCTAAGTCATTCCTAGCATTATCTAAGACTCTAGCAGCCCAATCAAGTTCGACATCGCTTTCTATGAGAAGTAGAGAACGAATCATGTTTCCTCGTTCAACAAGTGCGTCCATCTCCCTTAAAGCTCGATCTCGTTCCACTTGAACTTGAAGAACAATCTCTTGGAATTTCTTTAAAGCTTTCGCACCGTTAAGAGCAATTTGATCCTTCTCAGCGATCATAGTGCTAATCCTGTCTTGCAAAGCTTTATTTTTCTCTTTAATTTCTAAAAAGCGACGTCTAAAATCGTTACTATTAGATAAGGCACTCCTATGGTGAACATTAAGATCTTGGTACTTCGCCTTAATCTCCTCCATGGAAAAGGTATTCAACTTGTTATCAACAAAGCTATTTAGAGAAGCATTAAGATACTCTAGAAGAATATCACCATCAACAGGATGAGGGAGAGAGTGAAATAAAGAAGTCGCCTCATCATTAAGGTTGTAAATATCTGCAGGAATAGATAATTATAATGGGAGCAAAAGACATAAATAAACAGGTTGACAAGAGGAGTAAAAGATTATGCACCAATTAATTGATCATTCCTTTTTTGAAGATCGGATATCTTGTTTGTACAAGAAGAGACATCAGATTCAAGTTGATGGTTTCTCTTGCGAAATCAGCAGCGTCATTCTCATGAATGGAAGCTTGGGACTTAAGTTCATTATTTTTAGCTGCAAACCTGCGAAGCCTCCTTTCATAGTCTGAAGAGACAACATATGATGAGCGAGACACCTGCGAGGTTATTAAATAAATGTGAGAAACTTTCGCATGATGCAACTTTAAGGAAAGTGGAAAGGTATAAGCAATTACCATAGAAGCAAGCGAATATTAAAAACTGAGTCTCAAAGCTGAGGCAGCTCCGCGAAGAGAATCATCATCCAAAGTAGGATTATTTATTATCTTCGCAAGAGTCTTACATGTGTGAGCCAACGAATCATCTCCAACTGTTTTCATGGAGTTAGAAAAAATACTAGATATCTGATCCATTACAGATTTAATAGAGGTATCTTCACCAAGATTACTGTCATCATCATTGTCAGACTGAGAATTTGAAGAAGAAGAAGAGGAAGGTGTTTTCCGCTTCTTAGAAGGATTCTTGGAAGAAGATTTGGAAGCAGTCTTTTTACTGCAAATTACACCTTTTCCTTTCACGCTTACAGTTCCACCAGAGCCACGAATCTCTTTAAAAATTTCCTCCTACGCAAATAATGGAAGATAACAAACAGAGGCAAAAATATTGTTAAAATTACACAAAAGGCGTTTCTTACTTCATTATTGTGAAAATGTCGCTCGAGATGATTTTCTGGCCTTTTTTGCTTGATCATCCATCTGAAATGAGGAAAATAGGTAAGAGTGGTAGATGATAAAAAAAAAAAGAGGGAAATAAAGATAATTAAAGATATCATACCACTTTCTCTTCTTCGGGCCATCTGAATACCCAAGGATTATAAGTAGGAAGTCCCTCAGGAAGGGGAAGAGTTAAGCCATGTTCATCCCTACCAGTTATGTATGGGTCCACCAAGATGATTGGATAATCTAACCATCGCGTGTCGTTCGACTAACGAGAGGTATTATTTGTAGGATCATGCCAATCGACATCTCGCATGATTCTATTATCTTCAGCAATACCATCTTTTCTCGACAAACGAACACCCCATTTAGAGGCGCTACTTTTTATGATGGTAAATTCGTAATTCATGAAAAAAATCTAGGGTATAATCAGCAGGATTAATTTCCTCATCTCGATGATCATGATTTCACTTCTCCACTGGGTACTGTGATTCTAAACCGGCTGCACGACAAGCATATTCAAGAGATATTCTAATACTATCACCGCTAAGTTGAAATATGCCAAGCGAAAAATTCGCATGTGAAAGGATCTCATAAAACAAGGGAATTCTGGGATCATAAAGTGGAATAGGAAGACCAGCAAGAATTTGTCCCACCAAAATGATGATTTTTTGGTCACTCCATTCCTCAAGAGAAAACCATTCAGGTCCAAGTTTTGATGAAGGTTTTGATCCAGCAGGGGCAGATAACGAGAAACCCCGTGAACCAAACTCATTCTTCAATCTTTCAAACGCCTGTTTGTCTTCCAACCTGCTTCAGGCATTTTTTAGTATAGGAATGAGGAATAATGAAAAGATGATCAGAGATGATCTTGATCAAGATGGGAGAGAAGAAATCAGAGGAGTAGCAGCAAAAGAAAATAGTTGCAGAGAATAAAGAAAACACCAAGAGTAATTATAAAGAAAAGGAAGAGTAAGATATTTACCCTCGATTCCCGAGATATTCACCCATTAATACGATGATTCAGAATGAGCGGATAAGAAAAAGCGGTTATATAAGATTGTTGATGGTGGTTTTTAGCTTAGGGTTAAAATCATAAAACTGTACATCTGACATGACGTCACTATGACCATTAGCACATTTATTGAATCAATCAGCATGCCTACGTAAGAATTACCGGGTACCTTTTTTTTACATGGGTCATGTTCCACGGCAGAACCCTTAGCACTGACTGACATCATCTATGCCGAACCCTAATTCTCATACTACCACGCCAAGGCATGCCAACCATGCCAGCCGCACCACCGTGCCAATGGCAAACCATGCCAGCAACATCTCCGCGCCGAGGCATGCCGACCATGCCAGCCGCACCACTGTGCCAATGGCAAACCATGCCAGCCACATCTCCGTGCCGAGGCATACCGACCATGCCAGCCGCACCACTGTGCCAATGGCAAAACCATGCCAGCCACATCTCCGCGCCAAGGCATGCCGACCATGCCAGCCACACCACTGTGCCAACGACAAACCATGCCAGCCACATCTCCGCGCCAAGGCATTCCAACCATGCCAACCACACCAATGTGCCAATGGCAAACCATGCCAGCCACGTCTACCGCGCCGAGGCATGCCAACCATGCTAGCCGCACCATGCGCCAATGACATACCAAACCCTTGGCCCCACCACGCCAAGCCAACCGCACCTTTCCTTGGCCCTAGCCATGCTGGCCGCACCATGCGCCAATGGCATGCCAAACCCTTAGCCCTAGCCATGATGGCCGCACCATGCGCCAATGGCATGCCAAACCCTTGGCCCCACCATGCCAAGCCAACCGCACCTTGCCTTGGCCCTACCATGCCAAGTCGTCCGCACCATTCTTCCTTGGCCCCACTATGCCAAGCCATCCGCACCATTCTTCCTTGGCCCCACTATGCCAAGTCGTCCGCACCATTCTGCCTTGTACCCACTATGCCAAGCCGCCCGCACCATTCTTCCTTGGCCCCACTATACTAAGCCGTCCGCGCCATTTTTCCTTGGACCAACCACGCCAAGCCAACCGCACCTTGCCTTGTCCCCACCATGCCAAGCCAACCGCACCTTTCCTTGGCCCCACTATGCCAAGCCGTCCGCGCCATTTTCCTTGGCCCCACCATGCCGGCCTTCCCTATGCGGCTACCAAAACGAAGGCGTGCGACGATCAACGACCACCCTTCAATCCTAGATGCAAATCCTAGCCGTCCAAGGTCGCCAAACAACGCATGTAACCTTTGACCCAAGACCCTTGTTTTGGCCACGCCAAACCGCGCCAAGGCATGCCATGACACATGTGACAATGGAATTCCCACCACCTTGCCGCGCCATACCATGCCGGCCTTCCCTATGCGGCTACCAAAAACGAAGGCGTGCGACGATTAACGGCCACCCTTCAATCCTAGATGAAAATCCTAGCCGTCCAGGGTCTCCAAACAACGCATGGTAACCTTTGGCCCAAAACCCTAGTTTTGTCCATGCCAAATCGCGCCAAGGCATGCCATACCACATGTGCCAATGACATGCCAACCACCTTGCCGTGTCATACCATGCCGGCTTTCCCTATGCGGCTACCAAAAACGAAGGCGTGCAACGATCAACGACCACCCTTGCATCCTAGATGTGAATCCTAGCCATCCAAGGTTGCCAAACAACGCATGGTAACCTTTGGACCCAAACTCTAGTTTTGGACACGCCAAACCGCTCCAAGGCATACCATGCCACATGTGCCAATGGCATGCCAACCACCTCTTCGCGCCACGCCATACCGGCCTTCCCTATGTGGTTACCAAAACGAAGTCCTGCAACAATCAACGACCACTTTTTCATCTAAGGTGCAGATCTTAGCCGTCCAAGGTTACCAGCTAACGCATGGAAACCTTTTGTCCCTAGTTTGGTCGCGGCTAAATAAAGCCAAAACCCTAACTTTTGGCCGCGCCTAAACTATGACATATTAAAGCCATACTGATCATGCTTTCATGCCACTGGCTACCAAACGAAGGGTTGCAATAATCAACGGCTACCTTTCCTCTTAAGATGCAAATTCTCGACCGTCGAAGGTCACCACCGAGACGGCAAGTCTCCCAAGCTCAACTTGTCAGACAACAACAACGTGCTACATGTTTTCCACGAAAACACTCGAGACATCAACACATGTCACAAACTAGGGGATGCTCATTGGGTATTGGTTTGGCGGTTTACAACGTGCGGCGTACACTACGCCCGTTATAAGAAAGTGTCATAAGGATGAGTCGGTTAGTAAATACATGGAGTACTGGTGAAACACTTTCTTTTATGGAACATCAATTCCAGGCGTTACCGGTTACCACCTCCTCCCATTTACTCACCCGTTTTCCATTTCTTAATGAGACCAGAGTACGTTTCACTTCGACTTGTATAAATAGGCATTACCTATTTCCACCGAACAACAAGTTCAAGTCAGGAATATACAACACTCAGAAAATATTTGATAGCTTTTCATTTGTTAGATTATCACTTTCTGATACAAGTCGAAAAACAACTACTCTTCCAGAATCAACTATTCTGGTCTCAACACTATCTTCACTTCCCTCCACAAAACCAAACCTTCTCCTTCACTTTGTGACCGAAACAAGTCTGGAACGGCCATTTATGGGTTTAGGCAGGATTTGTACAGATTGATCTCTCAAATCTAAATTACTCCCTTGCAGTACATTGTTTAGGGTTTAAACCCGTTTCTCACCCACACACCCGAAATTACCAAAATCAGCAGAAATCGTTTTCACCCTCAAACAAAGACGTGTCAGTTTAAGAGTAGCTGAAAAGACACGCGTAAGTTCTCACACTTAAATTAGAGGAATATGTCAGTTGAAAAGAATACGAAAAGACGGATGAGTGCAGCATTATAAATTGGAGTTTCTCATATCGCTCCCTTTCCAAAGAAACGACATGAGAAGAGGAAAAATGTGGATACTAAATACTGCACGTCTATTATGTGCGTGAAGTAATAGTTCGATAAACGAGTGAAGGGTATCGCGTACAGTATACTTAAGATGACGCATCAGATGACGTCAGAAGAATCACGAGTAAAGAGTGATGGTCGTGCGAAGTTATAGAGTACGTGCGAGAAGAGTCAAGGTAAGCGTGCGATAGTGACGCACGCCAGATCCGAAAATAAGGGCTTTATTAGTTGTCATCCACTATGTAAAATCCATATATAAAGGGACCGAGTGACCATGTAAAGGGAGAGATATTTTTGAGAGCTTAGACTTGGAATTTAGGAGAGACAAAGATTGTTTGTTCTCCAAGATAGAGTTCATCTCAAATCTTGTAACCATATTGAAGATTCTATGAATGAATGTATGAATTTTAAGATGATTACTTGAATTTTTATTAAGATTTAATTAAAGGTGTGATTGTAGGATTTCCTGCAACTACAGTGTATCCACATCATACTTAAATCCCCACAAAAAAATGCCCATTTCCGAACGCACCATTGAATGTGTAACTTTCACACACTTGCTTTACCTTAAGCTCAATGAAGTACTTGTTCATTGGTAGTTTCCAATAAGTCTCTGAGCTTTTACAAGACACGGTCGTCGTTGTACACGTGATTGAACTTGGATCTCATCACTGAAGGTTTTTACTGCAACCCCATTCATCGTCTCATTCTCTCTATCTGTGTACCAGAGGTACCTATCTCGGTAGGAGACTGAAATAGACATGCAATTTCAGAATCCAGCCACTTTTGCGAATTCTAATGGGAATTTGAGATCAATAATTTAGAAATACACGTCTAATTCTATATTTAAGTGTTTTTGAATAGGAAATCCTAATTCTTTATCTAACAAGGACCATTTTACGATTATTATAAATACAATAGACCATGGACATGCAATTATAAATACACACCTCTTAAGATTATTTTTTTTACTATTAGACTTTCATCAAGGATGGCATCACAAGACAGTTTCAATGGATGTGAAGCACATATACTTTGTGTAAACCGATGTGGATTTTTCGGAACAACAACGAATATGAACTTATGTAGCAAGTGTTATAGGGATCAACTCAAGGAAGATGAACAATCTATTTTAGCCAAAGGTGCTTTCGAGAAATATGCAAACCCTAAGAAAGCTCATACTACCCAAGCAGAATCAGTTGGCTCAAGTGATTCTTGTGTCACATACGAGACTACGGCTTCGCTAAGTTCAACATCATCAGATTCGGAAACATCAGTAGTAATGGAGAAAGTGGTACAGTAGCGAAGAATAGATGTTTTAGTTGTAACAAGAAAATGACACTACAAGACACTTAATATATTGCAGCACCCAATGATCATGGCAAAAACCCCTACTAGTGTCGCGAGAACCTATGTAGCAAGAAGTCTATTGTTGCACCCAATCTTTATTGGTGCAACAAGAGATTATGTTTTTTTGCCACACTCTTTTCAAACTGTTGCTACAACTATGTGGCAAAAGTTTTATTTTGCAACAATAAATTATAACTTTTAGCTGCAGCTAAAAAGTATTGTGGCTAGAAATTTGCTTTTGCAACACCTATATTGAAGGTGTGGCAATATATGGTGTAGCAATAGCTACACTTTCTTGTAGTGTGGACCAGTTTTCTGCTCGACTCATCGTTACCCGGAGAAGCATTCATGTGAATTCAGCAACAAGGGCGTCGTAAGAGAATCACTTGCAAAATTGAATCCGCAAGTTAAGGCAGACAAGATGATTGACAGATTTTAATCCCAAATATTATCTTTGGAGTTTCTTTTCGATAGAATATTGTTTTTGACAAATAATGCTTCTATGAATTTCTAGTATATGAGCAATTTTTAATAAATATTAATTCTCAAACACAACATCCGATCTGAATTTCGATCAAAAAGAAATCCATTCAACCACAACAATTAGTAAAGACCACTAGGAACGGAGTTCGAAATCTTGTTATTGTTATTTTCTTTTAAGGTTCTTGGGTACCAAAATCCTCAAAATACTAAGCTTGGAGTCAGAAATTTAAATCACGAGATCCTCTTCCTCTTAAATTTTCTTGCAAACTACAGTTATACTAGGGTATGACCCGTGCCGTTACATGAGTTCTTTTTGGTGTTGGTCATTATATCACCTACCATTTAAATTGATTGTCATTTTGTGTTAAAAAAATATTTAGTGCAATTTTTTTCGAAAATTTGAAAAGTTGAATGAGAGTTGGGAACTCTTCTTTCATATCCCTAAAAACTGTTATATTTGCATTAATTCTTGGAACTGCTGACTGTTTTCAAAAACAAATATTGACTGTGTTCTTGTAGCAATGTATAATTCGTCTGGTTACACATTAGTAATACTCGAACCTGTGGTAAAAAAAATTAATCGGTTGGGTTAATATAATTTACGGCCAGTCATTTTACGGCCATTAGACATGTCATTTGCATAAATATGGTAATTCACAATCCTCATTCCCTACAATGTTCTAGGTAGACGTTAGCTTCTTTATAAAAAATGACAACTATATATTCATGGTTTAAACTAACATCTGAAAAATGGCCAGCTTACAGCGTCACAAAAAAATAAAATAAAAATGTAAAACATTGAATCCAACAACATTCCCTTGGATATTAGTGTCCTTGAATATTTCTTAGCGGTGAGAAATGATGTGCATGATGAGAAGAAATCCCCACCCCCTAATACATGAATCGACGAACGATGTGGAGGAGAATTGTTCTTTGTCAGCATATGCGTCTGAGACCTAAAAGTAAGGAAATTGCATACATCATATGTCCAGTATGCTTTTCCTTGCAAACCAATTAATAACACAATTTTATTGTCTTACTAAATAGTGAAAGACTCGCATTAAATAAAATGGAAGATCCAAACAAAAGAAATCCCCCTCTAATACATGAATCGATAAACGATGTGTAGGAGAATTCTTCTTTGTCAGCATATGCGTCTGAGACCTAAAAGTAAATATGAGACTTATTCTAAATACCAATGGTATGAAAACTTGCAAATGAAACTTATATTACACCTTGACCTAAGAATACATAAGAGACCTAAAACAACCATAATTTTATAATTGCTAGTACAAAATGAACATGACATTACAGCTGAATATTAAAATATTTCTTAAATCGACATCTACTAAGTGTAAGATATTTATAAGAGTTTGGCTAGCTAGTTGATATCTTCAATCCATATGATACCAACATGTACACGACTCTAATCCAACTAAGAGTTTTAACTCTCCAATAGCAGTAGCAATACAATTAAAAATGTTATTTACCGACCCAAGTTAAGGGCATAAGAATGAAACCATCGTTATCTTCGTCATTTATTTTCACTCCATGTAAATCCTCCGATTCTGGCCTGAAAAAGTCAAAGTCTAATTGGACAATTTCCTGTCCATAGAAGAAAAAAATACAAACAAAAATAAATTAAATGGTATGGTAGTAAAAAAACACTAACATAAGAATAAAAATGAATAGCTGGCAATCATATCTGATCAGTATTTTTTGACTGCAAATGAAAAAACAAAATTAAGATAACAAAATACAATATTAATGAAAAGAAACAAAGAGAAATCAAACTGCATAAATGAACAAAAATTAAGCGCGAGGCATCATGAATCTATTGATATTAAACAAAAAATTAAAAGGAAAAGCTAACAACAATTATCTCAATCAACCAAAACAACAGTGAATCATACCTTGAGAATAGAGCAGGGATGGATCCAGGATGACGGATTTTTCATTTTAGACCCGGGCTAATACACATGATTAACCAAAAAATTGGCTAAAATGGGAAAAATTAGGCTTGTGGACCGGGAGGGCGACCGGGGCTAAAGCCCCGGTTAGCCCTCTCATAGGTCCGTCCCTGGAATAAAGTTGTGCAAAGGATGAATGTCTGATAAAGGAATTTGATTATAAAAGAGATTAAATCAAAAGTTAAGTTAAAGGGCGTTTAATTTAGAATAAAAAAATGGGTTAACATTAAATGGGAGGAATAACTCCCAAATAAATGAGTGATCAATGCACATTAAAAGTCTAAATTCATTGTCTTAGGAAAAATTAATATGTGAATTAATCTGGACCCTTCTATATATGCCTAAAACATAGATTGAAAATCTTAAATATGTAACTCAATCTAGACCATTTTTTATATGTCAGAAATGTAATTGAATAACTTAAATGTGTGGCTTAATCTGGGCCGTCTTTTGCACCAAACCTCAAACCAGAAAATAACCTTTGCCTATAAATTGTCTATAATTCTGTAACTGAGCTTTCTAGGCCCAACAGGAGATACCATTGGCAGGAAAACCAAAGGATGTAGGACTCACAGCAGGGTAGAGGAGGACTGTCTAGCTGTTCAGGATGCTCTGGATTAGGCGTCTCAACTCAACCTCAGAGTATTCAACTTAGCAGGTGATAACAAAAAGCTCATCAAAGTAATGCAAAGAGGCAACAGAAACACAGGATGGAGGAATAATGAATTGATCGACACATTAATTTTGAAGTTTAACACTTTTGAACAAGTTATATGTAAACATTTAAAGTATGGTCGCTCTTCTGATCTACAAAACCTCTGTCTAGTCGGGGCAAGATCCCAAAGTTCTCAAGTGTGGGAGGCAGCTACTCTAACTTCCTTTTGTTAGTTAACTCTTTTTATCTATTAAAAAGATACTACCAGCTATAAAAAAAAGATTAATAGAGAATTATTCGGTCCTATTGCCCAAATTTGTTGCAAACCCCAAGTGTAAGTCTTGCTTGGCAAAATCCAGCAGAGACAGTTTTTGCTACTTGGAGAGTAGTAATGAAACATGAAAAAAATTGAATTCATAAACACAGTTACACAAAACACAAACATATTTCTTAACTTTTTTGACAAACAACACGGGATAACGTATGTTACAATTACACTTAATAGCTTACTAACAGCTAGAGTATAGTACCTGCGAAGGACACGTTCAAACAAACAAAAGCTTAAGACAGTTATCATTCACTGCAGCATATCTTATCGTATTATCTAAAAGGGAACCAGTTGGATACGATGGTTAACAAATGCAAATACAAACCGTTTTCACAAGCGTGACTATTCATTTGTTCTTTCGTCAAGCAGAGGCAACGCATATATTTCCGGAACAACGTTTAGCATCTCTATGAATTGCCCACACATTGATGTAAACTTTTGTGTGGAGAGGGATATCATAACCTGCTATTTGAGTACTTTTAGATGATTCTCTTGGGACTAAAGGAACAGGGGAATGTAGTCGTAGACTCTCCTTGACAATGCATATCAGATAGTCCATTTGTTTAATGTCCTCCCACTACAAGAAAACATGGCTTAAGCAACTAAAATCTTAGCAAGCACCAATAATTTTAGTCGCTTTAAGAATAAAGTTACTAAACTTGCGACTATCAAACTAGCGGCTCGGTATTAATATATATCCACTAATTTGAGCGACCACATAGAGTAGTTTAGTCGGTAAAATGCTTTTCCCGATAAGAATATAGCAACCGCCGTTGTAGGTTTGGTAGCTACCTACTTCGAGCTAGAATGACCAGCGATTCAATAGGTATTTGGTTGGTCAAACCAATCTGAGCGACTAAATTTAGCGACTACCCGTTCATTAGAAAGATTATATGAGATTTTCCGGTATGTATCGGTTTCCACATTTCATTGTACCTAATTATCTGGTTTGTTAAATTTCTTGTTCTTTTCTCAGATATTGATTTGAAAATGGGTCCAATGTAATGAGCATTTTTCAAATGGAATTCTCTTTTCATCAGATCAAAGAAGTATAAGTAATTGTTTGCTTGATTTTGACGATACCAGTCTTCTTTTGTTTATTAAAAAAAAAGATACCAATTTCATTTACAAAGCTAAGCTTCTTTTACAGCTTCACGGCAGTATGAAAGAAAACAAACAACTAAAATTAATCCCAGTCCATCTCATTGTCAGACTCTTCAAATTCGAGCAAATCATCATCATCGCTAGTAGTATAAACACTTTCAACATCAGCATCATCTTCATCGACAGCTTTCCCTCGTCCTTGTTCTGGCGCAACGTAAGTGACGGTTTCTTCCGGAACATCACACCTATCCCAAACAAAATTGTCATCATCATCCTGCTGCGGTTCAAGTTGTACATCTTCCATAGAATAAGCCGAGTACAAATCCTGTGCAGCTTCACTAGGACTCAAACCTGTATTAATATCACGCACCGGCATATCATAATAGTTCCGAGGTTTTAGTTTTATCACTGTCTGCCACTGGGACTCCTCTCCTTCATTCACATACATAACTTGTGATACTTGAGAAGGTAACACATAAGGTCCATCTTTCCAACAACTTACGGTTCTATTAACAGCAGTAACAACTCCATGTTTATCTTTCCTGTATCCCCTATCACTATCTACATCCCGCCAATCACATTTGAAAAGAACAACACGGAATCCACCCACATACCTCAACTCTATAATATCAGTTAGCACTCCAAAATAATCCTTCTCGATGGTTACACATACTCCAGCGTTTTGTGTCGTTCTTCCCTGCTCCCAACGTTTTGTCTGAAAGCGGTACCCATTGACCGTGTAAATGTTGAAAGACAGCTTCTCGGCAAGGACCTCCGACCAATGATAATAGTTCTTCACTCACCTGACTGGTCTCTTTGTGCAGTTGGTAAATCTGTTTGTTATAGAAAAAATCCCGCCGAAGTCAGAAATCATAAGAAGCCTGTGTGGCGAACAAAACATGCATGTTAATAGTATTGAATTGAGACTCACTTTACGTTCAAACCATCTAGGAAATTCTTCGGTGTGCTTTCTATGTGCGTGGCTAGTTCCTTCAAGCATAGATTTGTGTTCTCTGTAAATTGCCATAAGAAAATCATTCAAATACATGTGCACGAAAACAATCTCACAATCTAGCATTATTCACTGTACATAAGGAGAAAGAGCAAGTAGAGAACACGTACTCCTCATATTGGTGCACTTCATCACAATTCTTGAGAACAGCCAATTTCATTTGTTGGAACTCTTCCTCTGAAAACGAGGCCACACGTTTCTTACCTTGAAATTCACCGGATTGTCTGAAAACAGACAACTTATTAACTGCTGACTGAAATCGAGTGTTATCCTCGTTTATACCAAGTTGATTAAACTTCGTAACTACACTATTCATATGGCGCTCAATTAATACGAGAGATTCTTCTATTATTTGCCCTTTCGCCATCGAGCCTTCAGGATGAGCTTTATTCCGCACATAACGCTTTAACTTCCGCAAGTACCTGATACATAGGATAGAAAAACTATTGTGTACCCCATAAACAAAGTACAACTAAATCGACAGTAACCAAAATGAACTAGTGAAAGTCGATCAATCTTTGATATCAGTGTAACTATGACATATATAAAGCCTCATTTGGAAATTCATCCATAGCTAAAATCTGCGATATCACTTAGACAAATCGCATATGCTCCTGACTAAAGTAACAACCATTCACAAGCTATTTACATGTTCGATAGTATTATTCCAAAATAGCATATATTATTAAATTTTTAAGTACCTTAAGTGTGTGTATATACACTAACCGTAATAGAAAATCTTTACAAATACCATCAGATCACAGAAAAGATAAAATTTCCAAGGAAAATGACATTGATATAGTCGTACCTCTCAATTGGATACATCCAACGATACTGCACCGGACCACCAACCTTTGCTTGTTCTACTAGATGAATGGGCAAGTGCATCATCACAACAAAAAAAGATGGGGGAATATCCTTTCTAACTTGCACAATGTGATTGCAATACTGTCTTGTAGTTTGTCTAAGTCAGCCATATTAAGGACAGTAGCACACAGAACTTTGAAAAACATACATAACTCAGTCACTGCTTCACACACATCATCTGGCAAATTTCCACGAATTGATATTGGTAACAAATGTTCCAATAGAACATGGCAATCGTGACTTTTTATACCAATAAGCCGCCGCTCTTTAAGGTTCACACATCGAGAAATGTTTGATGCGTACCCGTCAGGAACCTTAATTTCCCTCAAAAGTTTACAAAATGAATCCTTCTCCTTGTTCGACATCACATATGAAGCGTTTGGCACCCTATACTTATCCCCTGTTCTCGTCGCCCATAAGTCCTTCCGTATACCCATCCTTTGTAGGTTCAATCGAGCTTTTATATTGTCTTTTGTCTTCCCATTTGTTAGCCAATCCACCACAGGTCTTAATACGAAGTAAGTGCACAGTAAAGGATAACCTTGAATAACTCTTACAATCAGGATAAAGGGGTTGCTCGGACTCCTCCAACAATAGCACCTAGCAACTCATCCCAATCGTCGTTTTCCGGCAAGTCATCTTCAACTGTTCTAGCAGTACCCAAAGGTTCCCTTCCCTCTGCCTCCCCATGGTATATCCAATTAGTATATCCTTTCGTGAACCCATGACGCAATATATGTAGATGTACTTCATCTCGAGATAAGAAGCCATTGTTATTGCAGTACACACACGGACAACGAATTGATTCAATCCCAGGTTGTATATGCTCAAATGCAAAGTCTAGGAAGTTTACGACTCCCTCGCGGAATGCCTCCTCACTCCTACCCATTTTAATCCAACTCTTATCCATGGATAATTCCTTCATCAAACAGGCACAAATAAATTGAAATGCCAAAATTGATAATCAAATATCGATGCCCTTGCCAATGAATTAAAATCTAGTTACATCAATGGAAACTGAAAATGAAACCCTAGGGTTTGATTAGAAATTACTAACAAACAAAATCCATGTTTAAAATCAGGGTACGAATTTATTTTTATTTTTTTACTGAGCGCAAAATTAGTAAAAAACCACAGATCTAAAAGAAATGGGCGTTTACCTGTGTTAAAAACACCTTCAATCACCAACGAAACCAAAACCCGTAAATATTAGAGGCGAAAAACAAAGTCTAGGGTTATTTTTTACAGAATCTAAAGTAAGGTTATAAATAATAGTATCAAGTGCAAAATTAAGGTTAAATTTCAGTACCTTGTTTTGCTAATTCTTCCGATTAGAGAAAAACATAAGGTAAATCAAAGGAAATGAGGGTTCTTGCTGCAACAAAAATTGGGTTTTACCACATCCAGGTCTTCAGATCGTGAAGATGAGAAAAGGGATTTTAGGATTAAAAGTATTGGTGCTGGAGAACCAGTCAAGGAGAGAAGAGAAGTGGAGATCAAAGGGTTTTTTTTTTCCTCTGGAGTCTCGACTGGTAAAAGAAAGAATCACAAGAGCGAAGAGAGGAGGATTGAGCGAAGTGAAAAGAGGAGGATGGAAGCGAGTCAAATCGTTAGGACTTTTTGTTTTGTTTTTTATTGAAGCACGTTAGTCATACGGATTGTGCAATTTTTTGGACGGTGGATATTGGGTTTCAGGTTTTCATACGGATTATAAGAAAGTGTGTTTCCTTTGTGCTTTCTCTTCGTGCATTTGTGCTTTCTCTTTGTGTTTTCGGATTGAATTTCGACTAGTCACATAGGTCATGAAATAATTTAGAGTAGTCACACAGGTCATGAAGTAGATCTAGTTCACACACACAAATTCGTCATCTTCGAGAAAGAAACTTGCTCGGAGATCGAAACCTGACCAGAAGCGGACTACTATAAGTCTGAATGTTCGTAAGAAGGATGAATCACACCATTTACTGGTAAGATTCCATGGGAATATTCTAAGAAACCTTAAACACACACTTTTCTGGCAACTTCGAGAAATAAAGTGGCTCCGATTTCGAAAGCTGGACGGAAGTGGACTACTATAAGTCAGAAACTTCGTAAGAATGATGAATCCACCCATTTACAAGTAAGATTCAATCGAAATATTCTTTGAAACCTTAAAAAAACCTTTTCTGGCGACTTCGAGAAAGAAAGTGGCTCTGAGTACGAAAGCTGGCCGGAAGTGGACTACGATAAGTTAGAAGCTTCGTAAGAACGATGAATCCACCCATTTACAAGTAAGATTCCATCGAAATATTCTCTGAAACCTTAAACAAACCCATTTTTGTCGACTTCGAGAAAGAAAGTGGCTCTGAGTACGAAACCTGGCCGGAAGTGGACTACTATTAATATGAATTCATTGAAATGAGAACCCTAAAATTAATATGAATTCAATTAAAATTGAAGAAATTGGACCCGCGAATAATCTAAATTTGACAAAATATGATATTCAATCAAATTTACATTTTACACTTCTATTTTGTGCCAACATAATGCCGATCGACGTTTTTGCACATTTAGCCGATTTGCGTGCGCATTTTTTGGAGGGACGAAGGGTTATAGGGACATCCCATTTATGCCCACATAAATAAAAAGTCGTCAAATGCATGTACTAAATATGAACTTAACTAGTCCAAGAAATCTTGGAGATAGTATCTTAAGATTAGTTCAAGTGCATCTTAATTCACCTTCTATCTTGGAGAGGGTATCATAAGAAAGTGTGTTTTATTTGTGCTTTCTCTTCGTGCATTTGTGCTTTCTCTTTGTGTTTTCGGATTGAATTTCGACTAGTCACATAGGTCATGAAATAATTTAGAGTAGTCACACATGTCATGAAGTAGCTTTAGTTCACACACACAAATTCGTCATCTTCGAGAAAGAAACTTGCTCGGAGATCGAAACCTGGTCAGGAGCGGACTACTATAAGTCTGAATGTTTGTAAGAAGGATGAATCACACCATTTACTGGTAAGATTCCATGGGAATATTCTCAGAAACCTTAAACACACCCTTTTGGGCAAAATGAATTTCATACGTATCGTTAACGTTTTTTTTCTTCTTGTTATCCGTAAAAAATTTGATGTTGGCGAGTTTTGAATTCAAGTCATTAGGGCAAGTTTTGAATTCAAGTCACTGATATATCACCTAGTGACTTTACCGTTGTACTACAATGATGGTGAGTTTCGAATTCGGATAAAGTAATTGATAACGGGAGAAATGGAATTCGAGACAAATTAAGTGAGTCCGATCGACATAAGGTAAGATTGACTGATAAAAAACTAAATTAAGTGAACTAGATAGACATCCGGTTTGATTTAATAGTTAACCATATAAACCCATGGAATCGAAGGAAAACAAAGTAAGGTCGAGCGATATTGGATAAAATTGATAGATAACGGGTGAAATTGATTAAAGTCAATGGACATTTGATTAAAATGACAGTAATTTTTTCAATGCCAACTGTCTATAAATTCATTGTAGGGTTTGGCTTATATGTGATAGAAATTCTGAGTCGAACTCTGTAAAATTTTAAGGTTCGACTTATATGGGAAAGAAATTATTAGTCGAACTTAATGTTATTCAGGTTCGACTTGTGTGTGAATTAAAATACAAGCCGAACCTTGTATATTAGAATTAAATGTTTGCATATGATTTATTATTTTAATTTTCGATGTTGGAATGGCGAAGATGGAAAGGAAAAAATTTCAAATACGAAGCTCACTACCGCATTCTTCGAAAGTTTCTCATAACTCGTTTGGGATACTAGATGGATGGTTTTCTTTTGTAATGCTACCATGTTCTTATGTAATGGGAATGTAATTTGGAATGTTCTTATTTAATGGGAATGTAATTTGGAATGTTTTCTTTTGTAATGCTACCATTTTCATGCATCGACCTCATGAAATTTTATTCAAGTTCCTGAATATCATTCTTGCATACATTTTCAACTGATGCATAGCCTCATGCATCACTTTTCGACGGATGCATGGACCCCATGCATCACTTTTCGACGGATGCATGGACCCCATGCATCACTTTTCGATGGATGCATTGTCACATGCATCACCTTTCGATGGATGCATGGACCTCATGCGTCACTTTTCGACGGATGCATTGACCTTAAACAAACCATTTTCTGGGAACTTCGAGAAAGAAAGTGGCTCCGAGTTCGAAACCTGGGAGGGCGTGGACTACTATAAGTCAGAAACTTTGTAAGAACTGTGAATCTACCCATTTACAAGTAAGATTCCATCGAAAAAATCTCTGAAACCTTAAACAAACCATTTTCTGGCAACTTTGAGAAAGAAAGTGGCTCCGAGTTCGAAACTTGGGAGGGAGTCGACTACTATAAGTCAGAAACTTTGTAAGAACGATGAATCCACCCATTTACAAGTAAGATTCCATCGAAAAATTCTCTGAAACCTTAAACAAACCATTTTCTGGCAACTTCGAGAAAGAAAGTGGCTCTGAGTTCGAAACCTGGGAGGGAGTGGACTACTATAAGTCAGAAACTTTGTAAGAACGATGAATCCACCATTTACAAGTAAGATTCCATCGAAAAATTCCCTGAAACCTTAAACAAACCATTTTTTGGAAACTTCGAGAAAGAAAGTGGCTCCGAGTTCGAAACCTGTGAGGGAGTGGACTACTATAAGACGAAATCTTCTAAGAACAATGAATCCAACCATTGGGTAAACTCGGCGATCTCCACATTGGGTAAACTCGGCGAATACATTGGATTCGGGCCCGAGTTCTGTCCAAATCCATTGCCCGAAAAATCGAAGTGTTGCGTCAATATCATAGTCGAAGTCAGACTACTAAGCCCAAGCTCATTAAACAATTTATTTAGGCTAATTTAACTTATGTTAATGACTCATTGCATGTGTCTTTATTGGCATGTTGATAGATTATTTACTTTCCTTTATTGACACAGGTATTAATGAAAATTTGGTATGGATTTTGAATTAAAATATGAACTAATAATAAAATTAAAAATGGAAAATATGAACTATTTTGGTAACTTAATAATTTGTGTTCCAGCTAATTCAAAATATTAAATTAAAAATCTTAATTACATTTATTTACTACATATGATTAAATATGGAGAATAATGTGGAATTTATTTTAGATTTGAGATTAAGAAAGGTAAATTTGAATAAATGGAAACAACATTAATTTTAAAAAAAATTCTTATGGTTAGAAGGGAAAGAAATATCATATTAAAGAATATTTTTTATTATCTTTTGATAAGTTTAAATTGATAGATGACATGCATGAGTTGTCACTTTATTATAGGAAATAAAAACTTAAATCAATGGGCTTTATTATCTGCATGCAATTGCTTAATTAAAAAATAGCTTAGAAATATTTAGAAATTTTTTTATTTCTATTTTTATAGGAATAGTTCTACGAAATGTTAATATTATTTTTTATTTTTTACTTTTTTTTATGTGAGAAAGTCTTCTTCTGGCATATTAATATTTTTTTAGTTTTAAATTTTTTGGATGTCGGTGTCCGATATTTAATCAAGAAACGTTACACGTGCAAAACGCACGTTTAGTAATCAAGGCCCTGGACCTCATTGTGAGCCGTTGGATCTTCTCGAGATTGCGTAATCTGTATACGCTATATATGAATCCTTAAGGAAAGAAAACCCTAACCCTTCCTCACAATCTCCGCCTCCTTTATCTAAGTCATCTCCACTTCCCCTGCTCCTGCTAAAGTCGATCCCGTTTCTCCCAGAAGAGTTCAACCACCTTCACGTCTCTCTCCCTCTCAACCAGTTTTTCTTTAAACTTCAACACCCTCTCTTCAATTTTTGTTGACATTGAATTTTTAATATCAAACCAAATTAGTTTCCATCAAGAGATTATGATTCGTTACTAAGAAATGTTTTTATTTTCTGCTAAACAGTTAAACGTATAACTGATTTTTGACTCTAATGATGGTTTGAGGAGTTCAAATATTACTTAATTGAAGATTGTTTTTTTCCTTCTTATTTCAGTTAGCGATTTATTTTAAACTTCTGTTATCGAACCAATTTAATTCACATCAGAAAATATGATTCGTTTTCATTTAGATAGGTACTGAGATCTATCTTTAATTTCTTCTAAATGGTTAAACTTGTAACTGATTCTGACTCTAATGATGATTTGAGGAGTTTGGAATTTTTATTTTCCTCCTTTTTCAGTTAGGGATTTGTTTTAAAATGTTGAATCTTTACTGATTTCAACTCTAATGATCATTGAAGAGTTGAGATTTCTGGTTATTCAACTGAGTTTGGGTTTTTCTTTCATTTTTTTCATCTTGAATTTTTGTTGTTTGTTTGTTGAATTATTAACTGAGTTCTCCTTCAAAAAAAGAAATAAGTAGTGGGTTTCATTTTGTATGTGAGTTTCCTTTTGGGTTTGATTCATATTGTTCTTTATTTTTGTTTCATTTTGGGGGTTTTATTTATTTAGATCTGAGTGATTTTGTTCGTTCACCTAGGTATAACGCCAAGAGAAACCATTAGATTGTTTCACCAATACACGTGGTTACCAGCATGACTTTGTTAGCCAATCAAATAGGGGCTAAAGCAAACATTCGTTTGGCTGTGTCTTAGTGGATAGTTGAGGTAAAACCCTAATAGTTTTGCTTATTAACCACAGATGTTTCCTTTTTTACGCCTAGTGCCATTCTATTTATTGATACACTAACCCTACGTTTCATCACTTCCCACTTCAGCGCCTCCTTCCTTTCCTCCCTCAGTCCATAGATCTCTATGGATCATCTGTTAGATTTCAGTCTCTTAGTGATTCAAAAGGTTCGATGAGGACACAATTGGGGACTAGAGTTTGTAATTTTTGCTCTTCTCCCTAATCAATTTATGATGTCTGAGAACTATTAATCATGAAATCCGTTTTTAGTTTTCTAGTTTCTTTTGATTTAGTTAAAATTGGTCTGATATGATTATTTATCATTAGGTCCATTTCATGGATAAATGATGTGGGGTTTCTAAATTTAATTTATGGTCGTTTCAGTTCATGGATTTTTCATTTCCATGTTAATTAACCGCGAAAAACCAAGACATTCTCGAATCATGGCCAATATTTTTTATAGATTTTGTTGTTTTTGTTTTGATATAGATCGCGAATTAAAAGAAAATATAGATTTGCTTATGGTGATTAGTAAATTTTTATGATTCTTTAGAATTTTTAAATTAAATCTATTTTGATTATGGTGATTTTGATTTTGATTTCGTTTTTCATTATTTTGTTAAATGTGTAAGCTAATAGATTTGCTGACAATGTTTCTTTGAATTATTTAATCGGTTATGCTGAATTGATTTTATTTTATTCTGTTAATTTGAGAGTTTCAGATTTGATAGAGTTGTTTTCTTCTGAAAAGAATTTGTACCAGCAGTATGAATATGGTTTAAGATCAATTTGCACAACCATATTCATGCATATTCAAGTTCTTAAATCTCTGTCTTTTTCTCCAAATGAATCTGATTCTTTTCCTAGATTTATTTGTTGGAATGAATAAATCAGGTGAGATTTACTGCCAAATGAATCTGATTCTTTTCCTAGATTTATTTGTTGGAATGAATAAATCAGGTGAGATTTACTGCAAATGGATCTAATCTTGAAGGGTATGTTTAGAAAAAGTACCCAATTAACAGTTTTTATTATTTGGTCTTTTGATTCAGTTCTTGGTGTTGTATGTCCAGTTTAGCCTACAGATTAGCTTCCTTATTCTAATTAGATCTTGTCTTCTTTGTATTTGTTTGTATATGCAGGACCCAGTTTATTATTTGTTTGACGGGATGGACTTGATCTTGAATGAGTGCTCTATTTGGTCTCAAAATCAGAGCTAAAAAACAGATTGGTGATAGAAGGTCACAGCAGCATGAATCTATAAGTATTTTGCAGCCTGTCCATGGAGAGTCAAAGAACTTCAATGGGTGTTTCAAATTTGAAGTAGTGTTCTTCAGCTTTTGTTTCTAAAATTGTGGAGAGAGATTAGAATGTATTTTTGTTCTTTTTTTTTTTGTAAGGAATGTTACTCTTTTAAGAAATGATGTAGATTGAATTATGTGGTATAATAAAATTATTTCTCTTTTTAATTTGGTTCATAATTTGTTCATTATTAATTTCCTTTAATGACATTGTGGGATTATCTAAATCAAAACACTAAAGATGGATTATCTAAATCAGACACCAGAACAGTTAATGCAGAATCGGTGGAGCGAGCACAAAAATTTGGTAGCTTAAAAACTTGAGCAATCAATTGCAGGCCAGTTGTTCTATGTATCTATGAACTAGTATTTTACTTGCTCTAGGATCATCGGTCGAGCTTAAAACCAATGGGTGTTTTACTTGCTCCAGGTTGGATGATCTAGCGATGAAGCAATGAATATTTTACTTGCTCAAAGTGGTTGGTCTAGCCTTAAAGCATTGGTTATTTTACTGGCTCCAAGTGGTTGGTCTAGCTTTAAAGCGTTGGCTATTTCACTTGCTGTAGGGTGGTTGGTCTAGTTTTGGAGCAATGACCAAAAAAGTCGCTTTATGATAATTGGTTGATACCTAGAGCGAGTGCCTAGCTGCTCAAGACTTTTACAAATCCCACCTTTTGCAACTCCAGAGCAAGTGCCACTTTTAATCGCTCTAAGGGTTAGAGCGTCTTAATATGGCTTTGGCAACTAAATCTGCGTGGTCGCTCAATCCACTTTTAATCACTTCCTGTTCTAACTTATGTTTGTTTCCCACTACTCTTCTCACCTCATCTTGAGCTATTTGCATCACTTTCGGATTTTTAATGAGCTCCGCCATTGCCCATTCCATGATTGTCGCTGTTGTATCAGTTCCACCCGCCAACATATCCTGTTAGTGACAAAAAAAATGATTGAGTTAATAATTAGTTAATAAATATATATGATATATCCTAGGAAAAGATTAGAGGAGAGTGAGAGGTCTAACCAGGATTATTGATTTGATATTATTGCGAGTGATATTTGGGTTGTCCTTCTTAGAAAGGAGTAGAATATCCGTCAAATCTAGTTTGTCAACATCTCTTACTTGACCAAGGAGATGCTCGTCGATGACTTGGTTGAAGAAAGCATCGAGTTCTTGGGATACCTTCTTAAGCTTACTAGATAATCCAATAACAACATCCATCCACCCAAGAGATGGAAAGTAATCACCAAAACTAAAAGCTCCCAGCAACCTTGAAATCTCTCTTGATAATTCACCAGATTTGTTTTCATGAGCACTTTCATACTTAGCACCAATAGCACACCTCGAAACTATGTTGTTTGTTAGAGTTAGCAGTACTTTACTAAGATTAATTACTACTTCTCCCTCTTCCATTGAGGAACATGAACTCGATATCTTTTGGATTACAGTGTCGACTTCTTCTTCTCTCACATTCTTGAATGAATGAACCCTCTTTGCATTCAATAGCTCTAGAACGCAAATCTTCCTCACTTGCCTCCAGTATTCGCCGTAAGGTGCAAAACCAATATCAGTACATCCATAAAATAACGCGTTTGCAGCGGTACTAGAAGGTTTATTTGGGAAGACAAGATCTTGGTTTTTCATTATCTCTTTTGCCATTTCCGCGGATGAAACTACAAGAGTCTGCGATTGACCCAAGTGCAATAGCATCAATGGACCATACTCTTGAGAAAGATGTCGGAAGGATCGATGAGCTAATTTTCCTATTTGATGAAGGTTACCAATTATCGGAATCGTCGGTGGAGAAGGTGGTAGTTTATAAGTATTGGATGATTTTGATAATGAACAAACTCTATGGATCTTAAACAGAAGTAAAATAGATAATGCAAGTATTAGAAATGAGACTGATAGTAAGTGTAGGTTGAATACTGTGCTATTGCTTCTCTTAACCATTGTTGCGGTACCACAAGCAGAGATGGTACGTCCATCCTTTGCTTATCGTGTTGGTAATGGTTTATGCTCATATTAGAAACCTTTTTATTTGTCAAAAATATGGTTTAGTCCAAAAGTCAGTCAAAAAGTATGGTTTAGTCCAGCGCGAGTCAACTAGGTACAAATTAGTCCAAAATATGGGAAAGTATGCTAATAACCTTATCATTTACAATTTAGTCCAAATATTTGCATTTTAGTCCACAGTGACTTATAATGATGTCAGCAATTTTAATAAACATAAAAACAATTAAAAAACAATTTATCTTTTGAACCGTTTGTCCAAAATTCGTAAATTTTATATATTCGGAAAGCTCTTTCCGAGAGCTATAAAAAGAGTACCTATATGACTATATAATTCTTATTTATAAATTTTTTTAATTTACACTAATGTATAACCATGTAGACATCTACAAAAATCCAGAAAATCCAACATCCTTGGTAGCCAACATCCACTCTAGTCTACACAGACTGACAAAACTATCAACCACGCCAAGCTCTAGTTGATTAATAGCCGGATTGTAAAGGTTGGTTTAGCAGTTAACCTGTATCAAGGACAAAACAATAAAACATAAGAATTCGCAGCTTGAAAAAGAAGTGATTAACCTTACACCAACAACCACATAAGAGACAAAGCAAGAAAATGAATAAAGTAAAAAAAGTTAATCAGTTACTGACTTAATCCCTTTAGGCCTAATCGCACAAACTTAAAATGGCTTCAAAACATCTCAGTACTGTGATTTACTAAACAATCGCAATTCTAATACTTACACAGAATATGCAATATATCCACGAAACGGGACAATGGTGTACAACTATGCACACATCTACAAAAACATAGAAAATCCAACATACATACCCATAGAACAGTCCATATATCAATGAGACGGGACAATGATATACAACAATGTACACATCTATAAAAAACTACAAAATCCAACATCCATACCCATAGAACATGATGTATATCCAGAAGATGGGACAATGATGTACAACTATGTACACATCTACAAAAACATATATAATCCAACATCCATACATATTAGAACAACCCTTAAGTAATAACGACATTAAGAAACCGAACATGCTCACCCAAAGAAGTTCTGATTCAGTTAAGTACAAGAAAATATTTTCAGATCCAACTTCTAATGAAAGAAGTTTCTTTCAATCAAAACATGCGTACAACTATGTACATGTCAATAATCAACAGGTGTATAACCATATACACATTAACAATCGACAGGTGTACATCTATGTACACATTAAGATTCCCCTACAACTATCACATGCCAGCTAACAATAAAAGTGACACTTGGTGGGGAAAAAACTAACCTTGTTGCTGAACTCCGCCCATGAAGTCTCATTAATCCTCCATGACTCAAGATAGCTTCTACTCTTTGCATCTGTGATAAGCTTGTCTTCCTTAAAGTTAGACCCAGTATTTTTCTTCCGCAACGTTTTCTCTACATATTGGGGCGCCACAAGGTCTCACTTTCATTCCTCATATCTAGGATCAGACTTTAAAAGTTGTTTAGAAGTAGTCCAGGAAGTAAGAACAGTCTTCCCGCCTCCACTCACCTGATCACTTGCTTCTGCAGTTAACTTATGAAAGCGGCCAACAAAGCTTGGAGATTGGGGAGCACAACCCTGGAAATTTCAAACACATTTTTACGTTGAAAAATCATATAAAGTTTCACCTGCAACAGCATCTTGCACAACAATGTACATCTGTATTAAAAAGTGCACAACAATGTCCACTTGTATTACAGGTGCGTTATTATGTACACATGTATTTTCTATCACATGTGTACAACAATGTACACTTATATTATAAATATACTAATATGTACACATGTAATTTCTATCACATGTGTACAACAATGTACACTTATATTATAAATGTACTAATATGTACACATGTAATTTCTATCATAATCAAGAGTTGGTGACTCATACTGATTCGACATCAAAGAAACGAAAAATGATTGTTCACTAAAATTTCATCAAGAGTCCTAGAGTGGGATATTATGTACACATGTCACTTATGTAACATGTGTAAAACAATGTGCACTTATATTATAGGTGTACAAATACGTACACATGTCATTTCTGTCACAACAAACAGTCAATGACTCTTCAATAATAGTTAAGCACCAATCCA
Organism: Papaver somniferum; assembly: GCF_003573695.1. NCBI lineage: Eukaryota > Viridiplantae > Streptophyta > Magnoliopsida > Ranunculales > Papaveraceae > Papaver > Papaver somniferum. The sequence goes on along the minus strand of NC_039361.1, from coordinate 32,324,205 downwards.
GGAATATATGATTTGATAAATCAATACAAGTGGCTCTTTATTTTGTATGCATACAAATGATAAGTCAAGAACAGAAGGTATCCCATATGACCAAATCTCAAAACTACATTACTAACAGCAGTTTCCGATCTAGTATGCATAGTAATAATAAAAAGAGCGGCTTTCCAAACACCAATAGTTGCTCAAGAACGAAATCCAACATTTGGAAGGGAAGGATTGAATTTTACTAACCTGCTACTGTACATTTTTAAGAGAGTTTTCACCGCCCAATTAAACTGTAACAAAGACAACAAGTAAGTGAAATGCAGAAACTATCCAAATTACAACAGTAGATAGAATGACGATCAAAGAAGAGATTGCAGTCACCAACATTAGTAGACTATTATACATTATCCTTTTGATCTCATGGATGCAAATCAGCAAGTCAAACCAACCTCTTGTATTTTCTAAAATCATTTTCACATTTTTCACTGAACCTACTTAATCTTTACAATATCTTATGGATTGTTTTAAAATCTCAATCTTTATTAAAAGAAATCTGCCATGGCTGCTGATTTATTTTTATTTTCTTTTCCCAACAGCTGCTGCTCTAGCTAGGGAAGATGTATCGACCACGAAGAAGAGATCATAAAATGATGTCTCTGTTAATGAGGGATCCAAAGTCCAAACTGAGAATAGAAAAAAAAAATCCAATAGCAACTTCATAAAACTGAAACGAGAAACAGTTTTAAGGACAAAAAACATCAAACCAAGAAGATATCATAAAATGCACTGATAAAGATAAAAAAAATGCAAATGACATGAATCCCTTGGTCACTTATGAAAACTTGACGCGATAACTAAACAAATGTTTAATGAAACCCTTCCAAAAGTTAATTAAACTTAAAGTAATTGGAACGAGTGGAAAGAGAGATTTTTACTGTAGTAATGGAGATTAGAACTGTCAAAAGTATAAGATGTTATCATCAGCATTAAAAATCCAATGCATACCATATTCTCTTTTAATACTAGTTTAAAACATAAGATGAAATCATCAGCAAAAAAAACCAATGCATAACATATGTATTTTCCCTTAATACTACTAGTCGAATGATGATGTATTTAAGATTCCCATTTGGTACCTTATATTTTGTGATACTAGAACTGAGATATGTCAAATTTAATTAGCACATGCTCACGGAGGATACAGGAAAAATCCAAAAAGGTCAAAAATAAGAAAAAACTTTCCATTAACAGGAGCATAATCGAGTATATCCTACTGTGATTATAATTATAAATAAGGGCATTCGCTTAGAATTCTAATAGGAACATGTTGTTACTTAGACAAGGTAAAATTCTCTATTGACATGGATTCTTATTTAACTATAATACTAGATGCAGGGAAGTAATACTACTCTAGATGACCAAATCAAAAAGATGGAAAATAAAGAATCGGTAAAAAAGTCAAGCTCAAATAAAAAATTAAAATACAAACATTAAGAGGTTAGGTATGATTTGTAATTACCTGTTCATGTCTAAGATGGGACACATTCAGATGGTTTCCATTAACGGAGAACAGGTGCCTGAAGAGAGATCTCTGCATATATATAGATTATAATGAGATAAGCATAGATCTATCTAATTACTAACTGATAAGAAACTCGAACTGAAATCAAAGTGAAAAATTCTGAAATTGACTTCCAAATCGATAAAATAATAATAGCGATCAACGGTAATTAGGTTTCCAAATCGCTTACCATGATGAAATCTTCAAATAAATTTGATGAATTAAATATCATCAACTTTTCGCCTGAATTTCAAGTGACGACTATATAGGTTTTTTCAAGATGCATCGAATGTTTCTTTGATTATCATATTTAGTTTCAGAGATTTCATTTTCATGGAGATGGCGAGATTAGGATTCAAATTTTTTTTTTCAGTCCGGAGATCTGTTTAAAATGAAATTAAAAAAATGGAAATTATATCACGAGGAAGAAATAGCGTAGGGGTATTTTTTCCATCAAAAAAATTCAGTTTTGAACTGAATCGTTCATAAATGGACTAACTCGTTTCAAATTTGACAAATTTGGATCTTTTAGTACCAGGCTTAAGAGGGCAGGACTAAAGCATCCTAAGCCCAGTAACTTTGGGACTAAATGTAAATTTCTATTTTTTATTTTTATCGGAAGAGAGAACTTTATTCAAAGAAGGAAACCTACAAACTGATTAAGGTACCGTGTTGTATATAGACAAAATGATTTTGTGTATATAAACAAATTAAGGTACCTTGTTGTAAATTTGGACAATGTTACTGGAAAAATGAGAAGCCTTAATAATTGAGCAACTTTGTAAAATATCTATTTTAACTTGTAGAGGATGACCAGTTCAAAGGAGTGGAGTAATGAATGAACAAAAACGATCAAGCTACAGAATCTGGCTAAGTTCGACATGGGTAGTAGCAAAAAAAATCTAGTCATAGAACAATATGTATCCTCAGAAATAAATATCCTAACACCGGTTAAATCACCGAACCAAAGATAAGTCAGTTAAGTGACCAAACTCTTGAACTAGAAGAAGATCTCGAGTACTTTAAAGACTCTACAGACCCTGAAATTCAAGCCATAGTGCTAGGTCTTACTGAGAATAATGATGACCCTAAGTTTGGGGGTAATGAACTAGAAGAATCTCTTGAGTATTTTAAAGACTCTGAGGATCCGTAAATTCAAGTAAAAATTAGAGGTTTGTCTTAAAATACTGACTACCCTAAGTTTGGGGGTAGTGATGGTCAAGTATCCCCATTAAAAGTCCCTAACTTGGGACTCGAGCCTAGTGTACCTGAGGTATTACTTGAGCCTCTTCCGACTCCACAACCTGATCCTCCTGATACTGTCCAAGAGGAAATCCAGGAACTAGAAACCCATAGTTCAGAAGAATCTGTTTTTCAAGACACTCATATGAAGCGCAAGTGGACACCACAGAAAAAACCCAATTGTCTTGCAGGAAACCTTTGATGAGGATGTGCTATGTCTGTTCATTTTTCTGATTTGATGCAGTTGTCTAATAATTGTGGAAATTTTGTTTGATTTTGTTGACCCACAGTTGTTTCGACTATTGATATATGATTTGAATGGTAATTAGCCATTTTGTAGTAATTGACGTCTGGGTGAAGACTTTAAATTTAGCACTTCTTGGGAGGTAACCCATGCTCATGCAACACGGTAATATCTTTCCTTAACTATTTTTGCTTCAAATGGTAACAGTTTCTCCTTGTTCATGCTTTTAATTTCATCTTTAGAACATTGAGGACAATGTTGGATTTAAGTTTGGGGGTATAGGAGAAACTTTTTGTTAGTTGCAAAAAATAAACTCCAGAGCCTATAAATTTATGCTCATTAAGGATGGCACTAACCAATCTAAGTGGATGGAAGCATCTTGGTTGTAGGAGTTGAGGAACCAATCCGATTAGGTGGAAACATCTAAAGAGTCTATTCATAAAAGCACAGAGCTCAGGTGTTAGAAATAAATGGTAGTTTCGCCATATCTCGTTGAGTCCTTTTCACTTCTGTTTTTATTTTGTTTTCTTTTTAAAATATGTTTCTCTAAGTGATTAGGTGGGCTCACAAATCAACTTGTTACCATTGCTAGGGTGAAATAGAGTGATTGAGATACCAAAAAAAAAAAGTTGAAGAAAAGAAAGAAAAAAGAATTGAAAAAGAAAAAGAAATAATTAAAAAAAAATTGAGACCAGACCAGCAGACCAACCAGAATAAATTCAATAAAGTCGACCACTGGTACCCTTGTATATATGCCAGTTGTGTTGACCTAAAGTTAGGATTATCGACCACTGGTTCCCTTGTATATGCCAGTTGTGTTGATATTAGTCAGACTAGTATCTCAGTCCATTAGGATAGGTTCATTTTGGCAATGGCCTTCAGACAAATATGAGAAACACCGTTCACCTAGTCAACATCAAAACCATCTATGTTTCTTAATCTATCCATGTGATTTGTTGACTCCGGATATTGATGTCCATAGTGCAACTATCTGAGTAGAGCTGTGTCACTTATATATGAATTTTAGTACGCTTGAGTGCAAACTCGTGTACAGCAGTTGAAATTTCGCATCAGGGTACTTCGTCCTGTAGTCAATGAGAGTATGCCAACCAAGGAGATTCTTTAGTGCCTTCCAAGGTTCTGCGTAGATAGCTAGGGTATGGAGTGTAAAGGTTTTGTGGGTATATCTCTTGTAAGCCCTTCCGAGACTATAACTCGGCCACTAGGGCCACCTAGGGGTTTAAAGGCCTGTTGGATACGCTAAATGCAACCGACGATGCCTGCGACAGTGAGTTAGGATTTTATTTTTATTTTACTTTTGCTCGAGGACTAGCAAATAATAAGTTTGGGGGTATTTGATAGACGCATTTATGTGTCTATTTTGATCTCGATTTTCTATTTTGTTAGTACCCATTTTTGTACTTATTATGGTGTTTTGTGTATTTGTAGGTATTTTTGGGAAATAAACATTTTTGGAAAATTCGGCTCGAAAAGTTGCTAAATGCACCTCCAGAGGACATCTGTTAAAGGGACTCTCATTTTGGATAAGGGGCAACCAAACTTTTAAGGGCCTCTCACCTGCTATTCGCACCCCAACAGAGGATAGGGGCGCGACCCATCTTCATTGTTTGAAATATCTTTTTGGAGGGAAAAGTCTAATCCACACTTTTTCACCTGCGTACTTTTCTGGGAAGATTTCTGACGAGATTTTGAGAGAGATTTTCATTAGGGTGGATTTGTTTGGGATTTCTATGAGTTAACAGGGCTGGTAGGGATGTCCAATAGTGAAAGATAAACGAGTTTCACCGGGTTGCTCTGAAACAGGGAAGTTATATTATCGCGGGTATTTTATGTTAGATTTGGGAAGATATGTGAAGTAATGGGAAGGATATTCTATGAGATTTAGATCAGTTATGGTTCGGTGCAACAAAACAGGGAAGATAACTACCCTGTACTCGTTAAAAAAAGGGAAGATTTTCTCTCCTTCTACAAAACAGAGCAGTGGGTGATTATCGGGATATTTGTCGAGTTATTGTGGAAGTTATGCACGGTTAAGGGAAATATATTATCTAGTTAGTATTTTGTTCGATGGAAAGAGCTCAGGTTATCTTTTCTACGCGTGAAATAAAAGGAAAGAAGAATGAGAAGTACGTGACTTTGGAGAGAAGTAAAGGAGAATTAACTCGATATTTCTGGCAGCTGAATCTGTATAAATAGGTGCTGGGAGGTCCAACAAGGGGAATCGAGATTTTTGGGTAGAGCATAGGCATAAAATCACGCTGCAGGTGAAGAGGAAGAAGAAGAGTTGCAGACGACAGAAAAGAGGTGTGTTCTCAAGAACACGAAGAACAGACACATACAAACAGTTTTTCATCTTGCTACATAAAAGATGTAACGTTTTCTGTAACAACAACTTTGTAACACTTACAACCCTTGCAATTTCACTGCTTTATTATTTTTCACCTCTTGTAAACACTGTTTGAGCTATGAATATAAACTTTGAGTGTGTTTCCAACATGAGGGCTAAACCCCAATACTGGGATGACGAAGGAAGCCATATTTTATGCATGTGGTAGTTATATTTAATTCTTTTATGATTTTTTGCATTTATTATTAATTGTTTTATGGTTTTTATTGAATGGTTGTGATTTCATTGATGGGTTATGCTTAGGTTAAGTCTTTTGATATCCCATGCTTTCGATTTACAGTCATTTCTTTTCAAAAATCTACTTTGGCAAAGAATAAAGAGTCAATATTTATTATTAGTTGAGTTATAATTGTTTTGAATAAATATATGAATCGCATGAATGAGTTATATGGTGGAATCCCGATTCCCTGTCATCTCTCAATATTGTCATCATCCTTTGTTTTATTTGCTAGATTAATTCTATAATTTAAGTCTAAAATCAACTTCACAATTCCAAGAATCAAACCCTTTTCTTACCACTTCAAAATTACATCACTGTGTCCGTGGTCAGAGTATAAACGAAGATTGTGACATGAAATTAAAAAGGGACATGGCTACTAGGCGCATGTTGATGAACACAATTCTTCCAAAGATGACAAAGGTAAAAACATCAAACACAACTCTAAGCGTAGTCTTCATAAGAAAGGTATGTTTCGCAAAACTGAATCTGACATTACTTTAATTAAGGGTGATTGTTATGTTTGTAAAGTTCATGGCTACACGGCAGTAAATTGTAGACAACATAAAAATCTTAATAAGTATAAAGTTAATGCTAATTTAGTTGAAACAAACTAGAACGAGTTCAGTGGCATGATGTCGGAAGTTATTTTAATAACCAATATGAGAGACCAGTAGGTGGACTATGGAGCCACCAAGCATGTTTGTTGAAACGGAGACTTGTACACCTCCTATCAGAGGATAGGGGATGTCGAGAAACTCTTTATGAGTAACTCATATACGACAGAGGTTGCATAAAAGGAAAAGGTCGAGCAAAAGCTCATATCTGTAATATTCTCACATTGAATGAAGTTTTCATGTTCCGAGCGTATGCAAGAATCTTGTATCTTGTTCTGTTATAGATGGTAACAAATTTAAGATTTTAATTGAATCTGGAAAACTTGTTGTAACTCGGTAGTGATTTTTTAAGCAAGAGTTATAGGACTTTGGGTCTATATAAGCTTAACGGAAAAACTGATGAAGTGAACATAGTTGATTCTTGTGCTTTCTTTGTGTGATTGAATGTTTTGCGTGGTAGACTTGGAACCGTAAACTTATAAGTCAATGCTTAAACTGGCTAGCATAGGCTGCGTACCCAAATTTGGTTTGGACTTTTGTGTAGAATCAAAATATGCTATAAAATATTTTAGCACAAATGTTCAGAGTAATTCTAAGCCTTTAAAATTAATTCAGTTAGGCCTATTTGACATGAGTTCAACCCAAAACAAACTATAGTAAAATATGGTTTATAACTTTCGTATATGATTGTACGAGGTACAATCTTGTATACTTTCTTAGGGATAAGGATGATGCTAAGCCTTAAGATGTATAAACTTGAAGTTGAAAACCAATTAGAAGCCTTGAACATAACAACTGTATCCTTAAGGAGATGATAAATGCCATGTTGATTAGTTCAGGATTACATGCGGCCTTGTGTGTGTGTGGGGGGGGGGGGGGGTGCAGTCCTCTTAACTAGTATATCCTGAATAGAGTACCCTTTTAAGGATCGGATAAAACTCCATATTATTTGTGTAAAGGTAGATGACCTTCTTATGAATGCGTCAAATTGTGGGGGTGTTTGACTAAGATTATCATTCCTCTTCCTAAAAGAGCTAGATAGAAACCAAAAATGTTGATTGTATCTTTATATAGGTTATGCTGAGTATACTTCTACATATATATTTTTGGTTGTGTGTTCTGATTTTTCTGACTTTGTTGTGAATATTATTATAAAATCTAGGGATGATGAACATGTTTATTCTTAAACCAGTACCTCATTAGAGATGTGTTGTTGATCCCCTAGATTTATTTTCAAATAGTCAGAACCTATCTTAAAGGAAGATGAAGTTAAGGTTGAGCCTAAGAGAAGTAAAACAATTAGACTTGAGACTCTTTATGAATCCGAATTCATAACATGCCTAGCTTAGTCTGAGCCCCATACTTCTAAAGAATCCTTGACATCTACTGAAACCCCATTCTGGTAAGAAGCTTCATTTAATGAAATGGACTCAGTCCATTGGAACCAGACTTGGGAGTTTGCTAGTTTACCTCTAGCGAGTAAGACCATGGGATGTAAATGAGTCTTTAAAGAAACGTTAGGTATATGGAACTGTGGAAAATATTAGGCTAAGTTGGTAGCTAAAGGCTATAAACTAAAAGAAGGTGTAGATTTCTTTGATTCTTATTCACTTGTGACGAGAATTACTTCTCTTGAGATGTTAATTGATATTTCTTCCATAAACAACTTGGAGATACATCAAATGGATGTTAAGACAACTTTTCTAAGACTGTGAATTAGATAAATAAATTTACATAGACTAACCTGAGGACTTTGTAGTGAAAGGTTTATGAAGATAAGGTTTGTAAGTTGAACAAAAATTTGTATGGTTTTCCAATAAGCACGTAAACAGTGACATGGAAAATTTTATCATGTGATAATGTGTAGTGGATTTAAGTTAATGAATCTGACAAGTATATTTACAAGTAACTTGTTAAGGATGCCTTTGTGATTGTATGCTTGTATGTTGATGATATGCTTATACTTGATACAAACATAGATGTGATTAATTCTACTAAAAAAATGCACTGAATGGGAACGTTGACTTTAAAGACTTAGGTACTTTTGATGTAATCTTAGGGATGAGGATTAGAAGATAATCAAACATTTATAGTCTTAGTCATTCTCATTATGTTGAGTTTGTACTTAAGAGATACAATCAGTCTGATTGTAAGCTTGCGTGTACTCCAAACGATTATTCTTGTAGACTCGAGAAAAATAAGGGTAATGGAGTATGTTAAATTGAATAGTCAAGAGTTATAGGATGTCTGATGAATTTAATGAACAATAAGAGTCCAGAAATTGCCTATATTGTGAGTAAGTTAAGTAGATATACTTGTAGTCCAGAGCAAGAGCATTGGGATGCACTTAGTAGACCATTATGGTACCTAATATACTCTATTACCTTTTGTTTGATTTATGAAAGGTATCTTGTTGTCCTTGAGGGACACTGTGATACGAACTGGATAGTTGACTCAGATGATTATAAGTCTACTGGTGGATATGTTTTCACTCTAGCAGGAGGGTTTGTTTTTGGAAGGTTTTCAAATATACATATATTGCTCAATTCATTATGGAATTTGAGAGTATTGCGTTAGATAAAGCACGAGAGGGGGCCGAGTGCCTAAAGATGTTTTTTAGAAGACGTTCCTCTCTGGCATATGCCTGTGCCAGCTATATCTATACATTGTGTTAGCCAAGCTATAATATCTAAAATCTAAAAATAACTAATCTCAATCGGCGTTATTTCCATTGATTGGATAAAGCCCAAGGAGAATATCGCACAACCTTTGACGAAAGGTTTGTACAAAGAGATAGTTAAAAATGCATCAAGGGGGATGAGGCTTAAGCTCATAAATTAAACTTTCCATGAAGGATACTCAACCTTGCTTACTTGAGATCCCAAGATCAAGGTTTCGAATGAGACAACTAATCTTTGGTGGGTAAAGGTAAACACTATTATAGAATTTTATTCTCTGTCCCTTCCCTATGGTGTAGACGTGATAGTGTGACTGCATGTGAAGGATGATTTTTAAGAAGACTTAATGAGTTCTATAGTTTCAATTTAAGATTGAAGTGGGGTGTATCAGTAACACTCTTTATGGAAACTCACCTATCTGAATGAGGAAGTGGGGCAGCTTCCTATGAGAATATGATCTTTGATTCTCTAGAGCATTTTGAGAAACAGGATATGTCCAGGGCCGAATTGGACAAAACGGCACGAGCTTGGAAGCAACCTTGGAGATATCATTCGTGGTTGTTATCGCGAATTACATCAAATGCTAGAAGTTTAATACATCGCGTTCACTGTCCCTAGCAAGTACTTCCGGTAATATCTCACTAAGCAAAGGTTCAAGACCTCATGGACACCTCTTCCTAAAATGGTATTTCCTGCTTTTTTTATGTGATTTTCGTTTTGATGGTCTTAGTATTACTGGAACTTAGGACCTAAGGGTCACTAAGGGTTCACTAGTTCATGCATTTTCACTATAGTGAAAGGAACCTTTAGTCTCACTTATGAGGAAATATATAAAGATGAAAGCTCTCTATACTATATGATTTTGCAATCCATAATATGACCATGGAGTCAACACGATTAAGTGTGAGAGAGAGGACGTTGGAATAGATAGTATGACTTATACATGCACGGTCCGTCTGTTTGTTCAATCAGATCGATCGTGGGATTAGGGTGTTGATTTACCAAGATCTATCTGTATTTTTCATGTTTTATTGAGGTTTTCATTCATGTGGGGGGTTGTTGGAAAACAATTAATAGAAAATTGATTTTTGAAGTTTTTAAGAAAAATAATAACTTATTATTTTCTTTTGTGAATGAAACTTTTTAGTCCCACATCGGGGAGTTCCTGTTTTTGAGTTGTATTATTCCATTATATAAACAAATTCTCTACTTTTGTAAAGTCTATGGGAAAGGGGATTCTCTATTTTTTAGAGAGACCCCCAAAGGAAAATATTTTATAGCGATTTCTTTAACGTTCACGATTTTCCTTAAAGCTTTTTTCGGAGTTGCCAAGCTCAAGTTGAGCATCTACTACATATGCTAGTAGTAGGTGTTGTAGGGTGTTTTATCCTGGAGATATCCGTCCTGTGAGGGCTATAGCATCACTCTTGAGTGTAGTCGGGAGATAATGTCTTAAGGACAGCGTGTTGAATACGTGACTCACTCTGTTTTTCCAAAGTTTTTCCTTGTTGTTGTTGCAGAGATTTGGGAAACTCGTCCGTTTCATTGAATCAGTCACTTCCACTATAAAAGATCTAAGTATCAATAACTTTTCCTTATTTGATTTTTTTCCTTATTTTATTATTGCACCCAACAGTGTACAATGACGACCGTGTCTTGTAAAAAGTTAGGGACTTATTGGAAACCACCAATGAACATCTACTTCTTCAATGGTGCATTCAGACTTCAATGATGTGGATATACATTATGAAAAACGGGTATAAAACTTTGAAATAATGTGGTCCTTCTTGAATTGAAGAATTTTTGGCGGGATGATACATGTTAACTGGTGACGGCGAACAAACATGGTCTAATTCATGGGAAAAATATCGTTTGGTCCTTTTTTTAGGTGGTCCCAAGTCAGTTTGGTCCTTTCATAAATCACCTTTTCCATTTGATCCATAATTATTTAAAAATATTGAATGGACCAAAGTACCCTTCTGTGTTAATTCTAACTTATTTTTTGTTGCAGTTCATTCTACCTAATGAACTATCAGGCATTTTATAGATTTGAGTCCATTATGTTTCATGAAAATTGTACACTTCATTATATTCTATAAGTTTCATTACATTTCATTAAATTCTACAAAATTTTTGTCATTAAGAACAAAAAGTCAGAGTTCATTTGTCAAATGAACTCCTGATAAAAACCTATATAAACCAGAGTTCATTTCTGGAATGAACTCCTGATAAAAACCTATCTAAACCAGAGTTCATTCGTCAAATGAACTCCTGATAAAAACCTATATAAACCAGACTTCATTTCTGGAATGAACTCCTGATAAAAACCTATATAAACCAGAATTCATTTCTGGAATGAACTCCTGATAAAAACCTATATAAACCAGAGTTCATTTCTGGAATAAACTCCTGATAAAAACCTATATAAACTAGAGTTCATTCGTCAAATGAACTCCTAATAAACCCTATATAAACCAGAGTTCATTTCTGGAATGAACTCCTGATAAAAACCTATATAAACCAGAGTTCATTTCTGGAATGAAATCCTGATAAAAACATAAATAAACTAGAGTTCATTCGTCAAATGAACTGCAGCAACATCATCTTCGCCGTCTTCAACAGCAGCATCAAACATCATCATCTTCAAAACAGCAGCAACAACATCGTATTCATCATGTTCATCATCTTCAACAACAACATCAAACAAATAGAGACGAAAAAAGAAACACAAAAACTATATCGTCTTCATAAACTAAATCATCATCATTGTCTTCGGCATCAGCAACATCATCTTCATCGTATTTATCATCTTCATCATCTTCAACAACAGCAGTAAATCAACAAAAAACGAAAAAAAGAAAACGCAAAAACTTCATCATCATCATCTTCTTTATCGTCTTCTTCATCATCATCATCAACAACAGCATTAGCAGAGAAAAAAGAACCCAAAAATGTCGTCGTTCATCATTATCTTCATCTTCTTCATCATGAGCAGGGAAAAAAAAGGGAGATGAAAAAACTAGATCTGAAAATAAAGAAGAGAGAGAAAGTAAATCTGAAAATAAAGAAGAGAGATAAGTGAATCTGAAAATAAGATATTTTCTACTCCCCTTTTGTATATATATGGACCCAAAAGGGTATTTCTGCCACTACAAGATGACAATTACATCATCCATGACGTCACGCTAGGACCAAACCATTATTTCTAGGACCAAACAATAATATATATTTTAAAAAAGGACCAAATAGACAGTTGACTAGGTCAATTGGACCAAACTCACTCTAATTTATTATTCTAGGACCATATGGTATTTCCTACCTAATTCATTATTGTAGGATCAGAATCTCGCACAGAAGAATATGCTTGCGAAATTATTAACAACACATCGAGAAGACATCGCAGGATGATTTCAGAAACGACATAACAAATGACATCAACTTAAACATGAGAAAAGTGTGATGATCTTGCGAAAATTAGGAATGTTGCGAATGTTACATTTGTAAGCTTGCGAAAATACCGCAAGCCAGATCCGAAATTAGGGGAAATGTTAGTTGTACATTAGATGTTATCCACTATGTAAACACCTATATAAAGAGAAAGGCAAGAGAGAGAAAGGAGATAGATAATCAGAAAGAGAGACACACTTTAGGAGAGGATACATTCTATAGAGAGAGAAAGTAGAATTGGTTGTATTATTATTATCTCCTTCTTCTTCCTCCTTCAAGAACCTAGAGCTCCAAATACTCATTAATGGAGTCTCCATGTAATCAAGATGTAATTACAAATAATCATAGTAAAACCTAACCCCGTGGATGTAGATCAAATTGATCGAACCAAGTAAACCTTGTGTCTCTTTACAATTTTAGCATTCTTATCATCATTTTTATGTTTAGATCTACAAATTATTACAAGGGGTGTGTTGTAGGATTTCCTGCAACTACATTTTTGGCGCTAGAAACAGGGAGCGAGTAAAGGATTTATCCTTCCTGTAACTTGTTGGTTCAAGAAATTTCCATGAAGATTAGCTACTGTTCATATTTTTCTAGATCTACAAAATTTAGGTTCAAAAATGGAAATTTTATGGAAGAACTCACACTTTCAGGGAGTAAACATCATCAACAATTCAAAGACATGAAAAGAGTGAGATAAAAAATTAGTTGTTGTGGTGAAATTTAAGGAAAAAATGGAAGTTTCAGTGGAAGATTTTCATGTTCAGGAGATGAAGGCAAATGTGAAAGAAGTTAAGGAAGGACGAAGAAAAGATAAGAGGCAGATGCTGCAATTTCTATCACAAACAGAAATTCGCACAGATGGTTCAAGGCTAAGCGAACAATAAATAGGTCACGGGTTCGAATTCGCAGAGACACATATTTTTCATTTTCTTCTCATTTGCATGGGAGAATAAAAGAATAAGGAAAAAAGTTATGCGTTAATTTCGCAGAGAGGTTCTTGCACAATTGGTCCAGAGAGCAGTATGTGCGTTCGTGGTCGCAAGTTCGAATTCGCCTGCGAACATAGTTTTCTTCTTTTTGCGAAGTTAATGAGTTCATGGTCGTGTGATCAAGTCCCAACACATGCGTATTTTTTCGCACAGATATTTCTTTGATTATTTCGCACAGAAGAGAGTTGATGATAATTTCGCAGAGATATTTCGCAAAGAAGAAGCTTGCACAGTTGGTCAGGAGGCATGAATGCAAGCAGCAGGTCGCGGGGTCAATTCTTGGAATTTGATTACTTCGCAAGAAATTTGATTATTTCGCAAGAGAGGCTTAGCACAGTTGGTATGGTGTGAGAATATGCAAGTAGCAGGTCGGGGGTTCAATTCTTGCCCCTCGCATCTATTTTTGCTAAGCGAAATTTATACTTCATGCAACGTATTTTTCGCGCGAGATTGACAACAACAGCGAATCACATAAAAGCTAAGTACCACTTTCCTTGAACATTTTACTTTTACAGAAAATAAAAGATTTTTGATTTGATTTACAAAAGGCAATATAATCGCAGAATTACAGAAATTTCAGAATTACAAAGATTCCACAATTACAAAAGAAACCGAGAAAAATCTTGCACAGATCAATTTATATATTTCTCTTGAAAATTTGCTTTGTTTCAAATGAGAATGATATCTAACATGGAGAGTAGTAGGAGGAAAAATAAAACCTTCCATCAACAGGCTAGTTAGACCTTCCATAACAGGCTGCATAAGACCTCATTAGGATCATTTCCATGAAAGATGTTTATCGGATGAGACGAAACAAGTTATACAAAGGAAATCAAAACAAAGAAAAACGATTTGAACTTGCAATTAAATGAAAATTTTTGATAAAAGATTACAAAGATTTCACAACTACAAAGATTTCAGAATTACAATGTATTAGAATTTCTCTTGAATATTTATTATGCTTCAAATGATATAATATTATGAGAATGAAAAAATGAATGAAAGAGATGACATAAATGAAAGAATGAATGAAAGAGATGACAGAAATGAAAAGATGAATGAGAGAATAAAGAAACGCGAACATTTCGCAGAAACAAAGAGACACGAACATTTCGCAGAAATGCGAATAAAATTTCGCAGATAGAGGCGAACCTTTATGGCGTACACCCTAGTTCGCGAATAAAATTTCGCAAGAGGCAAATGTAAGACCTAAAGTACGTCATAGAAGGGTGTACTTGTTGCATGACTCAGAGAAAAGGTTACACCGCCCCTGGAACCCGAGTCATGGAGATTTGGGGTCAATAAAGCCCATCCAGGAAAGGTACCTTGGATTTTCAACCTAAGCTTTTGCTTTAGGTTGGACGACTAGGGGTCTCTTCTAAGGAGTGCAGAATCTGATCAAGGCGCCGAGGTACACGGTTGAGTCAAGAGTGCCAGGGGCGTCTGGAGCGTACCTTGCCATTCTCGACAAGTCTTGGCCTATACTGCACTCGGCCCGAAGAAAACCCAACTTAGGGTGCAGTCTCGTAACCATAATCCCTATAGGTAAAAGGGACAAGAGGCTGCGAAAACAACTGGTAGTTGTTAAGACTGAATGGGAGGAGCTAACCTTGTATGGTAGAAGTACGCCTCCTTGAAGGGGCAACCAGGGGGAGATAAGGGAGGCATCCTCCATTAGGGAGCTGATAAGTGTCTTAAGACGCAAATATCATGAGGCTTTTTACTCGCAAGGGTATTAAGACTTGTCATATTTGTGCGACAATCCTGAAGAGGCAATAATACTAGAGAAAAAGATAAGACGCGATCAATGGGTCATTACATGAAAGTGTGAAGACGTCCTGCGATTTCGTCGCAAGACGACAATGTCATGGGACTTTATTTTCGCAAGACTATTTTGGCCTGTCATATTGTCGCAACAATCCTGAAGAGGAAATAATACAAAAGAAAAAGTTAAGGCAAGATCAATGGGTTTTTGCATGAAACTGCAAAGACGTCCTGCAATTTTGTCGCAATGACAAGAGGTGGAAAAATAAGACCTTTAGCTAGGAAGGCAAAATAAGACCACATAAGAAAATGAGTAAGCAAGTAAGCTTGCGAGAATGATTATATGTAAGCAAACAAGCTTGCGATGGAAATGAAACTGGGGCAGTGAAAATGCCGCAGACTTGATATTATGATCATATTGTTATGAGATACTAATAGAGCAGGAAAGAGGGAAGATGAAAAACAAGCAAGACTTTGTGAAGAACAATAACTACACGAAGAAGAATGCATACACTAAAGAAAAAGGAAGAGAAATGAAGAATGGAAGCAATTTAGAGCTACATCAATTTTAGACGGCAAAATGAGCTAAGTAACACAAACATTAACTATACATTGCAATAGATAAGCATTCTCATCATACAAGCATCATACTCGCATCATAAAAGCATTGCATAAGCATTTCATGGCAAAACATCGCATACACATTTCATAACATAATCATCACATAAGCATTATATTCGCATAAGTACTTTACAAAACTGTACGAAATAATATTGCAGAATTTTGCAATAATATCGCAGAATTTAGCAGAATTATTCAGGATTATTCAGAATTTCACAGGATTATTCAAGAATTTCGCATTATTCAAAACTTCACAGAATGATTCAGAATTTCGCAGAATGATTCAAAATTTCGTAGAATGTGTCAGAATTTCGCAGAATATGATTCTTCCGAATGATGTGATTATCTCGCTCAATTATTTCGCACAATTATAAGCAACTTGAAGAGATTATACTATTTCATGAGCACAAAACATGAGACAGAGGCAAAGATAAGAATAAGGAAACAATTCGCACATTCAACATTTTCTCAAGGATTCTACCCTCATAGATAAAGAACAGAGGCAACTATGGATTACCAAGAAAACATTTTATGTTCTTTATCTCCTCGGCAAGAATCATTCCCAAAGTGGACGTTCGCTAATGAACAATAAGAATCCTCACCAAAAATGGAGTAATAATTTCGCATGAATAGAGGCAATACTTATTATTCTAGGACAAATACTTCTTATTTACTTCGCAGAGTTCTTCTTATATTACGAAGATTAAGTACTTTTTATACTTCATCAAGGATACTTCATGTTTCGCATACTTCAAGGGTTGATACTTCTTATTTACTTCGCAACGTTCCAGAACTTCACAAAAGAATAGAGGCAAGTACGTACTTTTCAAGTCCGATATTCTTTCGCTCGTTCCTCCAACGACTACAACAAGGTGAATTTTTCTTAAAGATCGCTTTTCAAGCAATATTAAAGAAAAAAGAGGCAAGATGTAGGATCAGAATCTCGCACAAAAGAATATGCTTGCGAAATTATTAACAACACATCGCGAAGACATCGCAGGATGATTTCAGAAACGACATAACAGATGACATCAACTTAAACATAAGAAAAGTGTGATGATCTTGCGAAAATTAGGAATGTTGTGAATGTTACATTTGTAAGCTTGCGAAAATACCGCAATCCAGATCCGAAATTAGGAGAAATGTTAGTTGTACATTAGCTGTCATCCACTATGTAAACACCTATATAAAGAGAAAGGAAAGAGAGAGAAAGGAGATAGATAATCAGAAAGAGAGACACACTTTAGGAGAGGATACATTCTGTAGAGAGAGAAAGTAGAATTGGTTTTATTATTATTATCTCCTTCTTCTTCCTTCTTCAAGAACCTAGAGCTCCAAATACTCATTAATTGAGTATCCATGTAATCAAGATGTAATTACAAATAATCATAGTAAAACCTAACCCCGTGGATGTAGATCAAATTGATCGAACCACGTAAACCTTGTGTCTCTTTACAAATTTAGCATTCTTATCATCATTTTTATGTTTAGATCTACAAATTATTACATGGGGTGTGTTGTAGGATTTCCTGCAACTACAATTATGTTAACGTACAATTTATCGCTTTAGTTATAACATTGCACTTGTTTTTCCTTTTTTAATTTAGCTTATATAGCATGTTATGTGCAGATACATAATGATGCCAAATTAACACCACCATATTAATAACATAACATAATTAAGCTTTTGCTAAAAACTTTTAATTTTTTTAAGATTTCTCATGTCAGTAGGAATTTAAACTCTATAGTTGATTCCATTTCGAAAGTAGTTAGAAGAGATAAACTTCTCATTGAAGAGTTCAGACATGATGTTATACATCTTGAAACTTTGTTATCCAGGCTTTTAGTCTCTGGTATTTCTTAATAAATACATTCTCCTTTCATCTAAAAAAAATATTAATAACATAACAGTATATTACCGGTGCTCAGCATCCACATAATCAACTGACGAAGCATCTGCATAGGATAAGTAGAAGCAACAACGAGGCACGATATTTGAGAGGTCGAGAGGTCAATTTGTATTTGAAGTCAGACTGGTTTAAGGCTAGCAATCTGTCCCAAAGGTACGATGCTCATCTGGAATTCACATTGTAAACAAAATTGACGTAGGGTCACATCTATCGTGCATATGGACAATAGCAATAACTGTAAACAAGATGCCTTCAAGTTACTATGGGGAGTTGTAGTGGTCTACACAACAATGGGATTATCAGGAACAGATCAAATCCCTAAGGAGATAGGTTACTGAAGAAATAGAAGGGAATTTAGAAGATTAGAAGTAGAATTAGACATAGAAGAAGAGATGCAGATGAAGTTTAGGGGAGAAGCTTAATTTATTTCTTAATTGATTCTTTCAGTACAACAAGGCTACCCTTATATCCCAGACACAACTCTCACAAATCTCGTGCACAACACGAGTCACACACACGAGACAATAACTGCTACAAATAGCACCCAGTGCCCTATCATATAACCTAGCCCACAATGGATGCCCTTAAACATAATGTATAACTCTCATTGGGACATGAAAAATACCCACCCCTTCAAATCATCCTTGTCCTCAAGGATGTAAAATGTGAAATAACCTTGTTTGTAAGAGATGTAGGTGAGCTCGGCTAACGAAAGGCACAATTGTTGCAGCTGTTTCTTGAATACAGCAGGAATGTGAACACAACCTCAATAAGCTTCAATTCAAATCCCACGGACCATGGGTCTCCATCATGTGATCCACATGCTCCATACTTGGGCATAATTCCTACTGCAACACTAACCAATAAGGCGCTTCTTCTGGTGCTTATTTCTCCAAGGTTAAAAAACCCCAGTAGCTTCAGGAAACTCGACCTGGTAAAAATGTACAGAACTCCGACTGTTCAACCTTATTTCGGTTGACCTCTGAGTACACAAGGAATGGAATTCTCCGCTACTCGTTGTGGCATGACATACATCCTTTGCAAGACCCATTTGTAAGATTAGGGCAATAAACACGTTGAGCTTGTGCATATCGATTCTGGTGATGCAAACATAGACGGAAAAGTCAAGTATCCAATACAGAACTTCACTTTGTATCGGTATGCTGCTCTCAAAAATGAGGATCTTCCATAGATTGTGGTGTTGATCGCAATCAATTAGGGCCTGAACAGAACTTAGCTTATTCCATCCCTGTGGACCTGAAATGAACTTTATTACCTCCCATTGAGTCTTTAATATACTGCCCTGCTCTCTCCATTCACCACCAGCATCCACCTGCCAAGAACCCATACCAAGGAGTTCACAACTTTTCATATTTGTATGCATTTTCTTGATTCTTACTATTCTTTCACCGAATCCTACTCCACTACAATTCCCCTTGTCTAGTAATACCCAGGCAAACACTTGAATATCATAAGAAAAGTGGAGTCTGACATAAACTAGAGTGATAATAACCACCATATCCCACCAGTTTCCACTCTCGATTTCTACCCTCCATAAAAGAATTTCTCCCGAGTTATTAATTTGTTGTGGTTGGTGCACCAGAATTCGCTGCTGACAACCACTCAAAGGATTGCAACCAACAGATTCAAAGAGCTGGGTGAACCATTTATTCGAAATGTCCAGTACAGTACCACCACCAACTCCGTTGGATTCAAGGAAACTGTACATTCGAATCACCATCGAAGAACTCTTCAGGACTACGTCTTTTAGCTGAGTACAAAAACGACAACTGTTGGAAGTAATAAGTAAAGGAGTTGTTGGTGTTATGCTCTCACCACCATTTACTAATGAAAATATCATCTTGGTTTCCACTCGTTTTTCGCAAAATACCGCTCCTATATAGCCTCTCTTGAGCTTCAAGAGCATACAATAACTTTCAGCGAACAATAAAAACACTAGCCTAGGATAGACATGGAACCATGGAACACCAGCTTCTACTTTGTACACTGTAATGACTTGTGAATAGCACTTAACTGCTGGATGATAGTCTTGCTTAAGGAACTGACTAACCCACTCTCATTAGTGGAGGAAAACTCAAATATGCAGTGCAGGGGAGATCTAAGTTCTTCATATACACCTTGTTGAAGAAGCATAAGTTCACCATCACTCTTAATTACTACGAGCACTTTCATGATTCCCACCACTCTTACAAGGAACTGCTCGCATCCTGAACACCATTTATTGCCTCCACAGTCCTTAGAACTAGGTACTCCAAGCTGTAACTCAGTGTCAAGCGATACATAACCACTGCCAAAGACACTCTGCCTTGTCACTTGAAGCATCAACATCTTCCAGAGAACAATAACTTGTGGCAGCATGTCATCACACAACTTGCGAACATCACCACTGGTTCCCTTTCTAACACACAGACACACACTCGAATTTGGAAGTGATAGTATGAAAGGATACTCGTGTTCATAACTCAGCGCAGAAACAAAGTTTACATTGTATTGATGCACTAAAATGAACCCATTCAGAACAAGTAAACAAAACTTAAGTACACCAAAACAGAAACTAAAGCTGCTGCTATTGTAATGAGAGTGACTCCTAATCAATTCCAACCACCTTCCTCGATCAAATACTCTTCCAGTAAAAACCTGGATATCATAGGAACAATCTTCACTACTTGCACACATAAGAACCAACCAAAAACATATCACTCCTGTGTAAGCATGATGCTGACAAAAATTTGAACAATCAGCATCTGAACATTTCAGCAAAGAATTCCAAAACATGTTCTCAGACAGTTTTCCTCGATCAAACAGCATGTGAATAAAATTGGAACCAGATAATGTATCCCATAGAGAAGTACTTCGAGTTGTAGGTGGAACCAGTAAATCCTTGATAACATCAGAACCATAAGAAAAATTTGGTATGAACTTAACTGAGAGATTAAAATTAGTAACGAAGTTTGTTGGAGTAAAAGAATTAAGTTCACTTGTTAAGAATGAATTCAGCTTAACATCTCTAATAAGTTGTTGATCTTCAAACTGTTGAAATTCAGCATTATAATTCTGATTTAACAGGTTGAGATTCTTCACCTCACTATCTATAACCTCACTAACTTGAAATTCCGTCACAACATCAAGGATTTTATTATCAGAAATGAATGGTTTACCTTCCTGATATGCTAGAAACGATGAATTCCCGTTGTCCTTCTGAACTTTATTAACAGTACTAGATCCATCGATGCTAAAGAATTCAATTATAGGTGTAGATTGAAAATTACCTTCATCTGAACTCAAATCACCTGAATCAAGTGAAATTGATTTCGATTTGAAAACAATTTTATCCTCGGTCATCTGCGATTTCCCCAATCTGAGAACTATTCGCAGCTGGAAAAGAACCTAAAACTCCATCTGACGCATCTGGTACTGGTGGATTTGAAGATTGTTGAGTGAAATTACTATCTGAACTTGAATCAATTATCACTTCTTCTATGACAATCTCATCCTCCATCTTCGTAGGTTCCAGATCCCCAACCTCTTGTAGTGATTCCAACTTCTTCTCGGCGATGGAAATGAGAGTTTCAATTTGTAGAAGATTAAAATCACGATCTGGTGAATTCCCATCCCAGATTAGACGTATAGACTTCATTCTCAAATCAAATAATTCACTATATAATGCTTGTCTGGCTTTATATTTCTCTTATTCTAAGATATCAACCTTAGTGGTTAATTCTTCAGTTTCTGCTTCTACTGGTGAAGCTTTAGTTGTTGCAGCGGCCATCGTAGCGGTTGGAGAATCGACCGCTCTGATACCACTTGTAGTGGTCTACACTACAATGGGATTATCAGGAACAGATCAAATCCCTAAGGATATAGGTTACTGAAGAAATAGAAGGGAATTTAGAAGATTAAAAGTAGAATTAGACATAGAAGAAGAGATGCAGATGAAGTTTAGGGGAGAAGATAATTCATTTCTTAATTGATTCTTTCAGTACAACAAGGCTACCTTTATATCCCAGACACAACTATCACAAATATCGTGCACAACACGAGTCACACACGAGACAATAACTGCTACAAATAGCACTCAATGCCCTATCCTATAACCTAGCTCACAATGGTTTTCCTTAAACATAATGTATAACTCTCATTGGGACATGACAGGAGTTGCGACTTAGGTCAGGTAAATCAGTCCAAAAAAGCTAGTGGTAATTGAATTATTGTCCCTCCTTTTGATGGGCCTTCACAAATATCCCTAGAAAACTTTACAAATATTTCTGATGGTATAATTTTAAATTTTTCCAAAAAAATAATTATAATATTACCTTATTTAATCTTCCTCTCTTTCTTTCATTCTTCTTCGTTTTACACAGAAACTTCATTCTTCTTCGTTTCACCATCTTCATCGCCTCACCACCAGCACAATCTCGCCACACCACAACCAGCACCACAATCTCCATCACATCCTCCATTAGCATCAACAGAGATATACGATTTGTGTTCGATTTCAATGATTTCTAAACCAGAATCAGAAATTGATTTTTTTATTTGGTTTTCGATTTTGGAGTTGTAGATTCAGATTTCAAGTTGCGGGTTCAGATTTTTTTTTTTAGTTTTCGATTTCAACGAATTTCTAAACCAGATTCAAAGACTGATTTCAAGTTGCAGATTCAGATTCAGATTTCAGTGATCGAGATTTGTTGGTTCAGAAATGGTATGATTCAACTTTCTTTTAGGTTTTGTTACAATGGTGGTTGCTTCTATGTTTCTGGTGGTGGTGGTGGCGGCGGCGATGAAGATTAAGTGTGATTTTGTTGCCTTTTGAGACGGTGGTGGTGCTTGTCTAGGTTTGGGAACTTTTCAGAGAGACACAATGGTGGTGAAGCTACAGGTGATGATAATTTGTTATTGTTTATATGTATTTATGGGATCAATTGTTTGTTGATCCCATTTATGGATCAACTACGGTTGTTGACCCAATTTTTTATGGATCAACTACGGTTGTTGATCCCATTTATGGGATGAACTCCTGTTGTTGACCCAATTTTTTATGGGATCAACTAATGTTGTTGATCCAATCAACTCCTATTGTTGACAACATTTTCTTGGATTAGTATAATCATGCTTGTAGTTTAAATCATGTAAATTTCTCCCATATTGAACTTGTGGTGCAATAGTAGCATGCTGACTCTATGTCAGATGATGCGTGTTCGACTCACGCCAAGTTCACTCCATTTACATGGATCAACTTTCATTGTTGATCCACTAAATTAAATCAACTCTTACTGTTGATCCTTTTTTTGGATCAACTTCTACTGTTGGTTCTGTTTTTATTTGGATCAACTGCTGCTGTTGATACAAAAATATCTGAACCAGTGGTGTCAGCGGCGAATTAGTGGTGGTGGCGGCGGCGGCGGCGACGGATTAATGGTGGTGGAAGACTGGTAGTGGTGTAATGGTGGTGGTGAAGGAGTAGTGGTGGAATATTAGTGGTGGTGGTGATTGGTAGGTGGTGGTTGTTGAAGGTGGTGGTAGAATGGTAGTTGAATGTTGGTGGTGGGAGTGCTAGTGGCGGTGGTGAAGTGGTAGAGGAAGAAATTTGTTCCATTTTGAAATAAAGAAAAATATTATATGGGTAAGGGTATTAAGGTAATCTAATTTTAAATGGATAAGGTTATTAAAAAATATGGACATATTTATTGTTTATAAGAACATATTTATTGGGATTCAAGAATAAAGACATATAAATAATATACCCATTGTTGGAAAAAAATAGTATAACATGCTGTTAAAATCAATTAAATTGCTTAATGCAAGATCCATTGTCGTTGTTGTTGAATGGAACTAGAACATACACCAGCTACAAATGAAAAATGAAACAAGGGAAAGATGATTACCTCGCACAAATAGTTAAATCCCATGGCAGCTTAATTTCATCTTCTTTACATCTTCAAGTTCTGATGTTGCAAAGACTCTCAGTTCAACCTCAAACCTTAATAATCTGTGGAATTATTCAACAAAAGTTAGATGAAAACCTATCATTTCCAGCGCTTATTTAACCATCGAAACAATTAGAACCTTTTTCAGACACAACCCCAATATAGATACTAGATAATAACACTAGCCATTAGCATACTCAATAAATTGAATCCAATTAACAATTCCTCAAAGTAATAAGGTTGCTGGTCGAAATTAAGAGAAGTCTACTTCAGTCAGCACCACCGCCGTTACCACCACCATCTTCACCAATTAATGGAACAGAAGATTGTAAATCTAGTAAGTTTAATCATTTATATGAATTTACTAATTGAGATTTGATATCCTCCACCACCACGTAAGAAGTATCACCAGTATCACCATCTCCCATCAACCACAATCACACCCATCTCCACCACCGTTATCACCGCAACCACAGCAATTTAGAAATTGATGCAAGTTGAATTTCGACCTGTAAAACAACACAACAAATCATACTTCCTCCACCACTGCCAGCACCACCACCATCATCATCCAAATCGAATCGGAAAAATGAAATCTGACATCGAATCTGGGTTATGAATCTGAATCAACAGATATATCATAGTTCTAGGGTTGTCGATTGATTCATGAATTTATTTGCAGCGGTGGAGGAGGTGTTCCTAAATCTATTTGCGGCGGAGGAGGTGGTGGTGGTTTTCGTTGGAGAGAGAGAGATAATTTCAAGGTTTCACTATCTAAAGAAAAGATTAAAAACGATTGATCCTTGTCTACTGTGTATAGGGAGGGTAGTTATGGAATGAAGAAATAATATTAATGGACTTATAAATGGGGAAAGATATATTTATTGTTTGATAAGGATATTTGTGAAGCCATCAAAAGGAGGGATATTTGTATCATTACCACATTTTTTTTCTACTATACAACACGAAGATACTGATGCGAGGGATGACTGCAAAGCCACGAGTATGAAATATTATTGTTATGCAGTGAAAAGTTTAGGGGTATATTACTTGATCAATATTTAATTTTTGAATATTTTTTTTACCATCTAGTATATAGAACTTTAATGTTATATGGGTTCAATCCTTTCCGGTAAGTTTAATTCCCCTCTTCTCTCGCCTTCTTCATAGAGAAAGAGGAAAAAAAATTCATCAAAAAATGGTTCACAGTTTCTATTCTTTTAGTGAAACTGTAATCACCAAAATTTGGTGTTATTGAGACTTGATTATCTTTTTGATAATTTATTCACATGCATGGTTGAAAAACCTATGTCCAATTTAATTGGTATTTTTGTGCATTAAACGAAGATCATGTAATTAATGGTTTCTATTTTACTTTTATTTTTTCCAGAAACCATCCGTCAACTGACTATGCGATATTGAAAACGACAATTTTTTCTTATTTGTCAACACAATTTTGTTAATTGTACAAACCAATTGATATTGGTTTTTCCCCATCAATTCTCCTTAATGAGATGTAAAAATTGGCATTTTAAGAACTTTTAGACAATATTGGTTATTGATTTCTATTCTTTCAAAGAAATCTTCATCAACTAAAAAGTAGATTTTTCTCTACAAAGAATACGATAATGATTTCTTTATTCTTCTCAAAAGAATCATTGGAACCAACTGGAATTAATTTCTCTATGGATCCTAAAAAGATGAGATTGGTTATTACGTATTCACAATTGCAAATACCAATTTCTGCATTCCTGAGGGATATTGAGCAATATTTTATATATATATATATATATATTTTCTTCCTAATGCTACTCTCCACGAAATTGAGTCCGTTCAACTTGACGTCGGAATACGGTAGGACATAAAAGATCAATGGGTGCACCCGTCTTGTTAGCCAATATTATTAGTCCTTGTAGTGACTATATTGATCTTATTTCTTTTCAAATAAAGTATCCATGTCGTTGAGGTCATGGAATTATTTGGAGATTTATTAGCACATTTTATATCTTTTTGGTTGTAACCATTAAAATGCATGCTTTGTTCAATTTGTATATCAAATGGATTACATTTTTCGGATAATTTTTAATGATTCTTGGATTCAGTATCTGCTATCCAACCTGGTATTGTTAAAATCCAGAAATTCTAAGTATATGTCCTCGAATTAATCGGATAATACTTTACGAAACATGATTTCGTATATGAGATACAATTATATCCGCCATAATCAGGGGGAGATTATATACACTATCAAAAGCTGGTGTTAATTAACTAAAGTTATATCAATTTCTCTCCCATTAAATCAAATCGATAAATGCTGCCATTAAATAATAGGCGTAAAATTATCTCATTTAGCTTTTCCATAAGCTAATGTCGTTTGCAAAGGAAAATCCAATCACTTCTAGCAAAAATGTAGCGTTTTGCTACATTCTACAGATAGTGCTCTGGTAGAGTCTATCATAATATGATTCACATTCTCAAAATTAATATCTCCTCATTTGACAAGAAGGAGATTATAATGCCCGCGGGAACTTGTACCAATAAAAGTTGAATTTTTCAAAGTGTGTATACACCAGAGAATTGTGTTGGGTCATAATAAACTAATGATTGTCGAATATTCATTTACAATAGCTACTGAAATAAGTGATGGTGGTTGTAGACCCCTCTGCAGAGTAATATCGACATACATGATTGGTTGGCATATAATCCAAATTAGGTTGGATTGATTTCTCGGTTGACGCAATTTTGGATCCAAGACTTAACACCTTAAAATTTACAAGCCGGTTATGTACAGGCTGGTGTTGTCATAATGCGTTCTACGAGAAATGTTATCGTTTTACAACTATTTAAGGGTTTTAGTTTTTACTCAAACCCTAGGATTGATTCAATAACATTTGGTTCTCCCTGAACAATGCATTTGGCGTGGTAGTCTTTGAATGACTGATAGACACATTTTTATGTCTAAATTGCACTCAATGTCTCTATTGTTAGTGCTCGATTTTTGTACTAATTTTGATGCTTTGTGTGTTTGTAGGTGTTTTTGGAGAAATACACTTGTGTGGAAAAAGTTGCTCAAAAATTGCTATTTGGACTCCCGGAGAAAAGTACTAAAGACACCCTCAATTTGGATAAGGGGCACCTCAGTTGGGCACCTGTTATTCGCACCCCAAGTTTGGTTAGGGGGACACCATCTTCAACATTTCAAAAATTCGTTTTGGCGGGAAAATTTTATTCTCAACTGTGTAACTTTCGATCGATTCTTGAAGGAGTTCTGGGTAGACTAAAGGGCTGAAACTTAATGGGTAGACGTGATATGTCATAACAAAGCTGGTATGGGTGTTTGTTTCGATCAAATTTGGCTGAAAAATCCATGAGAAGAAAACAGGGCAGCACGTCCACGGAAGAAGATATTCACGGGATTACAGCGAGTTAGACGTGTGATGCTCGTGTTTGGAAGAACCTAACCACTATTTGGAGTGTGAAGAAGTTAAATATGGCAATATGGAAGCTTCAGAACGCGTGAAAATCAATATCAGTGATAAAAATGAAAAGAAAATAACCCGAGTAAATGAAGATTATGTGGAGTTAATGGAGGAGATTCAATGTCGCAATCACGTATAAATATGTTCACAAGGTATCATAGAAGGGTGTCGAGAGTTTGGGAGGCTTTAGAAGGGCTGAGGAGTGAGAAATCAAGACGAACAGCAAGCTTCCTGCTGCTGTTTTCTGCTGCTGCTGCTGAAGAACGCGAAGAACATTGACCCACACAAGCAGTTGTTTATGCTACAGTGAATACGACAGTCACGGGACAGTCTTATATGCTACAGTTGTAACGACCCACAGCCGAGGGTCGTAGTTCTCTGGTTTGTAACAAATATAATTGTTACAAACCTGGTTTTGAATTATTTCTCCCTTTTCATCATTTGTAAACACCCTTTGAGCAATAATAATGATTTTTGAGCGTGTTTCCAACAACATGATGAGAGGCTAAATTCTCCCACAACCAAGGCAATGAGGAAGCTATTTACGCATGAATAATTGGTAATCATTTATTTCCTCTAATTTATAATTTATAACTCACTCAATCATCGCTTTTGCGGAGTTTTTAATTGTTTGCATAATTTTCTTCATTAGTTTTGATTCAATTAGATAGGTTATACTTTGTTTAGATAATCTATGCTTAGGGGATACAATTAATTTTTGAGAATTTTCCAGATTATTTGTGAATTAAGAAATAAGAGGCTTAAAAGATAATTAGAGTTTTGAAATATGTATCATTCAATTTTGCGTCATAGTGGAATCTAGTGTCTTGGTTACCCCTCGCCCACTTTGTTAATATTTTTGTATATAATTTTATTAAATATTTAAATTTAATCTTCACAGGTCCGAGAGTTTGAACCTCATTACTACAACACCATTCAAAAATATTAATCAATGACTTGTATTTCATTTGGAGAATATGTTATAATTTGTAATCCTTGTAGGATTCAAACTATATCCAGGCAGCCACCTGACTCGATTACATCAGGTTTACAATCCTTTAAGTGTTTTTCTAAAAAGTGTTGTAAAGAACCAAAATCCGGATTAGTTGATGCTATCAACTTTAATGGTCTCTTGAAGAGTCCTTAAAACACCAAAATAAACGCTTTAGAAGCACATATTCTATTTTCTTTTTTTCCTTTCTTAAATATGCAATTAGAATTATGCTAGCTTAAACTTGTCGTTGAGATAGACTAGAGTTGTGATTTTGATGCTCATTTTCCGTAATACTCATATAGCTGAGTTAACATCCATAAATCTTCAAAAGTTGTACTCTTTTTCCTTCGTTTCAGGTTTTGTCCCATGTGGTTTTCCTGACAAGGTTTTAATGAGGCAACATGACATTTATTTTTTTTAAAATGTTGATATTTGTGCTCTTTTTCCTTGGTCCAAGTTTTTTCCCATTGGGTTTTACTGGCGAGGTTTTAGTGAGTCAATTTAATTCAACATGGTGGTTATCCAAGAGAGAGTTGTATCGATTTTCGGTTATTTGGTGGATTCCCACCATTGACTAGATCATTTTTGTTAGACCAAATCAACATAACAAGCCCTTAGGGCTTTCGGATATTATTTTGATCCACACAAGGTATGACCATAAATACAGTTTTCTTCATGTATGGTAATTTATCTACATCTTGGCACTTTTTTGAAGAAACTATATCAAAAACTTTTCTGAATCATCTACGAAAATCTAGCAACCAAAGACACAAGCCGTCAAGGTATTTAAAGAAGCATGGATACTAGAGAAAACTACTATTAGAAGACTAACACAAAAGAAGATTTCATCAAGTAGTAATTTTCTTCGCGAAAGAACAAGAATCTTCTGCACTCAAGAAATCCGTTTATCAAATTGGGAAGTCACGACTCAAAGATTTGCAAGCCGAGATTTCACTGAAGTACACATCAGGGGGAGAGCTATCATCAAAGGTGCATTTACTGGTCTTAGCGTGTTGTACTCTTTTTCCTTCGTCAAGCTTTTGTCCCACTAGGTTTTCGTTGTCAAGGTTTTAACGAGGCAACATTTGTGTGTCCAATACTGTTTCAAATCTTTACGTACATATTTGTAATGACTTATCCACAATGGTCATCAGTGTTACTAAGATGCCCTTTGTGTCTAAGATTAGGGTTTACATACCTTAGGCACCAAGTCCTCTATCTATATAAATAGAGGATTGAACTCTGTATTCCGTACACACAACTAATGAGACTTTTCTCTTCTTCTCTCCTCTACTTTGTATCTCTTTCTATACTTTCTAGTTTATAAGAAGAAATACACGTATAATTCTTTTAAGTGTTTTGAAATAGGAAATCCTAATTCCTAATCTAACAAGGAAGCAGTTGTTGTATAACTATAAATACATTAGACCCCGGCCATGCTATTATATAATGCACACCTCTTGAGATTTTCTTTACTATCAGACTTCTCTTAAGATTTTTTTTGTACTATCAGACTTAAGTCAAGGATGGAATCACAAGACAGTTTTAATGGATGTGAAGCACATATACTTTGTGCAAACCGATGGATGGAACAACAACGAATATGAACTTATGTATCAAGTGTTATAGGGATCAAGTCAAGGCAGATGAACAATCAATTTTAGCCAAAACGGCTTTCGAGAAATCTTCAAACCCTAAGAAATCTCTTACAACCCAAGCAGAATCATTCGTCTCAAGTGATTCTAGTGTTGCATACGAGAGTACGGCTTCGCCAAGTTCAGCATCATCAGATTCAGCAACATCCACTAGTGATGGAGAAAGCGGTGCAGTAGCGAAGAATAGGTATTTTAGTTGTAACAAGAAACTCGGATTGACAGCGGTTAAGTGCAAGTGTGAACCAGTTTTCTGCTCGGCTCCCCGCTACCCGGAGAAGCATTCATGTGAATTCGACTACAAGGGCGTTGGAAGAGAAACACTTGCAAAATTTAATCCTCAAGTCAAGGCGGACAAGATTGATAGATTTTAATCCCAAATATTATCTCTGGGATTTCTTTTTAATTTAATGTTTTTGACGGATAATTGCATATATTTGAGCAATTTTTGTTAAATACATATCGATTATCAAACGCAAAACATCTTATCGGAATTTTGAATCAAAACGAAATCCTTTCAACAATGACAGTTAAGAGACGCCTCTTTAACATCTTCCTTGCATAATTTTTTTTCTTTTGGAGATGATGCTGTTTGATTAGGATGCGGAAGCATGCAGATGCAGTAACCTAGCAATTTTTTCCTTACATAAATTTT
This sequence comes from Papaver somniferum, assembly GCF_003573695.1. NCBI lineage: Eukaryota > Viridiplantae > Streptophyta > Magnoliopsida > Ranunculales > Papaveraceae > Papaver > Papaver somniferum. The sequence continues at coordinate 32,293,768 of NC_039361.1, read as the reverse complement.
ATATAGGCAAGGAAAGCCAAGCCCTTATTTTTAACCATTCACTAAATTTGTATCACTCTGTCACACCACAATGATGCCTTAATATAGCGGGAGTTTTGAAGTGCACTGTAATGACTTGTGAATAGCACTTAACTGCTGGATGATAGTCTTGCTTAAGGAACTGACTAACCCACTCTCATTAGTGGAGGAAAACTCAAATATGCAGTGCAGGGGAGATCTAAGTTCTTCATATACACCTTGTTGAAGAAGCATAAGTTCACCATCACTCTTAATTACTACGAGCACTTTCATGATTCCCACCACTCTTACAAGGAACTGCTCGCATCCTGAACACCATTTATTGCCTCCACAGTCCTTAGAACTAGGTACTCCAAGCTGTAACTCAGTGTCAAGCGATACATAACCACTGCCAAAGACACTCTGCCTTGTCACTTGAAGCATCAACATCTTCCAGAGAACAATAACTTGTGGCAGCATGTCATCACACAACTTGCGAACATCACCACTGGTTCCCTTTCTAACACACAGACACACACTCGAATTTGGAAGTGATAGTATGAAAGGATACTCGTGTTCATAACTCAGCGCAGAAACAAAGTTTACATTGTATTGATGCACTAAAATGAACCCATTCAGAACAAGTAAACAAAACTTAAGTACACCAAAACAGAAACTAAAGCTGCTGCTATTGTAATGAGAGTGACTCCTAATCAATTCCAACCACCTTCCTCGATCAAATACTCTTCCAGTAAAAACCTGGATATCATAGGAACAATCTTCACTACTTGCACACATAAGAACCAACCAAAAACATATCACTCCTGTGTAAGCATGATGCTGACAAAAATTTGAACAATCAGCATCTGAACATTTCAGCAAAGAATTCCAAAACATGTTCTCAGACAGTTTTCCTCGATCAAACAGCATGTGAATAAAATTGGAACCAGATAATGTATCCCATAGAGAAGTACTTCGAGTTGTAGGTGGAACCAGTAAATCCTTGATAACATCAGAACCATAAGAAAAATTTGGTATGAACTTAACTGAGAGATTAAAATTAGTAACGAAGTTTGTTGGAGTAAAAGAATTAAGTTCACTTGTTAAGAATGAATTCAGCTTAACATCTCTAATAAGTTGTTGATCTTCAAACTGTTGAAATTCAGCATTATAATTCTGATTTAACAGGTTGAGATTCTTCACCTCACTATCTATAACCTCACTAACTTGAAATTCCGTCACAACATCAAGGATTTTATTATCAGAAATGAATGGTTTACCTTCCTGATATGCTAGAAACGATGAATTCCCGTTGTCCTTCTGAACTTTATTAACAGTACTAGATCCATCGATGCTAAAGAATTCAATTATAGGTGTAGATTGAAAATTACCTTCATCTGAACTCAAATCACCTGAATCAAGTGAAATTGATTTCGATTTGAAAACAATTTTATCCTCGGTCATCTGCGATTTCCCCAATCTGTGAGAACTATTCGCAGCTGGAAAAGAACCTAAAACTCCATCTGACGCATCTGGTACTGGTGGATTTGAAGATTGTTGAGTGAAATTACTATCTGAACTTGAATCAATTATCACTTCTTCTATGACAATCTCATCCTCCATCTTCGTAGGTTCCAGATCCCCAACCTCTTGTAGTGATTCCAACTTCTTCTCGGCGATGGAAATGAGAGTTTCAATTTGTAGAAGATTAAAATCACGATCTGGTGAATTCCCATCCCAGATTAGACGTATAGACTTCATTCTCAAATCAAATAATTCACTATATAATGCTTGTCTGGCTTTATATTTCTCTTATTCTAAGATATCAACCTTAGTGGTTAATTCTTCAGTTTCTGCTTCTACTGGTGAAGCTTTAGTTGTTGCAGCGGCCATCGTAGCGGTTGGAGAATCGACCGCTCTGATACCACTTGTAGTGGTCTACACTACAATGGGATTATCAGGAACAGATCAAATCCCTAAGGATATAGGTTACTGAAGAAATAGAAGGGAATTTAGAAGATTAAAAGTAGAATTAGACATAGAAGAAGAGATGCAGATGAAGTTTAGGGGAGAAGATTAATTCATTTCTTAATTGATTCTTTCAGTACAACAAGGCTACCTTTATATCCCAGACACAACTATCACAAATATCGTGCACAACACGAGTCACACACACGAGACAATAACTGCTACAAATAGCACTCAATGCCCTATCCTATAACCTAGCTCACAATGGTTTTCCTTAAACATAATGTATAACTCTCATTGGGACATGACAGGAGTTGCGACTTAGGTCAGGTAAATCAGTCCAAAAAAGCTAGTGGTAATTGAATTATTGTCCCTCCTTTTGATGGGCCTTCACAAATATCCCTAGAAAACTTTACAAATATTTCTGATGGTATAATTTTAAATTTTTCCAAAAAAATAATTATAATATTACCTTATTTAATCTTCCTCTCTTTCTTTCATTCTTCTTCGTTTTACACAGAAACTTCATTCTTCTTCGTTTCACCATCTTCATCGCCTCACCACCAGCACAATCTCGCCACCACCACAACCAGCACCACAATCTCCATCACATCCTCCATTAGCATCAACAGAGATATCACGATTTGTGTTCGATTTCAATGATTTCTAAACCAGAATCAGAAATTGATTTTTTTATTTGGTTTTCGATTTTGGAGTTGTAGATTCAGATTTCAAGTTGCGGGTTCAGATTTTTTTTTTTAGTTTTCGATTTCAACGAATTTCTAAACCAGATTCAAAGACTGATTTCAAGTTGCAGATTCAGATTCAGATTTCAGTGATCGAGATTTGTTGGTTCAGAAAATGGTATGATTCAACTTTCTTTTAGGTTTTGTTACAATGGTGGTTGCTTCTATGTTTCTGGTGGTGGTGGTGGCGGCGGCGATGAAGATTAAGTGTGATTTTGTTGCCTTTTGAGACGGTGGTGGTGCTTGTCTAGGTTTGGGAACTTTTCAGAGAGACACAATGGTGGTGAAGCTACAGGTGATGATAATTTGTTATTGTTTATATGTATTTATGGGATCAATTGTTGTTGTTGATCCCATTTATGGATCAACTACGGTTGTTGACCCAATTTTTTATGGATCAACTACGGTTGTTGATCCCATTTATGGGATGAACTCCTGTTGTTGACCCAATTTTTTATGGGATCAACTAATGTTGTTGATCCAATCAACTCCTATTGTTGACAACATTTTCTTGGATTAGTATAATCATGCTTGTAGTTTAAATCATGTAAATTTCTCCCATATTGAACTTGTGGTGCAATAGTAGCATGACTGACTCTATGTCAGATGATGCGTGTTCGACTCACGCCAAGTTCACTCCATTTACATGGATCAACTTTCATTGTTGATCCACTAAATTAAATCAACTCTTACTGTTGATCCTTTTTTTGGATCAACTTCTACTGTTGGTTCTGTTTTTATTTGGATCAACTGCTGCTGTTGATACAAAAATATCTGAACCAGTGGTGTCAGCGGCGAATTAGTGGTGGTGGCGGCGGCGGCGGCGACGGATTAATGGTGGTGGAAGACTGGTAGTGGTGTAATGGTGGTGGTGAAGGAGTAGTGGTGGAATATTAGTGGTGGTGGTGATTGGTAGGTGGTGGTTGTTGAAGGTGGTGGTAGAATGGTAGTTGAATGTTGGTGGTGGGAGTGCTAGTGGCGGTGGTGAAGTGGTAGAGGAAGAAATTTGTTCCATTTGAAAAAAGAAAATATATATGGGTAAGGGTATTAAGGTAATCTAATTTTAAATGGATAAGGTTATTAAAAAATATGGACATATTTATTGTTTATAAGAACATATTTATTGGGATTCAAGAATAAAGACATATAAATAATATACCCATTGTTGGAAAAAAATAGTATAACATGCTGTTAAAATCAATTAAATTGCTTAATGCAAGATCCATTGTCGTTGTTGTTGAATGGAACTAGAACATACACCAGCTACAAATGAAAAATGAAACAAGGGAAAGATGATTACCTCGCACAAATAGTTAAATCCCATGGCAGCTTAATTTCATCTTCTTTACATCTTCAAGTTCTGATGTTGCAAAGACTCTCAGTTCAACCTCAAACCTTAATAATCTGTGGAATTATTCAACAAAAGTTAGATGAAAACCTATCATTTCCAGCGCTTATTTAACCATCGAAACAATTAGAACCTTTTTCAGACACAACCCCAATATAGATACTAGATAATAACACTAGCCATTAGCATACTCAATAAATTGAATCCAATTAACAATTCCTCAAAGTAATAAGGTTGCTGGTCGAAATTAAGAGAAGTCTACTTCAGTCAGCACCACCGCCGTTACCACCACCATCTTCACCAATTAATGGAACAGAAGATTGTAAATCTAGTAAGTTTAATCATTTATATGAATTTACTAATTGAGATTTGATATCCTCCACCACCACGTAAGAAGTATCACCAGTATCACCATCTCCCATCAACCACAATCACACCCATCTCCACCACCGTTATCACCGCAACCACAGCAATTTAGAAATTGATGCAAGTTGAATTTCGACCTGTAAAACAACACAACAAATCATACTTCCTCCACCACTGCCAGCACCACCACCATCATCATCCAAATCGAATCGGAAAAATGAAATCTGACATCGAATCTGGGTTATGAATCTGAATCAACAGATATCATAGTTCTAGGGTTGTCGATTGATTCATGAATTTATTTGCAGCGGTGGAGGAGGTGTTCCTAAATCTATTTGCGGCGGAGGAGGTGGTGGTGGTTTTCGTTGGAGAGAGAGAGATAATTTCAAGGTTTCACTATCTAAAGAAAAGATTAAAACGATTGATCCTTGTCTACTGTGTATAGGGAGGGTAGTTATGGAATGAAGAAAAATATTAATGGACTTATAAATGGGGAAAGATATATTTATTGTTTGATAAGGATATTGTGAAGCCATCAAAAGGAGGGATATTTGTATCATTACCACATTTTTTTTCTACTATACAACACGAAGATACTGATGCGAGGGATGACTGCAAAGCCACGAGTATGAAATATATTGTTATGCAGTGAAAAGTTTAGGGGTATATTACTTGATCAATATTTAATTTTTGAATATTTTTTTTACCATCTAGTATATAGAACTTTAATGTTATATATGGGTTCAATCCTTTCCGGTAAGTTTAATTCCCTCTTCTCTCGCCTTCTTCATAGAGAAAGAAGAAGAAAAAAAATTCATCAAAAAATGGTTCACAGTTTCTATTCTTTTAGTGAAACTGTAATCACCAAAATTTGGTGTTATTGAGACTTGATTATCTTTTTGATAATTTATTCACATGCATGGTTGAAAAACCTATGTCCAATTTAATTGGTATTTTTGTGCATTAAACGAAGATCATGTAATTAATGGTTTCTATTTTACTTTTATTTTTTCCAGAAACCATCCGTCAACTGACTATGCGATATTGAAAACGACAATTTTTTCTTATTTGTCAACACAATTTTGTTAATTGTACAAACCAATTGATATTGGTTTTTCCCCATCAATTCTCCTTAATGAGATGTAAAAATTGGCATTTTAAGAACTTTTAGACAATATTGGTTATTGATTTCTATTCTTTCAAAGAAATCTTCATCAACTAAAAAGTAGATTTTTCTCTACAAAGAATACGATAATGATTTCTTTATTCTTCTCAAAAGAATCATTGGAACCAACTGGAATTAATTTCTCTATGGATCCTAAAAAGATGAGATTGGTTATTACGTATTCACAATTGCAAATACCAATTTCTGCATTCCTGAGGGATATTGAGCAATATTTTATATATATATATATATATATTTTCTTCCTAATGCTACTCTCCACGAAATTGAGTCCGTTCAACTTGACGTCGGAATACGGTAGGACATAAAAGATCAATGGGTGCACCCGTCTTGTTAGCCAATATTATTAGTCCTTGTAGTGACTATATTGATCTTATTTCTTTTCAAATAAAGTATCCATGTCGTTGAGGTCATGGAATTATTTGGAGATTTATTAGCACATTTTATATCTTTTTGGTTGTAACCATTAAAATGCATGCTTTGTTCAATTTGTATATCAAATGGATTACATTTTTCGGATAATTTTTAATGATTCTTGGATTCAGTATCTGCTATCCAACCTGGTATTGTTAAAATCCAGAAATTATTCTAAGTATATGTCCTCGAATTAATCGGATAATACTTTACGAAACATGATTTCGTATATGAGATACAATTATATCCGCCATAATCAGGGGGAGATTATATACACTATCAAAAGCTGGTGTTAATTAACTAAAGTTATATCAATTTCTCTCCCATTAAATCAAATCGATAAATGCTGCCATTAAATAATAGGCGTAAAATTATCTCATTTAGCTTTTCCATAAGCTAATGTCGTTTGCAAAGGAAAATCCAATCACTTCTAGCAAAAATGTAGCGTTTTGCTACATTCTACAGATAGTGCTCTGGTAGAGTCTATCATAATATGATTCACATTCTCAAAATTAATATCTCCTCATTTGACAAGAAGGAGATTATAATGCCCGCGGGAACTTGTACCAATAAAAGTTGAATTTTTCAAAGTGTGTATACACCAGAGAATTGTGTTGGGTCATAATAAACTAATGATTGTCGAATATTCATTTACAATAGCTACTGAAATAAGTGATGGTGGTTGTAGACCCCTCTGCAGAGTAATATCGACATACATGATTGGTTGGCATATAATCCAAATTAGGTTGGATTGATTTCTCGGTTGACGCAATTTTGGATCCAAGACTTAACACCTTAAAATTTACAAGCCGGTTATGTACAGGCTGGTGTTGTCATAATGCGTTCTACGAGAAATGTTATCGTTTTACAACTATTTAAGGGTTTTAGTTTTTACTCAAACCCTAGGATTGATTCAATAACATTTGGTTCTCCCTGAACAATGCATTTGGCGTGGTAGTCTTTGAATGACTGATAGACACATTTTTATGTCTAAATTGCACTCAATGTCTCTATTGTTAGTGCTCGATTTTTGTACTAATTTTGATGCTTTGTGTGTTTGTAGGTGTTTTTGGAGAAATACACTTGTGTGGAAAAAGTTGCTCAAAAATTGCTATTTGGACTCCCGGAGAAAAGTACTAAAGACACCCTCAATTTGGATAAGGGGCACCTCAGTTGGGCACCTGTTATTCGCACCCCAAGTTTGGTTAGGGGGACACCATCTTCAACATTTCAAAAATTCGTTTTGGCGGGAAAATTTTATTCTCAACTGTGTAACTTTCGATCGATTCTTGAAGGAGTTCTGGGTAGACTAAAGGGCTGAAACTTAATGGGTAGACGTGATATGTCATAACAAAGCTGGTATGGGTGTTTGTTTCGATCAAATTTGGCTGAAAAATCCATGAGAAGAAAACAGGGCAGCACGTCCACGGAAGAAGATATTCACGGGATTACAGCGAGTTAGACGTGTGATGCTCGTGTTTGGAAGAACCTAACCACTATTTGGAGTGTGAAGAAGTTAAATATGGCAATATGGAAGCTTCAGAACGCGTGAAAATCAATATCAGTGATAAAAATGAAAAGAAAATAACCCGAGTAAATGAAGATTATGTGGAGTTAATGGAGGAGATTCAATGTCGCAATCACGTATAAATATGTTCACAAGGTATCATAGAAGGGTGTCGAGAGTTTGGGAGGCTTTAGAAGGGCTGAGGAGTGAGAAATCAAGACGAACAGCAAGCTTCCTGCTGCTGTTTTCTGCTGCTGCTGCTGCTGAAGAACGCGAAGAACATTGACCCACACAAGCAGTTGTTTATGCTACAGTGAATACGACAGTCACGGGACAGTCTTATATGCTACAGTTGTAACGACCCACAGCCGAGGGTCGTAGTTCTCTGGTTTGTAACAAATATAATTGTTACAAACCTGGTTTTGAATTATTTCTCCCTTTTCATCATTTGTAAACACCCTTTGAGCAATAATAATGATTTTTGAGCGTGTTTCCAACAACATGATGAGAGGCTAAATTCTCCCACAACCAAGGCAATGAGGAAGCTATTTACGCATGAATAATTGGTAATCATTTATTTCCTCTAATTTATAATTTATAACTCACTCAATCATCGCTTTTGCGGAGTTTTTAATTGTTTGCATAATTTTCTTCATTAGTTTTGATTCAATTAGATAGGTTATACTTTGTTTAGATAATCTATGCTTAGGGGATACAATTAATTTTTGAGAATTTTCCAGATTATTTGTGAATTAAGAAATAAGAGGCTTAAAAGATAATTAGAGTTTTGAAATATGTATCATTCAATTTTGCGTCATAGTGGAATCTAGTGTCTTGGTTACCCCTCGCCCACTTTGTTAATATTTTTGTATATAATTTTATTAAATATTTAAATTTAATCTTCACAGGTCCGAGAGTTTGAACCTCATTACTACAACACCATTCAAAAATATTAATCAATGACTTGTATTTCATTTGGAGAATATGTTATAATTTGTAATCCTTGTAGGATTCAAACTATATCCAGGCAGCCACCTGACTCGATTACATCAGGTTTACAATCCTTTAAGTGTTTTTCTAAAAAGTGTTGTAAAGAACCAAAATCCGGATTAGTTGATGCTATCAACTTTAATGGTCTCTTGAAGAGTCCTTAAAACACCAAAATAAACGCTTTAGAAGCACATATTCTATTTTCTTTTTTTCGTCCTTTCTTAAATATGCAATTAGAATTATGCTAGCTTAAACTTGTCGTTGAGATAGACTAGAGTTGTGATTTTGATGCTCATTTTCCGTAATACTCATATAGCTGAGTTAACATCCATAAATCTTCAAAAGTTGTACTCTTTTTCCTTCGTTTCAGGTTTTGTCCCATGTGGTTTTCCTGACAAGGTTTTAATGAGGCAACATGACATTTATTTTATTTTAAAATGTTGATATTTGTGCTCTTTTTCCTTGGTCCAAGTTTTTTCCCATTGGGTTTTACTGGCGAGGTTTTAGTGAGTCAATTTAATTCAACATGGTGGTTATCCAAGAGAGAGTTGTATCGATTTTCGGTTATTTGGTGGATTCCCACCATTGACTAGATCATTTTTGTTAGACCAAATCAACATAACAAGCCCTTAGGGCTTTCGGATATTATTTTGATCCACACAAGGTATGACCATAAATACAGTTTTCTTCATGTATGGTAATTTATCTACATCTTGGCACTTTTTTGAAGAAACTATATCAAAAACTTTTCTGAATCATCTACGAAAATCTAGCAACCAAGACACAAGCCGTCAAGGTATTTAAAGAAGCATGGATACTAGAGAAAACTACTATTAGAAGACTAACACAAAAGAAGATTTCATCAAGTAGTAATTTTCTTCGCGAAAGAACAAGAATCTTCTGCACTCAAGAAATCCGTTTATCAAATTGGGAAGTCACGACTCAAAGATTTGCAAGCCGAGATTTCACTGAAGTACACATCAGGGGGAGCTATCATCAAAGGTGCATTTACTGGTCTTAGCGTGTTGTACTCTTTTTCCTTCGTCAAGCTTTTCCCACTAGGTTTTCGTTGTCAAGGTTTTAACGAGGCAACATTTGTGTCCAATACTGTTTCAAATCTTTACGTACATATTTGTAATGACTTATCCACAATGGTCATCAGTGTTACTAAGATGCCCTTTGTGTCTAAGATTAGGGTTTACATACCTTAGGCACCAAGTCCTCTATCTATATAAATAGAGGATTGAACTCTGTATTCCGTACACACAACTAATGAGACTTTTCTCTTCTTCTCTCCTCTACTTTGTATCTCTTTCTATACTTTCTAGTTTATAAGAAGAAATACACGTATAATTCTTTTAAGTGTTTTGAAATAGGAAATCCTAATTCCTAATCTAACAAGGAAGCAGTTGTTGTATAACTATAAATACATTAGACCCCGGCCATGCTATTATATAATGCACACCTCTTGAGATTTTCTTTACTATCAGACTTCTCTTAAGATTTTTTTTTGTACTATCAGACTTAAGTCAAGGATGGAATCACAAGACAGTTTTAATGGATGTGAAGCACATATACTTTGTGCAAACCGATGGATGGAACAACAACGAATATGAACTTATGTATCAAGTGTTATAGGGATCAAGTCAAGGCAGATGAACAATCAATTTTAGCCAAAACGGCTTTCGAGAAATCTTCAAACCCTAAGAAATCTCTTACAACCCAAGCAGAATCATTCGTCTCAAGTGATTCTAGTGTTGCATACGAGAGTACGGCTTCGCCAAGTTCAGCATCATCAGATTCAGCAACATCCACTAGTGATGGAGAAAGCGGTGCAGTAGCGAAGAATAGGTATTTTAGTTGTAACAAGAAACTCGGATTGACAGCGGTTAAGTGCAAGTGTGAACCAGTTTTCTGCTCGGCTCCCCGCTACCCGGAGAAGCATTCATGTGAATTCGACTACAAGGGCGTTGGAAGAGAAACACTTGCAAAATTTAATCCTCAAGTCAAGGCGGACAAGATTGATAGATTTAATCCCAAATATTATCTCTGGGATTTCTTTTAATTTAATGTTTTTGACGGATAATTGCATATATTTGAGCAATTTTTGTTAAATACATATCGATTATCAAACGCAAAACATCTTATCGGAATTTTGAATCAAAACGAAATCCTTTCAACAATGACAGTTAAGAGACGCCTCTTTAACATCTTCCTTGCATAATTTTTTTTCTTTTGGAGATGATGCTGTTTGATTAGGATGCGGAAGCATGCAGATGCAGTAACCTAGCAATTTTTCCTTACATAAATTTTATATAGGCAAGGAAAGCCAAGCCCTTATTTTTAACCATTCACTAAATTTGTATCACTCTGTCACACCACAATGATGCCTTAATATAGCGGGAGTTTTGAAGTGCACTGTAATGACTTGTGAATAGCACTTAACTGCTGGATGATAGTCTTGCTTAAGGAACTGACTAACCCACTCTCATTAGTGGAGGAAAACTCAAATATGCAGTGCAGGGGAGATCTAAGTTCTTCATATACACCTTGTTGAAGAAGCATAAGTTCACCATCACTCTTAATTACTACGAGCACTTTCATGATTCCCACCACTCTTACAAGGAACTGCTCGCATCCTGAACACCATTTATTGCCTCCACAGTCCTTAGAACTAGGTACTCCAAGCTGTAACTCAGTGTCAAGCGATACATAACCACTGCCAAAGACACTCTGCCTTGTCACTTGAAGCATCAACATCTTCCAGAGAACAATAACTTGTGGCAGCATGTCATCACACAACTTGCGAACATCACCACTGGTTCCCTTTCTAACACACAGACACACACTCGAATTTGGAAGTGATAGTATGAAAGGATACTCGTGTTCATAACTCAGCGCAGAAACAAAGTTTACATTGTATTGATGCACTAAAATGAACCCATTCAGAACAAGTAAACAAAACTTAAGTACACCAAAACAGAAACTAAAGCTGCTGCTATTGTAATGAGAGTGACTCCTAATCAATTCCAACCACCTTCCTCGATCAAATACTCTTCCAGTAAAAACCTGGATATCATAGGAACAATCTTCACTACTTGCACACATAAGAACCAACCAAAAACATATCACTCCTGTGTAAGCATGATGCTGACAAAAATTTGAACAATCAGCATCTGAACATTTCAGCAAAGAATTCCAAAACATGTTCTCAGACAGTTTTCCTCGATCAAACAGCATGTGAATAAAATTGGAACCAGATAATGTATCCCATAGAGAAGTACTTCGAGTTGTAGGTGGAACCAGTAAATCCTTGATAACATCAGAACCATAAGAAAAATTTGGTATGAACTTAACTGAGAGATTAAAATTAGTAACGAAGTTTGTTGGAGTAAAAGAATTAAGTTCACTTGTTAAGAATGAATTCAGCTTAACATCTCTAATAAGTTGTTGATCTTCAAACTGTTGAAATTCAGCATTATAATTCTGATTTAACAGGTTGAGATTCTTCACCTCACTATCTATAACCTCACTAACTTGAAATTCCGTCACAACATCAAGGATTTTATTATCAGAAATGAATGGTTTACCTTCCTGATATGCTAGAAACGATGAATTCCCGTTGTCCTTCTGAACTTTATTAACAGTACTAGATCCATCGATGCTAAAGAATTCAATTGGTGTAGATTGAAAATTACCTTCATCTGAACTCAAATCACCTGAATCAAGTGAAATTGATTTCGATTTGAAAACAATTTTATCCTCGGTCATCTGCGATTTCCCCAATCTGTGAGAACTATTCGCAGCTGGAAAAGAACCTAAAACTCCATCTGACGCATCTGGTACTGGTGGATTTGAAGATTGTTGAGTGAAATTACTATCTGAACTTGAATCAATTATCACTTCTTCTATGACAATCTCATCCTCCATCTTCGTAGGTTCCAGATCCCCAACCTCTTGTAGTGATTCCAACTTCTTCTCGGCGATGGAAATGAGAGTTTCAATTTGTAGAAGATTAAAATCACGATCTGGTGAATTCCCATCCCAGATTAGACGTATAGACTTCATTCTCAAATCAAATAATTCACTATATAATGCTTGTCTGGCTTTATATTTCTCTTATTCTAAGATATCAACCTTAGTGGTTAATTCTTCAGTTTCTGCTTCTACTGGTGAAGCTTTAGTTGTTGCAGCGGCCATCGTAGCGGTTGGAGAATCGACCGCTCTGATACCACTTGTAGTGGTCTACACTACAATGGGATTATCAGGAACAGATCAAATCCCTAAGGATATAGGTTACTGAAGAAATAGAAGGGAATTTAGAAGATTAAAAGTAGAATTAGACATAGAAGAAGAGATGCAGATGAAGTTTAGGGGAGAAGATTAATTCATTTCTTAATTGATTCTTTCAGTACAACAAGGCTACCTTTATATCCCAGACACAACTATCACAAATATCGTGCACAACACGAGTCACACACACGAGACAATAACTGCTACAAATAGCACTCAATGCCCTATCCTATAACCTAGCTCACAATGGTTTTCCTTAAACATAATGTATAACTCTCATTGGGACATGACAGGAGTTGCGACTTAGGTCAGGTAAATCAGTCCAAAAAAGCTAGTGGTAATTGAATTATTGTCCCTCCTTTTGATGGGCCTTCACAAATATCCCTAGAAAACTTTACAAATATTTCTGATGGTATAATTTTAAATTTTTCCAAAAAAATAATTATAATATTACCTTATTTAATCTTCCTCTCTTTCTTTCATTCTTCTTCGTTTTACACAGAAACTTCATTCTTCTTCGTTTCACCATCTTCATCGCCTCACCACCAGCACAATCTCGCCACCACCACAACCCAGCACCACAATCTCCATCACATCCTCCATTAGCATCAACAGAGATATCACGATTTGTGTTCGATTTCAATGATTTCTAAACCAGAATCAGAAATTGATTTTTTTATTTGGTTTTCGATTTTGGAGTTGTAGATTCAGATTTCAAGTTGCGGGTTCAGATTTTTTTTTTTAGTTTTCGATTTCAACGAATTTCTAAACCAGATTCAAAGACTGATTTCAAGTTGCAGATTCAGATTCAGATTTCAGTGATCGAGATTTGTTGGTTCAGAAAATGGTATGATTCAACTTTCTTTTAGGTTTTGTTACAATGGTGGTTGCTTCTATGTTTCTGGTGGTGGTGGTGGCGGCGGCGATGAAGATTAAGTGTGATTTTGTTGCCTTTTGAGACGGTGGTGGTGCTTGTCTAGGTTTGGGAACTTTTCAGAGAGACACAATGGTGGTGAAGCTACAGGTGATGATAATTTGTTATTGTTTATATGTATTTATGGGATCAATTGTTGTTGTTGATCCCATTTATGGATCAACTACGGTTGTTGACCCAATTTTTTATGGATCAACTACGGTTGTTGATCCCATTTATGGGATGAACTCCTGTTGTTGACCCAATTTTTTATGGGATCAACTAATGTTGTTGATCCAATCAACTCCTATTGTTGACAACATTTTCTTGGATTAGTATAATCATGCTTGTAGTTTAAATCATGTAAATTTCTCCCATATTGAACTTGTGGTGCAATAGTAGCATGACTGACTCTATGTCAGATGATGCGTGTTCGACTCACGCCAAGTTCACTCCATTTACATGGATCAACTTTCATTGTTGATCCACTAAATTAAATCAACTCTTACTGTTGATCCTTTTTTTGGATCAACTTCTACTGTTGGTTCTGTTTTTATTTGGATCAACTGCTGCTGTTGATACAAAAATATCTGAACCAGTGGTGTCAGCGGCGAATTAGTGGTGGTGGCGGCGGCGGCGGCGACGGATTAATGGTGGTGGAAGACTGGTAGTGGTGTAATGGTGGTGGTGAAGGTAGTGGTGGAATATTAGTGGTGGTGGTGATTGGTAGGTGGTGGTTGTTGAAGGTGGTGGTAGAATGGTAGTTGAATGTTGGTGGTGGGAGTGCTAGTGGCGGTGGTGAAGTGGTAGAGGAAGAAATTTGTTCCATTTTGAAATAAAGAAAAATATTATATGGGTAAGGGTATTAAGGTAATCTAATTTTAAATGGATAAGGTTATTAAAAAATATGGACATATTTATTGTTTATAAGAACATATTTATTGGGATTCAAGAATAAAGACATATAAATAATATACCCATTGTTGGAAAAAAATAGTATAACATGCTGTTAAAATCAATTAAATTGCTTAATGCAAGATCCATTGTCGTTGTTGTTGAATGGAACTAGAACATACACCAGCTACAAATGAAAAATGAAACAAGGGAAAGATGATTACCTCGCACAAATAGTTAAATCCCATGGCAGCTTAATTTCATCTTCTTTACATCTTCAAGTTCTGATGTTGCAAAGACTCTCAGTTCAACCTCAAACCTTAATAATCTGTGGAATTATTCAACAAAAGTTAGATGAAAACCTATCATTTCCAGCGCTTATTTAACCATCGAAACAATTAGAACCTTTTTCAGACACAACCCCAATATAGATACTAGATAATAACACTAGCCATTAGCATACTCAATAAATTGAATCCAATTAACAATTCCTCAAAGTAATAAGGTTGCTGGTCGAAATTAAGAGAAGTCTACTTCAGTCAGCACCACCGCCGTTACCACCACCATCTTCACCAATTAATGGAACAGAAGATTGTAAATCTAGTAAGTTTAATCATTTATATGAATTTACTAATTGAGATTTGATATCCTCCACCACCACGTAAGAAGTATCACCAGTATCACCATCTCCCATCAACCACAATCACACCCATCTCCACCACCGTTATCACCGCAACCACAGCAATTTAGAAATTGATGCAAGTTGAATTTCGACCTGTAAAACAACACAACAAATCATACTTCCTCCACCACTGCCAGCACCACCACCATCATCATCCAAATCGAATCGGAAAAATGAAATCTGACATCGAATCTGGGTTATGAATCTGAATCAACAGATATATCATAGTTCTAGGGTTGTCGATTGATTCATGAATTTATTTGCAGCGGTGGAGGAGGTGTTCCTAAATCTATTTGCGGCGGAGGAGGTGGTGGTGGTTTTCGTTGGAGAGAGAGAGATAATTTCAAGGTTTCACTATCTAAAGAAAAGATTAAAAACGATTGATCCTTGTCTACTGTGTATAGGGAGGGTAGTTATGGAATGAAGAAAAAATATTAATGGACTTATAAATGGGGAAAGATATATTTATTGTTTGATAAGGATATTTGTGAAGCCATCAAAAGGAGGGATATTTGTATCATTACCACATTTTTTTTCTACTATACAACACGAAGATACTGATGCGAGGGATGACTGCAAAGCCACGAGTATGAAATATTATTGTTATGCAGTGAAAAGTTTAGGGGTATATTACTTGATCAATATTTAATTTTTGAATATTTTTTTTACCATCTAGTATATAGAACTTTAATGTTATATGGGTTCAATCCTTTCCGGTAAGTTTAATTCCCCTCTTCTCTCGCCTTCTTCATAGAGAAAGAAGAAGAAAAAAAATTCATCAAAAAATGGTTCACAGTTTCTATTCTTTTAGTGAAACTGTAATCACCAAAATTTGGTGTTATTGAGACTTGATTATCTTTTTGATAATTTATTCACATGCATGGTTGAAAAACCTATGTCCAATTTAATTGGTATTTTTGTGCATTAAACGAAGATCATGTAATTAATGGTTTCTATTTTACTTTTATTTTTTCCAGAAACCATCCGTCAACTGACTATGCGATATTGAAAACGACAATTTTTTCTTATTTGTCAACACAATTTTGTTAATTGTACAAACCAATTGATATTGGTTTTTCCCCATCAATTCTCCTTAATGAGATGTAAAAATTGGCATTTTAAGAACTTTTAGCAATATTGGTTATTGATTTCTATTCTTTCAAAGAAATCTTCATCAACTAAAAAGTAGATTTTTCTCTACAAAGAATACGATAATGATTTCTTTATTCTTCTCAAAAGAATCATTGGAACCAACTGGAATTAATTTCTCTATGGATCCTAAAAAGATGAGATTGGTTATTACGTATTCACAATTGCAAATACCAATTTCTGCATTCCTGAGGGATATTGAGCAATATTTTATATATATATATATATATTTTCTTCCTAATGCTACTCTCCACGAAATTGAGTCCGTTCAACTTGACGTCGGAATACGGTAGGACATAAAAGATCAATGGGTGCACCCGTCTTGTTAGCCAATATTATTAGTCCTTGTAGTGACTATATTGATCTTATTTCTTTCAAATAAAGTATCCATGTCGTTGAGGTCATGGAATTATTTGGAGATTTATTAGCACATTTTATATCTTTTTGGTTGTAACCATTAAAATGCATGCTTTGTTCAATTTGTATATCAAATGGATTACATTTTTCGGATAATTTTTAATGATTCTTGGATTCAGTATCTGCTATCCAACCTGGTATTGTTAAAATCCAGAAATTATTCTAAGTATATGTCCTCGAATTAATCGGATAATACTTTACGAAACATGATTTCGTATATGAGATACAATTATATCCGCCATAATCAGGGGGAGATTATATACACTATCAAAAGCTGGTGTTAATTAACTAAAGTTATATCAATTTCTCTCCCATTAAATCAAATCGATAAATGCTGCCATTAAATAATAGGCGTAAAATTATCTCATTTAGCTTTTCCATAAGCTAATGTCGTTTGCAAAGGAAAATCCAATCACTTCTAGCAAAAATGTAGCGTTTTGCTACATTCTACAGATAGTGCTCTGGTAGAGTCTATCATAATATGATTCACATTCTCAAAATTAATATCTCCTCATTTGACAAGGAGGAGATTATAATGCCCGCGGGAACTTGTACCAATAAAAGTTGAATTTTTCAAAGTGTGTATACACCAGAGAATTGTGTTGGGTCATAATAAACTAATGATTGTCGAATATTCATTTACAATAGCTACTGAAATAAGTGATGGTGGTTGTAGACCCCTCTGCAGAGTAATATCGACATACATGATTGGTTGGCATATAATCCAAATTAGGTTGGATTGATTTCTCGGTTGACGCAATTTTGGATCCAAGACTTAACACCTTAAAATTTACAAGCCGGTTATGTACAGGCTGGTGTTGTCATAATGCGTTCTACGAGAAATGTTATCGTTTTACAACTATTTAAGGGTTTTAGTTTTTACTCAAACCCTAGGATTGATTCAATAACATTTGGTTCTCCCTGAACAATGCATTTGGCGTGGTAGTCTTTGAATGACTGATAGACACATTTTTATGTCTAAATTGCACTCAATGTCTCTATTGTTAGTGCTCGATTTTTGTACTAATTTTGATGCTTTGTGTGTTTGTAGGTGTTTTTGGAGAAATACACTTGTGTGGAAAAAGTTGCTCAAAAATTGCTATTTGGACTCCCGGAGAAAAGTACTAAAGACACCCTCAATTTGGATAAGGGGCACCTCAGTTGGGCACCTGTTATTCGCACCCCAAGTTTGGTTAGGGGGACACCATCTTCAACATTTCAAAATTCGTTTTGGCGGGAAAATTTTATTCTCAACTGTGTAACTTTCGATCGATTCTTGAAGGAGTTCTGGGTAGACTAAAGGGCTGAAACTTAATGGGTAGACGTGATATGTCATAACAAAGCTGGTATGGGTGTTTGTTTCGATCAAATTTGGCTGAAAAATCCATGAGAAGAAAACAGGGCAGCACGTCCACGGAAGAAGATATTCACGGGATTACAGCGAGTTAGACGTGTGATGCTCGTGTTTGGAAGAACCTAACCACTATTTGGAGTGTGAAGAAGTTAAATATGGCAATATGGAAGCTTCAGAACGCGTGAAAATCAATATCAGTGATAAAAATGAAAAGAAAATAACCCGAGTAAATGAAGATTATGTGGAGTTAATGGAGGAGATTCAATGTCGCAATCACGTATAAATATGTTCACAAGGTATCATAGAAGGGTGTCGAGAGTTTGGGAGGCTTTAGAAGGGCTGAGGAGTGAGAAATCAAGACGAACAGCAAGCTTCCTGCTGCTGTTTTCTGCTGCTGCTGCTGCTGAAGAACGCGAAGAACATTGACCCACACAAGCAGTTGTTTATGCTACAGTGAATACGACAGTCACGGGACAGTCTTATATGCTACAGTTGTAACGACCCACAGCCGAGGGTCGTAGTTCTCTGGTTTGTAACAAATATAATTGTTACAAACCTGGTTTTGAATTATTTCTCCCTTTTCATCATTTGTAAACACCCTTTGAGCAATAATAATGATTTTTGAGCGTGTTTCCAACAACATGATGAGAGGCTAAATTCTCCCACAACCAAGGCAATGAGGAAGCTATTTACGCATGAATAATTGGTAATCATTTATTTCCTCTAATTTATAATTTATAACTCACTCAATCATCGCTTTTGCGGAGTTTTTAATTGTTTGCATAATTTTCTTCATTAGTTTTGATTCAATTAGATAGGTTATACTTTGTTTAGATAATCTATGCTTAGGGGATACAATTAATTTTTGAGAATTTTCCAGATTATTTGTGAATTAAGAAATAAGAGGCTTAAAAGATAATTAGAGTTTTGAAATATGTATCATTCAATTTTGCGTCATAGTGGAATCTAGTGTCTTGGTTACCCCTCGCCCACTTTGTTAATATTTTTGTATATAATTTTTAAATATTTAAATTTAATCTTCACAGGTCCGAGAGTTTGAACCTCATTACTACAACACCATTCAAAAATATTAATCAATGACTTGTATTTCATTTGGAGAATATGTTATAATTTGTAATCCTTGTAGGATTCAAACTATATCCAGGCAGCCACCTGACTCGATTACATCAGGTTTACAATCCTTTAAGTGTTTTTCTAAAAAGTGTTGTAAAGAACCAAAATCCGGATTAGTTGATGCTATCAACTTTAATGGTCTCTTGAAGAGTCCTTAAAACACCAAAATAAACGCTTTAGAAGCACATATTCTATTTTCTTTTTTTCGTCCTTTCTTAAATATGCAATTAGAATTATGCTAGCTTAAACTTGTCGTTGAGAAGACTAGAGTTGTGATTTTGATGCTCATTTTCCGTAATACTCATATAGCTGAGTTAACATCCATAAATCTTCAAAAGTTGTACTCTTTTTCCTTCGTTTCAGGTTTTGTCCCATGTGGTTTTCCTGACAAGGTTTTAATGAGGCAACATGACATTTATTTTATTTTAAAATGTTGATATTTGTGCTCTTTTTCCTTGGTCCAAGTTTTTTCCCATTGGGTTTTACTGGCGAGGTTTTAGTGAGTCAATTTAATTCAACATGGTGGTTATCCAAGAGAGAGTTGTATCGATTTTCGGTTATTTGGTGGATTCCCACCATTGACTAGATCATTTTTGTTAGACCAAATCAACATAACAAGCCCTTAGGGCTTTCGGATATTATTTTGATCCACACAAGGTATGACCATAAATACAGTTTTCTTCATGTATGGTAATTTATCTACATCTTGGCACTTTTTTGAAGAAACTATATCAAAAACTTTTCTGAATCATCTACGAAAATCTAGCAACCAAAGACACAAGCCGTCAAGGTATTTAAAGAAGCATGGATACTAGAGAAAACTACTATTAGAAGACTAACACAAAAGAAGATTTCATCAAGTAGTAATTTTCTTCGCGAAAGAACAAGAATCTTCTGCACTCAAGAAATCCGTTTATCAAATTGGGAAGTCACGACTCAAAGATTTGCAAGCCGAGATTTCACTGAAGTACACATCAGGGGGAGAGCTAATCAAAGGTGCATTTACTGGTCTTAGCGTGTTGTACTCTTTTTCCTTCGTCAAGCTTTTGTCCCACTAGGTTTTCGTTGTCAAGGTTTTAACGAGGCAACATTTGTGTGTCCAATACTGTTTCAAATCTTTACGTACATATTTGTAATGACTTATCCACAATGGTCATCAGTGTTACTAAGATGCCCTTTGTGTCTAAGATTAGGGTTTACATACCTTAGGCACCAAGTCCTCTATCTATATAAATAGAGGATTGAACTCTGTATTCCGTACACACAACTAATGAGACTTTTCTCTTCTTCTCTCCTCTACTTTGTATCTCTTTCTATACTTTCTAGTTTATAAGAAGAAATACACGTATAATTCTTTTAAGTGTTTTGAAATAGGAAATCCTAATTCCTAATCTAACAAGGAAGCAGTTGTTGTATAACTATAAATACATTAGACCCCGGCCATGCTATTATATAATGCACACCTCTTGAGATTTTCTTTACTATCAGACTTCTCTTAAGATTTTTTTTGTACTATCAGACTTAAGTCAAGGATGGAATCACAAGACAGTTTTAATGGATGTGAAGCACATATACTTTGTGCAAACCGATGGATGGAACAACAACGAATATGAACTTATGTATCAAGTGTTATAGGGATCAAGTCAAGGCAGATGAACAATCAATTTTAGCCAAAACGGCTTTCGAGAAATCTTCAAACCCTAAGAAATCTCTTACAACCCAAGCAGAATCATTCGTCTCAAGTGATTCTAGTGTTGCATACGAGAGTACGGCTTCGCCAAGTTCAGCATCATCAGATTCAGCAACATCCACTAGTGATGGAGAAAGCGGTGCAGTAGCGAAGAATAGGTATTTTAGTTGTAAAAAAACTCGGATTGACAGCGGTTAAGTGCAAGTGTGAACCAGTTTTCTGCTCGGCTCCCCGCTACCCGGAGAAGCATTCATGTGAATTCGACTACAAGGGCGTTGGAAGAGAAACACTTGCAAAATTTAATCCTCAAGTCAAGGCGGACAAGATTGATAGATTTTAATCCCAAATATTATCTCTGGGATTTCTTTTTAATTTAATGTTTTTGACGGATAATTGCATATATTTGAGCAATTTTTGTTAAATACATATCGATTATCAAACGCAAAACATCTTATCGGAATTTTGAATCAAAACGAAATCCTTTCAACAATGACAGTTAAGAGACGCCTCTTTAACATCTTCCTTGCATAATTTTTTTTCTTTTGGAGATGATGCTGTTTGATTAGGATGCGGAAGCATGCAGATGCAGTAACCTAGCAATTTTTTCCTTACATAAATTTTATATAGGCAAGGAAAGCCAAGCCCTTATTTTTAACCATTCACTAAATTTGTATCACTCTGTCACACCACAATGATGCCTTAATATAGCGGGAGTTTTGAAGTGCGCTAAAATTTAAAGCTTGCAATAGGATCTGATTGACTGGTTCATTGATGATGAGCCCATTTACCAACTTACAAATATATATTAGAACACTGTTTTAGGGCATACGTAAATCTTTTAGGGAATACAAAACAATAGTCCCATCTTGGGTGACCTTATAAGGGGCACCCTTTGGGTAGTTGAATTACCTATATACCCTTAAGCCTTCTAAATTACTAATCTACCCCTAACCCTAATACAAAAATCTAAAACAATTTATCTAAATCGGTTTCAAAAATAAGCCAAGTCTTCTTCTTCCTCCCCTCCTCTGCCTCCCTCACCATTTTTTCATCGCATCGCCGTGAAACTGATAATCGTCGATTCGTGAAAAATTGATCGTCGATTAAACTCTACTATATAATGGGTCGTCGTAAAAATGTAACGCGTTCTAATAGATCAATTGAAGCACCAACTGAAGAACCAATTGAAGATGAAGATGTAGAAACTGAAGAACAAAGTGAAATCCAACCACAAATCGAACCGGAATAACAAAGTGAAGAACCAACTCCTGAAATGAGAATAAGAAGGTAAGTTCTACAAAACCATCTCGTATTTGATGTTTTTGATAGGTGTAATATGTTTAATACGTCAAAAATTAGGGTTTTGCGGCGGTTACAGGGTAGGGTTCGGCTTAAAAGTATATCCAGATTTGCGTCGAACTGTTCTTGAAACTGAACTCTGAAAATGCATATGAACAGTTCGGCGTAAAAGTTCATATTAGATTTGAGCCGAACTTTGTTAAATAGAAGCCCTGTATTTAGAATCGGCTTATTCGATACAATTAGTTTTGAACCGAACATGTATTGGTAGAATTTAATAAATTCTTCAAGTGTATAGGTACGGCGTATTCTATGATATTTTTATGCGCCGAATATATGTTACAATTCCTAAGTATATATTCGGCTTATTCGATACTATTTTTTTTTGAGCCAAATATGTATTGTTAGAATTCATAAATTGTGCAAGTGCAGCGGTTCGGCTTATTTTATGAACTCATTATACGCCGAATAGTTGTTTTAATTCATAAATATGGATTCGGCTTATTCGATAATAATTGTAGTTTTGTGTCGAACATTTATGTTCGGCTTGGAAGTATATAATCAAAAGTTCAAGACATAGTTCGACTCATTTGTGTTACTTCGGGTAAACCGATCCAGTTGATTTGTTGACAAATTTTTGGTATTTCAAATACATATTTCATATAGTTTGTATTCCTTTGTTTTTCGAAGCATTAGGCTTATAAGTTTTATACTTGTGTCAGGAACAATGCAGCTAAAAAGAAGAAGAAGATGGAGGTAACACCTTCTACTTCCAAAACTCCCGATCCTCGAGGAGGAGGTAACAAAAAATTAGGAGCGATAGATAGAGGAACTGACATAGAAGAAGAAGATGAACAAGGAAGATTTGGAAGACAAGAAGAAGGAATTTATGATGATGAAGAAGTTGATGATAATCAAGAAACACAACCCCAAAGAAAACCCGAGAAAAGTAAGAAGGATGCAGAACCAGAGACAGAGAAAAAAGTTGCAGAACAACGGGCTAAAGGTTTTCACCTTCCTGATGAAGATGACGTAATTTCACCTAGATCAGATGGTTTTCCTCATGGTCTTCCAGAAGATGGAGGAAATGTGTTGATTGGTTATGCCGAATCTTGGGCCAAAAAGATTTATGAGACTCTTGATCACAGTCGTGCAGTCCGAGTATTGAGATACCAGAGGGCAGTGGAATGGAAACTTTCTGAAGAGGTTCCTGAGGTGGTTGCTTACGTACAATCCTCTGCTTTATGGCCTTCCATTCAATATGGACATCAGGAATATGATAGTGTGACAGCAGCCTATTTTGCTGAGAGATTTTGTCCAGAGACTTACACATTTCAATTACCTTTTGGAGAAATGACAATCAATCCTGATGAAGCCCACAAGATTACAGGCCTTAAAGCAAGGGGTGTAAGCATGGATGCCGATTATTATAACATGAGTTGGGATGAGCTCTACAAGTTGTTCGAGGAAACTCTTGGTTGGGATGCATACAAAACTGAGTTGGAGCTTTGTCGATCCGTTAAATATGCCGATTCCGTTTTCATACCCAATGGGAAAAATAAGAAGAATACAAAGATAAAGCTAACTAACTTGAAAAAGGAATTTGACGGCACAAAGGAGAAAGTAAAAGAAGGTCTGTTGGTAATGGATGAGATCAAAGTGAAGCAAACCGGAACCGCCTACTTTCTTTATACTCTTGGCAGAGATATCTTTCCTAACCTTACCGGAAACAAGGTGAATGCTAATTATCTCCAATTGGTAAATAATATTGCTATCGTTAACAAGTATGTTTTGAGAACGGCTTCGCTAGCTTACCTGGTGGACCAACTTGCGTCCGCCTCTAGGTTGACAAGCACAAACATTGAAGGAAACTTCACTATGCTTCAGGTAATTCTCGACGATCAAACTTGAAAATTTTTGGGTCATCAGTGTATGGTTCGGCTTATTACTGTGCTCACATATAAGTCGAACAATAAATCTTGTCAGGTTCGGCTTATAATACTTGTTACGTGTTAAGACGAACAATACACTGAGTTTTCAAATTTCCTTCTTACTTTGTTGTGTCAAAGAAAACAATGTCTACTGTTCTGTTTCTATTACTTCAATCATTTAAAGTTAGTTATGTGGTTATTTGGATGTAGGTGTGGGTATATGATCATTTCCCA
Organism: Papaver somniferum; assembly: GCF_003573695.1. Lineage (NCBI taxonomy): Eukaryota > Viridiplantae > Streptophyta > Magnoliopsida > Ranunculales > Papaveraceae > Papaver > Papaver somniferum. Next base: position 32,269,259 of record NC_039361.1, on the reverse strand, counting down.
ATTTTAGAATTGGCCAAAACGTTTGAAAAGGATGTCGAGTGGGTTGATACATAGCCAACAGTATCAAGATACGAGTATGAGGACTCGAAGAAAAGTAACAAAAAACAGTTGGTGGCAAGTTTGAGGGAGAAGTTAGATACAATGGGTGTTGATGACGCCATTTTTCAACCATATATGAAGGAAGATGAAGAAGATTAAATTGTTGAAGATGAGGATACGCCGGTGGCTATGTACCATGGTCCATTGTTTTATCCCAGTGGTTATGTAATATACGATCCTTGGCGAAAAGTCAGTCAATTAGGATGCATCAAAAAGGTTCCTTTGTTTGACGAGAAATTCATGTTGTTGCCAAAGGGTGGTAATGGAACTAAAAGCACCACTTCATCATGGGAACCAAAGTATGAGCCCGACCTTACCCTTGAGTATTGGAAGAATTTAGATAGTAACAAATTAGATGTTTCCAAGTTAGTACCTTTAGGTGATGATCCATGTGAAGAGGATCCAGGCTACATGGATTGGTATAACCAGATATCTCATCCCTTCATTATCAATAAGAAAAGTCAAAAGATAGTTGATAAGGCGAAGGCGAAGGAAATCAAGATCCCTGCCAAGTCTACTTCCGAAGAAGTAGTGATGGATTTCAAGATAATGGTAAGAATGATTTCACTATATACTCTTGCATATATTAGTTCATGGTAAAAATGTCTTCGTACTCACGGTTGAAAGTTGTTGTCAAATGAAAATAGGTTGCCGCGGGTAGGGAGATGTTGAAAAAAATGAAGACCAAACTTGGTTGCAAAACACCTATGACTATTGAAGAACAAAAATACCTCTACAACAAGTGGGATGAAATTATAAACAAAGGACAAGGACCCGAGCAATCCGAGGTACCCGCACAAAGGCCTACCACTAAGAGGTCTCGACAAGTTGGTGTAGGTACAAGTGGAGGTGGTACTAGCGGCCCATCCGGTAATAATAATGTGTCGGAAGATGAATGCCAAGGAGGAAGAAGAGTTGGTCGTGGAACTAACAAGAAATTTTCAACTCTGCAAATCAAAGAAGCCCTGCAGTAAAAGAGATATGGAGAGTAGCAGATTTAATCACTCTTAGAGAACTGTGGTTTCAAAGAAATAAGTGTTTGTATGATGAAGAAGCTTTCAATTCACAGAACATAAAGAAAAGGATAATGAAACTCACTGCAGAGAGTGAAGTAAGAATGAAGAAATGTATGTGGAATACAGCATATGACCTTCAGATACTCAAAAACTTTGGGATGAAATGCAGAAAGCTAAAATTTGTTAGAGTCAAAGAAATTTTTTTCACATTGCCACTGAGTAACCAACTTCTGCTATGTTGTGATGGTGCTTCAAGAGGTAATCCAGGGATGGCAGGGTATGGAATAGTTGCTAGAAATAATGTTGGAGATTGTGTAATAGTGATTAAAGATTTAATGGGGGTTGTAGTAATAAAGGTTCGAACTCTAAGACTTGTGAAGGTAAAGGATTTTTTTAGACTTATAAAAATATATATACAAAATATTAACAATTTTGGGCGAGAGGTAACCAAGACACTAGATTCCACTACTACGCAAGATTGAATGATAAATATTTCAAAACTCTATTCAATTCTTAAGTCCTCTTTTATCTTTAATTCACTATCAATCATACAAATTCTCAAACATTATTTGTAAACCTTAAGCATAGATTATCAAGAGATTAAACCAAGAATAACCTATCAAACTGAATAACAAATAATTAAGACAATCATTCAAACAATTTAAAACTCTGCAAAAGCAGCGATTAGGTGAATTATATAATTAAATGAAATAGTTACCCATTTATGTTGCGTGAATAGCTTCCTCCATTGCCTTGGTTACGAGGGAATTAACTCATCATGTTGGAAAACCTCTCAAAATATTTTATTAAGCTCAATTGATGTTTACAATAAAGAGAAAGATAAGTAAATGTTCTAAAACAGGATTCTGCGACCCACAGAAGGCGTCCAAATTTAACGACAAAGCTGAGGTGCTGTTGTCGCTGAAATGCTAAGACCCACACCTACGACCCACGGATTGAGTCATTTTCACTGTTGATAAACGACTGCTGCTGCGAGTCCGTTCTTCGTGTTCTTGGTGTTCTTCATCAGCAGCAGCAGAGTTTGATCAACTCTTGATTTCTGCGTCTGTGGCTCTCCTCTCTTTTCCCAACTCTCGACAGCCTCTCTAGTACTCCCAGGGAACATATTTATACACCTACAGCTCGTTGAATCTCCCTCAATTACTCCATATAATCTTCATTACTCGGTGTTTAAAGAAAATATTTTCCGAATATTTTCTTCCCTGAAATGATTCTCCACGCGTAAACAGCCTCTGATACTCCCTTATTTAGCTTCTACACGGTCCAAAAGTGTGCTAGAGTCCTCCATGCATCATCATAACACGTCCGAATCCCTCAAAAAATCCTCTCAAACCCGTGACTGCCATGTTCTCTGATGATGACTTGTTTAGCCGATTCTAGCCAAATTCGATCAATTCTGACACACATACTGTATTCCTTAAGCTATATCACATCTTCCTACCAATTTTTAGCCATTGAATCGCACCACAACACCTTCATTTTGTTGATTGAAAATCTGCCAGAGAGAGAATATATTTTCCCGCCAAAAATGAAATTTGAATTATGAGAAGAAAAGTGTCCTCCCCCTAATCCTGTACGGGTGTCCCTTTAGCAATTGGGGTGGAAATAGTAATTTTGGGGTGGAAATAGTAATTTTTCTGGGTTCCTCCGGTACATTTCTGGGACGCTTCCGGTGCATTTCTGGGGTGCCTTTAGTACTTTTCTCCGGGGTGTAAATCATCACTTTTTTTGAGCTCATTTCGCCGCAAAGGCTTATTTCTCTAAAAACATCTACAAAAACACAAAATAACACAATAAGTACTTAATCGAGTCTAACAATACATAATATTGAGAACAAAATAGACACATAAATGCGTCTATCAAATAGCCATTGCAGGAGGATTGGGGATTGCAACAAACTTCTTTGCATAGATCATGGCAGTCTTGTGTGCAGGTGAATGGGCAATTAAAAATGGTTTTAGAAGACTCCTCTTCAGATCAGACTCAAAAGCAACAATAGCAGCATTTAAAAATGCCGAAGTTCCATGGTTTGCAATATCCAGGTGGGAGAAAATTTGTCACAATGTCAGAGAATGGGGATTCATACACAGCTACAGGGAGATCAATTTTTCAGCAAATGATTTAGCAAAAAAGGGTGCAACTCTTCTGAGTGGAGAACAACAGATATATACAGGAAAACCACCATTCCTAAGGGACTTAGAAAATGAACTACATACTTACTATAGAGTTGGTTAGCTTAAGTGATTTAGATTTTTTGTTGTTTTTTTTTGTTTTTATTTCTGAAACTTTTTTGGTTGTAGAGATCCATTTTGGTTATCAATAAAATTTATTATATAGCAAAAACAAAGTGGAACTAACAAGAAGGATCGTCGTTAAGTGCACTTTTAAGTTTGCTAGTTCTTTTTAATGTTTTCCTAAGTATTAAGTACACTTTGCAAGTTCTTTGACTTTTAGGTGCTGAACTATCTTTTCAATGTTTGCGTAAGTGCACTGGATTCGTGTTATGGACACCTTGAATTTCATGTTTTCATCGATAGCGTAATAGTTAATTATTTAAGTTGTTTTCCTGGAAATTGTAATATTCGCCTTAACCTGTAATTTTTTTTGCAAACCAAATCAGCTATTCTTAAGGTTCGGCTAGTCCTGTAATTTATGTTGCAAGCCGAATCAGCTATTCTTAAGGTTCGGCTTGTCCTGTAATTGAAGTTGTAAGCCGAATCTTGTATTTCTAAGGTTCGGCTTGCTCTATAGTTTGAGTTATAATCCGAGCCTTAAAAATCACTATTGGCATGTAATCCAGTCTATAGTTCGGCTCAAATGTCTCCGCTATGGTGCGCCGAACCTGTAAAAATTTTCAAAATTCTTAAAATATAGCCGTTATTTATATAGATTCGGCTTATTTTCTAAAATTTGTATCAGCCTAACTTTTTGATTTTTCACGAAAATCTAGGAACGACTCTTTTTTTTGAAAGATATAGCCGTTGTAAACCTATATTCTATATATACCTTCATGTTTTTCATATTCTGAAGCACATATGCTCAAAAAATGGCACCCCCAACTCCTAAGTTTACTCTAGAAGAAGATTTATCTCTTTGAAATAATTATGTAGCATACTATCCAAAGAAGGTTGAAGAACGACGACTGAAGGGTATGATGAGTAAGTACTACTTGGTTAGAATTCATGAAGCCTTCTGCACGGAAACAGGTAATCCTCACAACCGGTATAGTGCGTCCTTGTTTTTCCGAATTGAAAGTATTAAGAAAAAAGTCATAGACTTTATAGCTTTAGTTCGGGTTGTGAGTCGATATCGACTCAAAGGTGAAACAAACTCTAAGATTGAAGTTCGAGCCCTAGAGGAATGGCATCGATGGAAAGGAAAGAATTTCAAATACGAAGATCACTACCAGATCCTTAGAAGGTTTCTCATTACCCGATTGGGATATTAGAAATTTATTGTAAGGCTACTATGTAACGGGGATGTAATCCACATTTCTTATGAATGAAAAAACTCTATTTTGAATAATAATAATTCTTGAGTATCAGATTCATATCAGGTTCGGATTTCAAAAAACTAATTTTACAAGCCGAACCTGGAAAATAGAACTTAGGTAGTTTAATTTGTCAGTTTCGTCTTTCAATGAACTACTGTTACAAGCCGAACCTGACAAACAAACTCTGGAAAACTAAACTTACTAGCCGAACCTTTGTTTGGTTAGGTATTCGTCTCATAAGTTATAAGCCGAACCATCTCTTGTGTTCTTGGTTCTGGTTGCTATTGGTGATTCGGTTTGTTATGTCAATTACATACAAGCCGAACCAGTCACTTGTTTGTTGATGATGATCAATACTAAGGTTTTGCCAAAAAACCACACATTCTATAACAAAAAAGTAAATCATTCAAATATTTCGTGGTGAGGGTACATGTAATTGTATTTCTAATGTTATATCATCCTCATCATACACGAAAACCATAAGATACAAAATAGATAGAATAAGTCGATAAATCCTTAGAACATTTTTATGGAGATCCTATACCAAAATCCACAATAGATTAAATGGACCGCAAAAAACAAACAACACTTTGATAGTGTCATTTTATGGAGATCCTAGACGGATCACCTCTTCACTAACCTCTTTCTCATCATCTTCATCTTCATCACTTGAAAACATAATTACTTGTCCACTTGCGAGCGACACATTCAAAGCTTTCCAAAGATCCATTTCCGTCGCATAATTTTCACACCAATCCATCGAATAATTATTTTCAAATCTAGGCCAAAAGGATGCACTCATCAAGGGAGGTAATGGGAAACCGGGTTTGAGTTTGAGGCCGATAAAATGGCAATTTTGAACAAATCCCATAACAAGTCTTCTATCTTTTACACCTTCATGGCAAGGTTTTGTTGGAGGCGCGTAAGTAAAACTATTACCCGGCCACGCGAAATAGTGTACGTCGCAATCGAATGTCTCCGCTATTAAAAACCCACAAACGGGCATTGACATCCAATGTTCTTGGGTGATGATTAAATCCCCATGTAAACGACGTTCGAATGCAATGTATTCTGATGCCACTCTTGCATCTCCCCTTAGACCTACTCTCATCATTGTCTTGTAGAATTCTTTGTTCCGACGTAGGGTTTGTAATAATAGTTGCCTAATATAGTTGACTTCATTTTCTCGGGGCACCGGATTGTCCCCTTCTTTAAAATGACCAAGTTGCTCCGCCGTGACGTAATATCCACAATTTCCATCACCTTCTACGTCGTCCATTGCTATAATATGCTCATGAATTACCGGAGCTAGATCTTCCAAGTAGTTATCGTATATAAAATTGATAGGCCGAAAATAGTTACCGGACTTATCTCTTCTAGGTCCTCTCATCCTACCAACTTCGTGTACGGTTCTTTTTTCCTTTATCTTGGTTTGTGAAGGATGCATCTTACTCTTCCCCTTGACGCCCTCATTACCATCCTTTGTTTGTGACGGACAATTATTCTCATTGACCTCTTCGTTACTTGTTTCTCCTTTTTGAATACTCGGACGACCACGTTTTTTTGGAACTTCACTTCTTCCACCTTCATCACCTTTTCAATTTCCTTCTTTGCCTTTTCATACCTTGCGTCATGGATCTCAACGCCGCATGGATCTCTACGGGTAGCCAATAGTGCCTTGTTTACTTGTCTAGTTTGGAAATTATTCATTTTCTTACTCTTTCTACCTTTCGAGACACCCTTCTCCGGTTCCAAAATATTCTCTTGGGTTAAAGGATACATGACCGGAAACATGTTGTCCCAAAAGATTTTTTTTTGAGATCGGAACATATTCCTATACATCTCCGCCAACTTTTTCCCATTTTTCGTGTCCCAAATTTCTAGATCATCCTCGTCGTCTTCGGTTGGGAGAGGATCGAAGCTTAATTGTTTCCAAAAAGGATCAATGTTCTCGAATGGTATGATACCATCCTTGTACCGAAGTATGTCGTGTCGTCATGGAAGTCCCATAGATGTCTTTATTTTACAAACACACTCTTCCTCCAAGTTGGCGCCAAATGTCTCAATCAAATCTACTTCTTCCATCAATAAATCAATGCATAGATGGGAGAGTCTATAAGTTAATCCTCGTAGCCAAGGACTTTTGTAATCCTTGTGTTTGAACATAATGTTATGTTCGAACGCCGCTTTAAGTCTCACAACATCACTTTTGAAATATTCATCAATTGCAGCAAACACCGTAACAAAGGTGTCAACACATCCAAAAAGGATCTTCTTCAACCGATAATGAGCCGACTCTACCATACTTGTGGCTTGGTTGTCGAAGTGTTTGTGTCGATTTGTGAAACAAGACACGAACCTTTCTTTATTAGGTTCCAACACATCTTTGAGAAAATAAATAATGACGTCGGGGTAGTCGGTCTTCCAATGATTAATAAGCATTTTAACATTTTCTTCGTATACATCCTCGGTGATTGACCATACCAAAGCTTCCCATTCGCAATGGAAATAAGCCCACAACATCTCGTTGTGTTCATATCGTTTCAAGAATTCCTTCTTTGCCTTTTCTCGTTTTTCCACCGGTAGTTTAGCAATATTGTCTAATTCTTTCATCTTAAGTGGTTGAATTATCGGTTGGCATTTTTTCCTCATATTGCACCATATATGAAACGTGCAAAGAAAGTTGAAAGCATCCGGAAATACCTTATTAATAGCATACATCAATGATGAATCTTGATCGGATACGAACACTTTAGGAAGAGCACTCTCCCGGAAGATTAACTTCAATTTTTCTAACCCCCAAACATAAATCTCTTTCTAATCGTTTTTCATGAAATAAAAATCCATGGTGAACGGTTCCTTTGTCGACGTATGCCCAATAATGTTCATCAACGACATCTCATATTTGTTAGTTTTGTACGTGCAGTCCAATATAATAAATTGAGGGAAGCAGAGAGCCAATTGGACGCATTCCGGGTGGGCAAGAAAAAGGTGTGTCACTTGACCAAATTCATCCAACTTCTTCTGGAAAGCGTAGTTATTCTTCACCCCTAACCACATCACTTGTTGCATCACCATCCTACCTTGCAAATTGAGTCTTCTAATCTTATTTCTTGTGTTGTAGATAGTTTTCATAGTCGACTTGTTATTCTTGTCGTCTTCCTTCAATTTACTAAGAATCCTAGATGGTGGCATACGTGCTCGTGTCATTTTATCCACTTCTAGCATTTCATTGGGTTTGAGTCGAGCTACTTTCGCATGTCCATGAAGGTCACGTGGACGTGGGTTGTTATGAAGACAATCCATATCTTTATTCATAACCCAATATTCATCATCTTTGTTCAAGGACTTATTTTTGTTCTTGAGGTTGAAAACGATCTTGAAAGGGCAGTTTTTTTTCTTCGTCTTTGTCCTATTATTTCTCCCAGTCTTCCCAACATATACAGAACCCTTTCTATCCTTGCTATCGTCGGTTCCACTTCGCTCACAAATCAATTCAAACCGATCCCATCGGCTTTGTCGTCCTTTAACTAGTACGCAATTTATCTTCGTCGCGTGTTCCTCAGCCCAAGCCAGTGCTTCGGGTTTAGTTTTCCATCTCTACGTTCATTCAAACACAAATAATTAGTAAGAAAAGATTTGGAATATTCCGACAACATTAAGGTAAACCACAAGTTCTTACATACCAAATCATTTTGAAAGTGATCCCTAGTATCTTCATGAATTATATCTACGGGATCAGGTTGATTTTTCATCGGTACAGGTCCATCAAGCATGATCTACAAAGAATATCACAAGTAAGGTACCATAATGAAAATTTAATGGGTAGGGTACGGCTATTACGATGACAAACATATGTTCCGAACCAAGAATTATTTACAAGGATCGGCTTATACGATATTTACAACATGTGTCGAACATTTTACAGTTTCCAGGTTTGGCTTATACGGTATTCATTAAATAAGCCGAACCATTAAAATGTTTTCTTCTAAAAGTTACAGTGTATGGTTCGGCTTGTTATGAAACTTTCGTATAAGCCGAACTACTATCTAACAAATAGGTTGCAAGTGGAAAATATATGTTCGGCGCATAATGTATTCAGCAGCTTCAGCTTGTCGAATTGTTCATCAATTTGGTTGATTCGGCTCATATATTTAAGCCGAACTTCATCTGGTTCGTCGAACCATGAAGAAAAAATACAAACTTTTGATGATTTCAAGCTACAAAAGTGAGATTAAACATAGGATACAAGTGTACCTGTATATTAGAAGCATTGGGTTCCTTATATACGTATTCATCATCTGGATTTGCCTCATAAAAATCTTCATATTAAGTTTGTGCTAGATTTTGAGTTTGTGTAAGATCATTCTCATAATCTAAGAAATCAGCCATTTCCGGATCATTGTTGTAGTTGATGTGTATTTTCCTAGGTTTTTTAGATGAACAACCCTCCTCATCCTCCATTGAATCAAAATACAAATTTGTTTTCTCACCTTCTCCTTCTCCTTCTCTTTCTCTCCTTCTCAATAAAAACCTAATTTTTTTTCCCCAAAATTTTTCATCTACACAAACCTTTATAATTTTGAAGTTATCTTAATCACTAATCAAAAATATTAATCACTAATCAAATTTTAATCACTAATCCAGATTATTAACACTAATAATACAGAAAGGACAAATTTGTAATTACTAAAAATATTTTGTTAAGGGGCTTCTGATTTTGCTATTTACAACCTCTTTTTGTCTTTATTCAGTATGCCCTGAAAGTTTTACGTATGCTCTAAAACAGGGTTCATATATTAACCAAGTTTGACTCTTAATTGTTTCATCTGAAATTGCTATTCAAACTTAAAACAAAGACTATGATATAATTAATAGTTCTAGTGGAATTCTCTGGCACATGGTATTTTCTTAAAGATAGTGGATTCAATTCATGCTCCGTTTCCCTTTGCTTCTCAAAGGATTTGCATGTTCTTCGTTTTGACATGGTATATGAATTCTGTCTTTGGAGCAAACAAATTACGTTGTTTCATCTTTATCCATCGAAAAAGATTTGACCTTTTTTTTGTGTAATTAGAGTGTGATCGTGCCAATATTTCTGCACAAGTTGAGGGTAAACCTAGGATATAATGATATACTCGTATATATATATCTCGTGAAAAGAAGTCTCCACTTATGCTCGGCTAAATTAGCGCAGCTCCTTGTGGTGTTGTTTGTCAACCAGGACGCATGTGATCTTTAATTAGCCCATTTGAGGAGTACTAAATGAACACAAAGTTAATGGTTATTTATATCAACTTGGTTACAACTATAGACAGTTGATCAGAGTCTTTAGTTGACCATAACACTAAATGCTATAAAAACCGATAGATATCCACTTAGTTCTCATCATCATCATCATCACCAGTTATAGATAGTACTGAAAATGCATCAATCACGTACTGATCATTATCTGAATCCCATGGGTTCTTCTTCTTTTGCTTCTTATGTTATTCAATTTCCTCTTCTTCTGTTCTTCCTTGTTTCTTTCTCAAGTGCTGCAAATGACTTACCTTCTTTCTCCAACATCATCTTCAATCTTGATAGAGATCCATTAACCCTCCAATATAGGATCAATATCAACCAAGGAACACCTTTAGCTACTGTAAAACTAGTCCTTGATTTCAGTGGAAAGCTATCCGCGGTCTTTTGTAATAAAGGCGCCTATACATCATCTTCGTACCAACCAATCAAATGCATGTCACCTCAATGCTCTCTAGCCAGCAAACCAGTCACATGTGTATCGTGCAATGGCACCCAGACTAAAAATTCTTGGTGCCATAAAAATGCTTGTAGCATTTCCACAAGAAACCCAGTAACTCGATTTTCCGGCAAGGGTGAGCTCGTTTCAGATGTTGTGTACACTGAATCTATATATGCGTTCGGTAATGAAGGGTACATCCGGGGTCCCATTGATCTTCGCCCGATATCATTCGGTTGTGCAACAACTAGTAATTTTCTGAAAGGACTGGGTGAAGGTGCTAAAGGAGTGGCTGGTCTAGGACGTTCATCGCGTCTTTCCCTAGTTTCACAATTTTCAGCCGCATTTCCGCAGTTTCGGCGTACATTTGCTCTGGATTTGTCTGGCCTTTTAATTTATTTTGGGGGCGGACCTTACATTTACTCATATGGTACGTTTTTTGGTGATTTGAGTAAGCTTTTCCATTACGCTCCACTCTTGGTTAACCCAAAAAGTAAAGAAGAATATTTCGTTGATGTCAAATCAGTCAAGATACATGGTAAAACTGTACCAATAGATAAAAAGCTGTTGTCCATTAACAAAACCACTGGAGTTGGAGGAGCCAAAATCGACATTCTAAAACCTTACACTGTTTTGGAGACATCAATCTATAAGGCCCTTATTAAGGTGCATACTAAATGGGCTAAAGGCATGAACGTTACTCGGGTTACTCCAGTTGCACCTTTTGGTGCGTGCTACAAATCATCCACGATACCTCCTTGGACTTCTAAGCCAGGAAGTGTCGCCTTCATCTTTCCCAAGAGTGAATGGAGGATTGTTTGGCGGGATCTGGTATCAGTTAATAATGATGCTGTGAGGTGTTTAGGATTTGTTGATGGGGGGTTAAAGCCTAAGACTTCCATTGTCATTGGTGCACATCAACTAGGGTGGTTCATGGAATTTGATACTTCAAGATCAAGATGGGGATTCTTGCAGCCAGAGTCAGGACAACAATAAATGTACTAATAGATATATTCAGCCCGGTTGTTAGCGAAATGCTTTGTAGTGTGTACCATGTAGCCTTATTACTTGAATAAATGGCAATAGCTGTGTTAGATTTCCTAGTTGAATGGTAAATTTGGTCCACTAATATTGTTTTCGTATGGAAACATTGTAGCGCGTGTAAGCTCTGATTACCATTTAAAAATTAACCAAAATAGCCGGCTCATTATAGTACAATGGTATCAGTAACCTAAATAAATTTTATGACAGCATTGAAAAAGAATGAAAATAAAATTATAACAAACTGAAAATAGGTTGATTTTTATCAACAGTCTTTGTTGAAGCATGTTTCTTGAGTAGTTTGAAAACGAAGAACCTAGACTTAGGATTCCAAAACATTCCGACCTCGTCACCGGCTTCTAAATTCATCGGCTTAACAAATCTACGGTTCCACCCTGCTTGAAATATGTAAGAATTATTACTGCTCCACTTTTTGAATACTAGTTTACAACCCCTCAGAGTATCAAAATCTCTTACTAAAACTTTCACAGAATCACCATTATATTTTAACCCTCGCACACGGTTGACATCCCAATATGAGAATATGTATCTCTCAACAATATCATGAGACAAAAGAAGTCTATGCAAATGATTAACATCACTTTTAGTAAGTACTTTCTTTATTTCCCACGGGCCATCGTCCTTGAACAGTGGCATAAGATATTTCGGTGCTTTATGCTCATACCTGTGGTCAATAATGGGTGCCATTGCACTACACTCTTCCATATTTCGCAATTCTTTTTCTTCTTGGTCGTACTGGTTGAGTAAATAATGGTTGTAAACGAGAGGTCTGCTATAAGTTAATGCCATTTGTGCTTCTTCTTCTAATGCTTCCACTTGTTGTGCTTCTTCTAATGTTGCCATCGAAAGAACTAATAAACTCTTGTTGCGCGTACAAATTCGTCTATTACTATCTAAAGGATAGAAAGTATTATGGGGTTGAGTTTATATAGCATTCGTTTGCTCGTATTTTTTATGGAAGAGGAAACTGATTTATGTTAGGAAACCAACATGGTATATGGAATCTGTTTTGGTGAAGGTTTTGGCCAACCTATAGAAATACTAGGAACTGTAGTTGTAAAGGTCTAAAAACTATTAGGCCTAGTAATCCAGTAAATAAGAACCAGTTTTCATGCCGAATCCAGTAACTGCCCGAAAACCGAATTGCCCCGAATCCAGTTTCCATAAATCTGCTCTAACAAGGAAACAATAATTACATCCAATTGACATGCCAAAACCGAAAGGCTCTTCCTCTATATACCCCCAAAACATGATATACGAAAGTCGCATAACATATGAAAGAGAGACAAGAGAAGCCAAAGATGAATGGACGTACGACGACTGAGATAAAAATGGATAACGTAACACATCCTGAGGAAAAACATTTCTGAAACGAGCTCACCTCAGTACCTATCACAGCAAGAAGGAGTTTTTCCTGGATGACTGTAATGAGCTTCTTCAGATTAAAAATCTCGTGTTCACTGCAAATCTCTATTTTTACTAATAATGAACAAGTATGAACTACAAAGTTGATCTATGGCATGCCATAGTCAATGACATTGGCGGGTCTGAGAAAGAACCGTCAACAATTTGATCAAACACGAATTTGTTTGCTGCTTCAGTATAGTGTACACCATCCCAACTAATCTTGACCTTTGGATTTTTGCATGAACCGATCAATATCTCCGTTCCATTAATCACTTTCATCTCCGCGCCACATTGATATTTTGAGTTAAAGTTAAACTTTCCACCACGTCCACAACAAGCTCTAAGAGGCTGCGTAAATCCTGTTGATACAAGTCAATCTAATATCATCAAATCAACTCCATTTGAATTCAATCTCAAGATTCTCAACTCTCAACGTCTTAATAAATATCAATTTAGAAAATTACCATATTTTTTAGCATTACTGATGAGTGAATATTTGACTTTGTAGACATCGACGTACGTGATTGCACTTGATGGGAGTTCTTTTCTGAGTTTAACAACTGTTTCATTTAACCTTCGGTTGAAATATTGAGCTATATCATTGATAGGTTTGACACAACCGATTTTATCAATTTGGGCTGCAGTGATTTGTAGTGAATCTAACATGTACGCTAAGCATCCGACTGGACCAGTGTTGTGGATCCAGAAATATCTTCCTCCAAGATCATAGATATCCTGAATCAAGTTCATGCCACATGATAATGATTTAAGTTTCCATTCAAAAAAATGGCATTTTAACACTTGGAAAATGTCCTAAATCTATATTCGTTCAAGAGGAAAAGAAAAGAAAACAATAAATGAGGAATTTAAATACCTTAACATTTTCGGAGAACTGATCAAGTATGTCAGATGTTATATTTCTGATTTCCTCCTTTGACATACCAATCTTATAACTACTAGTGATATCATTCTGACCAATATCAATAGTGTATAGAGCTTGTGAGAAACATTCATTTTTTGGCATCAAATTTTGGAAAACTCCACCTGTAAAACAAAATATAAACGGTTAGAATTATTTGATTATTCGTTAACATACAATATTATGAAAAAATTTAAAAATAGTTCAATTTTTACCTGGATTACGAAGTGTTTGAGTTCTGGTAGTGAATTGTGCGTATTCATTTTTTTGAATGTTTAATGAAATTGGACTAAGTCCACCCTGAGGAACCGAGTGATTCAACTTTTTAATTGTTGATCCAGCAGTTGCGAAGTTGGCTCCATGACTGAAATTTGCTCCAATGGAATCGAGATACGCACTGAGATAAGGAAATCCCAATTTTTCCGCTGAAAATCATAAAAACCTTCGTTAGAACGAGCCGTGCAGATCACCTAGCTAGCTAATAAACGCCCAAGGCGCAAAAATCTGAGCCATTAATTTTTCTTTTTCTATTTTTCTCTGCGCCTAGGCGTTAGGCGAGGCGAGGGTCCTGGCGCCAAGCCTAGTCTAGCGCCTCACACATGTATCATCCTGTTAGCATTCTAAATACCTCGCTCTTGTAATGCAAAAAAAAAATAAAAGAAAAACAAAAAAAAATTGGAAAACATATTTGCCAAAAACTTGCATATTATGTGAACGCAGCAGATTCTTTTTATGTGCATGAATGGAGACGTGCACTCTCCTAAGAGATCTAAACTAGTATATTTTCTTCTGAAGGAAGATTTTGGAGCACTGAGTAAAATTCCATACCTATGAAATCAATGACGAGGCGTCCATCCGAATATCTGCCGGCAGGAGCACCAAAATAGGTTTGTCCCTCTGGTTGACCAAATTGTCGGAAAAGAGCAGAAGCACCCCCGGTATCAGAATTTGAGTCACCAAAATTGAAAATGGCTGGAAAATTGCAAAGATTATAAGTTCCCGAAGAAGAAGAAGAATGAGCACCAACATATCCAACCAGAAGAGTAGTGATGACAAAGGTCACTGCAAATCTCAACAAAGGACAATGGAAGTAGCAGGAGTACTCCATAATGAAAGAAAGAAAAAGATAACAGACTGAAGAAGTGAGATGTAGTAGTTACATATATGGTTGAGAGTAGAATTCACGAGAACTGTTGCAGTCTATTTTGTCTGCTACATATATATAGTTAAGAAGTGGAATCTTATCTGCCCAGATCTTAGCCGGAAATTGGCTGTACTGTTGTAGGCTTATGGGGACAACTTTTAACATTTAGATACGGAAGATATGGGTATCAGTATTTTTATTGTCATATTTTGGGGGAAAGTGGAATATAGAGGACAAAGAAACGAAAAGAAACCCGTTATGTGGCTTTTGTAACATTATTAATTCAAAAAAAAAATATACAAGGTGTTTGAGTACTGATTAATAGCTAATAGTTTATACTTTATTACTAGATTATAACCGTGTGTTATATAATACTTTTTTTTTATCTTTGTTACTGTTATCTTGAAAAAGCAATCAACAAATGGTTGGATCTATGGATCCTTGTGTTCGTGTATTTATGTCACTTGTTTTCCTATGTGTCTGAAAAAAAATCGAAGAAAGGATTGGATTTTTTGATCCTAACATCTCTATTCATCTTAGATTTGTTATATGGTTTGGATGTGTTACATTTGATCCAACCAAGACCGTTTAAACTTGTCATGTTACTGCTGAATTGGTTAGGAATGGTAGGAAATCGTTGTCAGATTGGGTCCTGGGACTAGGGTTTTAAGTAGATTGGATGTCAATGTGGTCTGTTTGATTTTACTGCAATTGTTGGATTTTTTTCGAGTCAGTCCTGATAAATGCTTCTGATCTTGAATCAGATTTTTATGATGAATACAATTGAGGCTTGCCTCTTTTCCAAAAAAAAAAAAAAAACTGAAGTTTTACCTGGCAAGATTGGGTTATACCCAGATTAATTGGGGTATACCTAATAATACAAAATAGGGTCATTTAGAAGTAAATCCCAAAGCCCCTAAACCACATATTTTCATTAATGGCTAAATTGCCCTTTTTTAATTAGCACTAATAAACTTTGTTTAGCTTAATTAATTGAGTTAGATGAATTAGAAGGATTAGAAATGTACGAAACCATGGTTTGGTAGAGTGAAATTATGGATTCTGTGGGAAGATTTTTGAGAAGAATTTTCTTTTTTTATTTTTGCTTTTATGAACAGAAAAGAAAAAACCACACTAGTCAAACATTACTAAAATGGGTTCCTGGGGCGGTTTAATGGTTTCAACTTACTCGAAATCGCAGAAAAAAATTACACTTTCAGAATTGAAAGTATGAAAAGTCGGCAAGGTCGACAAATATCGACCGTACCGACCATCATACGTCGGCGTCTTTGTGAAATAATAACAATGCCGGCGAGAACACTTTCATTAGTCGGCAGGGTATACATTGATTAACCTGCCGGAGAAAAATGGTCCGCTGGGTATACATTGATTAACTTGCCGGCGAAAACATGGTCGGCTGGGTATACATTTCCTAGCCTGGAACACTTGGTCGGCTGCATATATATTTCTTAACATTCCCGGCTGGCAAGTCTCTCAAGTATAACTAGATACGTGTACGTCCAATACTTCGGAGTTTGGACACCTGTTAAAGGATTAACATGCATTGGAGGATAGTTATATTATATTAGTCACAATTATTCAGCTCAACTCTTCATTATCCCGGTCCTCTGCCTCTCTTTCTTTCTCCTTTAACACATTTACCACAACTTAATAGCAATAACGGTATGATCTTCACAACAAAAATCACTATTAAACTCATATACAAAGGATGTGCAAAGAACCCATAGTGAACTACTAACTACTAAGATGGATACTAACAAACAGAATTATGCGAGAGGACTTGAGAAGAATCAAAAGATGGAATCATGGATTTTTGTGGTCAAAAATTAAGGTGGTAAACCAATGGATAACGAATTACGAATGGGGACTTTGTAATGTGATGTAAAATGAATGACATTTTCTATGTCTTCCATAAATTAATTTGAGTATTTTGATTATGGTTTTTCATGTATTGTTCTAATTTTTTACAAGCATTGATTCTTCTAAAACTAATTTTATTTTGAGGGGGAAAGTTCCTCTACTACCAGTGACTCGTTCTATATTGCTTCAGTTTTTCTGTTCGTTTTATTTTGTAAATGTCGTTCGAACATGCTGGTTGTTGTAAACCATCAATGATTGGAAAAAAGTGGGAAAACGATTAATAAAAAAATAATTTTTTAAAATTTTAATAAAAAATTATAATTTATTGTTTTATTTTGTGAATGAAACTTTTTAGTCCCACATCGTGGAGTTTCCAATTTTTAGTAGTTTTAAGAAACTATATAAACTTTTTAGTCCCACATCGGGGAGTTTTTCTTCTTAAATTGTTTTATTCCATTATATAAAGAAATTCACTACTTTTGTAAAATCTATGGGAAAGGGATTGCTCTATATTTTAGAGGGACCCTAAGGGAAAATATTTTATAGCGTTTTTCTTAAGAGTTCGCGATTTTCCTTAACGGTTTTTTCGGAGTTGTCAAGCTCAAGTTGAGCATCTACTACATATGCTAGTAGTAGGTGTAGTAGGGTGTTTTATCCTGGAGATATCCTTCCTGTGAGGGCTATAGCATCACTCTTGAGTGTAGCCGGGCGCTAATGTCTTAAGGGAAACGTGTTGAACACGTGACTCACTCTGTTTTTCCAAAGTTTTGCCTTGTTGTTGTTGCGGAGATATAAGGAGCTCATTCGTTTCATCAAATCGATCACTTCCATTATAAAGGAGCTAAGTATCAATAACTTTTGCTTATTTGATTTTTCCTTGTTTTTTATTATTGCACCCAACAATCTTAAGACATTATAATTTGTAATAATCGAAAATGGTTGGTTGGTTTGTGAATCATGGATGTTAATTGTGGAGTGAAAAACAAAATTAATTTTTTGGTCAGCTGTAGAGTTTCGAGATTATCTCTTAACCTAGAAGTAATTTCGATGAACCCTTTTGAAAAAACGTAGTAGACATCCTGATAGTTACCCACGTAAAATTTCAGAATTTTTGGAGTTGTAAAAGTATTTTTTTGATATTTTACAAAACAGACAAATGTTCCTGAAAAATTTTGACGGGCAAACTTTTGTTGTTAACTAAAGTATTTTTTATATGGTAATCATGAGTTTTTTTTGATATGGTGGTTCAAACGAAGTTTGTAAATCTAGATATTATCTTCAAAACTCATATTTTATCTTCCTTTTCGGAACTAAGGTTTGTGAGATGTGGTGTATTAGGTGATTGGGAAATTACCGTGTCCGTGGTCAGAGTATAAACGAAGATTGTGACATGAAATTGAAAAGGAACATGGCTACCAGGCGCATGTGGATGAACACAAATCTTCCAAAGCTGACAAAGGCGGGAATATCAAACAGAACTCTAACCGTAGTCTTCATAAGAAAGGTATGTTTCGTAAAACTGAATCCGGCGTTACTTTAATTAAGGGTGATTGTTATGTTTGTAAAATTCCGGGCCATACGGTAGTAAAGTGTAGACAACATAAAACCTTAATAAGTATAAAGTTAATGCTAATTTAGTTGAAACAAATTAGAACGAGTTCATTGACATGATGTCAGAAGTTATTTTAACAACCAATGTGAGAGACCAGAAGGTGGACTCTGGAGCCACCAAGAATGTTTGTTGAAACAGAGACCTGTTCACCTCCTATCAGAGGATAGGGGATGTCGAGAAACTCTTTTTGAGTAACTCATCTGCAATAGAGGTTGCATAAAAGGAAAAGGTCGAGCAGAAACTCATATCTGTAATACTCTCACATTGAATGAAGTTTTCATGTTCCAGGCATATGCAAGAATCTTGTATCTTGTTCTATTGTAGATGGAAAAAGATTTAAGATCTTAATTTTTCTGGAAAACTTGTTGTAACAAGGCAGTTATTTTTTAAGCAAGATTTATAGGACTTTGGGTCTATATAAGCTTAACGGAAAAAACTGATGATGTGAACATAGTTGATTCTTGTGCTTTCTTTATGTGATTGATTGTTTTATGTGGTAAGATTGTAACCGTAAACTTATAAGTCAATGCTTAACTGGATAGCATAGGCTGCGTACCCAAATTTAGTTTGGACTTTGAACACAAAAGTGAAATCTGTGAAGAATCAAATTTGATTTAAAACCTTTTAGCACAAATGTTCAGAGTAATTCTAAGCCTTTAGAATTAATTCAGTTAGGCCTAGATGACATGAGTTCAACCTAAAATCACTGTGGTAAAAGATGGTTTATAACTTCCGTAGATGATTGTACGAGGTACTGTCTTGTATACTTGCTTAGGGATAAGGATGATTCCTTGGAATCCTTAAGATGTATAAACTTGAAGTTCAAAACCAATTAGAAGCCTTGAACATAACAACTGTATCCTTAAGAAGATGATAATTGTCATGTTGATTAGTTCAGGATTACCTGCGGCCTTGTGGGGGGAGGCAGTCATGTTAACTAGTATATCCTGAATAGAGTACCCTTAAGGATCAGATAAAACTCCATATGATTTATGGATAGGTAGATGACATTCTTATGAATGCGTCGAAGTGTGGGGGTGTTTGACTAAGTTTGTCATTCGTCTTCCTAAAAGAAGTAGATTGAAACCAAAAATGTTGATTGTGTCTTCATATAAGGTATGCTGAGTATACTTCTACATATAGATTTTTGGTTGTGTGTTCTGATTTTTCAGACTTTGGTGTGATTTTTTCTGACTTTGGTGTGATTACGATTACATAATCTAGGGATGCTGAGTTCTTTGAAGATGTTTATTCTTAAACCTGTACCTCATTAGAGATGTGTTGTTGATCCCTAGACTTCTTATTAAGCCGACTTCATAACATGCCTAGCTTAGTCTAAGCCCCAGACTTGTAAAGAATTCTTGATATCTACTGAAACCCCATTCTGGTAAGAAGCTTCATTTAGTGAAATGGACTCAGTCCGTCGGAACCTGACTTGGGAGGTTTATAGTTTACCTCCAGAGAGTAAGACCATGAGATGTAAATGAGTCTTTAAGAGAAAACATTAGGTATATGGAACTGTAGAAAAATATTAGGTTAAGTTGGTATCTAAAGGCTATAAACTAAAAGAAGGTGTATATTTCCTTGATTCTTATTCACATGTGACGAGATTTACTTCCGTTGAGATGCTAATTGTTATTGTTGTCATAAACAAATTAGAGATACATCAGATGGATGTTAAGACAGCTTTTCTAAAATCGTGAATTAGATAAAGAAATTTACATACACCAACCTGAGGACTTTGTAGTGAAAGGTTATGATGACAAAGTTTGTAAATTGAACAAAATTTTGTATGGTTTATAAAATAAGCACGTAAACAGTGACATGGAAAATTTGATCATATGATAATGTGTAGTGGATTTAAGTTAATGAATTATGACAAGTATATTTACAAGTAACTTGTTAAGGATACCTGTGTGATTGTATGCTTGTATGTTGATGATATGCTTATACTTGATACAAACATAGATGTGATTAATTCCACTAAAAACATGCGCTGAATGAGAACGTTGACTTGAAAGACTTAGGCCCTGTTGATGTAATCTTAGGGATGAGGATTAGAAAATAATCTAACATATGTAGTCTTTGTCATTCTCATTATTTTGAATTTGTGCTTAAGAGATACAATCAGTGTGATTGTAAGCCTGCTTGTACTCCGTACGATTATTCATGTAGACTCAATGAAAAAGGGTAATTGATGAGTCCTAAAAAGTGCATATTTCTATATATTTTTGTTGGCATTTAACTCATCTTTTGTGCATTAATTCTACATTTTATCCCATATTCTGTATTTTCATTGTTTTCAAGAATAAATATTTTTCTTACTTTATTTTGCATTTTTAGGTAATAAATAAAGTCTGGATGAATTGCGGAGCGGAATAGAGCAGAAAAGTAGTGAAAAGCCGGGAGAAATCACGCAAGGAAGCCGCGAAGAATGGTGCGCACAACCTCATTTTCTACACACAAAAACGCCTCCGTTCTCAGCCATCAGATCAGTTCTCAGAAGCATCCGATGGTCGCTCCTTCATAGAGCATCAAAATCTGAAGTCTCTGCCAAGCACCACAGCGCTGAAATTCCAAGCCTTCAGATTAGATGGTAGTTGAATCCAACGGTTGTTCCCTTGCTGTTCACCAAAGTTTGATATCTCCGTCTTACACTACAACACCTAACCTAATCTAGCACCGTTCGTTTCGTTGTATCCCTTCATCCGACGGTCGCTCCTCGCTTGCCTCCGCATCACCGTCCGATCTACCTACCAGCCCACATCCACATCTCACGGCTTAGTCTCGCTGAACATCAAAAATCGATGAACCCGCCACACACTGGAACACCAAACCCTATACCAGCTACCCAAACGCACCCTTCTCCCAAACCATCGACTTCTTCCTCCCACCTTACCATGTGCAGAGAGCTCTGCAACCACCATGTATGCCACCACCTTCTTCAACTCCACTGCCACCACCACACCTCCACCATCATCACCCCTATCTTTCTCCATCATTACCCCCTTGTTCTAGCCTCCTATTATATAGTTTTCTCCCCTAATTTCTCTCTAAAAACCTAGGGAAGAAATCAATAAAATAGGACGAGTTGGAAATTCAATTAGAAAGCATGGAGAGGAGCAGAACAGCAAGGGGAAGAATGGGTCGAAAGAAGACTCGTCAAATCACATGTTAGGTGAGTTTAATTTCAAACCCTAATTTCTCTGCCAAATTAGGTATTTGAGAAATTGCCCCCAATTTTCAATTGAAAAAGCATGGAGAAGAACAGAGATGATATGGGTATGGCCGAATTAGGTGAGAAATCCCAATTATTTTAATGTTTTCAATTTGGGGATTATTTGGGTGAAGAACCCTAATTTTGTATTTTGGGGAAATGGGGTCTGTGGGTATAAATAGCCTTGTGGGTGTTGTTGTAAAACTTTATGCCTGGATTAGCCAGTGTGTCCAGAACCAAGTTCTGTTAATGATCATTTTTGTGTTGTTCATGTTGTGTTCATGTTTAGTGTAATATCCTGTTGTGTTCTGTGTGTGATGTTTGTTCCTGTGATGTTTTGTATCCATCTGTCATGTTATGTTTGTGTTAATTAGCATGTTTGTAATGTCTCTTCACATGATCCTGTAATTTCCTGTTTAAATCTCAGAGAAGACAACTGAACCATGATGGTTAGCTATTAGGATGGTTTTTGTGAACTCAAAATAGCTTAGGCTAGTTAGATTCCTAAAAGCCCAACTGATTTGTGATTAGTGGTGCTGTAAGAAGACCACTAATGCTAGGGGTCAGTGGTGGCTCTAAGGAGTTAATCAGCTACATTAGTTAGTAAGCCACTGCCTAGTTAGTCTGTGATTGGTTGTGCCTTAAACAGACAGCCAATACTAGGGGTTAGCTAAGGCTGTAAGGTTAGTTAACTAGACATATGACAAAAACTTAACCTAGATGAACTAGCTAGGTGAAGGGAATTCTCATCCATCTCCTTACACTTCCCATCCACAATTTCTTTTCCATGTTCTGTTTTGGTTAAGTTGTTCTTAGTTTTTCTTATTCTTTGCCACTGCCTTTGGCTCACTGCCACTGAATTTTCTTTGTTTCTTTGTCTCTTAACTTCACTGCCTGTCACTAGCTCAGACTATCTAGGAAACTTCAATACACCCCAAGTCTCTGTGGAATGATCCCTTGCTTACTTTCTATACTAAAACTTGGTCTTGTATACTTGCAAGAGTTTTTGTGTGTTTTCTAACCACACCAAGTTTTTCTAACCACACCAAGTTTTTGTGAGTTTTTGCTATACTAAAACTTGGCCTTGTTTACTTTCTGCACTGCATACCTTGCATCATGCATTGCATTCTTGCATCTTAGATTAACTTGCTGTTTTAATAGCTGCTGTGTAGTGCAGCTGAAAGAAACTGATCTTTGCTGAGTCCAGGTACCTGCTGTGAAGCCCAAATAGAGCTGAGCTGCTTCTCCTGCTGCTTCTCCTGATCCTGCTGCTGCTCCTGATCCTGCTGCTGCTATTGCTGCTGTGCTCCTGTTGCTATTCCCTGCTGCTGCTGCCTGCTGAAGCTGGTGTAAGATAAAGCCCAACTGGGCTGTAAGCTGCAGAAGGAGAAGAAATTGAACCAAGCCCAACTGGGCCTTGAGTGTTGAAGCCAAAGCTTAGGATGATCCAAAGCCCAACTGGGCTTTTGCAACCTAACTGAACAGCTGGGCTGTGCTTCAAAGGTAAGCTTAAACCCATTTAGAGAACCCAACCTGTGGGCTTCCATTTTTAATTTGTGAGCTTGTAATAATTTTTGTTTTTCTTTATTTTTTATTTGGGCTTGTAATAATTTTTCTTTTTCTTCTTTTTCTTTCTTTTATGGGTTTGTAATTATTATTGTTGTTTTTATTTTTTTTATGGGTTGTGTTAATTTATGCTAGGATAAGTTCAAAAAAAAAAAAAAAAAAAAAATTACTTTACTTGCTCCCAAATTCTAAAACCAAATTTTATTTTGCTCCCACATTAACAACCAAATTTTTCTTTTCCTCCTTATCCCGACAAAACCAAAATTCGCCCATAAAAACCAAAAAGTTTTCCAAATCTTTCCCTAAAAACCAAATTTTTCCCCATCAAAACCAAATGTCTCAAAACCAAATTTTTCCAACAAAACCAAATTTTTCCAAAAAGTCCAATCCCTTAAAAACCAAATTTGAGCTTTGTAAAGTTACTTAGCTTTGAGCCCAATCATGTCTAGATCTTTTTCTACAGTTGGGGAATACAACAATCCCTTAGAGAACTTGCGCGTGGACATACTTCACGTTATGAACCTCCCATAGACCATGATGTCAATAGTCATAGGAATTATTATGGACATTTTCAAAGTCCCGAGCCTCAATACTTGAACCCTAATGACTATTCACACATGCATCATTCGCCACAACGTGAAAATGAACATTTTGCTAGTGCCTCACCCACACAATCATCTCTGATCGATCAATTAGAAGCTCGAATCGCAGCTTTAGAAATGCAATCACATGAGGAATCTGTCACATCTAATTTTCTTAGGCAACCTGAAATCTATGCATGTCCCGCATGTGATGGCTTAGACCACACTATTGCGAATTGCTATATTTTCCATGAATTTAGGCGGACTGGAGAAATTCCAAGGTTTGTAGAACCTACAGATTATTATGATGGTGGTTATTGGGACCATAATCAACCTTTTCAAGGTTGCGATCAACCATTTATAGACCCTAACGACCATGCACCCATGTATCAATCACCACAAGGGGAGGACGAACAATTTCACATGAGCCCTTGTATGCAATCTATAATGGAAAACATCAATCTCCTCAAACAAAACACTGCTAGTTTAGAAATGCATACATTGAATGATCATAGCAGCATTTTTATCCCTAATGAAATTAATTATCAAAATAGTGTTTTTAACCCTACTCATGATAGTCATATTGAACATGAACCTAATCTAGAGGTAAATGAGTGGAATAGAAACACTATAGTTTTTAGGGAAGGACACTCTTGTTTTGTTGAGGATGATAATAATTATGATATTATATTAGAAGAACATGTCTATACTGATGATGTTATGGAACCTTTGGGTTCAAATACATTAGGCTTCTCTGCCCAGACCTTAATGAATGATATCTCTTCTAGTATTCCATATGATGTTTCCATTGAATTGCCGATGCATGAGGACAAATCTGTTGATGATGTTGATGATTCTGATTGTGGACTTGCTAATTTGATTGATGATTGTGAGCATGATGTGACATGTGTAGATGATTTAGGAGATTTTGATTTGATTGATAATGACGTGCCTATTCTCCTACATGAGTCACAATCTGATGGCCTTCCACCCAACCTAGATTTGGTTTGTACCAATATTGTAAAACCAATTTTTCTGAGAATGCCTAATCTAGGTTTGGAACTGTGTGCTTCCCAAGTCCTCTTGGACTATTTTGCTTCTAAGTATAATACATTTGAGGAACCACAGTTGGAAATTGCATGTTTGCCCGTCCCTAGCACAGTTCACTTTGAGCTAGACCTTTTGCATGATGAACCCCCGAAACTGCGCGATTTTGTTTTCAAAATTATATCTTCTGTAAAATCCAGGTTTGGGGGTAGCTCATTTTGTTTCACAGCTTCACTTGCATGCCTACCATATTATTATTGTGTGAAGCTGTTGAAACCTCTACACTTTGTCTTTTGGGTTGATCCTCAACTCTTTAGATTGTTAGTGTATGGTGAATTTTTGTATATAATCCAGTAGATAAAATTTCTTAAAAACCTTTTTGTTCCTTTTGTATATATTTTGCTAATCCAATATGATCTCGGCTGAAATATGTTGGATTTTTTTTTCCTTGAATAACGGAGTTCTAATATTGCTTTCGCCGAAATCGGGTATTTTCTTTCCTTTTTCTCTACTCAACATGATCCTCTTCATATATTGTTTTATAATTCTTTCCATATTTTGAAACATTGAGGACAATGTTTAGTTTAGGTTTGGGGGTGAAAAGTAGATACTTCGATAATATGCCATAATTGAAAACAAAACTCCTTCTTCTTTTTGAAAAAATTGAAAAATTCCAAAAAAATTGACAAATCAAAATTCAAAAAAATTGAAAAATTGAAAAAAAAAATCATAAAAAATGGAGCTCATTTACCTTGAAATGTTGACTCTTGTGCAAAAATGTATTTTTATTAGGAGTCTTAGTCTAGATATTTAGGCACCCTGATTCTAGCACAATTCACATAGTGATAAGAAATTTGCACGCGCACGATCTACCAATACATGTATGGCCTCGATCTTCAAGGTGTTGGATAGGAAGTTACGATTGCCAATCACTTTAGAATACTGAACGAAACTTGACTAGCTTGTTCTTTGGTTGGTTGGGATAGAAGGTGGAGGTTACATTAAGAAAGACAACCATCGAATTTAACTGGGTGCATCAAAAAGGGCTACCTCTTGCAAAGTGTCATGTAATTTTTTTTCCTTTTGTATATGTATCAAAAGTGTTTCCTTGTTCTCAAAAAAAAAAAAAAAAAAAAAAAAAAAAAAAAAGAAAAAAAAAAGAGAAAAAAAAAAGAGAAAAATATATCAGAAAAATACAAAAAAAAATCAAGTATTTATCAATTCCATCGTCTCTTGTTCCAAAAATAAAAAGAGAATAGTCAATGTAAATAAGAGTCATGTAAATAGTCATCTTTTGTTGTTTCGTTGTAATAAGCAAGGAGGGTGTATGCCATTGATGTACAACGCGAGTAATTGTGAAATACCTCCAACTCATTCACAATTCTCGTAAAGTCCGGACAGCTAGCTAGATTTCGACCTTGGTTATTAGCCTGAGAAACTATCTCTTGGTGATTAGTAGTCATAACTTCAGATCTTTCTTTACACATGTGTAGATACACTTTACACTCTTATCACATGTCTTTTTTTTGTTATCAGTGCTAGGATTGTGCCTTCGATAGCTAGATTGACATCTCCATTTTGCTGTGAGCTTAAACTGTTTTGCACATGTCACATTTGATGGAATCTGAGCTTATATTTTGACCTAGAACTTTGTAGGTACGTTCTAAGCAAACCTTCACGAGACTTCAACTCGTCCACTAGGGACACTTAGTGGTTTAAAAGGCTTAGTGCATATGCTAAATGCATTCGAGAGACCAGCGACAGTGGTATAGGTAGGATTTCCTTAGTTTTGTTTTACTTGAGGACAAGTAAAATTCAGGTTTGGGGGTATTTGATGAGTCCTAAAAAGTGCATATTTCTATATATTTTTGTTGGCATTTAACTCATCTTTTGTGCATTAATTCTACATTTTATCCCATATTCTGTATTTTCATTGTTTTCAAGAATAAATATTTTTCTTACTTTATTTTGCATTTTTAGGTAATAAATAAAGTCTGGATGAATTGCGGAGCGGAATAGAGCAGAAAAGTAGTGAAAAGCCGGGAGAAATCACGCAAGGAAGCCGCGAAGAATGGTGCGCACAACCTCATTTTCTACACACAAAAACGCCTCCGTTCTCAGCCATCAGATCAGTTCTCAGAAGCATCCGATGGTCGCTCCTTCATAGAGCATCAAAATCTGAAGTCTCTGCCAAGCACCACAACGCTGAAATTCCAAGCCTTCAGATTAGATGGTAGTTGAATCCAACGGTTGTTCCCTTGCTGTTCACCAAAGTTTGATATCTCCGTCTTACACTACAGCACCTAACCTAATCTAGCACCGTTCGTTTCGTTGTATCCCTTCATCCGACGGTCGCTCCTCGCTTGCCTCCGCATCACCGTCCGATCTACCTACCAGCTCCATATCTCACGGCTTAGTCTCGCTGAACATCAAAAATCGATGAACCCGCCACACACTGGAACACCAAACCCTATACCAGCTACCCAAACGCACCCTTCTCCCAAACCATCGACTTCTTCCTCTCCACCTTACCATGTGCAGAGAGCTCTGCAACCACCATGTATGCCACCACCTTCTTCAACTCCACTGCCACCACCACACCTCCACCATCATCACCCATATCTTTCTCCATCATTACCCCCTTGTTCTAGCCTCCTATTATATAGTTTTCTCCCCTAATTTCTCTCTAAAAACCTAGGGAAGAAATCAATAAAATAGGACGAGTTGGAAATTCAATTAGAAAGCATGGAGAGGAGCAGAACAGCAAGGGGAAGAATGGGTCGAAAGAAGACTCGTCAAATCACATGTTAGGTGAGTTTAATTTCAAACCCTAATTTCTCTGCCAAATTAGGTATTTGGGAAATTGCCCCCAATTTTCAATTGAAAAAGCATGGAGAAGAACAGAGATGATATGGGTATGGCCGAATTAGGTGAATTAGGTGAGAAATCCCAATTATTTTAATGTTTTCAATTTGGGGATTATTTGGGTGAAGAACCCTAATTTTGTATTTTGGGGAAATGGGGTCTGTGGGTATAAATAGCCTTGTGGGTGTTGTTGTAAAACTTTATGCCTGGATTAGCCAGTGTGTCCAGAACCAAGTTCTGTTAATGATCATTTTTGTGTTGTTCATGTTGTGTTCATGTTTAGTGTAATATCCTGTTGTGTTCTGTGTGTGATGTTTGTTCCTGTGATGTTTTGTATCCATCTGTCATGTTATGTTTGTGTTAATTAGCATGTTTGTAATGTCTCTTCACATGATCCTGTAATTTCCTGTTTAAATCTTAGAGAAGACAACTGAACCATGATGGTTAGCTATTAGGATGGTTTTTGTGAACTCAAAATAGCTTAGGCTAGTTAGATTCCTAAAAGCCCAACTGATTTGTGATTAGTGGTGCTGTAAGAAGACCACTAATGCTAGGGGTCAGTGGTGGCTCTAAGGAGTTAATCAGCTACATTAGTTAGTAAGCCACTGCCTAGTTAGTCTGTGATTGGTTGTGCCTTAAACAGACAACCAATACTAGGGGTTAGCTAAGGCTGTAAGGTTAGTTAACTAGACATATGACAAAAACTTAACCTAGATGAACTAGCTAGGTGAAGGGAATTCTCATCCATCTCCTTACACTTCCCATCCACAATTTCTTTTCCATGTTCTGTTTTGGTTAAGTTGTTCTTAGTTTTTCTTATTCTTTGCCACTGCCTTTGGCTCACTGCCACTGGATTTTCTTTGTTTCTTTGTCTCTTAACTTCACTGCCTGTCACTAGCTCAGACTATCTAGGAAACTTCAATACACCCCAAGTCTCTGTGGAATGATCCCTTGCTTACTTTCTATACTAAAACTTGGCCTTGTATACTTGCAAGAGTTTTTGTGTGTTTTCTAACCACACTAGTAATGGAGTATCTTAACTTGAATACTCAAGAGTTATAGGATGTCTGATGAATTTAATGAACTGTAAGAGTCCAGACATTGCCTATATTGTGAGTAAGTTAAGTATATATAATTGTAGTCCAGAGCAATAGCATTCAGATGCACTGAGTAGAGTATTATGGTACCTAAAATACTCTATTACCTTTTATTTGATTTATCAAAGGTATCTTGCTGTCCTTGAGGGACTTTGTGACGTAAACTGGATAGTTGACTCAGAGGAGTCTAAGTCTATGAGTGGATATGTTTCACTCTAGCATCAGGGTTTGTTTTTGGAAGATTTACAAACAAACATATATTGCTCAATTCATTATGGAATCTGAGAGTATTGAGTTAGATAAAGCACGAGAGGGGGGCGAGTGCCTAAGATGTCTTTTAGAAGACATTCCTCTCTGGCATAGGCCTGTGCCAGCTATATCTATACATTGTGTTAGCCAAGATATAATATTTAAAGCTGAAAATAACTAATCTCAATCGGCGTTATTTCCATTGATTGGATAAAGTCCAAGGAGAATATCGCGCAATCTTTGACGAAAGGTTTATCCCAAGAGATAGTTAGAAATGCATCGAGGGGGAAGGGGCTTAAGCTCATAAATTAAACTTGCCATGAAGGATACTCAACCTTGCTGACTGGAGATCCCAAGATCAAGGTTTCGAATGAGACAACTAATTTGTGGTGGTTAAAGGTAAACACTATCAGAGAATTTTATTCTCTGTCCCTTCCCTATGGTGTAGACGTGATAGTGTGACTGCATGTGAAGGATGACTTTTAAGAAGTCTTAATGAGTTCTATAGTTTCAATTTAAGATTGAAGTGGGGTGTAGCAGTAACACTCTTTATGGAAACTCACCTATCTGAATGAGGAAGTGGGCCGCTTCCTATGAGAATATGAGTTTTGATTCTCTAGAGCATTCTGAGAAACAGGATATGTCCAGGGCCAAATTGGACAAAACGGCACGAGCTTGGCAGCAATCTTGGAGATATCACCAGTGGTTGTTATCACGAATTACATCAAATGCTAGCAGTTCAAGACATAGTTCACTGTATCTAGCAAGTAATTCCGGTAATATCTCACTAAGCAAAGGTTCAAGACCTCATGGACACCTCTGCCTAAAATGGTATTTCCTGCGCTTTTTATGTGATTTTCGTTTTGATGGTTTTGGTATTACTGGAACTTAGGACCTAAAGGTCACTAAGGGTTCACCAGTTCATGCTTTTTCACTTTGGTGAAAGATACCTATAGTCTCACCATGTGAGAACTAAAGATGAAAGCTCTCAGTACTATTATGATTTATGCAATCCATAGTATGACCGTCGGGTCAACACACTTTTGTGTGAGGGAGAGGACGTAGAAATGACTAGTATGATTTCAACACTTGCACGATCAGTCTGTTTGGATCGTGAGGTTGGGATGTTGATTTACCAAGATCTATCTGTGTTTTCATGTTTTATTGAGTTTTCATTCATGTGGGGGATTGTTGGAAAACAATTAATAAAAAAATAATTTTTTAAAATTTTAATAAAAAATTATAATTTATTGTTTTATTTTGTGAATGAAACTTTTTAGTCCCACATCGTGGAGTTTCCAATTTTTAGTAGTTTTAAGAAACTATATAAACCTTTTAGTCCCACATCGGGGAGTTTTTCTTCTTAAATTGTTTTATTCCATTATATAAAGAAATTCACTACTTTTGTAAAATCTATGGGAAAGGGATTGCTCTATATTTTAGAGGGACCCTAAGGGAAAATATTTTATAGCGTTTTTCTTAAGAGTTCGCGATTTTTCTTAACGGTTTTTTCGGAGTTGCCAAGCTCAAGTTGAGCATCTACTACATATGCTAGTAGTAGGTGTAGTAGGGTGTTTTATCCTGGAGATATCCGTCCTGTGAGGGCTATAGCATCACTCTTGAGTGTAGTCGGGCGCTAATGTCTTAAGAGCAACGTGTTGAACACGTGACTCACTCTGTTTTTCCAAAGTTTTGCCTTGTTGCTGTTGCGGAGATATATGGAGCTCATTCGTTTCATCAAATCGATCACTTCCATTATAAAGGAGCTAAGTATCAATAACTTTTGTTTATTTGATTTTTCCTTGTTTTTGATTATTACACCCAACAGAAAGTTGATGTCCTGAATATTATTTTCCTCATCTTCCTGATTATTGTTTACTACATCGGGTGTTGCGCATTTAGAAATAACAGAGAAGATAATACCTCTTTCTCACATGAATATCATCAGTTATATCACAGTTGTTCCATACTTCATTTCTAGAAATAGGTATATCTTTTGTTATTTTGAAAACATGGTTCTGTGTGTTTATAGATACCTACTTGGATACGAGTTTCATTTGTTTCCTTCGAAACATGATTGTGTTGTAGCAGTTGATTTGGTGATGTAACAAAAAACCATTCAGCACACTGATGGAAGTGCACAGCAATTAGCCAGCAAGGTCGCAAAATGAGAAAGTGCCGACCAAAGCCTAGCCGTTAGGGCCGGCAAGGTAGTTAGTTGAATACCGTGCCGACTCTATAAATGCCACATCCAGGTATGAAAGGGTGGCACGATGTTCAACCTATATACCGTGCCGGCAGAATACCTGTAGATTTTTTTTGGGTTTGAGTTGAGTGGTTCGTCCAGTTTGGGGGTCATCTTTATTAGGTTCTCTATAAGTTTGCTTGAGACGATAAAGATTTATCGATGATGGAATTTAAGTTTCTAAATTTCGAATCGATAATCGGACGAGTATTTTTGGGTTTGATGATGAAATGTTGATGGGAGGTCGGTATGATAGTAGGAGGAGGAGAGGAAGAAGAGAAGATTATGTGAAATCATTATTAGGTTAACTTTTAATTATAAATATCAAGGATGTTTTCGTAACTTCGGTCTATTTCACCACCCCTAGCAAGGACACTAGGTCCATTTAAATCTGGGTATAACCCAATTAATCTGGGTATACCCAATCTCGCCAGGAAGTTTTACTTCCATCCTGACTGTTGATGACTTGCATTGGATTTTTTTTTTCTTTTTTTTTGTGTTGACGATTACTTAAAAGAGTATACATTATGTAATATCTTTCAATCATGATTCGCCGTATCAGATACGATATTCATTGGTTATTGAAGGTCACATTAGTGACACTAAACCAAAACCCCAAAAGGTTACTGAACCGAGGCTGAGAGATGCAGAATTCCAACAATGATTAATTATTATTTAAATGATAGACACACCATTTGAAAAAGAGAGCAAAAGATGAATAGACTGAAACAAGGATGGATGGAGCACTTCCTTGAGTCAGTATGAAGCTGGTCTACGGCAAGCCATAGTCAATGGGATTGGCGGGTCTGAGAAAGAACCATCAACGATTTGATCAAACACAAATTTGTTTGCTGCTTCAGTATAGTGTACACCATCCCAACAAATCTTAACTTTCGGATTTTTGCATGAACCAACCACTATCTCTGTCCCATTCACTTTCATCTTTGCTCCGCATCCATATTTTGAGTTGAAGTTATACTTACCACCATGCCCACAACAAGCTCTAAGAGGCTGCTTAAATCCTGTTCATATAATTCAATTTCAAATCATCAAATCAAATCCCGGTCCCAACTTTCAACCTTTGTTATGTCAAATTAGAAAAGTACCGTATTTTTTAGCTTTGCTGATGAGTAAATATTTGACTTTGTAGACATCGACGTACGTGATTGCACTTGATGGGAGTTCTTTTCTGAGTTTAACAACTGTTTCATTTAACCTTCGGTTGAAATACTGAGCTATATCATTGATAGGTTTGACACAACCTATTTCATCAATTTGCCCTGCAGTGATTAGTAGGGAATCTAGCATGTACGCTAAGCATCCAACTGGGCCAGTATTGTGGATCCAGAAATATCTCCCTCCTAGACCGTAGATATCCTGAATGAAGAAGACCATGCCACATAAAGATTTTTAGTTTCTGTCCAAAATCAAATGGATTTTATTTTATTTTTGCTCAAGCTAGCAACAACCAATTATTAATACATATATAGTTGGTGATAATACTTGCACTAGAAGAAAAAGAAAAAAGGACAAAAAAATTTGTTAAATGATATATTTATTCGATTCTGGAAAAGAATTACTATCATTTTTTTTATTTATTTCTATTTTTAGCTAAAATGAAAATGTTACTTTTTTGCTAGAACTGGGGTAGTATTTGTTAAAAAAAAATAGCTCATCAGTTTGTTTACCCAATTATAAGGATGGATTTTAAATTTTTAAGGATAGTTTCAATACCTCAGGCCGTCCTTAATGGGCCCAAAAAGCCAAAAACAAACACCAAATCTTGGTTTTATAAAAGAATGTGATTTAAGTTGGACGAAGAAATAATTTCCACAAGGAGGGAAAATAGAATAAAATGTAGAATTTGCATACCTTGACACTTTGGGAGAACTCGTCGAGTACGTCAGATGTCATATCTCTAACTTCCTCCTTTGTCATACTAACGTTGTAACTACTAGTGATATCATTCTGACCAATATCAAAAGTATATAAAGCACGTGAAAAGTATTCACTTCGTGGCATTAAATTTTGGAAAACTCCACCTGTAAATTAAATAAATTATTAAATTATTTTCCTAGTTAATTCTTAAGCTACATACTTATAAATTAGTATTATACTAATAGTTTTATTCAAAATGACAATGATATTTACCTCGATTTCGAATTGTTTGAGTTCTTGTAGTAAATTGAGCATATTCATTCTTTTGAATATCTAACGAAATTGGACTGAGTCCACCCTGAGGAACTGAGTGATTCAATTTCCTAATCCTTGATGCAGCAGTCGCGAAGTTAGCTCCATGAGTGAAATTTGTCCCAATAGAATCTAGATATGCGCTGAGATGAGGCAATCCTAGTTTCTCCGCTGAAATACATAGTAATCCTTTATGTTTTGGGAAACTTGCGGCAGTAGAGTCATAACGTTTACATCGATGGACATTTTAGTTTTATGTTTCCCGGAAAATGTGTATAATGTCAGGTATGTAATTATAATTATCTAAAAGAAAAATTTCATATCAAAAGCAATTGGAGTGGGGTCTGCTTTGTATTGAATTGGGTCCAGTTCCCGATCTTGTGGATGCTGAAGATAAGGTTTCTATTCTTGAAGACTGTACCGTAAAAAAAGGTATGAAGTTCAGTTACAAGACAATTCAGATTGCAATTTGTGAAGTTCTTTTGGAGAAAAGGTATCCATCCAAAGGTAAGCTTCATTCTATGGGATAATTTTCATAATTCACTTACTACTTTGAGTATGTTGAAACACAGAGGAGTCAATATTCAAAGTGATTTATGTAATATTTGCAAGAATGGGGTAGAATCTCCTGATCACTTCTTCATTCACTGTGATTATGCTATAAAGGTGTGGAATTACTTCACTCAGTTTTGTCATGTGGGCAGTGATACTATTGTCACAATGCTTGACTTGTTTGTGTTCTGTAATGGTGTTGCTTTACAAGGAAGATGCAAGAAAGTATGGGATAAGCTCATATATGTTGGAATGTGGCATTTGTGGAATGAGAGAAATTCCAAAACTTTTGGTGGTAGAAGGAAATTGGTGGAGGAGCTGTGTTTGAATATCAAGCAGACTCTTGTCTTGTGGTTATTTGAGAATGATGTTTTTAAAGAGTTAATCGTAAATCAATTATTGTTTAATTGGGAAACCGCTCTACACGTGTAGTTGAAATGTGAATTGTTTTCCTAGCTTTGTACATATCTTTTTTCTTTCAATATGACCTTCTTTTTTCAAAAATAAAATAAAATAATATTAGGTCCCTATATATACCATATATTTTTATTTTTTTGGTTTTTCGGATGGAGAGAGATCCCAAACAAAAAAAGAATCCAAAAAAACAAACAAATCCAGACAAAACCCCTACAAAAACACATAACCTCAAGGACACAAGCCTAACCCCCAACTCTAGACCCCATTGTTAGAGTTGCAATGATATACTGTCCACATAATCTTTTTCAGTAGCAGAACTTATAATAATTGTATTAATAGAATGTTCTATTTGTTATCGGTGGCAGAACCAGAAATTAATATTGAAGGAGGCTAAGAAAATTAGATGCAAAAAGAGAAATTTTAATGTACTAAATGTTAAATACTAAGTGGGCTAAATACATAATGTAAGATAAAATCAAGGGTTTTTATACGATTATGAAGATTTTGGGAAGAGGCTAAAGCCAGAATTAGTCAACCCTTGGTTCCACCATTGATTGTTATGTTTAGTGATGGAACTTGAAGTGGTTTGGGATGTTAAAAATCATTCCCAAAATTGTATAACTTATCCCGAAAAACTTTCTTCAAAGGTTATTTTTCATAAATAATTTATAGTCTTTCAGAAGCTTTTTAGCCCGTCCTCATTTAAGCTTATATAGATTTTTAATCTTGTTTCCATGGTTAGAGTGTAACAGATATTTGGAAAATATGGACTCAACAATTCAACATACTATAATATTTAAGCGAACACAAATTCGTGGTATACTCCCCCAGTAAAAGTTTGTACTATATAAAATTTGGTACGGTCCCGAATAACAATACACCTATGGCAATTTCATACATTGTAGCCAAATAACGTTAATGACGCCTATATTATTAATTAAAAATGTTAAGCACATGTCTAAAATGTTTTTTCTTTTTAGACGGACACATGCGTAAATGTGACCACAGATGAAGTTGTTTGTCGTATCTATTGATTTGGAACGACATACATATAGTCTTACTCGTGAGGAGGTTAGTATGTGCGGCACAGCTAGCTGATTTTGGTTTCATTTGGAATAGGCAAGAATCTTTGAAAGGAGACCCGAGGTTTATTTATTTTGATTTATTTTTGCAAGAAACAAAGACTCGAGAATTGACTGTACCTAATTCTCTGATCGACACCATTGCTCTTGTAACGCAGAAAAACAGAAAGAAAAAGAAAAATGGAAGATATATTGACCAAATACTTTAGGTGAAGGTGGATGCTTTTTCTGTGCATGAATGGCGACGTGTGGGCTGAACATAGTATATTTCTTCTTACGGAAGATTTTGAAGCGCTGAGTAAAATTACGTACCTATGAAATCGACGATGAGGCGTCCATCCGAATATCTTCCTGCAGGAGCACCAAAATAGGTTTCCCCTGCTGGTGGCCAAGCCTGTCCGAAAACAGCAGAAAAGCCTCCGGTATCTGAATTAGAGTCACCAAAATTGAAAACGGCTGGAAAATTGCAAGGATTGTAAGTTCCCGAAGAGGAAGAAGGATGAGCACCACCATTTCCGACGAGGAGAGTGGCAATGAAAAAGGTCACCGCAAATCTCAACAGAGGACAATGGAAGTATGAGTATTCCATTATTTTGTGAGGAAAGAAAAAGGAAACTGATCGAAGAAGAAGAGAGAGAGGAGTAGCGAATTTGATCAGTCCCAGAGAATTCACGAGAACTATTATGAGCACTCCATACTGTCTACTTCCTATATAGTGTTAAGAATGGAATCTTATCCGCCCATACCATCTTACCACGAAAGAGGCTGTACTGTTGATGACTTTATTGATTTTTTTGATGCTGACGGCTTTTTGGTAGAGTGTATCTGTAATTATTGTATCAATTATTACAGCGTGCTACAAATAGAAACAACACTGCCTCTTCTATCTATGTGATGTGATCTTGTGTTATTTGAGGATCTTGTATCAGTGG
The DNA here is from genome assembly GCF_003573695.1 of Papaver somniferum. Classification (NCBI taxonomy): domain Eukaryota; kingdom Viridiplantae; phylum Streptophyta; class Magnoliopsida; order Ranunculales; family Papaveraceae; genus Papaver; species Papaver somniferum. The sequence continues at coordinate 32,232,825 of NC_039361.1, read as the reverse complement.
CCACTGATATTCCTGATTGGTGAACTCTTCTCATTCGCCACTTTTATCCTCGATGATGTCATTGAACCCTTCGTGCAAGATTGGGGAACCCTTAAGGTGCCCGCATACAGTGGACACTGTCTAAATAGGGATGAACCGGTATCTTTGCGACAAGTTATGAAGATAATATGGAACAATATGAAGGGATAAGAAGCATTTTCGCTAATAATCGCTGGTATTTTTCATATGTAAAGTGTGAGTGCATAATTATCCGAAACTTTCTTGTTTCTAGAAAAAAAAATTGTTTGGTCAAAAGAAAATTGATTGAATAAGAAGTACTTAAGGGGTATCTTAACCTAATAAAAATAGCCAAAACAAAAAAGAAAACTGATTTGGAAATCGGTCACTCAAAAAATAAAAACAAAAAAAAAACCCGAGAGCGAGATAAGAAGAATGTAAACAAGAATTCCAATTTATGTCCTTCAAGGGATACACTATAAATACGAATCTCACAAACAAACTACCATATTAGTTGTTAAGCCTAGCAGTTTATTGTTTACTTCCGTCCGAAAGAAAACTTGAATCTTGACATCTCTAATTATACTTGTTAGATTTTCCTTTTGTTGTTGAACAGGGTTTGATTCCAGGGTTTTTGGAATTTCAACGGGGTTTGATTCCGGTTCAAAATTTCAAATTAGAGAATGTAATACTAGGTCCAGAACCGTTAGAAATTAGAACCGACTGCTATTACTAGACTAGTTCAATTCCTAGACAAAACAACAAGCATAGAATGGGATCTCAACAGAAACCAATACTTTACAGGTCAAGCTAAAACTATCACTTTTGAGTTGTTGGATAACAAAATCTATAAAATCTTAATTTTCTGTTGATATAACAGCCTTTTTAAGTGGTTGCATCGTCACCAGCTCACGCTTTCCGCATTAATCTCCAGTTTCTTTATCCATAAATCCGGGAGAAAAAAAATCAAAAAATTACCAAATGAAAAGACGTCTCGAAAAAAGAAATGGACCGACCTAGGCAAAACCATCGATTGCAAGACGGACAAATTAACATCACGATATAGGCTTTAGGAATCCACTATAACGTGTCAGTAGTGGTCGTGCCTGCAGCTTCATCCAGATCCTAAGGTCTTCTTCCACAAGTTCACGGACGGTACCAAAAAGTAACGGAATCATGCGTTCAGTAAATACGTAGTTCATAGGGTGGAGTCGGTGGACCTATACATGGCCCTGCGCGTTAGCTTCCCATTGTCAATAGTCCCAACTCCCGATATCTATCATTTCCCTGCAGATTGGTCAGTGCATTTCCCTTAGCTATAGCTTAATTGAAAGTAAGCGAAATGATTGAGGTGCACCTTATCACGGGTGCATGACATCGCTCAACTAAACCATACGGAAAATCGGTTTCCATGTAAATAGTGTAAAACGAAAACTCAGTTTTATTTATTTTTTTCAAATTTTATTTCAATCGATTTAGGTAAATATTATTTATAGGTCAAATAAAAATTAAGAAAGAAAATGAAGATACAATAGTTAAAGAAAGAGTTTTAAAAAAATAAAATAATTAAAAGTGAAAAATTAGGAGTATAATTGGAAATTTGGAAATGGAAACTAAGTATCCATTCAAAATCATACGGATACTGAATTTTCGTAAAGTACCCTTACCTTAAAAGGTGATTAGATTTGATCAACTTTTTAGAGTGGCGAAGGGATTTCCCGCATTAAAGGGAAACGAAAGACCATAATAGTTGGATATTGTTACAATTAAGCTATAGTGAAGTTAAATCCAACACCATTGTGCTTGGCCTTAGTAAAATTAAAAGAGAGGAGATTGAAGAAACCAAACCCTTGAGCACCTTGCTCAGATCCGCTCCAAAGAAAGCTCTCATGGAAGCTCATATGAGCATCCCATCATAAAACAATCTCGTTTTCATCTCTTACTCTCTTTTGTTGCTTCCCTTTAAGTGCTTCTTTAGGTTTTGATTTTCTGATTTTAGTTCTTATTTCTAGGATTTATGTATGTTAGATTTTCCCTGTTTTTGTGAGTTTAAAGTCATGGGAATGATTGATTCTCTTTGGGTGAAAGAAAAATCTCTCGATGTTTTATGCTTCAATCACACCACAGTAACAATTTCTTCATCAACAAATCCAGTCCTCTCGATATTGGGTACTCAATCTCTTTTGGTTTCAGCGACTCAATCACCTTTGGTTTCAACAACATCATCACCGATACTAGAACAACAACAACAACATCAACAATAATATCCAGCTTCAGAAACTCGATTCGTCGAGTACTCTACCCGATTCACACCGATTTCTTTTGATTCAGACCGTTTAAGACAACTATTGATATTGCTACTTTTAGTTACTTTGCATTGATATTACTAAAAACCCTGAGAAATGGTTGAATCATGTTTAAATCCAAACAGTTTTTCTGCTATTTGCAAATCGGTTAATTGGGTTGGTTTAATTGGAAACCACACATGGACATTTAACCTTATTGTAGTCGTTTTTCTCTATTTCACTCAATTAGGATCCTTGGAAGGGTTGTGACTTATTCTCTAATCAGTGATTGTAACTTATGTAATTTGCTTATCTTTGATGTTTCAGCTATGTTTGTTGTTCTTGCAAGGATGTCGATCCCGATTCACTATTTATCATTAATCTAATTTAGGATTTTCTTTTATTAATAAAAAACTTATGTATTAAAATTTAAATTTTAAAAAAATATTTTAGTCTATTAGTTATACATCATAGTAAGCACTATAGGCACCCATTTCTCGACAACAATTAATATATGTTGTCAAGCTGAGGGTATGAAAAAAATAATATATATATTGTTAGAACATTTCTCTGTTGAACCCACTAGAGTTGGTATGTCAAGTTTGTTGTCAAGTTTGTTGTCAATTTTAGTTGCCAAAATGCATTCTTGATTTAGTATACTAAAGATAGTTTCGGACTTGATTAAGTCTAAGAAGTAGAATCGAAGCTATCCTTGAAGGATGAAGTTTGAAGACTACAAGAAGACATCAACAAGGACTTCATCAACAAAGGTATGTGTGAATTGATTTCATTTGGATTCTTGTTCAATTCTACCTTTCTAATCTATCGAAACAAATGCTGACTCTATGGAACAATTCCTATGACGGTAAATGTACGTTTATGTATATATACTCGAGGTTATTTGAGCCACGACTTTTGTGACAATAACCTTTATCCATGGAAATTATCATGTTATAGTGAATGAGATTACGAATTCAACGAGCTAAGAATCACTCCATTCTGAGTTATAACGATGAAGTTATGAGTGATTTATTAAAGTAACAATTGTAAGTATTGTTGTAATTGTTACAGTTCGTTAGTAGGAAACAATCCATGAACTGTTTGTAACGGTTCACGGACTGGAGCCCAATTACGTGACTAGAAGCCTTTTTTAGTCAAGTATTTGATGTTTCCTTATCTAGGCAAGATAGATATTACTCCAAACATATTTGATTACCATATTAAAGTGTTTGTGATTCCTTCCTAAGATAAATTGTGATTTATTCACATAAATACAATATTTGCTAAACTAATTATTTATTTAATTATTTTGGTAAGAGTTGTAAATTAGGAAAGACTCCCAAAATTAGGAGAGTCTTGAAAAAGGAAAATAACTTTTATTAGCTTTCAAGTTACCTTTCACTATAAATAAAGGGTTCGTGAGTGCTACACGTTTTTCATCCCCTTTGGAAAATTGGTGTAAGCTTCATAAGGTTGTTTTCCATGTCTTCTGTTCTTCGTGAACAAGAGTGAGATAAAAGTCTTTGTATTTGTGATCACAAAGCCGAGTTGGATTTAATCTTCGTGATTGTCATACAACTTGTAATCTAGGTTTTTCAGCTCTTGTCTATTATAAGGTCTTCTCTTCTGATATATAAGACCATTCAAGAGTTGTTGATCATAAACCCTAGGTTTTGATAGATTTCAGTTCTCGACCGTATACCAACACTTGTTAGTCGAAATAGGAACTAGAAAAAAACTTCTATTAAGGTATCTCGTAAAAATCCTTAAGAAGTTTTAAACAAGATATCTCTAGATTTATTATAGTTGTTCTTGTTGTAGAATAATTAGGTTTCTCTTCCATTTTTGAAGAGTATAATAAACCTTAATCTACAAGTTTGTTTTGATATTACTTTTACCTAGTAATTGTTTTTCTCAAAACAAACACAAGATTTCCAAAACCTTGATTTACATATAAAGGGAAATCGATTCGGTGTTTTGTGAAAACAAGAGATCTAAAAGTATCAACCGTGTTGTTGTATCTTCTGAAGAGAACTTTGTTCTGCCAGAAGATTTTCGGGAATAACTTGTAAAGAGAATTTGTGTTCTGCAAGAAGTTATACGAGAAGAATTCCTAAAGAGAATCAGTGTTCTGCTAGGAGTTCTACAAGTGCTTGAATACAGCTGAAGCAGGTTTTACATCTAGTCCGAATAGGTAGTAGGAAATTCGTGTACAGCTTATAATCAGTGTGTGTTTATTCTGGACTAGGTCCCGGGGTTTTTCTGCATTTGGTTTCCTCATTAACAAAACTTCTGGTGTCTGTGTTATTTCTTTTCCGCATTATATTTGTTTATATAATTGAAATATCACAGGTTGTGTGTAAGTTCAATCAATTGTGTTGATTAAATTGATTGACACTTGGATATTGGTTTTTGATACCGTCCAAGTTATTTCGTATGTTCAATCGGGCTCGCAAATTCCTATTTGTTTGATTGCATATTGAATTAAGAAATAGAGATATAACTCTTTGATATATTTTTCTTAAGATTGAGTCTGACTGTCTAGTTGGTTCTCTTGAAAGTATATTGGAGTTAGTCCATACAGATTGCTAAGAGAAATATTGGGTGTGGGTTGTTAGACCTCCGCTTTTTCAATTGGTATCAGAGCAGGAAAATATGTTAAGACCTTATAAGTCTGTATTTGAAGAAATCTGATTATTATGGACAGAAGTGTTATCTCTATAAACGTACCACCATCCTTCGATGGCACGAACTATTTATGGTGGAAAATTGTTATGCGTGCTTTTATACAAGAGCGAGATTTTCAATCATGGGTTCGTATTGTTAATGGATATGATCCTCCATTAGTTACAATAGACGGTGTAACTATTGCAAAGGATATTGGTGATTATGATGATCTTGAGATTCTTGCTGCAAAGCAAAATTCTGACTGGTTAAATGCTATCATCCATGACATTACCCCAGATCTTCAGCACCACGTGACTACATGCAATAAGTCTAAAGATGCTTGGGATATCTTAGAAACTGTATTTGAAGGGAATGCCGCAGAGAAAGAAGCAAGGCTTCAAAATCTATCTTTTAACTGGGAAAACCTTCACATGTCTAATGATGAAACCTTTGACGAGTTTAACCAAATACTTTCTCAAATAGTTAACTCCTCATATTCATTATGAAGAACTATTCCGGAGAAAGTTATTGTGTGCAAAATTTTCGGGTCTCTACCATCAAGATACGAGTCTAAGAAACATGCCATTGAAGAAGCAAACGATGTTTCAACACTCTCCAAAAATACTCTTGTTGGAAAGTTAAATATCTTTGATAATGAACACCGGTCTGGAAAAGAGGTGATTTCTCTTAAACCTGCAGACAATTCTGAATCCTCTAAGAATAAATCTGGTTCGCTATATACTAAGGATGTTACTCCATAAAAATTTATAAAACTCTTGAGAAACAATGAAAAGAGTTTTTCTAAAGTTACAACATCTCCTAATGATGATGTACAATGCTTTAACTGTCGTGGTTTCGGGCACTTTTCTTCGGATTTCCCTAGATGGATCCGTAGACAATCGGCATATGTAACAGCTTTGCCTACTCTTGATGATGTACTTGAATATTCTGATCACCAAGAGTACCCAGGCGAGGTTGCATTAGCTTCTGGAAAAATTCTTTCGGATATCAATTCTGATTTCGACGAAGAAGTGTTCCATGAAGATCCAGTTGCTAATAATCTTCTTAAGGAATGTCTCCAGAAACTCTCAGAAGCTGAAAGCACCATTTTTAGTGAGAAATTTAAATATGATAGACTTCGTAGTCGGAATAAATACTTGCAAGACCAACTTGATTATATTGGTGCAAGAGATTATCTCAACGAAATACGAAAGCTTAAAGAAAAAATCTCTGGAAGTCGTGATCGGGAAATTATTCTTCAAGAAAAGCTAGATAACTTGGAGAACATTTAGATGAACTTTTTATTTGATTCGGAACTAGAAAATCTCAAAGTTCAATATGAATCATCAAAGAACGATCTAGTTATTGCGTTTGAAAAGGTCAAAAAGTTAGAAGAAGAAAACTCGAGCTTAAAAGAGAGTTTGTCTAGAAATAGCATCTTAGAAAAATTAACCTCGATATTGCGAGCTTGTAGAATTCATCGTGATACACGAGGATTGGGCTATGAAGGAATAAATGCTCCTGGTATTTGTAAAGAGGTAAAATTTTTCATAGCTATAGATTCTTCTCAACCAAAACCTTCCACCGTTGACAAAAGTGAAATATCTCTACCAACTGTCGATGACGAAAATAGGAAATTCTGTCAAGCTCCAAAGCAAGCACATACACATTCAGGTAACACTAAACATAACTTTTTCCATTCTACTAAACATTGCTTTTATTGTGGAAAACCAGGTCACTTGCAAAGAAATTATAAATTTCTTAAACGAGATAAAACCAGATCTGATTCTGTTAAGATGACAAGATCCGATGTTCCAAACTGGAGAAAAAATGAGTCTCATAATATCAGTTCTTCCAGTATTCCACCCAAGAAGTTTCATAATTATATTGGGGAGAAAAAGAAACACGTTGCTCCAAAATCTGCTCAGAAATGGGTACCAAAGAAGATCAATAAAGAAGCGAGTGTTATTAAGAAGGATCTCCCAGACAAGAGTTCGACAAGGGATAACATCTTAAAAAGGTATGGAGCAGTTATTGAAAGTTTCAAGGAAGTTGTTAAATTCCTAGAGTTCATGCATGATTTTGTTCACCTCAACACAATCTGATTGTGTTGGAACTGCATCCTCACCAAGAAGCCCTAGTAAATGCGGTGAGGATTGCAAAAGAATTGGGGCGCACATATTATGTTGGGTAATTTTTGAATATGTGAAACAATTTATTGTTTCGAGACGAGTTTAACTCGCTTACATATTTCTCGAAATATATGTCGGTAAGCTTTCACTTTAACCAAGTTCATCTTTATTCTTGACGAAAGTCAAAAAATGATCATTTGAAAAATCACCTGGTAACATCTTACATGATTTGTGTGAGACAGTCATTTGATATAGACTCGGAATGTTTCGTATTGATCATTCGATCACTTGAAAATTGCTTTGAAGCTAATAGTTTGTGTGAGACAGCTATTGTCGTCTTATGGTTGAAATGAGAGTTTAGAACAATTGGATATAAACACAGTATGTGTACTTGCATATGTGTAATCCAAGTCTGGGAACCATGGTATGCATACCCGTATACGTACTGTTTGGTTTAGCAGAGGTCCGGGAAATAAGTACGCATACCGGTACGTGTACTGGCGTGAGGTTCAAGTTCCGGGACTTTACTAAGTTTGGTGGTATGCGTACTCGTTCGCATACTGGCGAACCCAAACATAGTCCGTCCACTAATGTATGCATACTCGTTTGCATACTTGAGTGGGTTATGTTCTAAAATCGTTTTGTTCATGAAATAATACATTTATATAATAAGGAATGCAATCTTTTGCAAAACGTGGCTATAATGTTCATGAATTGATTCGAGTGAATCAAAATCGATTTTTCTTCAATTGTGTCTTGTATACTTCTATGAGAATATAAACAATTGAACAACTCTATGAGTAACACAATTAGATTCATTTGATTATCATTTGATCTAGAAGTGTTAGATGAATATGGCTAAATACCACATGTATGATTCTTAATTAGCTAACTTGATTTGTGATTGAAATTATTAAGCATAACAGGTTAGAAGCAATAATCAAAGCCATTGGATGTTGGTTTTTATTGTCAAAGAAAGTTTTTGATACAATTATGTAACCATTCTTGGTGTAAATCCGTGTGGAAAAGGTTATTCTTCCTTCTAAGCATATCAATTCCTGTTTATACAAGTTTGTATCTTAGAAAAGATGATCACAATACTTGATATTCATGATTACATATTGTGTATTTTTACCATGAGATAGTTCAATTTTTTTTAGTAACACGATCTCATGAGAGACTTTCAATGATTGGTCCTTAGCTCGTATCTCCTTGTGGGATTTCTAAAATCCAATATATAAATCCTTCTCCCTGGAGAAAGGTCACTCTTGTTGTTCTTTTGAGAATGAAATTTTATGTGGGAGAGTTCTTAAATGAACTTGTGCTTAATTGTTATATCTTTGAAGGGAGAAGCGGTTGTGGAACATGTAGGGGTTAACTTGTATCTTAATAAACTCCCTGATGAAGTCACTAAGTTTCGACTCTGTGATATCATCTAAAGTAAAGTTGATATGTTCTCTTTTAGTCATGAATAATCTCTTTGAGAATTTCATTATGATCCCACAATTTTCGTACCTTTGCCAATTTATATTGACAAAAAGGGGGAGAATTATTTTGGAGGTCACACTACATATACATATGGTTTACGGATCATTATGTAAGGGGGAAGGGTTTTCATTGTGAGATGAAGTATTGACAAACGGGGAGTGATATATATCATCGTAGTATTATTGTCAAAGTTGTGATACAATTGAATTTTGATGCTATGTAATAATACTATGATGGATATTCAACAAGTACAGGATGAACACACACATAGTTGAAGAACCAAGGAAATCATGTATGTCGGATTTTGGAGTTGTAATGCTTTTAACAAGTACAATACATATGTAAAATGGTTTTGTCACTAAAATTGACAAAGGGAGAGATTGTTAGAGCATTGCTCGGTTGAACCCACTAGCGTTGGTATGTCAAGTTTGTTGTCAATTTTAGTTTCCAAAATGCATTCTTGATTTAGTATACTAAAGATAGTTTCGGACTAGATTAAGTCTAAGAAGTAGAATCGAAGCTATCCTTGAAGGATGAAATTTGAAGACTACAAGAAGACATCAACAAGGACGTCATCAACAATGGTATGTGGCAATTGATTTCATTTGGATTTTTGTTCAATTCTACCTTTCTAATCTATCGAAACAAATGCTCACTCTATGGAACAATTTCTATGATGGTAAATGAACATTTCTGTATATATACTCGAGGTTATTTGAGCCACGACTTTTTTGATAATAACCTTTATCCCTACAAAGGTTCTCATGTTATGGTGAATGAGCTTACGAATTCAATGAGCCAAGAATCACTCAATTCTGAGTTATAACGATGAAGTTATGAGTGATTTATTAAAGTAACAATTATAAGTGATGTTGTAATTGTTACAGTTCGTTAGTAGGAAACAATCCATGAACAATTTGTTACGGTTCACGGACTTGATCCCAATTATGTGACTAGAAACCTTTTTTAGTCAAGTATTTATTTCCTTATCTAGGGAAGATAGCTATTACTCCAAACATATTTGATTACCATATTAAAGTGTTTGTGATTCCTTCCTAAGATAAATTGTGATTTATTCACATAAATACAATATTTGCTAAATTAATTATTTGTTTAATTATTTTGGCAAGAATTGTAAATTAGGAAAGACTCCCAAAATTAGGAGAGTCTTGAAAAAGGAAAATAGCTTTGCTCAGCTTTAAGGTACCTTTAACTATAAATGAAGGGTTCGTGAGTGCTACACATTTTTCATCTCCTTTGGATTGGTGTAAACTTCATAAGGTTGTTTTCCATGTCTTTTGTTCTTCGTGAAAAGAGTGAGATAAAAGTATTTGTATTGGGGATCACAAAGCCGAGTTGGATTTAATCTTTGTGATTGTCATACAACTTGTAATCTAGGTTTTTCACCTCTTGTCTATTCTAAGGTCTTATCTTCTGATATATAAGACCATTCAAGAGTTGTTGATCATAAACCCTAGGTTTTGATAGATTTTAGTACTCGATCTTATACCAACACTTGTTAGTCGAAATCGGAACTAGAAATAAAAATTCGATTAAGGTATCTCGTAAAAATCCTTACGAATTTTTAAACAAGATATCTCTAGATTTATCCTAGTTGTTCTTGTTTTAGAATAATTAGGTTTATCTTCCATTTTTGAAGAGTATAATAAACCCTAATCTACAAGTTTGTTTTGATATTAATTTTACCTAGTAATTGTTTTTCTCAAAACAAACACAAGATTTCCAAACCTTGATTTACATCTAAAGGGAAATCGGTTCGGTGTTTTGTGAAAACAAAAGATCAAAAAGTATCAACCGTATTGTTATATCTTTTGAAGAGAACTTTGTTCTGCCAGAAGATTTTCGGGAATAACTTCTAAAGAGAATTTTTGTTCTGCTAGAAGTTATACGATAAGAATTCCTAAAGATATACGAGAAGAATTCCTAAAGAGAATCGGTGTTCTGCTAGGAGTACTACAAGTGCTTCAATACAGCTGAAGCAGGTTTTACATCTAGTCTGAATAGGTAGTAGGAAATTCGTGTAAAAGCTTATAATCAGTGTGTGTTTATTCTGGACTAGGTTCTGGGGTTTTTCTGCATTTGCGGTTTCCTTGTTAACAAAACTTCTGGTGTCTGTGTTATTTCTTTTCCGCGTTATATTTGTTTATATAATTGAAATATCACAGGTTGTGCGTAAGTTCAATCAATTGTGAATCCAACCTTTGGTTGTTGATTAAATTGATTGACACTTGGATGTTGGTTTTTTATACCGTACAAGTTATTTCTTATATTCAATCGGGCTCACAAATTCCTATTTGTTTGATTGCAGATTCAATTAAGAAATAAAGATATAACTCTTTGATACATTTTTCTTAAGATTGAGTCTGACTGTCTAGTTGATTCTCTTGAAACTATATTGGAGTTAGTCCATACAGATTGCAAAGCGAAATATTGGGTGTGGTTGTTAGACCCCCGCTTTTTCATATATATATATATATAGGGATACATTAGAAAAGAAACAAAAGTACAAAGGATACAAGAAGTGATTCATAAAACTACCAAAATAATACATAAACAGGTAATAATGCAAAATTAAAAGGATCAGGGTGGTTTCCAAATGAACAAATTTTCCTAGGAGAACATCTGAATGATAAAAGGTAGTATTAACTTCGCATAAAAACTTGCATCCAAGACAAGACAATAGCGTTAATATTACAAGTCAATTGGTGTGAATTGGTATTCTTTTTATTGAAAATTGTATTGTTTCGCTCTTTCCAACTAGCCACAATGAAACATTCAATAACAAAGATCAAATTTTTGCATCAAAATCTCTGAAATATACCTTTGTTTAGCTTTCCAGAATTTGTAAAATTTATTAGGACTTGTCAACTACCATCCTACCAGTTGAGGTATAATCTCCATCCAAACTGCATTTGTATACCATCTCTCTAAGAAGAGATCGGTTATATATTCATTAGCTATATTACAAATCTCACACAAACCTAAAATTGATATACCTCTCTTCTCAAGATTGTCTCTTGTACCAATCTCATTAAGCAACAAGTGGCAGACAAAAAAAAAATTTAATTGGAATTTGCAAGACCAAATAAAGTTGATGGGAAGAGGAATTAGATTCAGCTAGACTTTTATCCTTGAGGAGAAACAAATAACAATCATTTACTGTAAAACCTTTTTTACAAATATCGAAATAATATTATTTGTGCAACTTTCCAAGTAATATTGGACTTGTCAGTAATAAAAACAGATGGATCATTACTCAGAGATACTAATAAGTTGCATAAATGTAACACTACGCCATATCGAACTGAATTATGTTTGTTACCTTTTAATTCAAATAGAGAAGATAAGAACTTGCTAAAAAAGAAAATCCTTCACATTACCAAGTTGAATTCCTAAATAAATGAGTAAGTAAAAAAGTAATGTGTAGAAAGGTAACATGGTGACGGAAACTCAATTTCCTTATAAATAACCCATACAATATCCGTCAAGTTGTTTTTCATCCTACATTTCGATTCTTTTAGGAACAAACGGGAAAAGCAAAAATTATGGTCAAATAAATAATAAACTAAAGATGTGTATCCATATGGTGTGAAGTGTAACAAAAACTCAAGCCAAAGCTTGGATATAATCAATAATATAGATAAATTTCTCTATAGTATTTGCTTTTGTCTATAATTTAGTCAAAGCCAAGAAAAATATTCCTTTTTAGTGATTGCTCTTATCACCTATAAAATACTTGTGGAATACGCGTTATGGAGAGTCATCTAGGGTACTTATAGATTAGAAGTATCCATTTTATCGATAAAAAGGTTTGATGCTGGAGGGTTTCTATTTAAGGTCATTGATATTATCACCCAACAACTAAAATATACCTTGTACATTCGCAATTAACTTTATATAAACCCATAGATAATCAAGGTGATATCCCAAACCAAAATGTTTGAGAATCTTTTTATTAAGATTTATGAATGCATGTTTTATTTTTCCAGCAAGTTAAACATACATTGGGAAGATATTTTAGGAACGCATACTTGTACGACAGGTAATATTGAGTTGTATTCCAAGAGGTATTTCAGTATTATAGTTGGATATTGGTTGGAATTAGAAAAAACCGAAAATGGGAATATATTGCATTCTTGAGAGTATTTTCGGTTACGGGAATTCTTTGGTGTCCAAACTACCTTGGTATATTGTTAGAGCACTCTCGGTCGAACTCGCAAGCATTGATATCTCAAGCTTGTTTGTCAAGTTTAGGTGATCAAAATTACAAGTCTTGATTTCTAGTCTACTTATAGCTATGTCTTCACGGCGTTAACCAATTACAGACAAAGATCTACTGAGGAGAGCTTGGAGGAACTTCATCAACAAAGGTATGTGGAGACTAAAACTTGTCTATCACTCAGAAGTTTATTCTATTTTATCTCCTAATGAGACTAAGTCATACAGCTATATATACTTTTACATTATGCACATTTGATATTTCGAGCTGAGTATAAATCGCTTATATCTTTCTCGAAATATGTGTTGGAAAGCTTTTTGCTTTAACTACGTTCATCATTATTCTTGACGAGTTTAGTTGAAAAACAATTTATTTGTTGGAAACTAAATAATGACACAAAATATGATCATGTAAAAATTGCCTTGAAACATCTTACATGATTTGTGTGAGACGGTCATTTGATGTAGACTCGAAATGTTTTGCATTGATTCGATCACTTGAAAATTATTTATAAGCTAATAGTTTGTATGAGACATCTATTTTCGTCTTCTAAGGATGTTTTAATGATTGAAATTGGATTTTGAACAAATAACCATTGTCTGGATATAGCACAGTATGCATACCAGTATGCAAACTGTTGTAGTATGATTCGGGTCCGGCAACCAAGTTTGCGTATCAGTATGCGAACGGTTTTAACTGTAAAAGTACGGGAACTAATTTTTCATACCAGTATGCGAACGGTTTCACCTGAGTTATGTCAGGTACGACAATACGCATACCCGTTTGCGAACTGTCGGGCATGACCAAAGTCCGGAACTTAAGTTTGCGTACCCGTTTGCGAACTAAGTTGGTTTAAGTTCTAAAATCGGTTAAGTATGAATTCATACTGATGAACAAATACATTTATATATTAAGGAATGCAATCTTTGCAAACCGTGGCTAAAATGTTCATGAACTGATTCTTTTGAATCTATCCGATTTTGTTTTAACTGTGTCTTGTATACTTCTATGAGAATATAAACAATTGAAAAACTCTATGAGTAACACAATTAGATTCATTTGATTATCATTTGATTTAGAAGTGTTAGATGAATATGGTTAATACAAAAGCGTTCATATGGCTAACTTCGGTTAACTATTGTTAAGCAACTCAATATACACTTTTAGGTACGGTTACCCATATCTAAATGAAGGTATATATCATTTGTGTGTAACAAGCTAAGATCATCCAACGGTGGAGAGATAACTTATTCCACAATAACTTGTTCTACTACCATATAGTTAAGTTATTGTGAGGTGATTGATATTTCTAAGCTGTTCTTCGGGAATATAAGACTGGATTATCAATTGGTTCATGTTCACCTTGATTTATTTAAATACGGAACAAAACTTCGTAGGTATTTCCGTGGGAGACAGATTTATCAATCAAAATAGATTTTTCTGTGGGAGACAGATTTGTTTATAAAGTCTTCGACTTTGGGTCGTAGCAACTCTTAGTTGTGGGTGAGATCAGCTAAGGGAATCAAGTGCGTAGAATCCTGCTGGGATTCAGAGGCACAAGGAACACGACTGTACCTTAATCGGTGTGAGATTTGGTTAGGGATCAACTACATTCCAGTCTGAAGTTAACCGGTAGTAGGCTAGTGTCTGTAGCGGCTTAATACAGTGTGGTGTTCAAATCTGGACTAGGTCCCGGGGTTTTTCTGCATTTGCGGTTTTCTCGTTAACAAAACTTCTGGTGTTTGTTTTATTTCTTTTCCGCATTATATTTGTTTATATAATTGAAATATCACCAGTTATGCGTAGTTCAATCAATTGGTAAATCCAACCTTTGGTTGTTAATTGAAATTGATTGACACTTGAACATTGGTCTTTGGTACCGTTCAAGTTGTTTCTCATAATAATCAGGCTCACGAATTCATATCTGTTTGATTTGTTGATTACATTGAGAAACAAAGATATAAATCTTGGGTATATTTCCTTGATTGAGTCTGACTGTTTAGTTGATTCTCTTGGAATTATATTAGAGTTAGCCCATACAGACTGCCGAAAGAAATATCGAGTGTGGTTGTTATACCCCCTATTTTTCAGTTGGTATCAGATCAGGCAAACACGTTTAAGACCTCATAAGTCTGTGTTTTTAGCAATACGATTCTATGGACACAAGCGATATCTCTATAAACGTACCGCCAGTCTTCGATGACTCGAATTACTTATGGTGGAAAATTTCTATGTATGCCTTTCTTCAAGTACGTGATTTTCAATCATGGGTTTATGTAGTTAATGGCTATAATCCTCTAATGGTTACGGTACACAGTGTATATGTTGCAAAGTATATTGGTAGGTATGAGTCTGACGATATTCTCGTTGCAAAGAAAAATTCTGACGGCTTAAATGCTATCATACATTCCATTACCCCAGATCTTCAGCACCATGTGACTACGTGCACTCGGTCTAAATATGCTTGGGATATCTTAGAAACCGTATTTGAAGGGAATATCTCTGAAAAGCAAGCTAGGCTTCAAAACCTAAATTCTGATTGGGAAAACCTTCGTATGGCTGATGAAGATTCATTTGATGAGTTTAATCACACAGTGTCAGAAATTGTTAATGCATCTTTTTCATTAGGTAAGACTATTCCTGAAAAGGACATTGTGATGAAAATTCTCAGATCGTTTCCAGCTAGATACAATTCTAAGAAACATGCCATTGTTGAAGGAAATAACCTTGATACTCTTTCCAGAAATACTCTTGTTGGTAAGTTAAAGATCTTTGATCTTGAGCATACATCCAAATCTGGAAAGGATATTTCTTTCAAAGCACAAAAGAACACAATTGCTTGCTAAAAGTAAAAATGTTGGAAACTTTGTAGTTGATCCTATTGAGACTGATTCATCAGATGAAGATCTTGACAACTCAGTCTCACTGATCACAAGAAAGTTTAGATACCTTCTTTTGGAGAGAAGTAAACGGTTCATCAAAGATAAACCCAGGTCATCAGTCACCTCATGACTGTGCCCCTCCTAAAAACAGGGACACCGTCAATACTGATGATGAGGATATGCCACAGTGCTTCAAGTGTAAAGGTTTTGGTCATTTTTCTAATGAGTGTCCAAATCGTAGAAAATACACTGGAAACAAACGTCTTGCTGCAACTCTTGATGAAATGTCTGATCAATATGATTCAAATGAAGATGAAAAGTCAAGTGTTGCACTCCTTGGTGCAAATATTGATTTTGATAATTGTAGCAGTACGTACATCAATCTTTGATATTCTTCCTGGAGAAACTTCTTCGACCATTTTGGAGGATAAAATGAATTTTTCCTTGTCTATTGAAAATTCTATCTCACATGTTTCATGCCTCAATTTTTTTAGCAGCATGCTCAGCTATGGTGTATGAACCATCCTCCACACTGACATGTTCTTATTGTACTTTTAGAGGTCATAAACTCTCTAAGTGTTTCAAGTACAAACATAAAATAAGATATGTCAACAAACTTCAACGGAGAGCAAATTGATTAGCAAACAATCTCAAACTTGTTCAGAAGTCGAATTCATCTGAGGTACGTAAATTCAACTCATCTCCGAAGAAGTTAATTTCTAAAAAAAAAGATAGACTTCTGCAGAAAGAACAAGGTCTAAACAATCTGTGAAAAAGGGTATTAAGTATTCCGTACAAGAATTGTATGGCGAACAAATTATTGTTCACCCCAACACAACTTAATGGTGTTGAAGGTGCATCTTGTCTCATGTGCCTGGTGAGCACAAAACGAGCTTTAGGAGAGATTTTTTTTTTTTTTTTTCTTTTTATTTTTGTTTTCTGGAATTCTGCTGATCTTTTCATACCTTAAAATTGGTATTGAAAGGTTTTCCCTTTTTGATTATTAAAAGAGTGTTAAAATCGACAATTCTATCTTCTTTAGGGTTATGAGTTGGTCTTACGTGAATTTTAATCTGTATATAGGTTCCGTAACCCTACATTTCTTTTTCCTTCTCTAAAAACTCTTTTTTATCAAAAGGGTGCTCGTGGAGTCAGTTTTGTGTGTTTTCTTTGATGGAGACTCCAAGCATCATGTCTTTTGATGGAAAATATGTTAGTATGATTGTTAAGCCATCAATCATGAAGGAAAAAGGTAGTCTCATCCCTCTACAACTTTAAATAGAAAAAGGAAGAATATGAAGAAACCAAGGGCTAACCCCTCAAATCTTCAGAAGTTTTCTGGTTTTCTTGAAGAGTTGAAAGAAACAAGGATGGAGATTCAGTAAATAAAGGCTATCGTTCTAAGAACACTTGAAATTCAAAAGGCCCTGGTTCGGCGTCAGTCAATAAGGTTCGTTGGAAGTGACTCCTTTCTTCACGAACCTTATGTTCCAATATCTGTTGACGAAAAGGAGTTCGGGGACGATAAAGAATTTTTCAAGAATCTTAAAGTCTAGGAAAATTTTTATGAGAATTTATTCTTGTGTTTTAAGAAGGATAACTAGGGTTTGGAATATCAAATATTGTGATTACACATAGCTATTGCCATCGATTTTCATATTGCAATGTTTTGGATTTATTTATTTAAATTCTAAGTTATTTGGAAGATGATTTTGCAGTATTAATCTTTATGGTTTTAGATATTGAAAAATGTTATAGGATATGTGTGTTTACGTCCGTGAACTATGGTTATCTCATATATGTCAAAATTCAAGTATATTATGTATTTATGCAAATATTGATAAAAGATAGAATAAACTTTTGAATATTCTGCAGTATTGATCTTCCCTGATCCACTTCTATGTGAAAGTACTGTCTGGATCCGTAAGTTTTCTTATATTGAGCGTTTCCGATTAAATTAATTATTAAGGTATTCTTGTGGTTAATTTATTCGAGTTTATTGGATACAAATTCATGTTTCATGTGATTTGTTAATGTCCAAAGAAATCCTTCTTTTCTTGTAAAAGTAAGGTCGCTCTTGTTATTCTTTCAGGAATGACATTTTATGGGGGAGAGTTCTTAATTGAACTTCTGCTTAATTGCCAAATCTTTGTGGGGAGTGCGGCTGTGGAATATTGTATGAGTTATCTTGTATCTTTATAAACTCCTTGATGAATACACTAAGTTTTGACTATGTGAAATCATCAAAACCAAGTTGATATGTTCTCTTTTAGTCATGAATAATCTCTTTGAGAATTTCATTATGATCCCGCTAGTTTTCGTACCTTTGCCAATTTATATTGACAAAAAGGGGGAGAATTATTTTGTAGTTCACATTACATACATATAGTTTACGATCATAATGGGGAGTGGTTTTCATTATGAGATGAAGTATTGACTAAGGGGGAGAGATACATATCTCCGTAGTTATATTGTCAAAGTTGTGATACAATTGAACTTTATTGCCGTGTAATAATACTATGACACTGTATAACAATAATTGAGAACATCTGTTTTCTTATTGTTATGGCTACAGATCTTCAACAACAATGATGCTGAGTTAAATACGTTCAGAATCACTGGAGTACTTGGAGTGATGAAGAATTCAAGGAATGTTGAAGAACCAAGGAAATCAAACATGTTGGATGAGAAGCTACAAAGTTTATTTATTTTGTAATCCATATGGACTAATACTTTTGTCACTAAAATTGACAAAGGGGGAGATTGTTAGAGCACTGCTCGATCGAACTCGCAAGCGTTGTTATCTCAAGCTTGTTTGTCAAGTTTAGGTGATCAAAACTATAAGTCTTTATTTCTAGTCTACTTATAACTATGTCTTGGATCAAGATAGAATGTGTAGTTGAGCTTTAGACTTCACGGAGTTCATCGATGGAAGACGAAGATCTTCTGAGGATATCTTGGAGGAACTTCATCAACAAAAGGTATGTGGAGACTAAAACTTATCTATCACTCAGAAGTCTATTCTATTCTATCTCCTAAGACTAAGTCGTACAGCTATATATACTTTTACATTATAGACATTTGATATTTTGAGCTGAGTTTAAATTGCTTATATATTTCTCGAAATATGTGTTGGAAAGTTTTTTGCTTTAACTACATTCATCATTATTCTTGACGAGTTTAGATGAAAAACAATTTATTTGTTGGAAACTAACTAATGACTCAAAAGATGATCATGTGAAAATTGCCTTGAAACATCTTACATGATTTGTGTGAGACAGTCATTTGACGTAGACTCAAAATGTTTCGTATTGATCATTCGATCACTTGAAAATTACTTATAAGCTAATAGTTTGTGTGAGACAGCTATTGTCGTCTTCTAAGGATGTTTCAATGATTGAAATGGGAGTTTAGAACAAATAACCATTGTATGGATATAGCACAGTATGTATACCAGTATGCAACTTGTTGTAGTATAATTCGGGTTCGGGAACCAAATTTGCGTACCAGTATGCGAACGGTTTTAACTGTCAAAGTCCGGGAACTAAGTTTGCATACCAGTATGCGAACGGTTTCACCTGAGTTAGGTCCGTTACGATTGTATGCATACCCGTTTACGAATTGTCGGGCGTGACCAAAGTCCAGAACTTAAGTTTGTGTACCCGTTTGCAAACTAAGATGGTTTAAGTTCTAAAAACACAAATACATTTATATATTAAGGAATGCAATCTTTGCAAACCGTGGCTAAAATGTTCATGAACTGATTCTTTTGAATCAATCCGATTTTTTTTAATTGTGTCTTGTATACTTCAATGAGAATATAAACAATTGAACAACTCTATGAGTAACACAATTAGATTCATTTTATTATCATTTGATATAGAAGTGTTTTATGAATGTGGTTAATGCAAAAGTGTTCATATGGATAATTTCAGTTAACTATTTGTTTTGGGGTAAAAACTGATTCTGCTGGAAATGGTAAATTTGGGTGTGCCGCCGAGAAATGAATCTAAACCCTAAACAAATGCACTGCATGGGAGATTCGAGAAATCAATCTGTACAATTCTTTCCTAAACCAAGAAATGGCCGTTCCAGTCTTGCTTCGGTCACCAAATGAAGGAGAAGGGTTGATCTTAGGGAGGGAAGCGAAGAAGGTGTTGATATCAGAATGGTTAACTCTGAAGGTGTGGTTGTTTATGACTCGTATCAGAATGTGGAACTTGCTTACGGAATATAAGCTATAAGTTCTTGGTGTTTTCTGGATACTTGTGTTGATCACCATTGTCATTGGTTGAAATAGGTTGAAAACCTATTTATATAAGTCATAGTTGAACGCACCCTGATCTCATAGTAAGTGGAAGTAGTTGACTGATGAGAAGTGGGGATCGTGTAAAAATATTGGAAACCACGTCTTACCAGGAGGGAAGATAGGTCGGTTTACACCCATTACTTCTGTGCGCCACTAACTGTCCGCCTTTCCTGACACTTTCTTATAATGGGCTTGTTGCACGCCGCACGCTGTAAACTGCCAGACCAATACCCTGATAAACATCCCCTAGTTTGTTACAAGATGTCTTGAGAATTTTTGTGGAAAATATGTAGCAAATGGCTGAGTGGGTCTTGCTTGCAAGACCTAGCCATTTGACCAATCACGCGCAAGCTAGGCGACGGGCGGTCATATGTTAGGAGTCAAGTCATGAGACTTACCGCAAGAAATAACATGTAATGATTTTTAAGTCAAATAATTTAATTATTTGTGAAATCGATATTTATAAAACATCGTTTGTAATCAATGTGTATAAAGCATCTCTTTTAAGCAAGCAGCTCAAATAATCGATGCTCATAAAACATCGTTGTATAAAGCTCGTTGAAATTAGTCGCGGAGCTTAATGTCTTAAAAGGAGTATGACCGGCCATCTTCAGGAAGCTTCCAGGAGCTATTCGTGCACGCCAAAGGTGAGCTGGTCGGTCCTTATAAGAGAGTGATGGCTGGTAGCCATTTTGACATCTTATTAGTCGACCCAAGTTAAACCTTGACCGGTTAAATTAGTTATCCAAATTGGATGGCTGAGATGATTTGCGGAAGTTATTCGTTGCCTCTAATTTATTTAAGAATCCTATAAGAAGTGCGGCCAGCCATATTTGGGCGACCGTCGAGAGCCGTATGGGTAGGCTGTGGATTGGCCGATCGGCCCCCATGGAAGAGGCGCGACCCGTTATCATGTCAACATCTTATTGGTCACCCGGAATTAGATATGGGCCGATCAATTTGGCCAGCAAAGTTGGGTGGATAGAATTGCTTTGCGGCAGTTATACACTGCCGCTGGTCGAACCTGAGGCTTTTAAAGCCATGTGGCCGGCGCTCTTTGGGTGAGCGGATATCGGCGTTGCTGGCAAGCTTGGAGCAATGCAATTGGTCAGAACTATATCTGGGTCGCCAGTGAGCATATCCGTAGCTTGCCAGTCGATTAACATCAAATCTACGCCGGTCGATTCGGCTAGCGAAGTTGGACGTCCGAGATCGTTTTGCGACAGTGATGTGCTGTCGCTAACATAAATTAGGGTTTTTGGCCATGTGTCCAACCTATTTTGAGCCAACAATTTTAAGTGTTAGCTGTGAGCTGGGAGCAGTTCGATCCGCCAGAGCTATAGCTGGGCCGCTGGTGAGCACATTCGTACCTTGCCCGTTGATTAGGATTAAATCTAGGCCGGTCAATTCGGATGGAAAAGTCGGACGGTCACGATTGATTTAAGACCACCATATGCGGTCTTAATTCCATTTAACCCTTTTCATCCGCGCAACTGGTCTAATTTTTGCTTGTGGTTAGGGTTGTTGCCGGCATGCTATGAGAATTCCGATTGGTTGGAATAAAAGTGGGCACGCTAGTGAGTATCATGGAGCTTGTCTGGCTGTACTGGGAGGAGGCCGGGCTCGTTGAATTGGCTGGCCAAAACGTATGGTCGTGATCGTTTTGAGACTGACATGGGCAGTCTATGTTCAATTCCTTAAAGAATTAGGCGTGCGACCAACCAACTTCCACTTTTAATCAACAGTGTGTGATGCGCATTTAAAGCGTTTTGATTGGTTGGTGAGAAAGAGGGGCCAGCAGGCAATAATATGGGGCGTGGCCGGTCGGCCATGGGAAACGCCTGCTGGGGAAAACTGTCCGGCCTAGTGATGGGGCCACGCCTCCTTTTGCTTCTAACTTTATTTTCCGCAGTTTCTCTTTGTTTCTTGCTTTCTACTTTTGGTAGGATTTTTCTCTTACTAGTCCATGACGGATCAATTTCCTAGCTTGCCTAGGTTTGGTCTCGACCAATAAGGTTCGAGATATTGCGCAAACCGCAAAAAACCTAATTTTTGCAAATTGATTAGGTTCGAAAATTGAATTTTGCGTGCTGACACAAAATTAATCAATTTCTGGTGAATTTTGCGCGCTGGCACAAAATCACTAATTTTTATCTCAAAGAGCAGCCAACTTGCGTGCTTCTGATTGAGTACCTCCATGCGTCTCTTAATCCTGACACTTCGGGAAATTCATGTTATTGTGCTGCGAGCGAACATTAATTGTCATATCATGTCAGTATTAAGAGTTCAACTGGGGAACACAGCATGAGAAAATACTCATCAGGCCATGCATTAGTGGATAATGCAGCTAGGAGCTTCAAATACACATTAGGCTCTATACTAGTGAACAATTCATCTAGGAGCTTGATTTTTAATACAATATGAATAGAGGCATAGGCACTCATCATATTTCGATATATTCTTCAAATTCCTTGCGGAATACAGACATATCAAGGTCTACTACTTCTGATGCAGGATCAGGTAGACAGACTTTTACAGTTTTCTCCCTAAGCTAAAAACCACCATCAACATTAAGTCCCCTGCTTAGCACGTAACAGTGACATTGTTGCGGGGTAAGCACTAGATGGTGACAGACGAAATTTAAATTGAAAAGACGAAGCAGGTAGATATTACCAGGAAAATTCTAATCGGCCTTCAGCAACGGTACCGCGCGGCCAGTGGTCTTCATAGTAGCATGTCGCTAACTCGGCTATGGGGTATGAGTGTTTTGAGCCCAGCCATCTGTTCCCGTTCATGGATAAAGAAGGAATCCTTCTTCTGTTCGAACTATGGAAACTTCATTCGCAAAAAAAGGGTATCAAACCTCTTCCGGTTTTTGTTGCTCGTCCGGTTCTGTGCTTTCGGCTGCAGCAGCAGGGACCTCTTCGTCACTGTCAGTAGCTCCATCACGAGCGTGCAAATCGTCAGCGGCAAGGTAAGTACATCTTGTTCTTTTTTTTTTTTTTGCAAGTATCAACTTTAGTTGTACGTATAACTTTCACGGTTTTGAAATTTCATCAAATCCTGAGTGAACTCCATCGATCCTTTCTGAAATGTGTAATAAGGTCTTGTGTCCAGAAAAATGAGTATCTAGCCTCTCCAGTGGATTTCAAAATTTGCCAAACTCCATTGCGCTCAATTACAAGAGGCCTTGACTTTAAGTTGTTTGGTGTCTGTACTGCTGAGTCACAACTAAAATATTATTTAAAACTCCTGAGCATTGTCTGGAATGAAATTGGGTTCATTCTGACTCTTTATCTCATAGGCTCGTTCTTTCCATTTTGATTACGATGACGATATGCTTGGGATGCTTGTATGATCAAAATCTTCCTGAGCCATTGGATGGAGTAGAGAAGCTGAGAAGCGTTCCGTTTCTGACATGCTGCTATCATGTCTTCAAGGACTTCGTATCAGGCGACACCCTTTGAACTATCTTCTGAATCTTGGATTTTTGTACGGAATGGAATGTGATTGAGCAGTCCCCAGTTACACTTATGTTTAATTACTTTTGTATTTTTGAGTCAGCTTGGGAATACAATGCAGTCTTGTAAGGAGTTGTAGATGCATGCTAGATCCAATGGAGTGGCCGGATATATGAAAATATCTTTGCGGCGTACTTTTGGAGTCTTTGATGCACGTGTACAACTTCATGTTTAGGAATTACTGCGGCTCGTAAAGCTTTGACAGTGATGATGCTGATATCAAAAGTAACATGGTCGAGAGACGTGAAGACATCCCGTGCTGGCAGTCCCCAAGTGTAATTATCCTTAGCCTATTTTCTCCTGAAAGATGTACTTCTATTGCATTTGCTGGTAAGGTGGTTGACGAATTGATGAAGGCGGCAATCTTTTGGATTCGTCATTTGTTGATCAATAAGCGGGAGTCGTATTTGATAGATCTGTATTGTATCCAAACTTTTGGCAGCCTATGTACCCCTTCCATAGGAAATTGGAAATTTAGAAACACAAAATCTTACTTTGTCGGCGATGTGTTTGTTGACGCGCAGCTTCGTGCATGACTTGGGTAGGCGGTGCTGAGTTTTGAGTAGGTGACATTGAAGACATGATGCGGTTGGTCTGTGTGGCTTGTTGAGGCGCGACTTTCCTCTTTGATTCTTCACTGACAACAACGCTTATTAATGGCTGAACCAAATACTGCTTGTTGGTCAGGCGCCTTCCAGACAGGGAGGTGATGATATCCTTACGCTACATCTTTGAAGTGTGGTGACCTTGTCACGGTTTCATGGTTGACCGTCTCTTTTGAGTTGAAGAGGTCCTTGACAGTGAAGGTATTCTGTGTCGAGCCTCAGTCCCCAAGTGTGGTTTACGTGGTTCTATCTTGTATGGTCGATGGGTTTACCATAATAAAGATAGCATCATCTTGCTTCGTACTGGTGACTATATTACTTCCTCCATGGGAAAATAGAATATTCATAAGTTTGGATTATCTTTGTCCGTAGTTGTTGTTGCTATGGTGAAGCTCTGGCTGGTATCAACAAACGAGCAGCAACGGTTCTTGACAGCAATTGTGATCAGAAGAGACTGCTTTTTCGTGGAAACAAAATAGGTTGGATGGAGCTTGGCTGTCTAAGGTCACGATCTTTGAAAAGGAGGAATGGTGGATATGGACACGGCAGGGAGAGGCGTGGTGATGGTGGTCACGGGATTTGGTAACCACGACCATGAATCTTGGATGAGCATAGAGGCATAAGTAGTGGTAGCTACGTGTACGAGCTTTAGGCGAGCATAGGCGGGGATGTTGTCCACGACCACGAACATTAAAAGGTTTTGATCGGCCGTTATGGACTAAAGGATAAGCTTCTTCCTTTTATATAACTCACATACGTGAGTTTATTTCTCCTTCTATTATTTCCCCTCTTTTATTTTCGGTGAAGCAGCTCCTCCCTGATTCCCTGCGTGCGGAAGATCGCCTATTGTTGCTTGCCTGATACAACACGGTTGAGGGATGCAAATATGTCTTGACGCTGCGCCTTGGAGAAATACAGAATCTCATATAAATGTTCCATCATGGACTGTACGGTTTTGTGGGCGGAGTCCCCAGAAATCATGCAGCTCATGACGGGAAGAGAATATCTGTGAACTCCTTCAGTGTCTATTTGAAGTTCTCCTGCATCCACATTCTCCTTGAAAATGTGTTTCAATTTTTTGCAGTCACTGGTTGGGTGATTGACGAACCTATGGTAACAACAATATTTGGGATTTGTCATTTGTTCTTCAATTGGAGGACGTCTGATAGGAGGTAGCTTGATGACGCCATCTTGAATCCACGCTTCTAGGAGTTCGATTACCTCTTCAATTGGAAACGGGAAGATTAGAGCAGCCTCTCCAGTTTCTTGTTTCTGCGCAGGCGTCTTAGTCGCAGCTTTTCCGAGTTTGAGTTGTCTGCTGCGCTGGTGCCGTACGTTTAGGTTGTTGATAGCCATTCCCCAAATGCATTCTCTTTCCACCCTCACTAGTGATTGGATGGAGGATAGATCTTTTATTGGAAGGACGCCTACTTTCCTAAACATATTTACAAGCTTCTTCATTTTGGGACGGTTCGGATCGACTGAGTAAAGTAGCAGTGGATCTCTTAGTAGCTTCTGATGCGATATGGGAATTGATATTTTCCAAGAAGGACGCATATAATGAAGTCACCTTTTCATTGCAAGGACTCTGATAAGAACGTGATAAATCCCACGAGTCTTCTTTCTGAGTTTGAGGAAACATCTCTTGATCTTCATGAGCAGACACGTTAGGTTGGTGGCTACCTTTCAATTCAACGTGACCATAGGCTTCATCTTCCTCACCAGGAGTAGGAATATGAATCTTGGAAGAAGGACTACTACCATCAGTATTGATCCAAAATGAATTGTAGATAGCGTTTCCTCCAGAACGAATACATGTTGGTTCCTTTGATAGTTGATCCGTGAGGACTTTCAAAAGCGTAAATACTTCGTCCTGCGTCTTGACAATAATAGCTTGATTCCTGACAATATCATTCAGGATTTTCATCAAATCGTGAATAGTTGTTAAATATTGAGACTCCATAGCCTCGACAAGGGTTTTGAATGAAAAAACGGATTCAAGAATAACATGTGAAGTATTGTCAGTGTTAGGAGAAGTAAAATTGGGATTGAGGGTTTCTGAACCATTCCTAAGATCAACCATCTCGAGAAATTTGGGAAATTGATAATGGAATTGGGAAAATGATGATTTTTGCAACCGATAGATTAATCTCCCATTGTGGTCGCCAATTGTTTTTGGGTAAAAACTGATTCTGCTGGAAATGGTAAATTTGGATGTGCCGCCGAGAAACGAATCTAAACCCTAAACAAATGCACTGCACGAGAGTACTTTAGATTCGAGAGATCAATCTGTACAATTCTGGCCTAAACCAAGAAATGGCCATTCCAGTCATGCTTCGGTCACAAAATAAAGGAGAGGGGTTGATATTAGGGAGGCAAGCGAAGAAGGTATTGAGATCAAAATGGTTAACTCTGAAGGTGTGGTTGTTTATGACTCATATCAGAATGTGGAACTTGCTTACGGAATATAAGTTATAAGTTCTTGGTGTTTTCTGGATACTTGTATTGATCACCGTTGTCGTTGGTTGAAATAGGTTGAAAACCTATTTATATAAGTCATAGTTGAACGCACCCTGATCTCATAGGAAGTGGAAGTAGTTGAGTGATGAGAAGTGGGATCGTGTAAAAATGTTGGAAACCACGTCTTAACATGAGGGAAGACAAGTCAGTTTACACCCACTACTTCTGCGTGCCACTAACTGTCCGCCTTTCCTGACACTTTCTTATAATGAGCGTATTGCACGCCGCACGCTATAAACCGCCAGACCAATACCCTGATGAACATCCCCCAGTTTGTGACATGGTGTCTCGAGTATTTTCATGGAAAATATTTAACAACTTGTTGAGTGGGTCTTGCTTGCAAGACCTAACTATTTGACCAATCACGCGTAAGCCAGGCGGTGGGCGGTCATATGTTAGGAGTCAAGTCATGAGACTTGCCGCAAGAAATATCATGTAATGCTTTTTAAGTCAAATAATTAAATTATTTGTGAAATCGATATTTATAAAACATTGTTTGTAATCGATCCGTATAAAGGATCGCTTTTAATCAAGCAACTCAAATAATCGATGCTCATAAAGCATCGCTGTATAAAGCTCGTTTAAATTAGTCGCAGAGCTTAATGTCTTAAGAGGAGCATGACCGGCCATATTCAGAAAGCTTTCAGGAGCTATTCGTGCACGCCAAAGCTGAGTTGGTCGGTCCTAATAAGAGAGTGATGGATGGTAGCCATTTTGACATCCTATTGGTCGGCCCAAGTTAAACCTAGACCGGTTAAATTGGCTAGACAAATTGGATGGCTGGGATGATTTGCGGCAGTTATTGGTTGCCGCTAATTTATTTAAGACTCCTATAAGAAGCGCGGCCAGCCATATTTTGGCGTCCGTTGAGAGCCATATGGGTAGGCTGTGGATTGGCCGATCGGCCCTCATGGAAGAGGAGCGACCGGTGATCATGACAACATCTTATTGGTCGCTCGGAATTAGAACTGGTCCGATCAATTTATCCAGCGAAGTTGGGTGGCTAGGAATGCTTTGTGGCAGTTATACACTACCACTGGTCGAACCTGAGGCTTTTAAAGCCGTGTGGCCAGCGCTCTTTGGGTGAGCGAATCTCGGCGTTACTGGGAATCCTGGAGCAATGCAATTGGTCGGAACTATAGCTGGGCCGCCAGTGAGCATATCCGTACCTTGCCAATCGATTAATATCAGATCTAGGCCGGTCGATTTCGGCTAGCGAAGTTGGACGGCCGAGATCGTTTTGCGACAGTGATGTGCTGCCGCTAACATAAATTATGGTTTTTAGCCGTGTGGCGAACCTATTTTGAGCCAACGATTTTAAGTGTTAGCTGCGAGCGGCGAGCTGTTCGATCGTCCATAGCTATAGTTGGGCCGCTGGTGAGCACATCCATACCTTGCTAGTTGATTATGATTAAATCTAGGTCGGTCAATTCGGCTGGCGAAGTCGGACGGTCACGATTGATTTAAGACCACCATATGCGGTCTTAATTCCGTTGAACCCTTTTCATCCGCGCAACTGGCCTAATTTTGGTTTGCGGTTAGGGTTGTTTCCGGCGTGCTATCAGAATTCCGATTGGTTGGAATAAAAGTGGGCACGCCAGTGAGTATCATGTAGCTTGTCTGGCTATGCTGGGAGGAGGCCAGGCTCGTCGAATTGGCTGGCCAAAACGTATGGTTGTGATCGTTTTGAGACTGACATGGGCATCCTATGTTCAATTCCTTACAGAATTAGGCGTGCGACCAGCCAACTTCCACTTTTAATCAAAAGTGCGTGCTGCGCTTTAAAAGCGTTTTGATTGGTTGATGAGAAAGAGGGGCCAACAGGGAATAATATGGGGCATGGTCGGTAGGCCACGGGCAGCGCCTGTTGGGGCAAACTGTCCGTCCAAGTGATGTGGCCGCGCCTCCCTTTGCTGCTATCTTTATTTGCCGCAATTTCTCTTTGTTTCTTGCTTTATATTTTTGGTAGGATTTTGCTCCTACTAGTCCATGGCGGATCAATTTCCTAGCTTGCGTAGGTTTGGTCTCGACCAATAAGGTTCGAGATATTGCGCAAACCGCAAAAAAATCTAATTTTTGCAAATTGATTAGGTTCGAAAATTGAATTTTGCGTGCTGACACAAAATTAATCAATTTCTGGTGAATTTTGCGCGCTGGCACAAAATCACTAATTTTTATCTCAAAGAGCAGCGCAACTTGCGTGCTTCTGATTGAGTACCTTCATGCGTATCTTAATCCTGACACTTCAGGAAATTCATGTTACTACGATGCGAGAAAAAATTAATTATCATGTCATGTCAGTATTAAGAGTTCAACTGGGGAACATAACACGGAAAAATACTCAACAGGCCATGCATTAGTGGATAATGCAGCTAGGAGCTTCAAATACTCATTAGGCTCCATACTAGTGAACAATTCATCTAGGAGCTTGAGTTTTAATACAATATGAAGAGAGGCATAGGCACTGATCATATTTCGATATATTCTACAAATTCCTTGCGGAATACAGACATATCAAGGTCTACTACTTCTGATGCCGGATCAGGTAGACAAACTTTTACAGTTTTCGCCCTAAGCTAAAACCCACCATCAACACTATTGTTGAGCCAACTCAATATACACGTTTAGGTACGGTTACTCATATCTAAATGAAGGTATATTTCATTTGTGTGTATAAGACCATCTAATGGTGGAGAGATAACTTGTTCAACTACCATATAGTTAAGTTATTGTGAGGTGGTTGATATTTCTAGGCTGTTCTTTGGGAATATAAGACCGGATTATCAATGGGTTCCTCTTCACCTTGATTTATCAAAAGACGGAACAAAACTTCGTAAGTATTTCTGTGAGAGACAGATTTATCTATCAGAATAGACTTTTCTGTGGGAGGCATATTTGTTTATAAAGTCTTCGACTTTGGGTCGTAGCAACTCTTAATTAGTTGTGTGTGAGATCAGCTAAGGGAATCAAGTGCGTAGAGTCCTGCTGGGAATCAGAGGCGTAAGGAACGCAATTGTACCTTAATCAGTGTGAGACTTGGTTAGGGATCAACTACATTCCAGTCCGAAGTTAACTTGTAGTAGTCTAGTGTCTGTAGCGGCTTAATACAATATGGTGTTCAAATATGGACTAGGTCCCTGGGTTTTTCTGCATTTGCGGTTTCCTCGTTAACAAAACTTCTGGTGTCTGTGTTATTTCTCTTCTTATTTTTCTTCTGCATTATATTTGTTTATATAATTGAAATATCACAAGTTGTACGTAGTAAATGATCAATTGGTAAATCCAACCTTTGGTTGTTGATTGAAATTTATTGACACTTGAACATTGGACTTTGGTAACGTTCAAGTTTTTTCTCATAATAATCAGGCTCACGAATTCCTATCTGTTTGATTTGTTGATAACATTGGGAAACAGAGATATAACTCTTGGATATATTTTCTTGATTGAGTCTGACTGTCTAGTTGATTCTCATGGTATTATATTGGAGTTAGTCCATACAGATTGCCGAACGAAATATTGGGTGTGGTTGTTAAACCCCCGCTTTTTCATATATAAATAGTGAGTTTGTTCTTTTTATAAACTTATCATGAGGCATGCACTTCATTTTGTAGTCACAGCTGTAGACGACTAATAGTAATACTTGTAATACTATATTGCAGAAGAGAATAACCTAATTAGGTGAAATCTCTTGCGTCCGCTAGTTTAAAGACTTATGTGGGATTAAGAAGCATCAAGATAGTACCGTTGGTGGGAAACTAGAATTTGCTTTGTTATTTTAGTTTTCTATTATTGATTTGATTGACTAACGGTTGTTAAACCTTGATTGCACCTAGTTTATTTGTTCAGAGAACCTTCCCTTCTGTTTTTATATCATCCATTGTTATCAGACTCTGTTCAATGCGTGATCGATTACAAGAGAATCAAGTTTGTTTGTGTAGGTACTTTGAAGACATTGAAGATTTGCAGGAAATAATATTTCTTTTTGTTAGTTTCTGATCTTTGTGATTTACTTTGTGCACACACTTGATCGGTTGGGATCCGACTAAGCGTTGTTTATCTTTGATAGACAATTGATTGCTAGTTGTATTAGATCGACAAACTACCATTTGTTGGTATTCTTTAGTATCTGAATCTGATAGTTTGTAAACCTAGATTTGGTTATCTTGGTTGATATGACCGAACAAAGGAGTTTATTATATTAAACAGTAGAGCCTTTGTTTAACTCAACAAAATCTCTGATTTACTTCTTGAGATTGATAGATTAATTACCGAAAATAGATTAGTCCTTTACTATTTCGGAAGATGATCCAAAGGAGTTGAGTGCTTGAAGGCTTCACAGGGAAGCGAAGCAAATTAACATAGTGGATTCTATCTTAGGAGATTCATATTAGTTGTAGGCGTAGGGATAGTGAGGAAACTAGGTTACTATGAGAAGATTACTTGTTTAGTTATAATAAAATAATTACACTTGTACGCTAATCAAAAGACTTAGGTTGATCTCTATAGTCAGATTCGGTTCCGGACTTGTACTATAGACCAAGTGTTTACCTTGTGGTTTCTATATTTTTGATAGTATATGTCTATATTAGATCACGCAAGGTATCAATCATATAGGTTGATATCGAAAAAATTGTGGTGTACTTGGTACCCTTGTCATTTCGGTAAATGCTCATGCCATGTTCTTAGGGGGTTCGTGCATTATGCAATCGAGGATACAGATCAGTGTTTTATTAGTGCTTTCTGCCTGTCCATTCCCTTGAGGATAATATGGAGTAGAGAACATCTACTTAATACTGTATCCCTGGAGTATTATCCCTGACATGCTTGTTGGTGAAAGGAGTACCATTTCCTGTGATGATGTGCTTGGGGATGCCAAACCCGTATATGATATGCTCTTCGATGAATGATGCAATCGTTGCCCAGGTTGTGTTCCTGAGAGGGATAACCTCGATGCATTTGGTAAAAATATTATGTAGGGGTGAGGATGTACTCATGTTGCTTCGACGATGTTGGATTGATTTTCCCAATGATATCTAGTCCCCAACTGTATAAGGGACAAGGACTACTTACTTAATACAACGGAAATCAAGGAGTATAGATGAGATTCCTATGGATTTGGCGTTGATGGAACTTATGGATAAAAGCAGTTGCATCGTCTTTCATAATCGACCAGTAATAATTCTCGTAAATTTGGAGAAAGAGTTTACTTCTCCTTGATGTTATCCTTTGTGCATATCTTTCAAAATTATCGGGATTTCATGCTCTGATAAGCATCATGTTAATAAATTTCCTCTGAAACTCTTGCCGTACAGAATTCCTTCATGAAAGACAAACCTCTTATCCTTCTGAGTCAGCTTGACTTCTTCTTTTTTCTCTAGTGGTGAAATATTATCACTAAGGTATTTAATATAAGGTTCTCTCCAGTCCCAAGCATGGTGGATGAAGGCGGTATTCGCAGTTAAACCATGATCTTTATATCATTCTTGACCGAGTATATATGGTGGTCAAATAGTATGCAAGGCATTGAAGTCGTCTGTAAAGGGATACCACCAACGTTTTCCCAGAGACTTCGTCGTGAATACAATTGAGTTGTTCTTGAACCTCATCATCTCCAAGGCACCGTGATAGACACCCATATGGATTCCGTTAGTATAATGCTCTATGAAGCAAAAAGAAGTTTTTTATATCTTTAAGACTGATCTTCCTTTTAGGGAGAGAGTTGTTGAATTCACGGATGATGGGTGTCCTACAATTATTCGTTTAGACATATTTAGCTTTAGTGAGACAACTTGACGATACAGTACGTCAGTATACAATAATGGTTCTCCATTCCTTCGAATTTCAATTTGGAAGAAAGAATTTCCAGGCAATCAACATGTCTGTTGTTAGCACGACCGGTATGGACTATCGTGGCATCAACAAAATGGGTTAGCAACTTTTGCACTTCAGCTCTATATGAAACAAGTGTCACTTCCTTGAAAGAATATATCCTATTCATATGATTAACCAATAATTTTGAATCACCTCTTATCTCCAGATGCATTGCTCCCAACTTGCTTCACTAGTAATAATCCTAACAAGAAACTCTCATATACCGCCGAGTTGTTGGTGTACCAGAATTCTAATTTAGATGAATGTGTGAAAAACTTTTCCAGCTGGAGATATTAAAACCACGCCTGCTCCTTAGGAGTTGTTGCGAGGCGTAGCAGAACCATAAAAGTACAACAATCATGTTTCTTCTTTGATAACAGAAACTTCTGGAAACTCTATATTATGTCTTCATGTAACATATTGACTTCTTCTCCTGGAAATGCTGCGAGTAGATCTGCCATTGCTTGTCCTTTTACCGCTTTTGAAGCTACACATGCTATGTCAAATTCCGACATTTGGAGCAGCCACTGTGTTGGTCTCCCTTTCAAGGCAATGGTAGAATATTTTATTATTATTATTATTTTGTTCCTCTTTCTTCCATTAATCTTCTATAGACCATATAGAGCATTATTGCTACGTACACCCACGCCAATCTCTCGGGGCTGATCGGTTGTGGCCCATATGTCTAAAAGGAGAACATTCACCATTAATTTATAGAATTCTGCTGAGAAAAACTATAATTGAAGTAGTGATATATTTTGGTGAAAAGAGAATATTTTTTAGGATTTCAATTAATGAATATAGCACTAGAATTAATTAATTAGTTGTTCCTTACTAGTAGGAAATATATCTAGAATCATCGTATTGATTCGAGAACGAGGTACGAGATAGTAGAAGCACCACATCGGATCTGAATCATATTCTGTATAATGAAGAAACATCTGAAAAGTGTTGCAACAAGCATCAGTAGTGTTTTAAAGTCTCAACAGAATGAGTTTTGAATAATAAAGTAAATACTAAGTCGTACAGTACGTATAAATAATAAAATATATAGAATATTAAGATCTCAGTCGGGCGAGGCTCTAATACTCCCGCATACATCTGGAAAGTGTTGCGCTTTGAAGAGTGAGTTTCAAAAGAGTGAGTTTTTACTGAGTCGTACAATATAAATAATAAAATATATAGAATGTTGAGAGCTCACCCGGGAGAGGCTCTAATATTCCTGTATATATTTACGCTTTGAAGAGGTTACATGATCAGTCAGAGATGCCTATAACAAGGATTTTATTTCAATTCTCTTGCGGATTATGAAATATGAATTTCATACTTCTGAAGGGGTCAGAGGCATACAATATTTTGATATTTTTAAGCGATTTTACGATTTTAGCCTTCGTTAAAAATCCACCTTCAACACCCCTAAACCAACTATTTTCGTTATTGGCTAATTTATCTCTGGTTATTTAGTGTTTGGGCGATTAGTAGATATTTGATCTTATTATTTTAGAAATTAACTAATGTTAATTGATCACCAAAACATGAATTTTTATTGACTCTATATTATAAAAGATCAACCAATTATCGATAAATTTTCATCTCTCATTGGCCGATTCTGAGTTGATGCCCCTCATTTACGAAGAACACTAAGAATTTCTGGATATTTATTTATGGCCTATTTTGCGTTTCCTCCCCTCCCAAGATTGCTAATTAGCATTTTCTCCCCAAATAGATTAAAATTAGTGTATCCTCTCCTCGTTAGGAATTCTGTCCACTGCTCGGTTAGCTGAATCAGCTGCTGTGCACGCATGGAAAAAATTGTCCACGTGTTCACCGACCTTCCCAAAATGCCCTCGGCTAAAAAACAAGTTAGATCTCACATGTGTATGGTCGAAGATGGAGCAATATGTACGGCCGAAAATCTTCCAAAATTGTGCTGTTGGTTGCATAAGGTCACTTTCTCCTTATCTCCTCTTCCCATCTGTTTATAAAGAAGAAGACTAATTCATTCCATACACTACCATTATTTTTTCTGAAAGTGTACAATCTGAAGAAAGAAATAGATTAAGTGAAGAAGGAAATGCGATCCAATAGGGGATTCATCATCCAGCTCCACCTGTAAGGTAAGTGAATCCGCCATTAGGGGAGGTAATGCTAATTAGTATATTTACAGTGAGGAGGAAACACTAATAAAATTATACATTTCCAGTGTAGATGCAACTGCCAAATTTTCAAATCACCTTCACATCATGCCATGAAGTGCCCATTCTTATACTCAAAATGCATAAAATGTAATGGTATACGCAGGGTATGAGAAGCAAATACTGATGCTAACAAAGGAAGGAGATTCCTAAAATGCCTAAATCAACCAATCTGCAATGAATTTCAATGGTTAGATCAGGCTGTGCAATCACCAACAAGATCCATACAACAATCTATAGATGGATGTTTCAAGTGTGGTAGTGATTCTCACTGGGTTTCAAACTGTCCAGAAGCTTCACCTGCATCCAAGAAAAAAGTGAAACCTATTGATGGATATTTTTTCAAAAGGGAAATATGCAACTGATGAAAAACAAGAAGAAAAACATGACATGAAAATTATCCTTGATTCAGAAGTCAGTGAAGAGTTATTTAATGAAATTTGTGTGAAATTCTAAGGTGTGATTGTAGAAAAAGGTGGAAAAGAAGCTGAAAAATGAGACTGCAATGTTTAACAAAATGTATTTCATTACTTAGATCTAGGATTTCAAGTCATAAACTGTTGTGTAATAGTATCTAGTAATGGAATAAAAAGCAAGGCATTCATAACTAATCCTCCAACCAAAATAAAATGCCTAAAAACAGAGTATAAAAGTTTTCTCTGAACTAAACCACATGACAATCTTATTGAACTAATTCCTCCATCTTGGTGGCTTGAACACCTGGGACTGCGGCCTGCTTGGTTCTCTCATTCCATCTGGCTGAGATCCATACAAATACTAGTAATTTCCAATTGTTGCAGACCTTGTGGCTGAAAGAGGTGTAGACCTGCCTCTGCCTTGTGTTGGTGCAGTTGTAGTTGTACCAAACAACAAATATTCAAAGCCTCTTCCCCTGCCTTGTGATGCATTAGCTCCCTTTCCTCTGCCTGCTGGTGGTGGTGGTGCTGCATTAGCTCCCATACCTCTGCCCGGTGGTGGTGCTGCATTAGCTCCTCTTCCCCTGCCTGCTGCTGGTATTGCTGCACCAACTCCTCTTCTTCTTCCTCTGCCTGTTGCTGATGGTGGTGTTGCACCAACTCCTCTTCCTCTGCCCCTGAAGTTCACAATTCATTATTAAAACCTGCCCCTGAAATGAACTATATGAAAAACTTAATCAAACAACATATTAGGTAGATAGTTACCTTCCTTTTCCCAGGGTCCTTGGTGAACTACCATTGTTTTTGGTTGGGAAGCGCCTGATATTATGGGATTCACTGCTACAATGGGTGCAGGACCTCTTTGCCTTCTTATATGACTCTTGTCCTTCAACATCAGATCTTATCCTCTTAGTTCTAGGTCTGCCCACCTTTGATTTGAACTTTGGTATATTGACCTCCATTTCAGGCTTAAATGCAACACAACAACACATATTTAGTACAACTTAAATGCATCACTATAACACATATTTAGTAAAACTTAAATGCATCACAACAACATATTCAGTACAACGTCATTGCAGTTCAAATTCAATGCAAATTAAATAGCAGAACTCATCTCAATCCATCCATCTTGACTAGCACATGGTTCCACCCTTCCACCATAGGCCTTTTTATATGCAGAAACTTTATGGTATTCTTCCACCAAGCTAGCAGAGGTAGATAAACTAGATAAGTTAGTGGATAAACAAAAAAATAGTAGAAGTGATGGACAACCAAGCAGTGTCAGAAACAAACTGACCTATTGGGATCCATTCTTAGATGGCAAGCTACAGCAACAACATGAACACATGGTATCCCAGTAATCTCCCACACACAACAAGTGCAAGTTTTTTTTGTCAAATTAACCTCCCATCTTCTGGATGTTAGATAGTTCATCACACACCAAATATATTCTTCTGACCCAAACAACTGGTATCTTCTTTTCAAATTGATTATGTTCTTCATAATCCTATCATCTATGGGGACCAATATCAAACCTTCAGCTTCCCATTTCTTGGCTATCATCTTTCTATCAAACATCAAATTCATCATCTTCAAGTTGAACCCTTCAAGAATCATGTGGATGGGTTTGCATCTTAACTCCACTAACCAACTGTTGAGACATTCTGTGAAGTTATTGGTTACATGTTCACACTTTGAAGTATGGTCAAAAGTGGATCTGGCCCATTGGATTGTTGGTACATCTTCAAACCACTGGTGTGCCTTCTTGTTATCTTTTTCCATGAGAGCCATGTACCTAGTGTGGTCTGTGTCTCTATAGGCCTTTGTTGCACCCCATGCTAAAGTCTTCATATGAACACCCTTGTGTTTAGTCTTAAAATTCTCATACATGTGTCTGAACCAATATCTGGTTCTATTTGAAGGGAATACTATTTGAATAGCAGGAATCAATCCCTTTTGTCTATCTGAGATAAATGTCAATGGTGCTGGATGCTCTAATAACATATCTTTGATAAGGTTCAGAAATAATATCCAGTTCTCTTTATTCTCACAATCACAAATGAATATGGCAAGGGGATACATACCATTATTTCCATCAAGTGCCACTGCAGACAACAACACTCCTCCATATTTTCCATTAAGGTGACATCCATCTAGACCAATGAATGGCCTGCATCCATTCTTGAACCCTTCTAAATATGCCTTGAATGAAAGACAACAATAACTGAAATACTTGTCCATATCAGTTGCAACCACACCTATGGATCCTCTATTCTTCTTCTTTATCTGTTCTAAAACCTTAGGTATCCACTTGTAACCATCTTCATATGACCCAAACATCTTTCTCAATTCCTTGCCTTTACCTTTCCAAGCTACCCAATAACTGATATCTACTCCATGTCTGTTCTTCAATCTCTTGATGATCTTCTTAGGTTGCAGTAAATGTTCATCCTATAGGATATCAGCTTCAATCACACTTGCTACCCAATCTGAATTTGCCATTCTGTTCTTTCCAGTACCACTTCTGTTAACACAAGTATGTTTATTAATATACTTGGTAATCTTGATGGTATGACCATCTTTTGCTGATTGCCTGTCATGAAAATAAAAAAAGGGTTTTGTTAGTTCTTATCAAAAGCCCATTAGGATTCAATAACATAACAGAAGTGGGCTTACCTTTGAGAAAAAAGCCTGAATGGGCAAGTAGTAACTCTGCATTGGCACCTCAGTCTCTTTGGGCCATCTTTTATCTTCCTCACTTCAATAAAGTTTGCAATTCAGAACTTTGTCACCCACTTCTTGTATTCATCCATGGTGGGCCATGTCATACCTACTTCAATAACATCCTCACCTGTGTCACAAGTCCATTCTTTTACTTCCTCACATTCATCATCATCATACAAATCATCATACTTCTGGTGATCACTTTGTCCTTCTTCATATCTGCCAGGTTCTTCTTCTTCCAAGTCAGTATCAGTTTCACCACCTTCTTCATCATCATCATCAGAGCTTGATGAGTTTCCACTGTGATAGTCATCTTCAATAGGCAAGTCATGAATTGAATGTTGCTTCAAATTTGTACTCTCAGGTAACGCATCAAGTTCTTCATCGGCTAACAATGCTTCCAATGTGTCATGCTCCTCATCAAGTTCAACTGTTGGCTGGTACTTCAGTTTCCTCTTTGTTGCAGGTGATTTTGAAACAACTCTCTTCCAAGGTGTCTTTTTGGGTGTCTGCTAAGGTGTATGCCGTGATGTTTGCTGACTAGGTATGTCCATTGGAAACTGACTTGGTTGCTGTAATGGTGACAATTGTGATGTGTGTTGACTTGGATCATTTTCCATTATATCTTCTTCTTCACTAAAAGTTGTTTGCCAAAACTCTTCATCAAGACTCTCCCAATCTCTGATAACTGGTCCATCTTGTTGAGTCTGTGTTTGTGGCTCAACAACTTCATCATCCACACTAGCAGAAGCTGCTTCTTCACCAACTTCATCAGTCACAATAACTGGAGGAGGAACTAATTATTCACCAGGTTTCAGAACATTGATAGCTTTATTATAACTCATAAACAAATGAACTTCTTCTGGTACATCTTGGTCTGATTCATTCCAAAACTTCAACAACTCACTCTCTTCATCAATATCATACAAAAACTCATCCTACAAGTAGTGAAATAGGCATTGTAACCCATCCATTTCATCAATGCAGTCATGAACACTATCCAACAAGTCCTTCAAGTTCAATAAGTCTCCATCATACTTAGGCCAGCGCAATTCTTTCCCATTCATATAAGTGGTAATTGAATATTTGTCCCTACTTTTGATGGTCTATACAAATATCCTTATCACACAATAAATATGTCCCTTTTCATCCCTAAGCCCATCAGGGGTCCAATAAGGTTTTTATTTCTTCCAAATTTACCCTCATATCTATTGTTTTTATCTATCCCTACTTACTTCTTCTTCTTCTTTTTCTTCTTCTTCTTCGTTTAGCAGCGAACCCTCCATTGTTCCACCATCATCGGCATCATCTCCATCTTCACCACCACCACCATCTCCGTCACCACCAGCAACGAACCCTCCATCGCTCCACCACCACCATCACCATAACTACCACCACCATCTCCTTAATCACGATCTACATCTCCATCTTTCCAGATCGAAAATTACTTTCTCCTTCTCTTCTTAGAACAACCATCGCCACCATCACCACCATCTCCGTTGTTTTTCCTTCTTTTTTTGTCGCTGTTACAATCGAAATATCGATTGAGAGAAAGATTTTCGATTGAGAGATATTTCAATCGAAATATCGATTGAAATTTATTTTAGGTTTCAGAGATTTTTCAAAATTGATTTTGTGTTGATTTCAGTTGAGAAGAATACAGATGATTGTGGATCTAAGATGATTCATGAAGGAGATGTCGCTGTTGTGTGTCAATTCAGCTTGATTTCATGACTTTGTGCTGAAGTTGAGAATGAAGCAGAAATGGTGATTTAGTGAAATTAGGATTTGATTTTGTGATTTTGAAGAAATTGAAGCTAGGGTTTGAGCTCATGGTGGTTCAGATGGTTTGAATTGGTGTTGAAGCTTCAGAGCAGACAATGGTGGTGCTGCTATGGATTATAGATGGTGTTTGATGGTTTTGTTGGTGGATCTGAAACTGCATCTGGTGGAAAAATGGGTATGTGTTTTGGCATATATGAATTGCTTCTAATGTATGGCAGAATGGATTGGAGATAAATAGATGTATGTTAGGGTGCAGTTGAGCATAGGATGATGTTGGTGGCTACTGCAATGAAGGAGATGAAACTTTTGTTGTTTATGAAGCTACAGGTGATGATCAATTTTTGTTTGTTTATATGTTTTTATGGGATCAACTCCTGTTGTCGACCCAATTTTTTATTGGATCAACTATGGTTGTTGATCCATCTATGGGATCAACTCCTGTTGTTGACCCAATTTTCATCGGATCAACTATGGTTGTTGATCCATCTATATGGATCAACTCCTGTTGTTGACCTAATTTTTTATGGGATCAACTACTGTTATTGATCCTTTGAACTCCTATTGTTGACGATATTTCCTTTTATAAGTATAATCATGCTTGTAGTTTCAATCATGTAAATTTCTTCCAATGTTGAACTTGTGGTGCAATGGTAGCATGACTGACTTCATGTCAGATGATGCGTGTTCGACTCACGCCAAGTTCACTCCATTTTACATGGATCAACTTCTACTGTTGATCCTTTTTTTTTGATCAACTATCATTGTTGATCCCCTAAACTAGATGAACTTCTACTGTTGGTTCTATTTTTATTTGGATCAACTACTATTGTTGATACAAAAATATCTGAAGCGGTGGCGGTGACGGTGGCGGTGGTGGCGGCGGTGAACGAACTAGTAGTGGTGGTGGCAACAGACAAGTGGTGGTGGAGGACTGGTAGTGGTGTAATGGTGGTGCTTAAGGAGTGGTGGTGAAATGTTAGTGGTGG
Source organism: Papaver somniferum (assembly GCF_003573695.1). NCBI lineage: Eukaryota > Viridiplantae > Streptophyta > Magnoliopsida > Ranunculales > Papaveraceae > Papaver > Papaver somniferum. Next base: position 32,192,199 of record NC_039361.1, on the reverse strand, counting down.
TGGCGGTTGGTAGGTGGTGGTTGTTGAACGATGGTGGTGGAATGGTAGTTGAATGTTGGTGGTGATGGTGCTACTGGTGGTGGTGAAGTGGTAGAGGAAAAAATTTGTTCCATTTTGAAATAAAGAAAAATATTATATGTGTGAGGGTATTAAGGTAATGTAATATTAAATGGATAAGGTTATAAAAAAGTAGGGACATATTTATTGTTGAATAAGGATATACTTATTGGGTGTCAAAAGTAGGGACATATAATTAATACACCCTTCATATAATCCATGTAAGTAAATCCACCTTTTGGTTGTTCATTAGGCCACTTCACATCATATTGTATATAAAGAGTTTTGACAACATAAAAAACCCTAGGACTGTCACAAAACAAAACAAACAACATAATCAATCACATGTAAAACAGCCGATTCCCTTCGAATTAAATAGAAAAAAGAAAGAAAAAAAAACAGGGAAACATAAACTTCATCTACAACAATTCCATAAACCCTTCAATCATACACCAAAAACTATCGCATCATGAATCAACAACCCACAGTTTAATAATCAAAGAAAAACAGAAACAAACCCTAATTTCACTGACTGAATCGTCTAAATCATGCATAAGAATCAAACCCTAAAAACCTAATCTATATCAAACCCTAAAAATATAATCATGCAACACAATAACGTTGTTCATATCATACCCAATTCCTCAAAAGATGATTAGATCACATCAATAAGGGCAGAAACTCAAAATTGGAAAGAAAAAAAAAGCAAAAAGACTGTATACTCACAATTTCTGGTGATTCATAGCAGATCGGAAGAAATTCAACAAACCCAATCACTAATCTTCTTTCTATTACAACAACATCTTCTTCTGTTCGATCTAAATATAAAATTGAGCAAAACTCGATTTGGGGACTTTGTTTCTCTTCTCTGCAACTAGTTTTAGGTTTTTTACTCTCTCATGTCTTTTCCCGCTTGATATAGGTGGTAGTTGAAGAGACAGGGACGCGTGTTCTAATTCTATAGGTGTACGAAACGGTGAGCTGTTAATCACCGCTCATTTTCTGACATATGCAGAACCGTCGGATCTTAATCCACCAAATATCTTACACATGTATTACCTTTTTTTTTAGCCGAGGGAATTTTCGGAAGGTCGGTAAACACGTGGACAATTTTTTTCACGTGTGCACAACAGCTGACTCAACTAACCGAGCAGTGGACGAAATTCTTAAAGAGGGGAGGATTCACTAATTTTAATCTATTTGGGGAGGAAACACTAATTAGCAATCTTGGGAGGGGAGGAAACGCGAAATAGGCCTTTATTTATATAGCCGATTGCAACACTCGACGAATGTGGATGTTCTTATGAAGCAACTTGTACATTTATTTATATATGGGTCGATCGCGATGATCAGCGGATGTGGATGTTTCTATAAATTGATTGCAACAATCGACGCATATGGTTTTGTATAGTATTGGCCGATTGTAGCCTACAACACTTGCTGGACAATTAGCATTTGCTTTAACCAGAATCGGTCTATGTGAATATCCACATCAACAGACGATGGGTTGATGTTCATCGACCACAATGAACATAAAAAACAATTGGCTGGAATGTATGTAAATATATAAGCCGATTGTACAAAATCAACTATGTGGAAATTTATCAGCCGATTCTAGATAAATACATAAAACCTAAATTTTTGAAAAACTTCAATTTGAATGTACAAATGAATTCAAAACCTAATTAAAAAGAATGAGTTGATAGAAAATTATCTGAAAGAGCAAAATTTAATAGTTTTGATTTTTAAGTTTTAACAGTGGGAGTAATTTAGTGCTTTCACCCATTTTAGACACTCCTTGTCCTTCTCATCCAGGTGGGTAAAGAAAAAGATAAGCCTCAAGAAAAGGATTATTATTTTTCTTTAGTTTTAGTAGATATTCTAATAGAATAAGATGTTGTTTTTTAATTTATGGTGTCTTTTGACACATTTCTTCACCATTTTGGTGATTTTATCTTCGCTTTTTGGGTGATTTTTCTTCGCTTTGAGAGCGATTATTTCTTCACTTTGATGGTGATTTGTTAAATCTTTGTTGGTTGTTTCATGGCTTGTTATTCTAGATTCGAGAACATCGGCGATTCAACACGGCATAACTTTGAGTTCATCTTCAACAAAAGGGATTTAGGGCATCCGGGTTTTTCGTTCACATATACAAGATTAAGGGCTAACCACTCCTTTGTTTTTGGAGCATCTCTTTTTATAGAAGACAAACATTCAAAATGGTCGGAATTGATTTCATATTATACCATCTTTTCTCTCTACTTTTCATACAAAAATTGGGGACCTTTGCGGTATTTTGCTCTTTCTCTTCGCAAATTACATGTAATTGGTATCTTTATTTATATTTGGGTTTTAAGTTTCTTGTATTTTGATGTTCTTTTTCTTGTAAACAATCATGTAATCACCTTTTTTGGATTGAATGAAATGTGGTCTAATTGTTCATCAATAAAATAAAATAAATAAATAAATAAAAACAAACGTGTAGTCCTCAACTATTTTTTAGAAGAACATACGAATTCTTGTATTTTTGGTGCATCCACCTTTGCACCTTTTACAGCTGTGTCGTGTTCGTAAGTTAAACCTCACTTAAACCTGACTATGTAAGAATATTTCTACATTAGAAATATCTTGTTGGGCCATATGATATCTTTGGTTAATTTAGAATGTGGCTAAACATTTTGCTTACAAATATTGGGGTCATATTCTCTCTTCCTTGATGGACGGTCGAAATTAAATGTAAATTCTAAATCCTATGAATCTTGGTCCTCCTTCTACCTATAAAAGTAACTCTATTACCATCAGAATTGGGTTCATGAATTATTGTTTTTTTTTTCATTACACAAAAGGGGTCAAGAAGGAGAAACCAAAAGTTCTACAAACTATTCTGTTCTAGGGGTGTTCTTGGAGGACATCTTGGATTAAATCAATGGCATCCTCAGGTACTCTTAATTCTTAACACAACTATGCTTATGATGTGATTATCATGTTTGTTCAAAGATCCTTTATGTATAAAATAAAATCTTATATTTGGCATCTAGAGCCTGGTTTAGAACTCCATGATTTTCCTTGATGTTTGTATGTAATTGTTGTGTTTGTTTGAACCCATCATCGTGTTTATTTGATTAACAATAATCATATTTATGGATCATGATTTCGTACTAACAACCATAAAACATTGTAACTTGTGTTCTTCCATCTGTGATCTTAACTGACGTGCACAACATGAATGTTGTCTGTATGATTGTTAATTGCCTTTTCTTTTACTATTCTGGAAATCCACTTTTGCAGCAAAGTTGTAGATAAAATAACATCTATTGTGTTTGATTTGTTTGGGAATGACATGACCTGTTATGATTGATTGTTAACATGATAATGTGATTAATTCATAGTCAATAATATATTTATGATCAAAAGTCTGTATGATAGTATGCGGCTAGGGTTGGACGGTTACAGTTTCATTTTTCCGATCTAAATTTATTTATTTTTGGTAACGTATGGGCTCGCATAACTGTCAAAACGGATCTTGGGCTTGGCCTATTATTTTCTCGAAACGTTCTCAAAGATCAAACTTACGTCTGTTTGATATTATGTGAGAACATTAATTTCTTAAAATCATTGACTGTTGACTTTCAGTGACCGTTTGACTTCTCTGTTGACTGTTGACTTTGAGTGACCGTCTGACTTCTTTGTTGACTGTTGACTTTCAGTGACTGTTTGACTTCCATCGTTGACTTTTATATGTTGACTTCGAATGTTTGATTTTGGTTTCAAATGTAGTCTAACTTGAAAATGTATAGGTTATTAAAATGTTTGAATTTTATGCTCATTAGCTATCACCACGGTGATACTAAAGTATTATGTTATATTAACATGTCATTGTAAGTCTACGTCGTTTTGTGCAATCACATGAGAATAATTATCACCCACAGGAGATGTTTGTTCAAGTGTTTGTATATATAAACATTAAAAAATAAATATTTAGTCATACATATTAGAATGAAAAGTTACACACAGGTTGCTCTAATTCACATGTTTGAACTAATATTATGATTATATATGTAACTATGAAAGGCATAATATCCACAGATGTTTGTCTTTGCTTTGCTTCTATACATGTGAACGATTTTATGACTTTATGACATGATTGTTGTTTTATTTAAGATTCTACCCACATAAGTTTCTTAATTTTTATGTGTGAGAGTTTGACTTTGTGTATCTTTGTCATGTTTTACAACTTCTAGTTCTAAGTCTTTGCATCCGTATACTTCGTCTATCCCATTCTTCAATGGCACCAACTTTTCATAATGGAAAGAGAATGTTGAGTTCACTTTGGGTATGCAAGATATTGACCTTGCTCTCCTAATTGAAAAGCCAATTATAGATGATAAGAGTTCCACTGAAGATAAGGATCTCTTGAAAAAGTGGGAGAGAAGTGATAGGATGAGCATACAGTTGACGTGAATGCACATTGATGCAAACATTAAAGAATCGCTTCCCAAACCTAAATATGCTAAGGACTTTATGGAAATCGTAAAGGAACGCTTTAAGACAACGGACAAGTCTCTAGTTGGGAAGTTGATGGCTGACCTGACCACCATGAAGTATACCGGTGTAAGGTCAATGCACCGACACGTGATAGAAATGCGTAGCATTGCTGCTAATCCCACTGAGATGAAATTAACTGTGGATGAGAACTTTCTTGTCCAATTCATTCTCAACTCGCTTCTGCCCCAATATGCTCCTTTTCAAGTGCATTACAACACTATTAAGGAAAAGTGGACTGCAAATGAACTGGGAAACATGTTGGTTCAAGAGGAAGCTAGGCTAAACCAGCAAGGGCTTAATCAAGCACATTTCGTCAATCAAGGAGTGAACAATAACCGCCAGCCTGCAAAGGCAATAAGGGAGCACCAAAGAAAAATTCTGGTCAACGTGAAAATAAGAAAGCAAAGCAAGATGACAATAAGTGTCCTTTCTGTAAGAAACCCGGTCATTTTCAGAAAGATTGCACTAAACGTCAAAAATGGTTCGAAAAGAAAGGTAATCTGTTGGATTCGTAAGCTATTTTGAAACAAATTTGATTGTTAAAGAATCTTCTTTATCATGGTGGTTTGATTCTGGTGCTAATGTTCATGTTTCTAATTCGATGCAGGGATACCTTTCAACCCAAATCACAAAACCAGGGTGAAAACTTCCTTTTTATGGGAAATGGCAATAAATCCCCAGTTAATGCTGTAGGCACCTATCGTCTGATTCTAGATCATGGATACTTTCTTGATTTGGAAAACACTCTTTATGTTCCAACTATTTCTCACAATTTAATTTCAGTTTCTCAACTAGATAGACAAGGTTTTCAATTTCAAATTGCCAATGGATGTTTTAGTTTGTTTAAAGATTTTAAAGTTATTGGTTCTGGTTATCTTTCTGATGGTCTTTATAAGTTAAAATTATCTTCATCATCAATACCTGGAACCTATTTAACCATGCATCATAATGAGAGAACTGAACATGTTGAGGGTAATTCCTCATTCTTGTTGCATAAGAAGCTGAGACATATATCTCGTGAAAAGCTTCAAAGATTGGTAAAAGATGGGATTCTACAGAACCTAGATTTGACTGATTATAAGAGTTGTGTGGATTGTATTACAGGAAATATGACAAAACACACAAAGAAAGGTGCCACAAGAAGTTCAGAACTCCTTGAAATAATACATATAGATATTTGTGGACTCTTCGACGTTCCAACTTTTGGAGGAGAAAAATATTTTATCACCTTTATTGATGATTTTTCACGCTGCTGTTATCTTTACTTATTGCATGATAAATCTCAAGTTGTGAATGTTGTAGAGAAATTCATTACCGAAGTTGAGAGGAAATTAGAAAAGAAGGTGAAAATCATTAGGTCTGATAGGAGTGGAGAATATTATGGAAGGTATGACGAAACAGGACAACATCCTGGACCTTTCGCTTTACTTATTCAAAAGCTTGGAACTGTTGCTCAATACACAACGCCAGGTTCACCTTGGCAGAATGGTGTAGCAGAAAGGCGAAATCGTATTATAATGGAAATGGTTAGAAGCGTGATTAGTCATGCGAGTTTACCCTTAAGTTTGTGGATGTATGCTCTTCGTTATGATGTGTACATTTTAAATAGAGTTCCAAGCAAAGCAGTTCCAAAGACTCCTTTTGAACTGTGGAAGGGATGGAAACCTAGTTTAAAACACCTGCAAGTTTTGGGTTGTTCAGCAGAAGCGAAAGTTTATAATCCCAAAGAAAAGAAATTGGATATGAAAACTTCTAGCGGTTACTTTATTGGTTTTCCTGAAAAATCCAAGGGGTATATCATTTATTGTCCTAACCATAGCATGAGAATTGTTGAAACTGGAAATGCAAAATTCATCAAGAATGGCGAAGTTAGTGTGAGTACACCAGTGCAAGAAAAATTTGTTCAAGAAATCAGAGTAATAATCCCTTTACCTCAGATTTCTACAGATATTGTGACTCCTCCGGTTGTAGAACCGATTGATGAGGGGGAAACACAAATAACGTCACTGGAGCTTCATGATGAGACTATTGCCACTGAAGATATTGTAGAACAACCACAAGAAGTAGCCTTAAGAAGATCTACTAGAGAACAGAAAAGGGCTATTTCTGATGATTATGTAGTTTATCTACAAGAATCGGATTTTGATTTAGGGATTATGAAAGATCCAGTTTCTTATTCATAAGCTATCAAGTATAGTAATTCTGATAAATGGATTAATTCTACGAAAGTAGAGAAAAAAATCGATGGATGATAATGGAGTCTGGGAATACGTTGAATTGCCTGAAGGGCACAAAGCAATCGGGTGTAAATGAGTCTTTAAGACCAAAGAAATATTCAATGTTATAAAGCTAGACTTGTGGCCAAAGGTTTCACTCAGAAAGATGGCATTGATTACAAAGAGACTTTTTCTCCCGTGTCAAAGAAAGACTCTCTCAGAATTATTCTGGCATTAGTAGCTCAATATGACCTTGAGTTACATCAAATGGATGTGAAAACAGCTTTTCTTAATGGTGAGCTTGAGGAAGATATTTACATGTGTCAACCTGAAGGTTTTGTCTTAGAAGGAAAAAAACACATGGTCTGCAAACTTAAGAAATCAATTTATGGACTTATGCAATCCTCCAGGAAGTGGTATCTAAAATTCAACGAAACCATTCAAAAATTTGGTTTTGAAGAAAATGTTGTAGATCCATGCATATATCTCAAGATCAGTGGGAGGAAGTTCATATTTTGGTATTGTATGTAGATGACATGCTACTTGCGAGTAGTGATCTTGGTTTTATGCATGAAACTAAGGAATATCTCTCGCAAGTAGTATGTCATCTACATACAATACCAAAAATATTCCTTAGTTTCATGCATAAAACCAAGATCACTACTCGCAAGTAGTATGTCATCTACATACAATTTGGTTACAAATATTGGGGTCCTTTCATATTCTCTCTTCCTTGATGGACGGTCGAGATTAAATGTAAATTCTAAATCCTATGAACCTTGGTCCTCCTTCTACCTATAAAAGGAACTCTATTACCATCAGAATTGGGTTCATGAATTATTTTATTTTTTTCATTACACAAAAGGGGTCAAGAAGGAGAAACCAAAAGTTCTACAAACTATTCTGTGCTAGGGGTGTTCTTAGAGGACATCTTGGATTAAATCAATGGCATCCTTTGATACTCTTAATTCTTAACACAACTATGCTTATGATGTGATTATCATGTTTGTTCAAAGATCCTTCGTGTATAAAATAAAATCTTATAGACTAGGCCATCGATTCACAAGTGCAATGATTATGCTTTTATTAATATATATAAACCTCACTCTTACAACCACAATACAGCAAACAACTCTCATTTCATGCCTGGCATAATTTTAAAATAAAATTATGATCAAACTATTCTTAAGATGCCCAATAAAATGTAGAAGCGGTAAACATAAATGAATCAACTTCATAATTTACGGACAAGATCAAACTCCCATAGTCTTCCTTGTCTTCCCAATGAAGAGATCTTTGGATTTGATTAATCCAGGAAAGCATCTGTTAAGGATCGAGCAAGAGAGAGGAGAGCATAAACACGGAAGCGTAAAAGACTACATTGATAATAATCTTGGTATATCATTCTTATGGCTTAACAGCCTATTTATATTGTTCACAAACTTGACGACCACTCAAGGCACTTTCCTACCTAAGATCAAACTCTAAACATAGACACTTTCCTAATATAACTCAAACTCCTTAAAGTGTATATCTCCTAAATATAGACTCCTGTATTATTTCCTAATACTATTAGGAAATAATATAGGAGACTATAATTAGAAGATATAATTTAGGTTAGTTTGAGTTATATTAGGAATTATCTTGAGAGCCAAGTCTTGTGATTGTATAAATAGCTAGAGAATTAATGAGAAAGAAATACCGAATTATTATCAATGTAATCTTTTATGCTTTCGCGTTTATCTCTCCTCTCTCTTGCTCGATCCTTAACATGGTATCAGAGCAAGGTGAGAGGGGGAGAGGAGAGGAAGAAAAGTATTTTCGTAAAGAGTTTGCAAAAAATAAAAAAAAGGAGAAGATTGATGGTCATGATGAAAATCGATTTTAGGCATGTTGTTGATGCCGAGAAAACATGGCAGATGAAGAGGAGAAAAAAAAAAGGGCTTGTCAAGCTGCGTTAGGGTTTGAGTGTTTTTTAAAAAAAAAAAAAGAAAAAAAAAAACGGCGCAAAGTTCTAATGATAATTAAACTGGTGTTTGGTTTTGCTTGAAATTAAGAAGACGTAAGGTATGTTGCTGCTCCAAAACCCGTGGCCTGTAAAGCCATGTTGCTGTTTTTCAAAGGAAGGAAGATGCTGTCATGAAAGCAAGGTTACTGTTCGTAACTTGTTGGACTGGAGAACAAGTTTTGGTCGCTGTTAGATCTGTCAAAAGAAGTGATTCAGTGAGGATGGATGCCGTAATAGGATCTGCTACCAGTTGTTTTTCTTAGACGATTGGTGGTTGATCGATGAATCTGAGTTCCAGTTTGGTTAGAGTACGGAGCAAAAAAAGAAGAATTGGTGGGTTTTGCTGGTTGTCGAGAAAAGAAGGCTGCTACAAGAATCTTGAGATCAAGAAGAAAAAGGAAGAAAAGATGGAGAAGAAATTAGTACCATGAAGATGAGTTGATGCCGACTGGATCAGAATAGGGAGTCATGGATGCAGTTGAGATCGAGAAAGATCAATGGAAAAGAGGATACAGAGCTTTGCAGTGACGATGACTATAAAACGGTGGTTTGATGATGAGGACTCGAGTTGTTGCGAGCAATCGACGGAGTTGCAGAGAATGGTTGCTGCCAGCGATAGAAGGTCCTGCAGTCGTGTAAGGAGCAGTTGTTGTTAATGGTGACTTCTGGTAATGGTCATTGCATTGTGAGAACGAGAGAGAAGCTTGAACTACAGAGAAGAAACCGAAGGGGATGGAAGAAGCTCAAGCTGTTGACTGCTGTAATAATTCCATGAAGAGAGAAGAGTATTGCCGATCGATAGTGATCATCAATGGCTCAAATAAGGAAGTTTGGGTACGACTTTTAGTTGGAATTTTTGGGTGAGATTTGATTAATCAAACCCGTGAAAAAGAACTGTTGCAGCCGTGTTATATAAAGAGGGTGAATGATTGATAAGGGAGTTGAGCAAGGTGATGTTGTCATTGTTGGCAGTGGCGATGATGATCTGCTGCTATTGTTAGAAGATGAAGATGGTCACAAGGTCCGTAAAAAAAAAAAAGAAAAAAAAAAGAAAAAAAAAATATCACAGTACGTGATGTTTAGGGTTTGTGAGGAAGTGTTATTGAAAGTCAGTAACAGTACGTGATGTGTTACAAAGAACAATCACAGTTACAGAATTGTTAGAGAAGAGATGTTACAAAGAAGAATCGTTACAGAAGCGTAACAGAAGCAAGTGTGACAGTTCTGTCAGAGGTATTGCAGAAAGCTGTTAAACATGTTGGAAGAAGTGAAGTGTGGTTGAAGAGTTTGTGGCAGAAACTTGGAGATCCTACAAAGTGTGGCAGAATTTGTAAAGACGACAGGATTGTGAGAGAATCTTGAAGAACAAAGAAGTGTGAAGGTTTCGCAAGAAGTGCGTGACTGGAACAAGAGAGAAGAAGAAACAACATTCATGTTGTGAAAAAAAAACCAATCACCAAGAGGTGATGAGAAAAAGAACAACAATAGTAGGTTAAAATCCTATGAGTTGGCGAGAGAGTACAAAAAGTATTCTATCGAAGAAACCAAGAAACCAAGAGTACAAGAAGTATTCTTCCGAAGATGGGACCGAGATGTCCTAAAACTATGAAGATGGGACCGCAATGTCCTTAAACTACGAAGAGAGGACCGAAACGTCCTTAAAATACGAAGATGGAACCGAAATGTTCTAAAACTACGAAGATGGGACCGCAATGTCCTTAAACTTGCATTGGGACCGAAATGTCCTTAAACTACGAAGAGGACCGAAATGTCCTAAAACTACGAAGATGGGACCGTAATGTCCTTAAACTACGAAGGGGACCAAAATGTCCTTAAACTATGAAGGGGACCGAAACGTCCTTAAACTACGGTCTGAAGATTTTTTTTTTCGCAAAAGCGTTGAAAAAAGAAGAAGAAAGAAGAAAACCGAAGTTAAATTTCTTTGGTCCAAGATGGGCATTCGTGATCTACATGCTCCATCTTGAGGGAGGGTATTAGGAAATAATATAGGAGACTATAATTAGAAGATATAATTTAGGTTAGTTTGAGTTATATTAGGAATTATCTTGAGAGCCAAGTCTTGTGATTGTATAAATAGCTAGAGAATTAATGAGAAAGAAATACCGAATTATTATCAATGTAATCTTTTATGCTTTCGCGTTTATCTCTCCTCTCTCTTGCTCGATCCTTAACATGGTATCAGAGCAAGGTGAGAGGGGGAGAGGAGAGGAAGAAAAGTATTTTCGTAAAGAGTTTGCAAAAAATAAAAAAAAGGAGAAGATTGATGGTCATGATGAAAATCGATTTTAGGCATGTTGTTGATGCCGAGAAAACATGGCAGATGAAGAGGAGAAAAAAAAAAGGGCTTGTCAAGCTGCGTTAGGGTTTGAGTGTTTTTTAAAAAAAAAAAAAGAAAAAAAAAAACGGCGCAAAGTTCTAATGATAATTAAACTGGTGTTTGGTTTTGCTTGAAATTAAGAAGACGTAAGGTATGTTGCTGCTCCAAAACCCGTGGCCTGTAAAGCCATGTTGCTGTTTTTCAAAGGAAGGAAGATGCTGTCATGAAAGCAAGGTTACTGTTCGTAACTTGTTGGACTGGAGAACAAGTTTTGGTCGCTGTTAGATCTGTCAAAAGAAGTGATTCAGTGAGGATGGATGCCGTAATAGGATCTGCTACCAGTTGTTTTTCTTAGACGATTGGTGGTTGATCGATGAATCTGAGTTCCAGTTTGGTTAGAGTACGGAGCAAAAAAAGAAGAATTGGTGGGTTTTGCTGGTTGTCGAGAAAAGAAGGCTGCTACAAGAATCTTGAGATCAAGAAGAAAAAGGAAGAAAAGATGGAGAAGAAATTAGTACCATGAAGATGAGTTGATGCCGACTGGATCAGAATAGGGAGTCATGGATGCAGTTGAGATCGAGAAAGATCAATGGAAAAGAGGATACAGAGCTTTGCAGTGACGATGACTATAAAACGGTGGTTTGATGATGAGGACTCGAGTTGTTGCGAGCAATCGACGGAGTTGCAGAGAATGGTTGCTGCCAGCGATAGAAGGTCCTGCAGTCGTGTAAGGAGCAGTTGTTGTTAATGGTGACTTCTGGTAATGGTCATTGCATTGTGAGAACGAGAGAGAAGCTTGAACTACAGAGAAGAAACCGAAGGGGATGGAAGAAGCTCAAGCTGTTGACTGCTGTAATAATTCCATGAAGAGAGAAGAGTATTGCCGATCGATAGTGATCATCAATGGCTCAAATAAGGAAGTTTGGGTACGACTTTTAGTTGGAATTTTTGGGTGAGATTTGATTAATCAAACCCGTGAAAAAGAACTGTTGCAGCCGTGTTATATAAAGAGGGTGAATGATTGATAAGGGAGTTGAGCAAGGTGATGTTGTCATTGTTGGCAGTGGCGATGATGATCTGCTGCTATTGTTAGAAGATGAAGATGGTCACAAGGTCCGTAAAAAAAAAAAAGAAAAAAAAAAGAAAAAAAAAATATCACAGTACGTGATGTTTAGGGTTTGTGAGGAAGTGTTATTGAAAGTCAGTAACAGTACGTGATGTGTTACAAAGAACAATCACAGTTACAGAATTGTTAGAGAAGAGATGTTACAAAGAAGAATCGTTACAGAAGCGTAACAGAAGCAAGTGTGACAGTTCTGTCAGAGGTATTGCAGAAAGCTGTTAAACATGTTGGAAGAAGTGAAGTGTGGTTGAAGAGTTTGTGGCAGAAACTTGGAGATCCTACAAAGTGTGGCAGAATTTGTAAAGACGACAGGATTGTGAGAGAATCTTGAAGAACAAAGAAGTGTGAAGGTTTCGCAAGAAGTGCGTGACTGGAACAAGAGAGAAGAAGAAACAACATTCATGTTGTGAAAAAAAAACCAATCACCAAGAGGTGATGAGAAAAAGAACAACAATAGTAGGTTAAAATCCTATGAGTTGGCGAGAGAGTACAAAAAGTATTCTATCGAAGAAACCAAGAAACCAAGAGTACAAGAAGTATTCTTCCGAAGATGGGACCGAGATGTCCTAAAACTATGAAGATGGGACCGCAATGTCCTTAAACTACGAAGAGAGGACCGAAACGTCCTTAAAATACGAAGATGGAACCGAAATGTTCTAAAACTACGAAGATGGGACCGCAATGTCCTTAAACTTGCATTGGGACCGAAATGTCCTTAAACTACGAAGAGGACCGAAATGTCCTAAAACTACGAAGATGGGACCGTAATGTCCTTAAACTACGAAGGGGACCAAAATGTCCTTAAACTATGAAGGGGACCGAAACGTCCTTAAACTACGGTCTGAAGATTTTTTTTTTCGCAAAAGCGTTGAAAAAAGAAGAAGAAAGAAGAAAACCGAAGTTAAATTTCTTTGGTCCAAGATGGGCATTCGTGATCTACATGCTCCATCTTGAGGGAGGGTATTAGGAAATAATATAGGAGACTATAATTAGAAGATATAATTTAGGTTAGTTTGAGTTATATTAGGAATTATCTTGAGAGCCAAGTCTTGTGATTGTATAAATAGCTAGAGAATTAATGAGAAAGAAATACCGAATTATTATCAATGTAATCTTTTATGCTTTCGCGTTTATCTCTCCTCTCTCTTGCTCGATCCTTAACATGGTATCAGAGCAAGGTGAGAGGGGGAGAGGAGAGGAAGAAAAGTATTTTCGTAAAGAGTTTGCAAAAAATAAAAAAAAGGAGAAGATTGATGGTCATGATGAAAATCGATTTTAGGCATGTTGTTGATGCCGAGAAAACATGGCAGATGAAGAGGAGAAAAAAAAAAGGGCTTGTCAAGCTGCGTTAGGGTTTGAGTGTTTTTTAAAAAAAAAAAAAGAAAAAAAAAAACGGCGCAAAGTTCTAATGATAATTAAACTGGTGTTTGGTTTTGCTTGAAATTAAGAAGACGTAAGGTATGTTGCTGCTCCAAAACCCGTGGCCTGTAAAGCCATGTTGCTGTTTTTCAAAGGAAGGAAGATGCTGTCATGAAAGCAAGGTTACTGTTCGTAACTTGTTGGACTGGAGAACAAGTTTTGGTCGCTGTTAGATCTGTCAAAAGAAGTGATTCAGTGAGGATGGATGCCGTAATAGGATCTGCTACCAGTTGTTTTTCTTAGACGATTGGTGGTTGATCGATGAATCTGAGTTCCAGTTTGGTTAGAGTACGGAGCAAAAAAAGAAGAATTGGTGGGTTTTGCTGGTTGTCGAGAAAAGAAGGCTGCTACAAGAATCTTGAGATCAAGAAGAAAAAGGAAGAAAAGATGGAGAAGAAATTAGTACCATGAAGATGAGTTGATGCCGACTGGATCAGAATAGGGAGTCATGGATGCAGTTGAGATCGAGAAAGATCAATGGAAAAGAGGATACAGAGCTTTGCAGTGACGATGACTATAAAACGGTGGTTTGATGATGAGGACTCGAGTTGTTGCGAGCAATCGACGGAGTTGCAGAGAATGGTTGCTGCCAGCGATAGAAGGTCCTGCAGTCGTGTAAGGAGCAGTTGTTGTTAATGGTGACTTCTGGTAATGGTCATTGCATTGTGAGAACGAGAGAGAAGCTTGAACTACAGAGAAGAAACCGAAGGGGATGGAAGAAGCTCAAGCTGTTGACTGCTGTAATAATTCCATGAAGAGAGAAGAGTATTGCCGATCGATAGTGATCATCAATGGCTCAAATAAGGAAGTTTGGGTACGACTTTTAGTTGGAATTTTTGGGTGAGATTTGATTAATCAAACCCGTGAAAAAGAACTGTTGCAGCCGTGTTATATAAAGAGGGTGAATGATTGATAAGGGAGTTGAGCAAGGTGATGTTGTCATTGTTGGCAGTGGCGATGATGATCTGCTGCTATTGTTAGAAGATGAAGATGGTCACAAGGTCCGTAAAAAAAAAAAAGAAAAAAAAAAGAAAAAAAAAATATCACAGTACGTGATGTTTAGGGTTTGTGAGGAAGTGTTATTGAAAGTCAGTAACAGTACGTGATGTGTTACAAAGAACAATCACAGTTACAGAATTGTTAGAGAAGAGATGTTACAAAGAAGAATCGTTACAGAAGCGTAACAGAAGCAAGTGTGACAGTTCTGTCAGAGGTATTGCAGAAAGCTGTTAAACATGTTGGAAGAAGTGAAGTGTGGTTGAAGAGTTTGTGGCAGAAACTTGGAGATCCTACAAAGTGTGGCAGAATTTGTAAAGACGACAGGATTGTGAGAGAATCTTGAAGAACAAAGAAGTGTGAAGGTTTCGCAAGAAGTGCGTGACTGGAACAAGAGAGAAGAAGAAACAACATTCATGTTGTGAAAAAAAAACCAATCACCAAGAGGTGATGAGAAAAAGAACAACAATAGTAGGTTAAAATCCTATGAGTTGGCGAGAGAGTACAAAAAGTATTCTATCGAAGAAACCAAGAAACCAAGAGTACAAGAAGTATTCTTCCGAAGATGGGACCGAGATGTCCTAAAACTATGAAGATGGGACCGCAATGTCCTTAAACTACGAAGAGAGGACCGAAACGTCCTTAAAATACGAAGATGGAACCGAAATGTTCTAAAACTACGAAGATGGGACCGCAATGTCCTTAAACTTGCATTGGGACCGAAATGTCCTTAAACTACGAAGAGGACCGAAATGTCCTAAAACTACGAAGATGGGACCGTAATGTCCTTAAACTACGAAGGGGACCAAAATGTCCTTAAACTATGAAGGGGACCGAAACGTCCTTAAACTACGGTCTGAAGATTTTTTTTTTCGCAAAAGCGTTGAAAAAAGAAGAAGAAAGAAGAAAACCGAAGTTAAATTTCTTTGGTCCAAGATGGGCATTCGTGATCTACATGCTCCATCTTGAGGGAGGGTATTAGGAAATAATATAGGAGACTATAATTAGAAGATATAATTTAGGTTAGTTTGAGTTATATTAGGAATTATCTTGAGAGCCAAGTCTTGTGATTGTATAAATAGCTAGAGAATTAATGAGAAAGAAATACCGAATTATTATCAATGTAATCTTTTATGCTTTCGCGTTTATCTCTCCTCTCTCTTGCTCGATCCTTAACAACATCCAATAAGAGTGGCAAAAGGGAACTGAGCCAAAGCCTCTTTTCTACCTAAGGAAATAATTGCCATATCTGAACCAGCTTTGTACTTTCTCAACTTACTTTCTTTTCCTCCATCCATCAACAACTTCACGTTCTTAGCTAGCAATACAGCATGATTCTGTGCCAGGTATCCTTGCTTCATTTCCTGTTCAATTTGAAGAATATGATGACTGAGTTAATGGAGCTTCCATTTTTATGATAATAATTGACAGGTACTAAAAGTTTACTTAGACTTACCGGAATGTCGGTAATATCCCCAATAGCAAAGACATTTTTGTGACCCTTCACCCTTAGATGTTCATCAACCATCACCCTTCCTTGAGCATCCAGAGCCTCTTCAAATACGGAGTTCTTTATCCACGATGTACCTAGCGGCCTTCCTATACAAAAGAAGTGGATGTCTGCTACGATTGTTTCTCCAGTTGATGTTTTGAACATTTTATCTCCATCTGTATGAGACTTCAAATCAACTGATTGGCCCAAAATCACTTCAACCTTTCTTGAGGTTAACCAGTCTAAAGCCTTCTTAGAAGCCTTTGGTCCAACAAAATCTAATAACCTCTGCCTACTGTGAACTAAAGTCACTTTCTTGCCAGGAAAATCAACAGCAAGCTCCCCGGCAAGTTCAACTCCACTTGGCCCTCCCCCAATGATTAAAACTGAATCTGCCGACTCTATCTTGTTGTACTCTGTCAAATTAAAAACGGATTGACATCGACTTCAGTTTGCGGATTCTATATGTACATTCATGTTTAGATAAGTTAAAATGAAAGAATCTTGTTAAGAAAATGCAAGTACCTGCTTGATATTGTTCAAGCCTCTCAGTTTTTGTCTTCGGGAACGAATCATTATGACCAGTAGCAATGACAAGGTAGTCATATGGTATCGACTCTCCATCAGCAGTTAATACTTCAGTCTCTGTGACACCAACAGCCGAAGACATTGCAAGACGCCCATTTGTGAAGTAATCACTGTGCTTCATTACCATTCTGTTCGCAACTGAAGGCTCAACTTTTGCTCTCATGCCCGCCCATGTAATTTCAAAATACTCTTTACTGTTTCCAAATCAAAAGTATCCAAAAAACAAAGACAAAAATCATGACAACGACACTAAAAAAATGGGTATGTTGAAATTGACAACTTAAGAATTTTTTCACATATATGATATATTAGATGCTTACGGATCGATGAGAACAACATCGGCATCAGATTGAAGAGATTTAGCTGCTAGCGCTCCAGCAAGTCCACCTCCAACAACAACAACCCTCTTTTTCCCGGTTTCTAATGGCGCCATTGATAATAACGAAGAGATGAAATTGAAAAGTGTATTTGCAAAGCAATAAAAGAGATTAAGAAAATTGATTAGAGATTGAAGGAATATTTTTGTTTTTGTAATGGAAATTTAAGGGATGGGGTGTAGAGTGTATTTATAATGAGTGAGAGAGCCTCTTTCGTTTCCTGAGTTATTGACAGGAAGGAAGGAGGAGGAAAGCGACTGGAAATAATTTATCTCTGACTGAGCAAAAAATAATAATTAATCTCTTTCGCTTTCTGGATATCTTTTCTTTAATATTTTTTAGTACCATTCAGGTTGGAGATGTTACGAACATGCGCACGACATTGTTACCGAAGGTTCTTTAGGATGACGTAGGTTGTGAAGTCAGTTATGGTGACAACGTAGGATGTGAAGTCAGCTAGTGAGTCTAAGGAGGATTTCATTTTGGTAGGGCTAAATTCTGTGTTTTTTTTTTAAACGGTGGTGTTTTATTAATGGACTAAGGTGCGATACGTGCAGTGCGATTGTATGAGATTTCATTCTTATCATCTATTACAATATTTGAAATAAAAGTTGGACAGATGTTGTCCTAAATTCTTGTTGTTGATGTTGTCGGGTTACCAAATTTTGTGTTATGCGTTTGGATTTTTCAGATAAATTACATTTAGCGCAATTTGTATCATTTTGCAAATGCACTATCATTTTAAAATTGTACCTCAATTTAGAACACAGATGTAGCGGTTATCGAAACACTGAAACTTAAAATTGTGCCTTAAACTCCATTGTTTCACTAAAATAATAATGATGACAATGAGATTTCTTATCTGTAATTCAACGTGAGAGACTGGGACGGGTCAAAATGGTCTCTGGTGACAGAGAATAAGGTCCGAACTCCAAAGAATGTACCATGTGGCCTTGCCATTGGAGTAGGTTTATTCAGAATCAGAATACATGCCCATGCTTATGATTGAGCATGGGCATGAAAGAAATTCTCCAGGCCGATTTAATCATTGCAGTTTCATTCCATTAAATTTATGATAGCATGATTTGAGACATATAATAGTGAACAACCAGTCAACCAGAAAAATAAATTTGTCCACCGGTATGGTTAAGGTTTTCAAAACTCTAATGTCCATCAAGTGCAATTCAAAGATTTGGGCAGAATACAATCAGACAAATTTTCTTCCCAGCCATTTTAATTTCGGAAAATGGGTCATTTGTCCAAATATTTTTAAATCACGGTTCAAATGGACGAGTAAAAAATAATTTGGGTGAAATGGTCAACAAAAAATAGCAAGGATGAAACTGGATTCATCCTAGTTTAAATTTAAAAAATAGTAAGGATGAAACTGGATACATCCTGTGTAAATTAAAAATAAGAAAAAATATTTGAAAATGGGCACGATGAAACTGGTTACATCCTGCCTATTTTTACATTTTTGTCCATTTAAACAGTATCAAAATCTAACTGTCCATTTCACCCAGAAATTGTTAATTTTGATCTTTTTAACCAATTTTGTGTTTTAATTTCATGTTAAGGAACCAAAGAATGGTATTATTGTGCTAATTAAGCTTAGGATGATATTTTCCTTTAGTCTACAGTGTAGACTATTACTGGCAGCAGTAGCATGTTTAACTGGTGCGTACGTTTTCACCCCACAACTATTTTGATAGCGGTCAAATGCTGGATCAAAGTCAAACACATTAACGGGAAATATGATACACCCGCAGACTCTTTGGCAAAAACAGCTTAAAAAATTGATATCTACACCATATGCCCACTGTCCACACATATGCAACAACATCTTCAAGATCCATCGTTTCTTATCATTATTCTTCCAAAAGGAAATTGAAAACCTCATATAATATTTTTCTTGGTTAATATATTTTGTCTTCCCATCAGAAAATGAATCATTTTTCTGCTTGATTCATAGTTACCCTGAGAAAGCATTCATGTGAATTTTACTACAAGAGCACGGGAAAAGAAGCAATTTTTAAACCGAATCCCAAGTCAAGGTGGAAAAGATTAACAACTTTTTAGGTAACGCCACCCTAGTATTTTTTTTTCGTTTTTCAGCCAATATTGTACAATTAGGGTGGGAAGTAGTTTCCCAGCATAGGCCAGAGGAGCTAAGCCTAAGCCCTTCTTTTGCAGGTATTTGAATCCGCAATTCTGTTCCAAATAAGATCATTATTAACCCTTCACTCTAATATCATACGTGATTGTAGTGCACGATGTCTTCTATCTCTTCTTCTTCTTTTCTGAACCTAAATCACCTTATGTTCCTCTTAACTTAAAACTTCTAATTAAACTTATATCTGCCAATTATTCTCTCTGGAAACGACAGATTGCTTCATTGCTTTGTAGTTATGATCAGTGTCTTGCCAAATATATCTGAAGTTCTGGTATTACTATTCATGTTTCAGATCCATAAATTGCTAAGAATCTGATTCTCAATCTGTTATAAACTACCCGGATACATTAAGATCAAGATATTTACTCGTGGTTGTTATCATCGCTCTCTGAAGACTGTCAATCTCAAGTGCTTGGATGTTCTACTTCGTGTGATGTTTGGAGACGTCTTGAATTTGATTATTATGCTAACACCAAACAGTGATCTTCATAGTTTTAAAAAAGGTATCGATTCTATGCAAGTCTATTTCAATCGTGCTAGGTCTTTTTCACATGAACTATCCCAAATTAATCGACCAATTCATGATGATAATTTTGTATTTCACATTCTTCATGGATTGCCTATTGAGTATCATGCCTTTGTTACCTCTGTTAATACTCAACAATTGAAGAATTTGGATCTTATTACTTCTATTGATCTTATAAGATCTCCTTTTAGCTGAGGAATCTAGATTTGATTTTTCTTCTTTTATTGATTTATCCAATGCATCTGTTAATGTTAGTCAACAACATAATTCGACTAAATTTTCATCTAATCCTTAATCTGGTCATAGTTCTACTAATTTTCATAGAGGTAATTCTTTGTAAGATTGTAACGATCTACGTTACAAATCAGTTTCAGAAGCAGCTCTGGGAAGAAGAAATTCGGACAAGAAGAGAAATAGAAGCTAGGTTATAATTTTCATTCAATGAATCACGAGAAAAACAATCATTGGGTATTAATAGACCAATCCTAACAACAGAATCGAACGACTATTAATGCTTCAATGAGTTACACAGAAAATAGATAACCTAAAAAAAACCGGGTCAAGCCCAAAACTCAGCTACAATAAAAAGAAAGCAAAATAACCTAAGCCCACTAACAAGACCAAGTCTCTTTCATGACAAATCCCTCTCCTTCACTCTATCCTTGTCCTCAAGGATTAGTTTGGGAAATTGTGATTTCATAGCTAATTTGTCCTCCCAGGTAGATTCTTCAGAAGATAGTCCTTCCCAGTGGATAAGGACCTGAGAAACACTTTGGTTATTCTTCTTAATTACCATGGTGTCAAGTACTTGCAGAGGTCTAATCTTCAGTTCTCCATCCTTAGTGATAGAAGGCAGTTCAGTCTGAGGAAGTAATCCAACACCCAACTTTGGATTTAGTTGAGACACATGAAAAGTAGGGTGTATTTTTGACCCTTTTGGAAGTTGTAACTTATAAGCAACCTTGCATATCTTCTCTATCACCTGATAAGGGCCAAAGAACTTATCAGCTAATTTAAGATTCCTTCTCAATTGGACAGAAGTCTGTCTGTATGGCTGTAATCTGAGATAAACCCAGTCTCCAACTTCAAATGCCCTTTCTGACCTCTTTTTATCAGCTTGTTGCTTAATTCTGTGTTGTGCAGTTTCCAGTGCTCCCTTGAGTAACTGTCCCATGTGCTGTCTCTGTTGAATATAGTCTTCAACATCTGTAGTTATGCCATGAGCTGCTGAGGTAATGCCAAACTGTGGGGGAGGGTATCCATAGAGTGCTTCAAATGGAGTGAGTTTTAGGCTGGTGTGGTAACCATTATTGTACCACCACTCAGTTAAAGATAACTAAGAGATCCATTTACTTGGTTTGAAGCTTGTCATACATCTCAGGTAAGATTCAACACAAGCATTCACCCTCTCAGTTTGGCCATCAATTTGAGGGTGATAAGCTGTGCTGAGATGCAGAGATGTTCCTAGTATTGCAAAAAGAGCTTGCCAGAAATTTCTTATGAAGACACTATCCCTATCAGATACAATGCTCTTTGGAAGACCATGCAATTTAACAACAGAGTCAAGGAATACCTTTGCTACTGTAACAGTTGTGTAAGGATGGCTCAGAGCCACAAAATAGCTATACTTGGAGAATCTGTCCACCACAACTAAGATGATCTCCCTCCCTTCAGATTTTGGTAGGCCTGTAATGAAGTCCATACTGATGTGTTCCCAAGCTTGTCCTGGTATTGGAAGTGGTTGTAGCAGTCCTCCTGGTAAGGTGGTGAATCCTTTGTTCTGTTGGCACATATCACATTCTTGCACATGCTGCAGAATTTGCTTATGCATACCAACCCAGAAGAAGTACAGTTTGGCCTTTTGGTAGCTAGCTTGTCCCCCTGATTGCCCCCCAATAACAGAGGAGTGAACTAAAGTGATAATCTTCTTTCTCAACCCACCATTCTGACCAATGTATATTCTGCCTTTATATCTGAGTATCCCCTGGTTGTATGAATAATCTTCTTATGAGGTAACTTGATCTAGCATCTTAGGAATCAACTCTTGAGCCATGGGGTCTTCTTCATAGCTATCTTGAATCTCCTTGAGCCAATTGGGTTGTACTACAGTTAATCTTCCACAAGATGAATTGTTTTCTAGTTGTACCCTGGATAATGCATCTGCCACTTTATTCTCAGCCTATTTTTTTGTATTTAAGTTCATAGTTATATCCCAATAACTTTGTTAACCACTTTTTTTGAAGCATAATATGTACCCTCTGCTCCATGAAGTATTTGATGCTTTGATGGTCAGTAAATATAGTGAATTTTTTCCCCATCAGGTAAGACCTCCACTTGGTAACTGCCATAACTACGACCATAAGATCCTTCTCATAAGTGGACATGGATAGGTACCTCTCTCCCATTCCTTTACTGAAGAAAGCTATGGGTTGATCTTCTTGCATAAGCACAACTCCTACACCAGTGTAACATGCATTTGTGGCAAGCTCAAATGGTATATTGAAGTCTGACATCCTCAGGACTGGAGTGGTTGTGACAGCTCTCTTCAGTTTTTCAAAGGCTACCTGTCAGCTTCACTCCGCTGAAAGTTATTATTCTTGAGTAACTCTGTCAGTGGTTTGGCTATTAGACCATAATTCTTGACAAATCTTCTGTAGTATCCTGTAAGGCCTAGAAACCCCCTCAAATCTTTAAGTATAGAAGGAGTTGGCCACTTGTTCATACATTCAACCTTTTCTGGATCTGCAGAAACTCCTTGGTCATTAATAATATGTCCCAAGTAATCAATTTGAGGTGTCCAAAAGAGCATTTGCTGATCTTGATGAATAGAGAATGCTCCTTGAGGATGGATAGTGCCAAGTCCAAATGCTTCTTATGAGTCTCCATGTCTGGACTATAGATAAGTATATCATCAAAAAATACTAAAATGAACTTTCTCAGGTATGGCTTGAAGATGTCGTTCATCAGTGCTTGAAAAATTGCTGGGGCATTAGTGAGCCCAAAAGGCATTACTAAGAACTCATAATGTCCTTGATGTATCTTGAAAGCAGTTTTATGAGTGTAGGTGGATACACTCTAATCTGATGATATCCTGCTCTCAAGTCTATCTTAGTAAAAACCTTTGCCCCCTTGAGTTCATCCAATAATTCTTCTATAACTGGAATTGGATATTTGTCCTTAATTGTCAGCTCATTAATCTTTTTGTAGTCTACACAAAACCTCCATCCTCCATCCTTCTTCTTGACTAATAAAACTGGTGATGAAAATGGCTTGGCTTAATTATCCCAATATTTAACATCTCCTGAATGAGTTATTATATCACCCCCTTTTGTACATATGGGACTCTGTATGGTCATAGATTTGGAGGAGTGGATAAGGGTTGTAATGGAATATGGTGTTCATGGGCTCTGATAGGTGGTAATTGTTTGGTTCTTGAAATAAGGAAGAATGGGATTGTATAATAGGTTTAAGGCAATCTGGGGTTTGGCTTGTTGAATCTTCAGCAGTGATTGCATACAGATGTCCCATAATTCCATGCCTATCCTTGTTGAAGTATCTTTTGCAAGCACTCCCTGTCATAAGAGAAATCCTTGCAGCTTCAGTGTTTCCCAATAATGTGATTTCTTACCCTTCTTTGTTGAAAGTTATGGTCATCTTTTTGAAATCAAATTTCACAGGGCTGATTTCCTTCATCCAATCCACCCCTAATACCATGTCACACCCTCCCAATACCAACAATCTCATGTTAAACTTGAACTCATGACCTTGCATACTCCACTTGAATTCATGGCATCTGGCATCACTGAGTAGCTTGTTTCCATCTGCTACAGCTACTTGAAAGTCTAAAGTTGGCTCAATGAAGGCTCCACTGCTCTTGGCAAGTTCAGGGTCCATGAAGCTATGAGTGCTGCCACTATCTACCAATATGGTAATGGGTTTTCTGTTTTTTGTCTTGCCCAGGATTTTTATAGTATTGTGAGAAAGGTTACCTGCCAGGGCATGAACTGAGATTTCTACTTTATCCTCTAACTCTTGGATCAAGGGAGAGTTGACTGGTGACTCTTCTTCAGAGGTTCCATGATCTTCATCATCTCCTACCAACATAAATAGCTGTTGTTTAGCACACTTGTGGCCTTGACTATACACTTCATCACAGTTGTAGCATAAGCCTCTTTCACGCCTTGATATCATCTCAGCATAAGTAAGCTTCTTGATAGGTGGTAGCTTGCTGCTACTTCTGCTCCTTGGTGAAGGTGAGCTGGTCTTTGGTGAAGTCACATAACCCTTATTGCTGCTACTACTGGGAATGGATAGTGGAGGAAACTTGGGAATATACTTGATCATTCTAGTTGCTTTATCCAGTATGGATTCCTGCATTCTGGCAAGGTACATGGCTTGTTTAATTTGTACTGCCAACCTCAGTTCTTCCTTCAATCCACTAACAAAACTAGAAGTGAAATACTCCTCTGTCAAATATTTATTCTTAGCAAGCATAAAGGACTTCAATTCCTCAAAAAGTTCTTCGTACTCAATCATTGTACCTTCCTGGCTCAATTTATTGAGATCTCCAACTATATCATCATGACCCAATTCTTGGAACCTAAAATTTATATCAGAAGCAAATTCATCCCATACAATGATGTTTTTACCTTCCTGATAATCTTAGAACCAATTATCAGCTTTACCTTCTAAATATAGTGAAGCTATAACTACATTTTGCTCCTTATTCATCATATGTAATTGAAAAAACTTTTTACATTTCCTAATCCAAGATCTAGGGTTAGTACCATCAAATCTAGGAAACTCAACTTTTGGTTTCTGTGGATTAGAGAATTGAGGTAAAACTTGACGATTACCTCCTATATTGCTCCCAGCTACAGGTCTCTCTTGAATAAAGGGTTCTCTGGTGGCGGAAGCACTCCATATCCCACCTTCAGTTTAGTAATTATTCTGGCTTCCATCGATTCCATCTCAGTTAGTATGGATTTACTGATGTTACCCTGGGTCTCATCGTACTTATTCAGAAGATCTTCATGACTCTTCATCAGCATATTGAACTTCTTGTGTAGATCATCAAAATCTTTATGGTTAACCATCTTTTACAGGCACTCGGATCGAGTGCTCTGATACCAGTTGTAACGATCTACGTTACAAATCAGTTTCAGAAGCAGCTCTGGGAAGAAGAAATTCGGACAAGAAGAGAAATAAAAGCTAGGTTATAATTTTCATTCAATGAATCAGGAGAAAAACAATCATTGGGTATGAGTAGACCAATCCTAACAACAGAATCGGACGGCTATTAATGCTTCAATGAGTTACATAGAAAATAGATAACCTAAAACAAACCGGGTCAAGCCCAAAACTCAGCTACAATAAAAAGAAAGCAAATTAAAATAACATAAGCCCACTAACAAGACCAAGGCTCTTTCATGACAAAGATTGAGAGCATTAACGTCTTCAGGACTTCGGCAACACTCGTTGTTTCCTGACTATGCACCTTCAGAACGGGTATGACGCTTTAACTAACTAATATCCCTTCTGCAATAGATTAATTCTACCGTGACATTCACCACTGAATTCCTAGAAGATAATATATTTTATCTCATTACTCCGATATCATGATCGAATCCACACTGATCTCATGGAATGGTAATAGATAATCTCATTACTCCGATTTCATGATCGAATCCACGGCTGATCTCGTGGAATGGTAATAGTTAATTAATTCGATTCTATGGTCGAATCCACGATCCCATGGGATGGTAATGCTCATTTTATTATTCCGAATCTATGGTCGAATTCACGGCTGGTCCTATGGATTGATAATAAACAACTACTCATTTTTATTACTCAGTTTCATGAATCATTCTCCACAGAATTTCATAAATTAGTAAAAAATACTCAACAATCGGGCATCTGAAATATCACTGAGTAAGCCCCATAAAATGGTGCAAGTGTACTCAACAATGATGCACGAACGAGCATTCGAAAATATAGACAAACGAGGAATCCTACACAAAACAGGAGAGAGAAAATAATAACATTAAAAAATAAAGAGGCGCCCATGGGCCGGGCCCACCGGCCGGCCGACCGTGCCTTAGCCGTGGCCGGTCCCATGCCTCTTCCATTATTTTTCCTTATTTTTGTTATTTTCATGAACTCATGAAAACTCCTTCATTATAGCAACTTTCCTTGTTTGAGAAAAACTCATGGTTTCTCCATATTTTCATGGTTTCATGAGAAAAAATGATATAAAATAGGGAAAGGTGTCGCGGGACCAGGCAACCTAGCCGGCCGGCCATGCCCTGGTCGGTCCCACACCTTGCAATACCTTGTCCTTTCATAATTATTATTTCCCTAATCTCATGAAACTTCTCCGATTCAACAAAACTCATGGTTTCTCCATAGGTTCATAGTTTCATGAAAAATAATAATATAAAATAAGGAAAGGTGTTGGGGGACCGGGCTACCTGGCCGGCCGGCCATGCCCTAGACGTGGCCGATCCCACACCTTACAATCTCTAAATTTTCATAATTATTATTTCTATCATCTCATGAAACTCCTCAGTTTGAGCAAAAATCATGGTTTTCTCATATTTTCTCAAATATTGGTCAAACCATGAAAAAGCCAAAAAGTCAAATGGTCACATGACCGACTAGGCTACTCACGCCAAATATTAAAATATCATTATTTTAATATTTTCCGAATTTTGATCAAACGAGCAAAGTTCTAATTGCTCATTCGAGCAAAATCAAGAATTTCAGTCAAAGATCGAACTCTTCTGAAAAACCGAGATATTGCTCAAACGCACATCAGAAAATGCTGAAACTCTCAAGACTGAGACACAAACATTATGGTGACACGGGCATGCTTCCTTGACCGACCAAGGCCGGCCCTATGGCTTGCAAGGAGCCGGTCCCACACTTTTTCATAATTTTGACCTAATTTGCTCAATTGCTCATATTGGGTCCAAACTCTTTCCAACCTACTTGGAATTTTCTCAAACGACCATCTGCTGGTCCCAAAACCACCAAGGGCCGGTTTTATGTCCTCTTGGTCGGTCCCTCACTTTTCCATAATCAGGTTTTATCACCTAATGCTCAATCGAACACTATTTCAATAAATGATAAAACTGGCATTTAATCATCATTCTTTCACCAACTGGTCAACTCAGGACCCTGGTGCATGCTCACTTGAGCACTTGTACACCACATGGACGTCCATAATCCCATGTGGTCGGTCCCTCTATCACTCATAAACTGTTTTCAACAATTCACCAATTGACGAATGATTGATCAAAAATTAGGGTTTCGAACAAACGCTCCACGAATTCATCATTCTGAGCAAGTTCAAACACTAATAAATTTATGTTGATCCAGCAATCAACATCTGGATTAATTATATAATATTCGGTAGTCTACCAATATTTTAATTAATATTTTATTGGGTCACCTCAACAATAAATAATTCGTCAAATTGAGAAATACTTGCTCAATTGATGATCCAACTATCAATGTTCAGTAATTTATCAATAATTCGTCGAATTGAGCAATACTTGCTCAGTTGCTTGAATATTGATCCAACTATCAATATTCAGTAATGAAAAAGCGGGGTCTAACAACACCACCCAATATTTCGCTTAGCAATCTATATGGAAAAACTTAAATATACTTTTAAGAGAATCAACAAGAATCAATCAATTAAAAGTATATCAACGAGTTTATATCTCTCTCTTGATTTGATTTCCTCAAACATAAACTACGAGTACTAATCAAATACAAGGAATAACTTGGATGGTACCAAAGACCAATATCCAAGTGTCAATCAATATCAATCAACAACCGTTAGGTCGGATTCTCCAATTGATTGATCTAACACACAACCTGTATTATTTCAATTATAAATATAAAACAATATAATGCGGAAATTGAAATAACACAGACACC
Organism: Papaver somniferum; assembly: GCF_003573695.1. Taxonomy (NCBI): domain Eukaryota; kingdom Viridiplantae; phylum Streptophyta; class Magnoliopsida; order Ranunculales; family Papaveraceae; genus Papaver; species Papaver somniferum. The sequence continues at coordinate 32,164,394 of NC_039361.1, read as the reverse complement.
AGAAATTTTGTTAACGAGGAAACCGCAAATGCAGAAAAACCCCGGGACCTAGTCCAGATTGAGCACACACTGTATTAAGCCGCTACAGACACTAGCCTACTCCAAGATAACTTCGGACTGGACTGTAGTTGAACCCCAATCAGTCTCCCACTGATCCAAGGTACAGTTGTACTCCCTACGCCTCTGATCCCAGCAGGATACTGCGCACTTGATTCCCTTAGCTGATCTCACCCACAACTAAGAGTTGCTACGACCCAAAATCGCAGGCTTTGATAATAAAAAAATCTGTCTCACACATCCAAGTCTATCAAAGGATCAATCTGTCTCCCACAGAAAAACCCTAAAGTTTTTGTTCCATCTTTTGATAATAATTAAGGTGAACAGGAACCAATTGATAATCCGGTCTTATATACCCGAAGAACAGCCTAGATTAATCAATCACCTCACAACAATCTTAATCGTATGGTAGCAAAACAAGATGTTGTGGAATCACAAACAATGAGACGAAGATGTTTGTGATTACTTATTATATCTTGCCTATCGGAGATATCAAATCTCAAGCCAATCAATCTGATTGTACTCGTACGATAGAAGATGCAAGATCAGATCACACAACTACGATAAAAGTAGTATCGATATGGCTTCACAATCCCAATGAAGTCTTTAAGTCGTTAACCTGGTTTTAGAAGAAGAAAACCAAAGGTTAAAGGAGAACCGAATCTAGTACGCAAACTAGTATCACATGTAAGGTGTGGGGATTAGTTTTGCACAATACTAGATGTCTCCTTTATATAGTCTTTCAAATCAGGGTTTTTCCTTGGTAACAAAGCAATCAATATTCGCCGTTAGATGAAAACCTGATTTAGATTCAAGCTAATATTTCTCAACCGCTAGATCGAAAACTTAGCTTGTTATATACAAATGAACTGCACGCTTCTAGGTTTGTTACCCGTACTCAAACGTTTACATTGTTGGTTCAAAAATAGTTAACCAAAAGGTTAGCCATATGAGAATTTCATATCAACTATGTTCTTCTTCACCATAACTAGTTCAAATAACTCAAATGAACTAGTTAAAGAGTTGTTCAATTGCAAGGAAATCTTATGTAACTACATAACACACAATTGAAGCAAAGATGATTTGATTCACTTGAATCGGTTCATGAACTTTTATAGCCACGGTTTGCAAACTGTATTCCTTAGTCTTTTTAAAGTTTAAGTTCAGAAATCATCTTCAGATATATAACCTTCTTAAGTTCGCACACTAGGTTCGCGGACTTAAGCAACCAGACAGAGTTTATAAACTCCAGAAGAAATTCTCGGGATGAGAACTTCGGCGGTTCGCGGACTAGGTTCGCGGACTTAGCTCATGCAAGTAGTTTTTCAACTCCAGCAGAAATTCTCGGGTTTGAGAACTTCGGCAGTTTGCGGACTTGGCAACAAGCCATTTTTCCGGTTTCTCTTGATCAACAAAGTTCACAAACTTTGGTTCAAGGAATAGGACTTATACATAAATGTGTTTCCACAACAATGCTTTTGTCCATCATTGGTTATGTAATCTAAACTCTCATTTCAATCATTGAAACATTCTTAGAGGCCGTTATATAGGTGTTACACCATTTCTCGTCAAAGCAATTTTCAAGATGATTGAAACATATATGACTTTCGTCACTAGGTAAAGATAAACTTGGTCGAAGCGAAAAGCTTACCCACACATATTTCGAGATATAGATAGGCGAGGTATACTCAGCTCGAAATACCAAATGTGTATAATCTAAGTCTATATGTGTATAGCATACGACTTTTTGTCTCAAAAAGTAGGAGATAGAGTAGATAGACTTTTGAGTGACAGATAAGTTCAAGTCTTCACATACCTTTTTGTCGAGAAGTTCCACCGGTTCCTTGAGTAGTTCTTCTACTTGTATAATGAATCTCCATGAAGTGCTTGAGCTCAACTACACTTTTTATCCTAGTCCGAGACTTAGCTATAATAGACTAGAAATCAAGACTTATAGTTTTGATCACTAACATTGACAAACATGCTTGAGATAGCAACGAATGCGAGTTCGACCGAGCAATGCCAATCTCCCCTTTTGTTAATTTTAGTGACAAAACTATCAATACATATGAAATACAAAAAAGATAAAGAAATCTTAAGTAGATCTTATTTCACATGTCTAATCTTCAACATTCCTCGAAATCTTCGTCACTTCCAAGTATTCCAATGATCCAAAAGGTTGTAAGTTTAGCATCACCGTTGTTGAAGATACATAGCTATAAATATGAGAAAGCATAGGTCTCGATTATTGTTACATAGTGTCATAGTATTATTACACAGCGTCAAAGTTCAATTGTATCACAACTTCAAAAATAATACTATGGTGATATGTATCACTCCCCCTTAGTCAATACTCCATCTCACATGGAAACCACTCCCCCTTACTGAAAAAGCGGGGGGTCTAACAACACCATCCAATATTTCGCTTAGCAATCTGTATGGACTAACTCCGAAATACTTTGCTAGAAAATCAACTAGACAATCAGACTCAATCTAGATAAAAGTATCTCAAGTAGTTAATATCTCTATCTTGATTTGATTTTTACTCGAGCTAAAAACAATAGAGAGTCTTTATCAAATACAAAAAATAACTTGGACGGTACCAAAGACCAATGTCCAAGTGTTAATCAATGAAATCAACAACCACAAGGTCGGATCTCTAATCGATTAAAATTTAACGCACAACCTGTATTATTTCAATTATATAACAAATATAATGCGGAAAAGAAATAACACAGACACCATAAATTTTGTTAACAAGGAAACCGCAAATGAAGAAAAACCCCGGGACCTAGTCCAGATTGAATACACATTGTATTAAGCCGCTACAGACACTAGCCTACTCCAAGATGACTTTGGACTGGACTATAGTTGAACCCCAATCAGCCTCCCACCGATCCAAGGTACAATTATACTCTTACGCCTCTGATCCCAGCAGGATACTGCGCACTTGATTCCCTTAGCTGATCTCACCCACAACCAAGAGTTGCTGCAACCCAAAATTGCAGACTTGATAATAAACAAAGCTGTCTCACACAGAAAAGTCTATCAAAGGATAAATCTGTCTCCCACAGAGAAACCCTAGGTTTTGTTCCGTCCTAAGATATGAAATCAAGGTGAACAGGAACCAATTGATAATCCGGTCTTATATTCCCAAAGAACAACCTAGATTAATCAATCACCTCTCTACAATCCTTCCTGACTACACAGGCGGTTTGTCGAGGAATCACAAACAGTGAGACGAAGATGTTTTAGACTTCTTTATCTTGCCTATCAGAGAACTCTCGCGATGTCAAGCCAATCAAATATTGTACTTGTACGATAGAAGATGCAAGATCAGATCACAGTACTACGATAAAAGTAATATCGGTCTGGCTTCACAATCCCAATGAAGTCTTTAAGTCGTTAACCTGGTTTTAGAGAAGAAAAACCAAAGGTTAAAGGAGAATCGACTCTAGCGAGCGCACTAGTATTACACAGACGCGTGGAGATTAGTTTTGCACAATGCTAGATGTCTCCTTTATATAGTCTTCAAATCAGGGTTTTGCCTTAGTTACAAAGCAATCCATATTCACCGTTAGATGAAAACGTGATTTAGATTCAAGCTAATATTTCTCAACCATTAGACCGAAAACTTAGCTTGTCACACACACTTGGGTAGACGTTTACTGGGTTTGTAAAAACCATGACCAAACGTGTACGCGTATGTTGGTTCAACATAGTAACCCAAAAGGTTAACCATATGAGCATTTCATATTAACCTTGTTCTTCTTCACCATAACTAGTTCAATTGACTCAAATGAACTAGTTAAAGAGTTGTTCAATTTCTATGAGATCTTATCTAACTACACAAGACACAATTGAAACAAAGATGATTCGATTCCATTGAATCGACTCATGAACTTTATAGCCACGGTTTGCATAAAGCATTCCTTAGTAATTTAAGTTTCATGTTCATAGCACATCTTTAGATCATAACCTCTTAAGATCATAAACAAGTTTGCGGACTTAAGACAACCATTGGAGTTTTCCATACTCAGCGGAAAATCTCGGCAAATAGACTTTCGCCAGTTCACGGACTAGGTTCGCAGACTGAGTTCGCGGACTTACACGCAAGCGAGTTTTTTGAAAATTTAGCATAAATTCTCGGTACAAGAACTTCCGTCAGTTCCCGGACTGAGTTCGCGGACTGGGTTCGCGGACTGGGTTCGCGGACTTGGCAAAGCCAATTCCTCCAGTTTCTCTTAATCAACAAAGTTCGAAAACTTCGGATTAAGGAATACATGGTTATGTAATCTAAACTCTAATTCCAATCATTGAGACATTCTCAGAGGACGTTATACAGCCGTTATTCAAAGACCGTTTCGCATCAGAGCAATTCTCAAAGTAATTGAAACTTTTCATGACTTTCATCACTAGGTGAAGATAAACTTCATCAAAGCGAAACGCTTTACCAACACATGATTTCTAAATATAGATAGGCGAGATATACTCGGCTCGAAATATCAAATGTTTATGATCCTGTCTATATAGCGTACGACTTTTGTCTCATAAGAAGTAGGAGATAGAAGAGATAGACTTTTGAGTGATAGATAAGTTCAAGTCTCCACATACCTTTTTGTTGATGAAGCTCCACGGTTCCTTGAGTAGATCTTCGTCGTTGTATGATGAATCGCCATGAAGTCCTTGAGCTCAACTACACTTTTCTATCCTAGTCCGAGACTTAGCTATGTAGGCTAGAAATCAAGACTCATAGTTTTGATCACTAACGTTGACAAACATGCTTGAGATAGCAACGCATGCGAGGTCTCCGAGCTATGCTCTAACAATCTCCCCCTTTGTCATTTTTAGTAACAAAACTATTAATACATATGGAATACAAAAAAGATAAACTTTAGTGGCTCCTATTCCATAGTCTAATCTTCAACGTTCCCTGAAATATTCGTCCTTCCAAGTACTCCAATGATCCCAAAGGTTGTAAGTTTAGCATCACCGTTGTTGAAGATCCTAGCTATAACAATGAGAGAAATCTAGATTCTCGATCATTATTATACAATGTCATAGTATTATTATGTAACATCAAAGTCCAATTGTATCACGACTTTAACAATAATACTATGGTGATATGTATCACTCCCCCTTAGTCAATACTCCATCTCGATCATGGAAACCACTCCCCGTTACACAATGATCCGAAAACCATATGTATTTGTAGTGTGAACTACGTTATTTCTACCCCTTTTTGTCAATAAAATTGGCAAAGGTAAAAGAACGGGATCATAATGAAATTTACACAAGAGATACTTCATAGACTAAAAGAAAAATACATACCAACTTAATTTAGATGCAATCATAAAGCCGAAGCTAAATGCATTCATCAAGGAGTTTTAAGATACAAGATAACCCCTATAAAATTCCACAGCCGCACACCCCGCAAGATATTACCATTAAGCACAAGTTCAAAAGAACTCTCCCCCATTTGATATCATTCCCGGAAGAACAACAAGAGCGACCTTAATTTCGAAAGAAAAGAAGGATTTTTAAATTGGACACCAAAAACCATAAAAATGATTTTTTATATCCAAAACTCAACCAAATTAATCACAAAAAAACCCATGATTAAATTAATTGGTATATGTAACTAAATCAAACCACAAAAAGTGATCAATTTAATTGAAGGTGCTCAACATAAGAAAACTCACGGAGATACGACTAATATAATCATACGGAGACGACTAACTTAATCGTTCACATACTCAACATAAGGAAAAACCTTACGGAATATACGACTACATCAACCAATAGAACATGATTAGTATAATCCTTCATATACTCAACACAAGAACTTGTGGAATATATGAAAACTCAACTAGACTAATTTCAAGAGAACTTATAATTAATTTAATTGGAATACAAACAACCAAACTAATCACAAAAGTAATCAATTTAATTGTCAAAGGATTTGCTCGACAAAAGAAGACTTTCGGAGCAAATAACTAAAGAACCAACCAAGATGATTAATTTAGTTCATAATGCTCAACATATAACATCTTATGGAACAACCAACAAAGCCAATAAGAATAATCGACTTAGTTGTATCGTGCTCAACATAAGACACACAATGGAGCCTTCACGGTAAAAGATAACAAAATGGATCAATGGAGATCAATACCGTGGATAACATACAAGGATCTATTATATTTTCCATCATAACGACATAATAGACTTTATCCTTGTCAAACAAAAGACTTTATCCTATTTTCCATCAAATACATGACTGCATAGGCATAACTTTTGTAATTGTCAAAAGTCCATCGTCCTTTCATTAATACGAATACCAATTCATGAACGGCTTTACTTTTGATAGCATATTGTAGTTGCAGGAAATCCTACACTACACCCCTCATATGATTTCATTATTACTCAACTCATTTTTAGGTTTACACTCTTAATTTTATTGATCAATCTTTGAATGTTCTTACAAGAAAAGATAAAGGAATCAAGAATGACCTCTGCTCTAGACTTTCTCTCTCCTATTTACTTGTTTCTTACTCAAAAAGATCTCTTCCCTTTCTTTACAACTTGAACGACTATTTATAGGGAAATACATAGTGGATGACAACTAATCTGTCCTTTATTTTCGGGTATGGTTTGCGACATTCTCGCAACCTTACAAATGTTAATTTCGCAAGCTTTCTAATTTTCGCAGAACTATCACATCTTTCTCGTGATTCTAGTTGACGTCGTTTATCGTATCATTTCTGAAATTATTCTGCGACGATGTTGTGTTGTGTAGTTGATAATTTTGCTGAGACATTATCGTTGCGAGATTCTGATCCTACATCTTGCCTCTTCTCATATCTTCTCTGCAAAGTAGAGAATGATGTGAGAAATGGCGCAACTGTTCATCTCTTCATATTCTGCATTTATCACACGTATTCTTTCTTCCATCTGTTTCTTGACACGTCTTCTGTAACCGCTGCTTTTCAACCGCTCACGTCTTTCGTCTTAATGATGTTTATTTCTTCGAGTAAAAAAAATCTCCTTTATATACTCTTCTTTCCACTTTCTTTTTACTTTCTCTTCTCTTTTTATTCTCTCATCTCTGCAACTCTGTTATTCTTCTGCAAGTTCTTCTACTGTAATTTTCCCCCCTTCAATCTTCTTAATTTTTATTCATTCCCATACTTTATATTCAAATATGGATCCAAGTGGTCATAGACATGAGAAGATTATTTCTATCTGTGTGTGAAGATTATTGCTGAAATAGAAGAGCCTGCTGATGTTGCGAAGACTGGTGATAAAGGTAAAGAAGCTCTTCGCAGAGAAAAATCAACTGCTCCTCCTTCAAAGAAAAGGAAAGTCCGTTCTTCTTCTCCTTCAAATATTCCTCCTCATGAAAATTCCAAAAGTGACAAAGATGATGAGGACAATGTTGATCTTGCCGCAAGTGAAGATTTTCCCCCTGAATCTTCTATGGCTAAACTCTCTGGCCTCTTTTCTGATTCTCTGCAAGGAATGGGAGATAGCCAATTCGCCAACACCTGCAAGGCTCTCGCTACACTTTGCGATGTTCCTTTGCTGGATGATGATAGTTCTCTTCGTGGAGTTTCTAGATCAGTGACTCCCGACTTCTTGCATTCCCTCAATAGTCTGGTATATTTTTATCCTTTTATTTCTTCATTGTCATAACTCAAAATTTCTTTCTATATTAATATTTTTTATATTTTCTCACAGGATGGAAAATCTTCTTTCGCTGTTGCCTCGGATCTAGAGAGGAGACGCGAAAATCTTGAAAAGAAGAATCTTCAATTTCGCACAATGAATGAAGAATTTGAAGCTGAAGTTAAAGATCTTCGCGAGAAAAATAGACAACTAGAAATTGATTCTTCTTCATATAAGAACAAAATCTCTAGTCTTCAGCAAGCTAATAATCAGCTTTACGGTATGTTACTTTTCTCTTTTCCCTTCATTCATTCATCCGGTTGTTTTATCTTATTTAAATGATGCTTTTTGTAGACATTTATGGTATTTCTGATGAAGCTACCCTTCTTCGTTCATTTCCTAATGCCTCGGATAATGATACCCTTCTTGAGCGTCTTAACAATTCCTTAAATAGTTTCTCAAATAATAGAATTTCATCTCTTTCTCTAAATGAATGTAGATCTAAATTTCGCCTCTTAGAAATTTACCATAGATCTAGTTTAGGCTTAGCCAACCGGTTTAAGCGTCTCTTTCTTGATTCTAAAGAGAAAACCAATGAGTTAAGAACTAAAATTAGCGGTCTCATAGATGACAAGGATCGCATCTCTGATCAAGGTGCTAAGGCTTTGGCGAAATTCCAAGAGACTCTTCTTGAAGTTCAACTTGAACGAGATGAAGCTAGCCGTAAGAACATCGAACTCTGCGAAAGGGAAAATCAAATTCGTTCTCGTCTTCTTATAAGTAATGAGGATGAATTTGTTTGGGATGCGAAAATCTTAGATGATGCCAGAAAAGATTTAGGTGTAAATGTTAGTCTCCAAGTTGAGCATACAGCCTTGATTAGAGATATGATTTCTGACATAACTTATGAATTTTCATCAAGTTAATAATTAATTTTCTTTTGCTCGCAGATTCTGAAGGTAGATATCGTGAAAAGATTGAGGAACTCGAAGCTGAAAAAGAGGAACTCGCAAAGAATCTTTCTTCTCGCAACGACAAATATTCAAGATTAGAGAATCAAATCAATATCACTGTTGCGAATTTTAAGAATGATGCTATGCATTTTCGCAATCAAACTATCCAAATGGTTTGTGACGATCATAATATCCCACATTCTGATTATCCTTGTCTCTTGGAAGAAATCCCACAGAATACTCTCAGTTTGATTATCTCTAATAGCGAAGCTGATGATGAAGAATCTGATGGTGATGAAGGTTCTGATAGTGATGAAGATTTTGACGCAGACAAAGAAGGGAACAATTCTGATGAAGATAATGAAGGATCAACTAAGAAGTAGTCTTTATTTCTTTCTTTGATTCTCTATAATACTTGTACATTTATTCCTTCTTTCTGTATATTTGTGTTTCTTTCATTTTGACCTGCAATCATTAAAACAATTCTTCCTTGCAATACAGTTAATCAATATAATCATTAATTTTTGAATCTTTCAGTAAATCTATCATATGGAGACAAATAACATTTTCTAATTTCATTCATTCCCATACGCCTCTGTTATTTGTATCCAAATGAGATATTTTGTAATTTTTTCTTATTTTATGCCTCAATTTCGCAGTTAATTATGTATAATTTCGCTATCTTATGCGTAGTAAATTTTGATTCTTTTCAAAATTTCATTCCTGTGTGGTCTTATTTTGCCTTCCTAATTAAAGGTCTTATTGTGCCACCTCTTGTCATTGCGAAAAAATCGCAGGACGTCCTTGCACTTTCATGCAAAAACCCATTGATCTTGCCTTAACTTTTTCTTCTGTATTGTAGCCTCTTCAGGAATGTTGCGACAATATGACAGGCCTAAATATTCTTGCAAAAATAAATCCCCATGACATTGCCGTCTTGCGACGAAATCGCAGGGCGTCTTCGCACTTTCATGTGAAACCCCATTGATCTCGTCTTATCTTTTTCTTTTGTATTATTGCCTCTTCAGTATTGTTGCACAAATATGACAAGCCTTAATATTCTTGCGAATAAAAAGCCTCATGACATTTACGTCTTAAAACACTTATCATCTCCCTAATGGAGGGTTCCGCCCTTATCTCCCCCCTGATTGTCCCTTCAAGGAGGCGTACTTCTACCATACAGGGTTAGCTCCTCACATCCATTTTTAACAACAACCAGTTGTTTTCGCAGCCTCTTATCCCTTTTACCTATAGGGCTTATGATTACGAGACTGCACCCTAAGTGGGGTTTTCTTCAGGACGAGTGCAGTATAAGACAAGACTTGTCAAGAATGGCAAAGTACGCTTCAAACGTCCCTGGCACTCTTGACTCAACCGTATACCTCGGCGCCTTGATCAGATCTGCACTCCTTGGGAGAGTCCTTATTACCTTAGTCTCCCAACCTAAGTCATATGCTTAAGCTGAGAATCCAAGGTGCCTCTCCCGGATGGGCTTTATTGACCCCAAATCTCCATGACTCGGATTCCGGTGGCGGTGTAGCCTTTCCCTGAGCCATGCAATAGGTAACCCCTTATATGACGTACTTTAGGTCTTACATTTGCCTCTTGCGAAATTGTATTCGCGAACTAGGGTGTACGCCATAAAGGTTCGCCTCTTTCTCTTTTGTCATTTTTCTCTGATTATCTTCTGTAAAATTCATTATCTCTGTGAGAGTCTCGTATATCATCATATTGTATTTGCATTTCGCAATCTCAATTTTGTCATTCAATAAAATGTATTCTTGAGAATTTTACTTATTGCGAGAGTGTCACAACAACTTAATCATTCATATATTTCCTGTTTTTATTACCTTTGCCATCCTCTGCTTCTTTATTACTTTCTACTACTGCTTCCTTGGTAGTGGTATGTTCATCATTTTTATTGTGAGCTAGCATTAACTTCGCAACACCTCTTCTTCTTTTCTTTCGACTGCATCCACCATCAACCTCTCACTTCTCTATGTATCTTTGATTTTGTGCCGCCAATTTTCCTTCTTGTTTGCTCTTCCTTCGCAAGATTCTATCTTAGTTTCGTAACACCTCTTTCCTTTAACCCAATCTCCCCTTATGATTCCTACACCACTGGGGTGAGGGAATTTGATGCACTGGTGGAAAGTTGAAGCTACACCTAGAATCCCATGTAGCCAAGGTCGACCAATTAACGCATTGTAGGGTGATTCTACATCAACGACACAGAATAAGATTTCGGAAGATATTCCCTTCAATGGAATTCGCATAGTAACCTACCCTTTAGGATTGTTAGCAGTAGCATTAAAACCATATATCCTATATGTTGATGGTATAAGATCATCATCTCTTCCTCCCATAGTTTTATAAGTATGATAAAATAAGATGTTCACAGAGCTTCCAGTATCGGTTAGAATTCTATTAATTGCCCATGAATCTTCAGCTTCATCATCCTCATATTCTTTCGTCTTTGGATTAATTTCTAATTTTACTACCAACGTATTATCATGCACCTCTTCACCTTCGGGAATCTCTTCTGCGGTAAAAGAAATAATCTGTTTCGGCCATTCCTCTAGTGGCGAGATTTTCGCAATATTCATAATTTCTCTTTCATCGTTATCTCTTGCGAACACTCTACTCAAAACATTATCATGAAAATTTTCAATTTTCTTATATGAATGTACGACAGAGTGACATAATATATTTTTTTCTTTTGCACCAACTTCTATGAAGAATGTTTCCTTCTTTTTCATCGTGTTCACTTTGTGATGCTCTGGTGGTGGTGGCAATGGTTGAGATTGTGGGTGCCCTACCAAAAAGTGGTTTAGTTTTCCTTGATCTATCATTCTCAAAATAATTCTTTTTACATTTCTGCAATCATTTGTTGTATGCCCATGAAAATGATGATAAGAACAAAACTCATGGCTTTTATGGTTTGGAGGTGGTTCTGTTCCCATGTTCCATGGTGTTGGCATATTCTCCATCAAAATTATAGCTTCCCATATTTTATCCACACTTGCATTTATAGGTGGCATCTTGATTTTTTCCCATACTACCTTGTGACCTCCTTGTCCTCTATTATAGTTTTGTATTTGACCTCCATAAGTTTCTTGTGGTTGATCGAGTCTTTGAATCTTGTTATTTCCACCATGATTGTAAAAATTTCTTTCTCTTTCATACTCCTCTTGATCTCGGCTTCCCATAGCCACTAGTTTCTGTTGACCGTTACCCGTCACCTTCTCTTGTTGTACTTGCGAAGTATTCGCTACTGTATTGATTATCTTGGGTAATAAGCTTGCATTCGCTGTTTGTGAGTTGGTGTTCGCAACTGGATATGATTCCATTTCATTTTTCCTTTCCTCTAGAGTAATGTATTCTTCTTGAAGTTCTCGCAATTCAGTCATTGTGATCGTATTCTTAACTCTCAAAATTTGGACATACAATAGGTTTGTTGCAAACATAACATTGATAAATGATAACATAAGATATCTCTCATCTACACGTCCAGCCATTTCGCTACACATAGTTCTCCATCTTTTAGTCAGGTGTTTCAAACATTCGCCAATCCTCTGTTTTAATCCAAACACATCTTCTATACTAGGTCTCGAAGAATTATTACTTATATATGCCCCTAGGAATGTAGTCTGCAAATGATTGAAGGATGTTATTGTATTCTTTGGTAGACCTTCAAACCATTTTAACGCCTCTCCTGTTAAGCTGGATGCAAAATATTTGCACAATACGGAATCATGATTTCCCCATTGTAACATGCACCTCACATAGGCTTTAATGTGTTGAATTGCACAAGTTGTTTCATCAAAAATGCTGGTTAGTGCGGGCAAATTGCATTTCGGTGGTATTCCTCCTAATTGTACTTCCCTTGTAAATGGAGTTTTCGCAGCTTCTTCTATTGCTTCATTCAATTGTCTTCTGCCTACTTCTCCTCTATTATTTAGCATTCCTCTCATTTCTTCTAATTCTTTCAAGATTTGTTTATTTACACCTGAATTTTGATCCATTGGTCTTTTTAATTTCGCCTCTCTTCTTCTACCTTCATGTCTTTCTTCTCTCGCGAAATTTTGCATTTCTTCTTCATTATCTTCATCTCGTCTTCTTCCGCGAATTTCTTCTTCACCCCTATCTTGAATTCGCAAATGATTATGTCTCTCATTTTCCCCTTCATGATTTTGTTCATTTCTTATCAATTCCATTCGCTGTCTTTCAGCTATCCTCTGTACTCTATCATACTCTTCATTGAGATTACCGTTATTCCGGTTTTGTGTACGTCTTCTTTCTCAATTGTCGTGATTGTTCTGGCAAATTGTCTCCTGAAGCTCTTGTTCTTCCATTTACGCTCTCAATCTTTCACGTTCGCAGATTAAACGTGCTTGTTCAGCATAATGTCTTTTAATTTCTTCTTCAATCGTTTGTTGATTTCTTTGAGTTTCTCTTTCATGTAAAATTCTTCTTCCTTCCTCTCGATTTCCTTCGCCATCTTGGTCATTCGTCCCTGACGTTGTCCATTCTCTTGATTTCTACCATTTTTCCCATCATCAAAAGTTTCATTTTGTGGAAGGTAATGATCATCAGCTCTTTCTCTATTTTCGCGATATTCTACATTAGGATTTGATATTTCTTCTTGAATAGTATTTCCAGCATTGATTGTGGGTGAGTTTCGCCTCATTTATCTTCTAGTCGATCTTGAATATGATTTTGTAATACTTCTCGATCTTCTATTCTGTAGTCTTATATTCTCCATCCTTAATTCGTGATTTTGCCTTGTTAGATTTGCACGTTCTTCTGCCTCAGCTCTTCTTTCTTCATGTATTCTTCGTCTCAACGTTTCTAACGCTCCAATTTCCTCATCTCCATGAATTATTCCTTCATCTACTTCTTGATTTCTCTCTACCTGTCTATGGTTTCTGTTTTGTTGCTCTTCTTCTACTTCTTCTGCCGAATTTGATTGCCAAGTGTGTATACTCACCCTATCATAATCTGTATTCCTCCCTTGTACTAGTGTTTGTTGAATTGGTGGTTGAATTTTATTTTCTCTATTAATTCTCATTCTAGTAGATTCTCCCATTTCACTTCTTTCTCTCTCAGCAATTCTCTTGCTTCTTCTAACAGTAGTCGGTTGTTCGGATGTATTTATTCTTCTAGCCATTTCTTCAATGTTAACAATATTGCAAGAAATTATGGAAAATTCTTAATCAATCACTCTAAATCTTCACAAATCTCAATATTAATTTTCAGCTTTTTCTAGAATAATCTTCAATACCTCCCTGTTTCTAGCGCCACTATGTAGTTGCAGGAAATCCTACACTACACCCCTCATATGATTTCATTATTACTCAACTCATTTTTAGGTTTACACTCTTAATTTTATTGATCAATATTTGAATGTTCTTACAAGAAAAGATAAAGGAATCAAGAATGACCTCTGCTCTAGACTTTCTCTCTCCTATTTACTTTTTTCTTACTCAAAAAGATCTCTTCCCTTTCTTTACAACTTGAACGACTATTTATAGGGAAATACATAGTGGATGACAACTAACCTGTCCTTTATTTTCGGGTATGGTTTGCGACATTCTCGCAACCTTACAAATGTTAATTTCGCAAGCTTTCTAATTTTCGCAGAACTATCACATATTTCTCGTGATTCTAGCTGACGTCGTTTATCGTATCATTTCTGAAATTGTTCTGCGACGCTGTTGTGTTGTGTAGTTGATAATTTTGCTGAGACATTATCGTTGCGAGATTCTGATCCTACACATATGGGACCTTCAAGTTCACGGACGCAAACAATACATATTCCATAATCAAATTGCAATATCACAAAATCATAACGATCAATACTGCACTAACATCATCCTCCAAATATTTTTAGAATTTAAAAAAAAATAAACCTAAAAAATATGAAGATGAAAACGTTGGACATAGCTATGTGTAATCACAATAATGGTTATTCCAAACTCTAGTAATCCTTCTCAAAAATAAGATTAAATTATCATAAGAAGTTTTCTAGGCATCAAGACAAACTCGTAATGCACATATAAGATGATTTGTCCTTAGAGAGTAGAATCAATCTTTTTCGCCCGGATTTATACCAAGAATAGCTACCAAAGGCGTATAAAAAGATTTCAAAGAATAATATACAAAGTCATTAACGACCATGCACTATAGTTCACATAAAATGACTGTGAACATTCAAGAATCCCATAGTAATGCGTATTACTGACCATTCTTGAACTTCCTTCTTTGTGATTCACCAACAACATTCTTGTAGAAGCTACAAATTATCTTAGAAGAGTAGTACTCTAAGAATCCAAGTGCCCAAGTTCAAGAGAAGTGGAACAACTGCAACGAAACAGAGCAAAATACTCAAAAACAAGAGACAGGACAAATACCAATCTTGACTCATCCAAATTCAAGGTTTCTCATCTCCATTTTGAAGAGAATTCAAATAGAAAGAGGATGCAAAACGAATTAGGTCATTCCGAGTTCGGACGAAGAAGTTACAGCCAAAAACATTTTACCGAATATCGACGTCAAGTATGCATACTGGTTTGAAAAAGAATTTTCAAATCCGCGAACTTGAACCAAAGTTTTCGAACTTAAACCCCTTGGTTTTGATTTTAAAATATGTTATGAATACCTGGTAGGTGTACCATGAAGTTCAAACATCCCGAACTATTATTTTCAAACCTAAACATTTAAGAACCTTAAACACAGATCAAGTTAGGTAGAAAAGAACGATAAGAAAGGTACGTGAATCATTATAAGTTCTCTAAGCAAATAAAAGCACAAAACTTTCTCAAGTTTATAGACATACCTTTTTAGATGAGTCCAGTCGAATTCTAAAGCTTTACCGAACATAATCTGTGTGCCCCAGTTCTCGTGCTTCCCTCACTGTATACATAACAGGGCATTCCTTGGTGAGGATGCACTTTCAACACAAACAAGTTGTGTTGAGGTGAACAATGTCATGCTCACCATGGCACCAAGAAAGAGTTTCTTTCCAACAACTCTTAAATCTTGTAGTGTTGAGAAACACCCAAGGAACTGTTTTTATAAGTCTATCAAAGAACTTCAAGAGAACCCAAAAGGATTTGTGTTTCTGATTTCTTGTTTTCCAACTTATAAAAAACAGTTTCTGCAGATAGTTTTTAGTACTGCGAAGGGAAACTCTTTTGATAAAAAGAGACGTCCTAGATTCTTCATAAAAGAATACAATCCTACTATCTTGATAGGAAGTATCAGGAATTGAGCAACGAATCAATTCATGCTTTGAGGTGATACACTCAGATAACTGAGATTTAAACTCCTCTTGTAATTCGTTTAATTTATCACAACTAATTGGATTACGCAGAGGAGGAGCATGTGTCTCACTGATTATTAAATCAATATCAACCTCAACATGAATATTATTCATCATAACTTGATTTACCCTGTCAAGATATTATTGCTCTTTCTGGAGGTATAACTCAACATCAGGAGATAATCTCTCAAGCTTCTTTTCAAGCCCTGAAAACACTTCAAGGGATTTTAAACCTGGTGGAGGTTTAGATAGAATTTATTCTATTTATTAAATCAGTAATGGAAGAGAATTCTGAAATCCCTGGATCTGGTGGTGCATTTATTGAGATAGCACTACTGTCCATAGAGTCAGATCGCTACAAACAAAGACTTGTAAGGTCTTGAACGTGTTTTCCTTCTCTGATACCAATTGAAAAAGCGGGGGTCTAACAACACTACCCAATATTTCGCTTAGCAATCTGTATGGACTAACTCCGAAATACTTTGCTAGAGAATCAACTAGACAGTCAGATTCAATCTAGATAAAAGTATCTCAAGTAGTTAATATCTCTCTCTTGATTTGATTTTTACTCAAGCTAAAAACAATAGAGAGTCTTTATCAAATACAAGAAATAACTTGGACGGTACCAAAGACCGATGTCCAAGTGTTAATCAATGAAATCAACAACCACAAGGTCGGATCTTTGATCGATTAAACTTTAATGCACAACCTGTATTATTTCAATTATATAACAAATATAATGCAAAAAAGAAATAATACAGACACCAGAGATTTTGTTAACGAGGAAACCGCAAATGCAGAAAAAACCCCGGGACCTAGTCCAGATTGAATACACATTGTACTAAGCCGCTACAGGCACTAGCCTACTCCAAGCTAACTTAGGAGTGGACTATAGTTGAACCCCAATCAGTCTCTCACCGATCCAAGGTATAGTTGTACTCCTACGCCTCTGATCCCATCAGGATACAGCGCACTTGATTCCCTTAGCCGATCTCACCCACAACCAAGAGTTGCTGCAACCCAAAATCGCAGACTTGATAATAAACAAATCTGTCTCACACTGAAAAGTCTATCAAAGGTTAAATTTGTCTCCCACAGATAAACCTTAGGTTTTGTTCCGTCTTAAGATATGAAATCAAGGTGAACAAGAACGAATTGGTAATCCGGTATTATATTCCCGAAGAACAGCCTAGATTAATCAATAACCTCTCTACAATCCTTCCTGACTACACAGGCGGTTCGTCGAGGAATCACAAACAGTGAGACAAAGATGTTTGTGACTTCTTTATCTTTCCTATCGGACAACTCTCACGATCTCAATACAATCAAAGATTATACTCGTACGATAGAAGATGCAAGATCAGATCACACAACTACGATGAAAGTAGTATCGGTCTGGCTTCACAATCCCAATGAAGTCTTTAAATCGTTAACCTGGTTTTAGAGAAGAAAACCAAAGGTTAAAGGAGAATCGACTCTAGGGAGCGCACTAGTATCACACATACGTGTGGGGATTAGTTTTGCACAATGCTAGATGTCTCCTTAGTTACAAAGCAATCCATATTCACTGTTAGATTAAAATGTGATTTAGATTCAAGCTAATATTTCTCAACCGTTAGATCGAAAACTTAGCTTGTCACACACACTTGCGTAGACGTGTACTGGGTTTGTGAAAACCATGCCCAAACGTGTATGTGTATGTTGGTTCAACATAGTAACCCAAAAGGTTAACCATATGACCATTTCATATTAACCTTGTTCTTCTTCACCATAACTAGTTCAATTGACTCAAATGAACTAGTTAAAAAGTTGTTCAATTGCTATGAGATCTTATGTAACTACACAAGACACAATTGAAACAAAGATGATTCGATTCGATTGAATCGTCTCATGAACTTTATAGCCACAATTTGCATAAAGCATTCCTTAGTAATTTAAGTTTCATGTTCAGAGCACATCTTTAGATCATAACCTCTTAAGATCACAAACAAGTTCTCGGACTTAAGACAACCAGTGGAGTTTTCCAAACTCAGCAGAAAATCTCGCAAAGAGACTTTTGCCAGTTCGCGGACTAGGTTCGCGGACTTACACGCAAACGAGTTTTTGGAAACTCCCAGCAGAAATTCTCGGTACAAGAACTTCCGTCAGTTCGCGGACTGAGTTTGCGGACTTGGCAAAGCCAATTCCTCCGGTTTCTCTCAATCAACAAAGTTGGAAACCTTCGGATTAAAGAATACATGGTTATGTAATCTAAACTCTCATTCCAATCATTGGGACATTCTCAGAGGACGTTATATAGCCATTATTCACAGACCGTTTCGCATCATAGCAATTCTCAAAGTAATTGAAACTTTTCATGACTTCCGTCACTAGGTGAAGATAAACTTGATCAAAGCGAAACGCTTTACCAACACATGATTTCGAGATATAGATAGGCGAGATATACTCGGCTCAAAATATCAAATGTGTATGATCCAGTCTATATAGCATACGACTTTTGTCTCATAAGAAGTAGGAGATAGAAGAGATAGACTTTTGAGTGATAGATAAGTTCAAGTCTCCACATACATTTTTGTTGATGAAGTTCCACGGTTCCTTGAGTAGATCTTCGTCGTTGTATGATGAATCTCCATGAAGTCCTTGAGCTGAACTACACTTTTGTATCCTAGTCCGAGACTTAGCTATGTAGGCTAGAAATCAAGACTCATAGTTTTGATCACTAACATTGACAAACATGCTTGAGATAGCAACGCATGCGAGGTCGACCGAGCTATTCTCTAACAATTACATAATGAGTTGAAGACCATATGTATTTGTAGTGTGAACTACATATTAATTCTCCCCCTTTTTGTCAATAAAATTGGCAAAGGTACAAGAACGGGATCATAATGAAATTTCCGTAAGAGACATTTCATGACTAAAAAGAAAGAACACACATCATCTTATTTAGATGCAATCATATAGCCAAATCTAATAGCATTCATCAAGGAGTTTAAAGATACAAGATAACCCCTCTAAAATTTCACAGCCGCACACCCCTCAATATATGACCATTAAACACAAGTTCAAAATAACTCTCCCCCATTTGATGTCATTCCCGAAAGAACAACAACAGAGACCTTAATTTCAAAAGAAAAGAAGGATTTTATTGGACACGAAAAACCATAAGAATGATTTTTTTATATCCAAAAACTCAATCAAATTAATCACAAGTAAAACCCGTGATTAATTTAATCGGTATACGCAATCAAATTAAACACAAAAAGTGATCAATTAAATTGTTTATGCTCAACATAAGAAAACTCATGGAGACACAAAAATACTCAACTAGATTAATTACAAGAGAACCCATAATTAATCTAATTGGAAAACATAACCAAACTAATTACGAAAGTAATCAATTTAATTGTCAATTATTTTGCTCGACATAAGAAAACTTACGGTGCAATAACTAAATAACCAAACAAGATGATTAATTTAGTTCAAAATGCTCAACATAAAGTACCTTACGGAACAACCAACAAAGACAATCAAAAATAATCAACTTGGTTGTATCGTGCTCAACATAAGACACATTACAGAGCCTCACAGTAATACATACGAATATGGATCAGGGATGATCAATACTGCGGAATACACAAGGATTCATTCTATCTTCAATCATTATTTATATAAAAATAATAATAGACATAATCTTTGAAAACAAAAGGTTTAACCTATCTTCCATAAAAATCATTGACAATATAGGCTTAACTTTTGTATTTGTCAAAAGTCCATTCATCCTTTTACCAGTACGTGAATACCGAGCACGAACGACTTTACTTTTGACAAAGTATGGGACCTTCAAGTTCACGGACGCAAACATACATATCCCATAACAAGTTGCAATATCACAAATCATAAAGATTAATACTGCAAAAACATCATCCTCCAAATATTTTTAGAATTTAAAACCAATAAACCTAAAAAATAATACAAGAAGATGAAAAATAATAGCTATGTGTAGTCACAATCATTGCTATTCAAAGCACTAGTTATTCTTCCAACTAAACCAAAAAGAAGACATACTGGGCAACAATGTCTTTGATAAATTATTTATCATTCCCGAACTCCTTGTCGTCAACATCCATTGGAATATAAGGTTCGTGGAGGAAGGAGTCAATACCAACAAACCGTCTTGGCTGATGATGTCGAACCAGGGCTTTCTGAATTTCCAAAGATCTTAAAACACAAGTCTTTATTTCACTAATCTGCTTTCTTACTTCCTTCAACTCATCAAGAACATCGGAAAAATTCTGAGAGTTAGAAGGGACAACCCTTGGCTTTCTTGTATTTCTCCCTTTTCTTTTCAGGGAAGGAGTTACTGGAGATTTCTCTTTTTCCTTGATTGATGGATTAACAATCATTTTGACATATTTTCCATCCAAAGACATGATGCTTGGAGAACAATTATAAACAAATGGTTTTTGTGAGTGGAATTCACAATCTCAACAAGCAGTCTTAAGATATAAAGGATATCAGAGAGGAAAAAGGAATGTAGGGTTCACAACCTTTTACACAGGTTCGTGGACGCCCAATTCTAAACCCTATAAAGAGTATAATTATCGATAATAACCCTTTACTTTATTTGATAGACAAGAAACACAAACCTAAGAAAAAAAACTTTTCCTGAAGCCTGAGCAGTACACAATCTCATCTCTTTTGATCAAGCGCATGAGACAAGATTTACCAAACAACACAATTAATTTATGTTGTGGTGAACAACAATTGTCCACCATTTTCCTCTTGAGAGGAATCCTCTGACTTCTGTCTATCAAAGCTATTTGACCATACCTTCTTCTCTAATGGTCTTATTTTGTCTTTGGAAACCAACTTCTTATTCGAATATAAAATCCTACATACCTCAGCAGTCTTCTGGGCAAGTTTAAGCTTCCTTGCCAATCAATTTGCTCTTCGTTGAACTTTGTTGGCGTGCCTCACTTGATGCTTGTACTTGTAACATATTGATAGTTCATGACCCTTATGAGAACAAAACGAGCACGTCAAACTTGGATAGTATTCAGGCATCTGTGGTGTGAACGCAGCTAGACACATAGTGGATCCCGAAACATTAAAACCAGCGTTTCCAAAGGATGGGTCAATTGATTCCTCCAGATTGATTGGATTCTCCTCTTCACCGAAACCATCAAGGTTGATATATGTATTGCTACAATTATCAAAATCAATGTTTTCACATAGAAGACCGACACTTGATTTCCTGTCTTCATCAGAATCATAGATCTCAGACATCTCATCAAGTGTTACAACAAGACCTTTGTTCCCAGTGTATTTTCAACGATTTGGGCACTCGTTTGCAAAATGACCAAAACCTTTACACTTAAAGCACTGTGGCATATCCTCGTCATCAGCCTCGTCAGCATCCCTGTTTTTAGGAGGGACGTGATTGTGAGGTTTATCTGACGACCTAGGTTTGTCTCTTGAAAACCGTTTACTTCTCTTCAATAGAAGATCCCTAAACTGTCTTGTGATCAAGGAGACTGATTTTTCAAGATCTTCATCCGAAAAATCATCCTCAGACTGATCATCCTCAAAGACATAAACACTTTTACTTTTATCAAGTAATTTAGTGTTCCTATGTGCTTTAAAGGCAACATCCTTTCCGATTTTGGATGTATTATCATGATCAAAGATCTTTAGCTTTCCAACCAATGTATTTATGGAAAGATTATCAAGGTTATTTCCCTCAACAATGGCATGCTTCTTAGACTCGTATCTAGATGGCAGCGATCTGAGAATTTTCATCACAATGTCCTTTTCAGGAATAGTCTTACCCAAATGAAACGATGCACTAACAATCTCAGACACTTTGTGATTAAACTCATCAAACGCATCTTCATCTGCCATACGAAGGTTCTCCCAATCGGAATTAAGGTTTTGAAGCCTAGCTTCCTTTTCACTGGAGTTACCTTCGAATACGGTTTCTCAGATATCCCAAGCATCTTTAGACCGAGTGAAATTAGACACATGGTGCTGAAGATTTGGGGTAATGGCATGTATGATAGCATTCAAACCGTCGGAATTTTGCTTTGCAGCATTTATCTCAGCAGGGGTGTATTCACTAATAGGTTTGGCAACGTTTACATCTCCACATGCTATAACGGGAGCATCATAGCCATTAACAACATATACCCATGATTGAAAATCACGTGCTTGAAGAAAAGCTCGCATACCAATTTTCCACCATAAGTAATTAGAGCCATCGAAGACTGGTGGTACGTTAATAGAGATAACACCTCTGTCCATAGATTCAGATCGCTACAAACACGGACTTGTAAGGTCTTAAACGTGTTTGCCTGCTCTGATACCAATTGAAAAAGCGGGGGTCTAACAACACCACCCAATATTTCGCTTAGCAATCTGTATGGAAAAATTCGAATATACTTTTAAGAGAATCAACAAGACTCAATCAATTAAAAGTATATCAACGACTTTATATCTCTCTCTAGATTTGATTTCCTCAAACAGAAACTGCGAGTACTAATCAAATACAAGGAATAACTTGGATGGTACCGAAGACCAATATCCAAGTGTCAATCAATATCAATCAACAACCGTTAGGTCGGATTCTCCAATTGATTGATCTAACGCACAACATGTATTATTTTAATTATAAAGATAAAACAATATAATGCGAAAATTGAAATAACACAGACACCAGAAATTTTGTTAACGAGGAAACCGCAAATACAGAAAAACCCTGGGACCTAGTCCAGATTAAACACACACTTTATTAAGGCGCTACAGACACTAGCCTACTCCAATCTAACTTCGGACTAGACACTAGTCTCCACTGTCTCACACAAACAAGTCTATCAAAGTATCAATCTATCTCCCACAGAAAACCCCTAAAGTTTTTGTTCCGTCTTTTGATAATAATCAAGGTGAACATGAAACAATTGATAATATGGTCTTATATTACTGAAGAACAACCTAGATTAATCAATCACCTCAAAACAATCTTAATCTTATGGTAGTGAAACAAGATGTTGTGGAATCACAAAAAATGAGACGAAGATGTTTGTGATGACTTTTTATATCTTGCCTATCGGATATATCAAATCTCAAGCTAATCAGTCTGATTGTACTCGTACGATAGAAGCTGTAAGATCAGATCACACAACTACGATAAAAGTAGTATCGTTTTGGCTTCACAATCCCAATGAAGTCTTTAAGTCGTTAACCTGGTTTTAGAAGATGAAGACCAAAGGTTAAAGGAGAACCGACTCTAGTACGCAAACTAGTATCACACGTAAGGTGTGGGGATTAGTTTTGCACAATACTAGATGTCTCCTTTATACAGTCTTTCAAATCAGGTTTTTCCTTGGTAACAAAGCAATCAATATTCACCGTTAGAAGAAAACCTGATTTAGATTCAAGCTAATATTTCTCAACCGATAGATCGAAAACTTAGCTTGTTATACACAAATGAACTGCACGCTTCTAGGTTTGTTAACCGTACCCAAACGTGTACATTTTTGGTTCAACAATAGTTAACCAAAAGGTTAGCCATATGAGCATTTCATATCAACCATGTTCTTCTTCAGCATAACTAGTTCAAATGACTCAAATGAACTAGTTAGAGAGTTGTTCAATTGCAAGGAAATGTTATGTAACTACACAAGACACAATTGAAGCAAAGATGATTTGATTCATTTGAATCGGTTCATGAACTTTTATAGCCACGGTTTGCAAACTGCATTCCTTAGAATTTTTAAAGTTTAAGTTTAGAAATCATCTTCATATATATAACCTTCTTAAGTTCGCACACTAGGTTCGCGGACTTAAGCAACTGGACAGAGTTTACAAACTCCAGCAGAAATTCTCGGGATGAGAACTTCGCAGGTTCGCGGACTTAGCTCACGCAAGTAGTTTGTCAACTCCAGCAAAAATTCTTGGGTTTGAGAACTTCGGAAGTTCGCGGACTTGGCAACAAGCCATTCTTCCGGTTTCTCTTGATCAACAAAGTTCGCAAACTTTGGTTCAAGGAATAAGACTTATACATAAATGTGTTTCCACAACAATGCTTTTTTCCATCATTGGTTATGTAATCTAAACTCTCATTTCAATCATTGAATCATTCTTAGAGAACGTTATATAGTTCTTACACCATTTCTCGTCAAAGCAATTTTCAAGACGATTGAAACATATCATGACTTTCGTATCTAGGCAAAGATAAACTTGTTCGAAGCGAAAAGCTTACCAACACATATTTCGAGATATAGATAGGCGAGGTATACTCGGCTCAAAATAGCAAATGTGTATAATGTAAGTCTATATATATAGCATACGACTTTTTGTCTCAAGAAGTAGGATATAGAGTAGATATACTTTTGAGTGATCGATAAGTTCAAGTCTTCACATACCTTTTTGTCGAGAAGTTCCACCGGTTCCTTGAGTAGTTCTTCTACTTGTATGATGAATCTCCATGAAGTCCTTGAGCTCAACTACACTTTTTATCCTAGTCCAAGACTTAGCTATAATAGACCAGAAATCAAGACTTATACTTTTGATCACCAACATTGAAAAACATGCTTGAGATAGCAACGCATGCGAGTTCGACCGAGCAATGCTCTAACAAGTAATTTATCATTAATTCGTTGAACTGAGAAATACTTGCTCAGTTGATCAAATATTGATTCAACTATCGATATCAGATGCTCAGTTGCTCGAATTTATAATATTTACTCATACGAGCAATATCTAAGAACATCTAACGTGTTCAATCCATGAACCATCGAGCATTCGATCACTCACGCTCGATTCAACAAAACTTAGACTCATTGTATGATAAGTCAACAACTGACTAATAAAATACATGTCTGTCATGCAGACTCCAAGATCCATGAGACATCAATCACGTTACATAGGGGAATATCGATTAGGGTTTTGGTCTGGTGGCCTACGGCACGTGGATTCATCCACGACGAGAAATGTGAGTAAGTCGTGCAATGGTTGAAGGAGTTAGCAAAGTAGTGGGTGGACGATCAACCAAGTCTCCACACGACACGGAATTGGTTTTACCACGATCTCCCACTTTCCCACTCTTCCGCTCTTGAAACCGTCACACTTACTGGGATCAATGTGTTCGCTATTCTGACAATATAAATAAGTCTCTGGATCCACGATTGAACAACAACAATTTTTCGAGCAATCACTCTCAGAAATTCCATCAATCACCCAGAACTTACTCGAACTCCACAGTCCATCAATTTGCAGAAACCTTCAACACATCCATAATCCTTGATCATCATTGATCCCACACAATTCTCAGCTTCCCTCCTATAAACCAACCCATCTTCCTATTTGTGGACGAATTGACTCTGGAATGGCCATTGACTTGGTTTAGGCCGGAGTCCTACAGATTGATCTCTCGAATCTAAGCACTCCCTTTGCAGTGCATCTGTGTGAGGTTAAGTAGTTTGCTCGGTTGAGGAGTCTCGTCTGCAAGCTCGACTCTCCATTTTCCCAAAAAACCAGCTAATCGTTTTTCCTCATCTACATTCTTACTCAAATCAGAATTGGAATACTAACTATGGTAGTTATCCCAGAGCTTCACAATTTGGTGTTAGAGATCCTAATTTTGGTGGTGGTTCATTTAGAGGAGGTTATAATAGATCTGGTTTTAGAGGAGGTTCTTTCCGAGGTGGTAGACCTGCTTCCAATTCTAGCCTCCATCTGCATTTAAGTATGATTATTACATTGAATATCAGTATTGTCGAGAGCCTGGTCATTCATCGGTTAAATATCGTCAAACTATATCTGATTATGGTTATCCTGTGTAAGCTCATCACACTTTTGATGAGGAGTTATATGATGATACATTTGAGGGTCCTTGGTCACTTAAGCCTGAAGCATATGCTGGTCTTTCTGCTTCAAATAGCTGGCTGCCCGGTTTTGGGGCTAGTCACCACATGACTCATGATCTCACAAACTTGAACTTAAATTATGCATATGATGGTTCTGATAAAGTCAGAGTTGGAAATGGTTCAGGTTTATCCGTCCAACACATTGGTTCCACTGATTTTGCTTCTCTTAATAATAAATTCATCTATCCAACGTTCTTCATGTACCTTCCATCACTAAAAACTTATTGTCAGTTCATCAGTACTTTGCTAGGGAGGATAATTATTTCTTTTAATTTTATCTCGATGAATTTTATACTACAAATATTATTTCACATAGAAAGCTAGGGGACTTTTTAGGAATGGTTTGTATGAACTAAATTTGGATTCTGACATAGTGAAACAAGTCTTTCATGCTTATAATTTGTCACTCATGCTTGGCATAGTCGCTTAGGTTATCCATTTTATAAGGCTTTTAAATATGTCTTAGCTGAGAATGATTCATCTTTAACGTATCATTTGGAACCTAGTATCTATCAGGGTTGTCAACTATCTAAATCTCATGACTTACCCTATTCATCTTCCCAAACTGATATTCATGGTCCATTAGACCTTATTCACTCAGATCTTTGGGTCTCTCCGGTGTGTTATATTAATGGGTACAAGTACTATGTTTCCTTCATTGATGCTTATAGTGGATTCACTTGGCTATTTCCTTTAGCTTGTAACTCAAAAGTTTTTCAGACTTTCATCAAGTTTCAAAAATTAGTTGAAAATATTTTTAGTAGGGGAATCAAATATTTACAATCTGACTGGGGCTGAGAGTATCAATAATTTCTACTTACTTACAATGTTTTGGTATTAGTCACCGCATTTCTTGTCCACACACGCATCAACAAAATAGGACAACTGAACGGAAACATCGCCATATTGTCGATACATGCCGTGCTCTTTTAAATCATGCTTCTTTACCTCTTACTTTTTGGTCATATGCTTGTGAAACTGCGAATATTACTAAATAGATTGCCTTCTTCGGTTTTGAACGATAAATCTCCTCTTAAGACTTTATTTCATTCTGTGCCTGATTATCCTTTTCTCAAGATGTTTGGTTGTTCAAGTTACGACCTTATAACTCTCACAAGCTATAAAATCATTTGTTAAATGCATATTCTTAGGGTGTAGTTTATAGCATAAAGGGTATCGTATGTTGATTGAATCCTCACAACAATAAGATCATTATATCTCGAAATGTTGTTTTCAATGAAAGTGAATTTCCATATGCTTCTATGTTCTCCTATATTTCTCCTATCTCATCTCCACCTACACTTGTTTCATCTCCTCTTCCACCTACACCTCCACCCACATCATCTACACTTCCAACTGTCTCTTCAACTTTGCTTACTTCAGCTATTGTACATGTTATCCCACCATCTGACTCCACTAACACTATGATTACTAAATCAAAAAATTAATGACATCTTAAATTCAAAATAGTTCGCTACTTCACTTGGTTCCACTGACTCTATTGAAGATTTTGTTCCTACTTTCTTTACTTCCGCTAACAATATCCCAGTTTGGAGAGAGTCCATGGTTGAAAAAGTTCATGCTTTAAATCTGAATAATACTTGGTCCCTTGAACTTCCTCATCCTGCTCAGAATATCGTAGGTCGCAAATGGGTGTTTTGAATTAAAAGGAAGGCAGATGGCTCTATTGAAAGGTACAAGGCTCGTCTTGTCGCAAAAGGGTATGATCAGATAGAGAGTGTTGATTATCAAGACACTTTTATCCATGTGGTGAAGCCGACCACTATTTAAATGATCGTTTCTATTAGCTTGTACAAGGGATGGACTGTTAGGCAGTTAGACGTTAAAACCGCATTTTTGCATGAAAATATTTTGGAGGATGTATACATGACTCAGACACCTGTGTTCATTGACAAATACAAGACTAATCATGTTATTCTACCATGGCCTCAAGCAGGCTCCTAATGCTTGGTTTGATAGGTTTAGATCTATTTTGTTAACCCAGGGTTTTCTTGCTTCAAAGACAGATACTTCCTTATTTTTCAGGGTTTCTTGTACATATTTCTTATATGTCTTAATGTATGCTGATGACATTCTAGTTACCGGTAGTTCTTCTGATAGTATCTCTTCACTTATATTTTCATTTAGCACTGAATTTGCCATCAAGGATCTTGGTCCTTTGTCATTCTTTTAAGGCATTGAAGCTACCTATAATTCACATGGTATTCTTCTTATTCAACAACAATATATTTTAAATTTTCTTAAGAAAGCTAATATGGCAAATGTTATGCCTGTTGCGACACCAATGACACAACTATCTTCTGACTCAATATGTGATTCTACTGCTTTTGATGATCCTGCTTTATATAGAAGTGTTGTTGGCGTTCATCTGTATGCGACTATTACACGCATGACATATCTTTTCCTGTCAATATGGCCTGCCAGCACATGCAAGCTCCTAGGAATGATCATTGGAACCAGGCCAAGAGGATATTGTGTTACCTTGTTGGTACTTTGGCTTATGGTTTATAGTTATAAAGATCATCCTCATTACAAGTTCAAGTTTTTTCAGATGTTGATTGGTCAGGTTTCCCATTGACATGCGTTACTAGTGGTCTAACTATCTTCCTTGGTCCAAATATTATTTCTTGGTGTTCTCAAAAGCAAAAAAAAGGTCTCCAGGTCAGGTACGGATTCTGAGTAACGGGCCTTTGCTGATGCTACTTCTGAAGTTCTTCGGATCCAGTTATTACTTGCTGAACTCAACTTTTCTTTTTCTCATCCTCTTATTTTATGGTGTGATAGCTTAGGTGCTACTTATTTGTCGAAGAACCCCATTTTTCATCATCGTATGAAACATATTGAAATTCCTTTTCATCTTGTGAGAGAACTTGTTGTTGCAGGAAAGTTGTTGGTGAAGCTTATTCCTACTGAAGCTCAACATGCTGATGTTTTCACTAAGGCCTTATCTTCTGCTAGATTTTCTTCTTCGCGTGACAAGCTCACTATCACTGACTCTGCAGTGCCTCTGGACATGCGGAAGGGTATTAGAGAATGACTGTAATAGGTGTCTAAAAACTTTACTTTCATTTTATTTTTGGTTTTAGTCTTTTGTTTGGGTCAAGGTCAGTCAGTCTATTGACTAGACCATATATATTGTCTTTCCGTTTCCTTGTCTGGGTGTGAAGAATCCAGAGTTGTTTTTATTAGATAACTAGTCTCTCTCTCACACGTCTAGTGATTTTAGTGATTAATCGAACTAATAAACTTATGTGTTTTTAAGTTTAATTATAACGAAAACACTTGTGAATGCCATCAATTCAACAAATGCACTGATTAAAACTCAATCTTACAACGAAAATACCACAAACAACTTGCAATTCAAGCCCGAACTAAAATTTTAAATAAAAATGATCAAATTATTCTCAAGATACCAAAAAAAATACAAAAGCTACAGATAAACAAGAATTAAACTCCTAATCTACAGAAAATAACTTATGAAAATCAAACCCCCTGATGCGTGTCGTTAATGCAACAAATAAATAAAGTTATTTCCCACTAATTAACTAGTATATAGCGGTAGTAAGAGATCGTTGATAGGCACATTTTTGTGTCTTATATAATCTCAATTGTATATATTATTAGTGCTCGATTTTATATTTATTATGGCTTTTTATGTCCCTGTAGGTATTTTTGGATAAATAAGCTTTTGCGGTGAAATTGGCTAAAAAAGTGGTTTTTGCGCTCGTGGGAGAAAATTACTATACGGACTCTCACTTGGGATAAGGGGAGGTCATCTTCTTCATTTGGAATTTGAATTTTGGAGGGAAAAAAGAACAAAATTAGGGTTGAAGAATTGAAGGTGATCTAGGGAGATTCAATGTCTGAAATCAAATGGGTTTGTCCGTCTTGGCTAAACAGGGCTGGTAATGGTCATTTTTTTGCTCAGAATTGGCTAGACAATCCGCAGGAGATGAATCAAGTTTTATAGTTTTTTGCGGGAAAAATATGCATGCAACTGGCAGAGATGGGGATTGAATTCGATTGATTTCCAGAGTGATTCAATGGCCGAAATTGATTGGGTTTACTCCCTAGGCCTAAACATGCCTGGTGAAGTCTTTTGTTTGAACCCAAATTGGCTAAAATAGCCGGAAAAATAAATAGAAGTCAAGTTTTGCACGGGTCTCTGTATGACTTATTTTTGGAATTCTAGGAAGACTAAAGGCAAGAAACTCTTCCCAAAGATACATATCTATCTAAGGAAGAGTTTGAGATAAGTTGGAAAGCTCAGAAACGCGTGAAACAATTTTGGGAAGAGATTATTGCCGTAACTGCCAAAAAAAAAGAAAAGATTTCGAGAAGTTTTGGGGAGATTAAATCGCTCTGTTGGCTATATATAAGTTGCTGGGAGTTCATAGAAGGGATTCGAGACTTTAGAGGACCGAGATGAGGGCTTGGTGAAGCTGCAGAGGTGAAAATCAAGAGTTGCAGAGAAGACGTTTCTGCTGCTGAAGAACAACGTCGTAGAACACTTCGCAACTTAGCAAGAAACCGTTACCTAATCTTTCAAATCCAATACCTTTGTAATAGCTTTGCAACAACTATTCCTGTTAGAATTTATTTGTAAGGGCAGCTTCCGTAACAGTGGATTCTGTAACAATTATATTTGTTACAGATTCACTTCTTCAATAAAAACACCTATTTGAGCCATGATTAAATATTTTGAGCGTGTTTTTGACATGAGGAGATAAACCCCAACACTGGGATGATGGAGGAAGCCCTATTTCACAATCACTTGGTAACTATAATTTATTCTTTATGACTTTTACACTTGTTTTAATCGATTTATGATTTTTCTTGATTAGTTGTGATTTTGTTTGATGTCGCATGCTGGGTTTTAGGAACTTTTGATGCGTCATGCTTGTGATTTACATCTAATGCTTTCTAAAATCTACTTTTGGCAAAGAAAAGAGTCAACAAAAGAGCTAGCATTGTTATAAGTCATCATATGAACCAATTGAATGTGATTACTGGTGAAATCCTAAGTCTCAGTACCTCTCGATATTCGTGACAACCTTGTGAATATATTTTTAGTATTTTTATTCTTAGTTCTTAAATCAAACCTTTACACAATCCGAGTTGAACGAACTTTACTAACACTTTCAAAACTACATCAATTTTTGGCGCCGCCAGCGCAGATTTGTATTAGGTTTTAGGTTTTAGATTTATTTTATTTCTTTTAGAATTTTTGTTTTCTTTTACGCCTTTGGTATTTTTCGATTCTTTTCAGATTGGAGCGAAGCTACAAGGAAAGAAAAAAGTACTATAAAAGGAAAGCATCGCCAAAGAAGGAAAGAAGAGAGGAATCCGAAAGGAGTGAAGAAGAATATTTTGTATATAGTAATTTTTTTTTATTTTTAGAAACTGTAAATAGGGTTTTAGTTTTTGTAATTTTTCTTTTTATTTTTGGACACTTTTTGGACTTTATTTTTGGACTGGACATTATTTTTTAAAACCCTACGGAAGGGTTAAGATTAAATATAAACTATTTGCAGGGAAGGACGACAGTTACGATACTGTCTCGGCCCCTCGGGTTCGTACACTGACATCGGAGTCGGTGGCCTGAGTCGACTTCAACGGTTCATCGCCCGTCTGGTACTGGAGGTAAGACTCTATCCACCCACGAATCCCCTGTCAGTGGGTTTTATTTTGTGTGACAACTCACACCCCTGCAATAGAATGTCGAAATGGTATTACAAGAGCCAATACAACGAATATCCGACTGAGTTTCAAAATGGACGTTACTACTTTGACCATAATGTGAATAGTGGTTGGGAACATCAGCCTTTTCAAGGTTATGGCTCATACCTTGATGAGCCCAATTACTATCCACACACGCACTGGTCATACGAGCAAAATTCTTATATTTCTCCTTTAGAAGAGTCCCTTAGGAAATTAGAGGAGTCGACACGTAAGTTAGCTGAGATGAATAACTTAGTTTATGACGAAAGAGAACTTTCTATAGAAATCCTTCAAGTTGATAGATGAGACGAACGAAAGAATTGCTCGAAATAATCTTAATTTCCAATACAGTGATTCTAATAGTACCCTTGAAAATGAGGATAGTTATTTGCATAATCAAGATGACGAGGATAAAATTGGTAACACTACTTGTTTAGATGAGGTTCAACCATTTTCATGTTATTATGATGATTATGATGTAGATAGTGTTGATGAAGAATTTGAAATATGTAGGCATAGTGATCAGGAATTTGTTACTCTAAATGAACTTTATGATGATAGTGTTATTTCTGGTTCAGATCCAGATAATTTTAATGATTATTCACCTATTCAAAAGGACGAGGATTTTATTAGAGATACCACTTCTTTAGATGATGTAGTATTTCCTTTTGATTACGAAGTCGATAATGGTTTAGAGGAACGAGTTTATTCTGAGAATACCGTTTTAGAGTCTAGCAATTTAGAAACAATGGTCTTAGACGAAGAAAATGAACTCGTACAACTATTAAATATGAGTGAGGATGCGTCACTTGAGTATAACCTAGAAGAAGCAATTGACTATTTTCAGGATTCCAACGATCTAGAAATTAAGTAAATTGTAGTTAGTCTATATAGAGATACCCAAAACTCTAAGTTTGGGGGTGATTATCATTCTCCATGTGCCTTAACTCTTAGAAAGTTCCCTCACTTCGGACTTGACATATGTGCCTCAACCATTTTGCAAGATTATATTCATACACGTTTTCCTGAACCTAGTGATGTCCATAAGGAAGTTCAGTTGTTAGAAACCCATCCTCTGGTTGATGAGGTTATACTAGGCTATGATACCAAGATCGACTTTGTTTTCCCACCAAATATTTTTCAACCAATTGTGGGAACGTATAAATTTCAGATGTGTCAATTATTTAGTTTTGAGACTAAACCTAATTACTTTAAGAGATTAGGGTCGATACATTTGCTTAAGATTGACCACCAGTTTCATCGTGGTCGATTGTGTGAGTCAAAACTGATTGACTTTAAGGATCCTCAATTATTCAGGTTATTATTATGTGCTTTTAAATTTTTACTTGAGTTTTTTCAGACTCTAATACCTGAACCGGATCTTAGCTTTGAGGAATTCCAACCCATCAAAATATTTTATTTGGACCCAGTTATAGAACCTGAACCTGAACCACAGCTAGATGTAGTTGTCTTAAACAGGAAACTAGACAAGGGTGTGCTTTATTTTTTTATTTTCTTGACAGGTTGCAGATTCCTTTTATTTGTGATAGCTCTATTTGGTTTTGATGACCCACAGAAATTTCGGCTATTACTTTATGATTCTATGAGGTGACTAATCCTTTCTTAGTCTGGCTGAAGACTTTAAATTTAGCACTTCTTGGGAGGTAACCCAACATTCATGCGACACGGTAATATCTTTCCTTATCTCTTTTGCTTCAAATGGTAACAGTTTCTCCTTGTTCATGCTTTTAATTTCATCTTTAGAACATTGAGGACAATGTTAGATTTAAGTTTTGGGGTATGGGAGAAACTTTTTAGTTGCAGTATGAATAAATAAACTCCAGAACTTAGAAATTTATGCCTATTAAGGATTGCACTAACTAATCTAAGTGGATGGAAGCATTTTGATCGTAGGAGTTGAGGAACCAATCTGATTAGATGGAAACATCTAGAAGAGTCTATTCATAAAAGCACAGAGCTATGGTGTTAGAAATAACATGATAGTTTCACCATATCTCGTTGAGTCCTTTTCACTTCTATTTTTATTTTATTTTGTTTTTAAACTATGTTTCTCTAAGTGATAGGTGGGGCCCACGGTTCAGGTTGTTACCAATGCTAGGGTGAATTAGAGTGATTGAGTTACAAAGAAAAAGAAAAAAAAAAGACCAGACCAGTTAGACCAAACGGATCAAAAATAAATAAAAATATGAATGAAACGAAAAAGCTAAAAAAAAAAAATTCAATGAATAAAGTCGACCACTGGTTCCCTTGTATATGCCAGATGTGTCGAACTAGAATTAGGATTATCGACCACTGGTTCCCGTATATATGCCAGTGTGTTGATATTAGTCAGACTACTATCTCAATCCATTAGGATAGGTTCATTTTGGCGGAGGCCTTCAGACAGATATGGGAAACGCCGTTCACTTAGTAAACATCAAAACCATCTATGTTTTTCTTTATATCCATCTTCTTGATCTATCCATGTGATTAGTTTTGACTCCGGATATTGATGTCAATAGTGCGACTATCTGAGTAGAGCACTGTCACTTTATATGAATTTTATTATGCTTGAGTGCAAACTCGTGTACAACAATTGGAATTTCGCATCAGGGTACTTCCTCCTGTAGTCAATAAGTATGCCAACCAAGGAGATTCTTTAGTGCCTTCCAAGGTTCTTCCTAGATAGCTAGGGTCTGGAGTGTAACGGTTTTGTGGGTATATCTCTTGTAAGCCCTTCGGAGACAACACTAAGTCACTAGGGACACTTAGGGGTGTAAAGGCTTATTGCATACGCTAAATGCAATCTACGATGCATGCGTCAGTGAGTTAGGATTTTATTTTATTTAATTTACTCGAGGACTAGCAAATAATAAGTTTGGGGGTATTTGATAGGCACATTTTTGTGTCTTATATAATCTCAATTGTATATATTATTAGTGCTCGATTTTATATTTCTTATGGCTTTTTATGTCCATGTAGGTATTTTTGGAGAAATAAGCTTTTGCGGCGAAATTGGCTAAAAAAGTGGTTTTTGCGCTCGTGGGAGAAAATTACTATACGGACTCTCACTTTGGATAAGGGGAGGTCATCTTCTTCATTTGAAATTTGAATTTTGGAGGGAAAATAAGAACAAAATTAGGGTTGAAGAATTGAAGGTGTTCTAGGGAGATTCAATCTCTGAAATCAAATGGGTTTGTCCCTCTTAGCTAAACAGGGCTGGTAATGGTCTTATTTTTTCCCAGAATTAGATAGACAATCCGCAGGAGATGAATCAAGTTTTATAATTTTTGGCGGGAAAAATATGCATGCAACTGGCAGAGTTGGGGATTGAATTCGATCGATTTCCAGAGTGATTCAATGGCTGAAATTGATTGGGTTTACTCCCTAGGCCTAAACAGGCCTGGTAAAGTCTTTTGTTTGAACCCAAATTGGCTAGAATAGCCTGAAAAATAAATAGAAGTTAGGTTTTGCATGGGTCTCTGTATGACTTATTTTTGGAATTCTAGGAAGACTAAAGGCAAGAAACTCTTCCCAAAGATACATATCTATCTAAGGAAGAGTTTGAGATAAGTTGGAAATCTCAGAAACGCGTGAAACAATTTTGGGAAGAGATTATTTCCGTAACTGCCAAGAAAAGAAAAGAAGAGATTTCGAGAAGTTTTGGGGAGATTAAATCGCTCTGTTGGCTATATATAAGTTGATGGGAGTTCATAGAAGGGATTCGAGACTTTGGGGGACCGAGCTGAGGGCTTGGTGAAGCTGCAGAGGTGAAAATCAAGAGTTGCAGAGAAGAAGTTTCTGCTGCTGAAGAACAACGTCGTAGAACACTTCGCAACTTAGCAAGAAACCGTTACCTAATCTTTCAAATCCAATACCTTTGTAACATCTTTGCAACAACTATTCCTGTTAGAATTTATTTGTAAGGGCAGCTTCCGTAACAGTGGATTCTGTAACAATTATATCTGTTACAGATTCACTTCTTCAATAAAAACACCTATTTGAGCCATGATTAAATATTTTGAGCGTGTTCTTGACATGAGGAGCTAAACCCCAACACTGGGATGATAGAGGAATCCCTATTTCACAATCACTTGGTAACTATAATTGATTCTTTATGACTTTTTCACTTGTTTTAATCCATTTATGATTTTTCTTGATTAGTTGTGATTTTGTTTGATGTCGCATGCTGGGTTTTAGGAACTTTTGATGCGTCATGCTTGTGATTTACATCCAATGCTTTATAAAATCTACTTTTGGAAAAGAAAAGAGTCAACAAAAGAGCTAGAATTGTTATGGGTCATCATATGAACCAACTGAATGTGATTAGTGGTGAAATCCTAAGTCTCAGTACCTCTCGATATTCGTGACAACCTTGTGAATATATTTTTAGTATTTTTATTCTTAGTTCTTAAATCAAACCTTTACACAATCCGAGTTGAACGAACTTTACTACCACTTTCAAAACTACAACAATCGTTCCCACAGAAAACTGTGTAATTGATAGGTTATTTGATCAGCAAGATAAAGTAAATAACAAAAGGGAATTGGTTTATGGATAAATATAAAGACAAAAAGAAGAAAGATATGATCAAGGAATCCTTCGTCGTTACCAAGCGTTAACAGGATTAGAATACTTATTTATCTTCCGTTAGAACCATTCATCACCAACCGAAGAATAGCAGGTGCGCTTAGCTATCCCAAAACTCCTTGTATCACCGGATAACAGGTACGCTTAGTATCCAACTGAGCCGCCTTGAGGTACGCTTACAAGGTGTAACTCGATCGAACGCTTTAGGGTTTGTGAATTTAGGTTTGATTCCAGCAGTTAAACTCAGTACGCTCGGTTCACTTACTAGTGTTGTTTCCACAGACGATTGCTTTACAGAATCCCTCTGCAAGGTCTCATGTTTTCTACTTATGTAGGAGATGATCGACAATTACGGATCGTTCAACTCACTACTAGCAATAGAATGATTAATAAACTAATCTGGTTGCGCACCCAAACCAATCTAAGAATCAATCATAAACCCTAGTGTTTGTGGGTAAAAAATGTTTCTGCTGGTTTTGATCAATTTGGGTGTGTGTATGAGAAACGAGCCTAAACCTTAAACAAATGCACTGCACGGGAGTACTTTAGATTCGAGAAATATATCTGTACAATCCTGGCCTAAACAAAGAAATGATCGTTCCAGCCTTGCTTCGGTCACAAAGTGAAGGAGAAGGGTTGGTATTAGGGAGGGAAACGAAGAAGGTGTTGAGACCAGAATGGTTAATTCTGAAGGTGTGGCTATTTTTATGACTTGTATCAGAATGTGGAACTGGATTTTGGAATGTAAGCTATCAGTTCTTTGCTGTTTTCTGGATACTGTGTTGTTGTTAACCAAACTGTTGTCGTTTGGTTGAAATAGGTAGAACCTATTTATACAAGTCATATTGAACGCACACTGATCTCATAGAAAGTGGGAATGATTGAGTGGTGGAGAAGTGGGGTCGTGTGTAGATGCCACAAAACCACGTTCCCGTTATGAAGGAGACGAGTTAGTTTACACCCACTAATTCTTGCCGCCACTAACTGCCCTGCTTTCTGACACTTTCTTATAATGGTCATGTTGCACGCCGCACACTATAAACCGCCAGACCAATACCCTGATGAGTATCCCCCAGTTTGTGACATGTTTTTGATGTTTCGAGTGTTTTCGTGGAAAACGTGTAGCAGGTTGCTATGTGTGTCAATTCAAAGTCAGGAGACTTACCGCAGGAGAATAGCATGTGATGCTATTAGGCTTATCTTAGCTGGTCGCCTAAGACTTTCCACAAGACTGTCAACTCTGTGGCGAATTTGGACGGCTAAGATTGTGACCCATGAGAAAGGGTGGCCATTGATTATGGCCACATCTTGTTGTATAGCAAAGTGGTGCCATTGGCATAGTGGCGCTTGGAGTAGCCATGGAATAGCGGCATGCCAGTGGCGTAGCTGCGGAAGCTGTTTTGGCATATTGGTGTTAGACTTAAATATGGCTCCGGAAACATTGGCCCTGTTGCTAAGTTAAAATTAAGTCCTTAGGAGAATCACTTGACCTAGTTGGCATGACGACTTTAGCTAAATTAGGGTTTGGCGTAACGAAACCCTAATTAGCACGTGTGTTTCGGAACGATGGTGTGGATGACATAGTTAGCGCATGCCAGTGGAACGATGGTGCAAGTAGAGCCTGGCGTAGCCATGGCCACTAGATTTTGGCACATTGGTGTTAAACCCAAATGTGGCGTGGCAACATTGGCTCTGTTTCCACATCAATACCAATGCTCTGGGAAACGTTACTTGGCATCGACGTTTTGTGCAAATGGTTCCATAGCCACGCCAAAGGAACCATATCCAGACCATCATATGGAAACGGCCACACGAGCAAGGATTGCTATGGGTGACTATGATTTGGCGTCTTTATTAGGGCTTCCTGGGTCCCGCACGGCTCGTGGCATGTTGTGGGGCCCGAAGTGGCATAATTTGTGCCACGACTGGAAATTAGGGTTTCGACCATGCAAGGTCGTGTTTCTGGTTAGGATAAACACATTGAAGTTTGTTATGGCGTTGGCCACGAACATAAGATGGTTTGGCACGTAAGTGCATTATTTATGGTATGTTGCCACGTAAGTCTGTCCGGCACATTGGACATGCACGTTTTGGCATGCCAGTTAGCGCATTGCCGCAACTTTGGAAAGCCAATTTGGTATTGGCGCAATTTTGCCTCTCTTTTTTAATACTGCGGCAGGTTTAGAGCAACCTGATTGGTCGAAAAAGAGAGGTCCGGCCAAACGCGGGAGTGGCCACACTTCTAGTGTGGGTGTGGCAAGTTTAAAGCGACCTGATTGGTTGATGGAAAATAGGGCCGACAAGTATGGGCCCACCCACAACTTATGTGCGTGTGGCGGGTTTAAGGCGACCTGATTGGTCGAGGGAAATAGGGCTGGTTTAGGCAACATGGGGCGTGGCCAATGGTAAATGGCGTCGGCTGGCCTAAGGCATGGCCACGCCTTCCTTTGCTGCTGCTCCTATTCTGCGGCTTCTTTATTTCTTTTTTTCTGATTTTGGGCAAGGTTTTGCACCTACTAATCAATGGCAGATTAATTACCTAGTTTGTCTAGGCTTAATTTCGACAGACAACGTTTGATATACTGTGCAAGGTGCAAAACCCTAATTTTTGCAAATTAGTAAGGGTAATATCTGAATCTTGTGAATTATCACAAAATTGATTGAATTCTATGTGTTGACACAGAGTTCTTTAATTTTATTTCTAGAGAGAAGTATGTTTTCTGATTGAGTACTTTATGCAAGTACCTTAACCTTGATACTTGGTAATTCATGTTACCCTGCTGCGAGTGAACACAAATTGTCATGCCATATCAATATTAAGGGTTCGGCTGGGGAACATAGCACAGAAAGCATTCAAAGAAACTTATAATAAAGGAAAGGCAAGGTGCCGAAATTTACAGAATCTCTGGGATTGTTGCTACATGCACCATTCAGGATAAATTTCATATGAAAATATTGAATTGCTCAATAAATGCGCCAGTGAAGTGGTTGAATCACTCATCACTTTTATATGGCTCCGTTTCTTTGCAGAGTGACGACATATTAAATGCAAGGTTTACAATTTGTTTATGGGTGAAAACTGTTTCTACTGGTTTTGGTAAATTTGGGTATGTGTGGATGAGAAACGAATCTAAACTCTAAACAAATGTACTGCACGGGAGTGCTTTTGATTCAAGAGATCAATCTATACAATTCTGGCCTAAACCAAGAAATGGTCGTTCCAGACTTGCTTCGGTCACAAAGTGAAGGAGATGGGGTTAATCTTAGGGAGGGAAGCAAAGAAGGTGTTGAGATTGTAAAGGTGTTTGTTGTTTATGACTTGTATCAGAATGTTGAACTAGCTTGCACAATGTAAGCTATCAGTTCTGGGTGTTTTCTGGATACTGTGACAACACTTGGTTTTTCTGTGTTGTTTGGAAATGGGTGAAGGACCTATTTATACAAGTCATTGAGCGAAATCCTCATCTCGTAGGAAGTGGAGGAAGTTGAGTGATGGAGTAGTGGGGTCGTGTGTAGGTGATTGACACACGATCACGCCTTTGCCCACTTTCCTCATCATCGTTAACCGTTCATGCCTCCTGACACGTTCTCGTAATGGATGCGCTGCACACCGCACGCTGTAAACCGCCAGACCAATATCCTAGTAAGTATTCCCCAGTTGGTGACATGTTTCATGTCACGAATAAGTGGGTCGAGTCGTGGGACCCGCCGCAGGAAATGACATATGGTGCTATAAGGTTAAATAACTAAGTTACTTAAGGAGTTGATATTCGTGAAATAACGTGTATGCTCGATGCATGTAATGCGTCTCTTTTAAGCAAGCAGCTCAAAAAAATCGATATGTATGAAGCATCATTGTTTTAAAGCTTGACTGAACAAGTCGCGGATTAAGCGTCTTAAAACGGCAGCACGTCCAACCATCTTCGAGTGATAGTTTGGAGGCCGCATGGTGGCCACCATCTGGTCGATCACTCTTTGTGGCAGAGTGGCAGATGGTAACCATTGAGGCGTTTCATTGATCGCCTAATTTTTAATCCAAGCCGTCCGACCAAGATGGCAAAGTTGGACGGATGAGATGATTTACGGCACATATTTGCTGCCGTCAGTGCCGTGGATGGATTTTAGGGTTTTTAGAGGTGGGCAAACATCCCCTCTTTGGCTTGATCGAATCCTAGCATGGCACTAATTTTTGGAGAGGCCGACCAGGCATGTGTGGAGACATCCCGCCGGCGAGCATGTCTACACCTCTCGGTTTCACAAAGATTCGATCTAGGCCACTCAATTTGACCGGCAAAGATGAGTGGTCATGATCGATTCGCGACAGAAATTCATTGCCGCAAAGGATTTAAAAGTCGTGTGGCATGCTACCTTTGGGCGTGCGTTTCGAGGCGTCGGGCCATATTATGCCTAAGTCGGTCGGTCACACGCAAAGGTGGGCCCACGGTAATCGCATTGACATCGTTGGGACCTGCCGAGTCTATATATACACCCTCCGTTTAGGCTGGCGAAGATGGATGGCCACGATCGAACTACGACAGATATACATTGCCGCAAACCCTAATTAGGGTTTTGAACAGTTACCCACACGCAACTTTGTCGAAACGGTTTGGAAAGCCATGCTTCTCCTTTGGGGAGATCGATCATGTGGGGCCCATATTGGGCTGATGGTGAATATATGTGCACCTTCCTGATGGTCTTTAATGCGATATAAGCCATCCAAATAGGATGGCTAAGTTGAATGGTCGTGATCGATTTAAGACATTAGTGGAATTTTTCGCGACCCTTAGAAGCATCACGCCTTCCATGGTTTGAGCAATCGTTTCATTGCTCCATGACTTTATTGTGAGAAATCCGATCTGGTAGGGGAGAAGTGGGCCCGCCAACGTATGTGTTAGCGCTTCCCTGATCATTCGCGGGATGATCTAATCCGTCCAACCAGGCTGGAGAAGTTGGACGGTCGTGATGGTTTTAAGACTGCCTTGAACAGTCTTGCTCATTCGAGCCTTTCCCAAAGAAACGCGGCCATCCTTCTTCGGACCGGCGTTTGACGGGCGTTCGGAGTGTAGTGTGGTGTTCGACTGGCTAGGGCATAAGCGGGCCCGCCGGTGGTCATCACAACAATTGCCTATTTTTGCCAGGTTTTGACTAGGCTTGTTAAATCGCGCGGCCAACTTGCGTGGTGGAGATCGTTTCTGAGACTGATATGGACATTCCAGATTTTCCTTAAAGAAATTAAATACATTTGATCGAGTTGTTTCGCGTCGATTCGAAATTCTCTTTGTCAGAGAGTGATGTAGCCTGTACGGGTATTTCGTGCATATCTCAAAATTGGCACTTGGAGATTCATGTTACTCTGCTGAGAGTGAACACTCAATCGTCATGTCATGCTAATAATGAGATTTCGGATAGGAACAACACAGGAAATACTAGGCAAATCATGCATTAATTAATAATGCTAAAGATTCACAGAATATTTGGGATTGATGTTGCATGCACCATTCTGGGTGAATTTTGTGTATTTATTGAATTGCTTCGAATAAACAAAGTAAAGAGGTTTTCTGCACTCATCACTTATCAAACGGCTTTACCCTTTGCAGGATGTCAGCGCATTAAATTTGGTTTTACAATTTTTGCCCTGAACTAAAATCCACCATCAACATTAAGTCCCCTTCCTAGCACGTAATAGTTGCACTATTGCGGGGTAGGCATTAGATGGTGACAAATAAAGATAAAACTTATGAGACAAATTTAGATGTTACCAAGAGAGATGGGTCGTCCTGTCTTTGGAGCATGTCACGTTCAAGAGGCGTCCATGTGAGCGTTCCCCTAACATGATGTCGGTTGGCCCAGGTAGATTAGGCATACGGTTGGTTGGGATCTCAAAATATTCATGGCGAGGTCGTAATCCTCGACTCTAATGAGGACGAGCCCTATCATGAGTAATATCCTTCAAAGGCTGCTGAAGCAATTTCTGAAAAAGATGTTGAAGCAGCTCCCAAAGAGAACGTTGATGTAGCTTCCGGAGCGAAAGTTGAGGCGTCTCCTGGAGAGAGCATTGAAACAGCTTCTGGATCGAACATCGAGGCGGTTCCTGGAGAGAGAGTGTTGAAGTAGCTTCTGGATCGAACATCAAAGCGGGTCCCGGAAAGAGCGTTGAAGAATCTTCTAATGGAGAGAGAGTGGAAACGCCTTCTTCTGGAAAAAGTTGAAGCGCCTTCTTCTGGAAAGAGTTGAAGCGCCTTCTTCTGGAGAGAAAGCTGAAAAGCCTTCTTCTGGAGAGAGTTGAAGAGCCTTCTTCTGGAGAGAAAGCTGAAACGCCTTCTTCCTGAGAGAACGTTGAAGTGGCTTCTTCAGGAGAGAGCGTTGAAGCGCCTTCTTCCTGAGAGAGCGTTGAAGTGGCTTATTTAGGAGAGAGCGTTGAAGTGGCTTCGTCTTCAGTTTGACTTCCCCTTGCGAATTACATGCTTCTTGATTGACCATCTCTCTTGTGTTGAATAAGTCCTTGACTGACGGCGCAGGAATTTCATGCTGAGCCTCAGTCCCCAAGCGTGATTTATATGGTTCTATCTTGTATGGTCGGTGGGTTTACCATAATAAATATATCGTCATCTTGTCTCCGTGACTCTATTACTTCTCCATAGGAAAATAAAATATGCAGAAGTTCGGATTACCTCTGTCCGTAGTGGTTGTTGTTATGGTGAAGCTCGGGATTGGAAGTCTTCATATAGTGGTAGAGCTTGTCTCGTTATTAGAGGGAAAAGCTAATGATGGAACCGATAGCTTCCTCGATGTTGCCTCATGGAATGAAAAATAGGGAGACAGTCCCCTGCCCACGAGTATCTACTGAGCCTTCGACTTGATAGACATTGTCACGCTGGGTCCATGAGGTCGTCTTTACGTCTGCATTGCGTTTCATAGACGTCCGGGAACATCACTGGTCTTTGACAATACGTCTGCTCTCTTGAGTATATCCTCATCTTTGGACATCTTGGAATCATAATGATAGAGTGCTTGCATCTCTCAAAATTCACCATATTTGAGATGGGCAGTGCTAAGCAGTCCCAAGTCACACTCCTTTGCCATTATCATCTTTGGATCGTGTCTTTGAGGAGTAAGGAAGTTCCTTCATGCGACTGACTTAACTAATAGGTTCTGCAAATATGATGAAGCTCTCTTCATGGAGAATCTGTATGTACCTCTTAAGTCCCAGGTGCAATCTCCTTTGGTAACGCCACTACTTCTTCTACAGGAGACGAAATTCTGAAAGCGTCTCTCATTGATGTTTCTCCCGTTGATACAGATATGGAATATCTTGGACGTTGTTTCATCATTGTGGAAGTCGTGCATGTGGTACTGGAGTTGGAGTTAACGATTTTGGATGCGCAGGATGTTGTATCTCGGTGGTTTTCCTCTTGCTGCTTCAGCGAAACTGCTTACAGAAGGCTGAAGGTTTTATTGCATGTTGGTGAGATGTATGCTTCCACGAACATCATGAGGCTCTTCATTACTGGCAGTCTTGTTCTTTCTAGCAGGGCAGGTGTTGTCGCAACTGAGCGTTTAGCAGCTTCACGGATTTCAGAGGATGTCTGAAAATGTCTCAAAGCGCAGGTTCTTCGACAAAGCACGATAGACAGGTACCATCCTATTGATGCACAATTACACAACTTGTTGTTCAGTCAAATTTGGATCGTGACCCTCCAGTGCCTGAATTCGGGACCTCTTGACATAATCATTTGGATGTTCGCTGTTTCACTGAAGCATTCCTCTTAAGTCTGACAGAGTGATTCTCCCAAGCTGCGGATTCTTTCTCGACATGATGATGCGGACATCGCTATCTTCTTGAGGATGCTCCCTTGAGGTGTCGGCTCCAGTAGATATGAAGATGTCCCGGGCTCGCTCTCGTCCGTGATGACATAATATGTGTGTGAATACCAATATTCTGTGGAGCACGTGTCACGATCTTAGTGGCCGCATATATACCTAACTGTGTAGCCTTCGCTAAACAGAGAAGCCTGAGTAACAAGGGATACCTCCGCAGATCTACTTTATCTCATCCCAAGAAAGAAGGCGTGAACGGTCAAGATAAGGAAGGAAAAATCCTATTCTATATAGAGTCAGCTGGAGAGGGAACAAAGGTAGATGACGCATCCAATCAGTATTAAATGCTCAAATCTCTTATCTACATGCATGAATCTAGGCACGTGGAAAGAGAAAGCGTGGCAGAACCCGATTGGCGGAAGCTAGCGGTGAACGAAGGTACAACCTGTACTAAGGTTGGGTAGTTCCCGAATGAACGTGGGCCACTGAGGTGGCGAAATATAACTGGATAAAGTACGCGGTGGACGAAGGTACCATTGGTACGAAAGGTATATCAGCAGATGATGGACCCAGAGGCAGCAAAGATATAACTGGAGCAAGAGGGGCTATAAATATCAAGCTTCACCAACAAAGTAAGGGCGTTCAATATCTAGAAGAGAAGATCTAGTCTTAAGCTTATACCTCTTTAATGTTTAGAACTTAAGTATTTACTTCCACTTGAGATCTCTCTATTACTTTGGGAAGCATCTAAGATCTTTGTAACCACCACAACTTAATACAAAAAG
Source organism: Papaver somniferum (assembly GCF_003573695.1). Lineage (NCBI taxonomy): Eukaryota > Viridiplantae > Streptophyta > Magnoliopsida > Ranunculales > Papaveraceae > Papaver > Papaver somniferum. The sequence goes on along the minus strand of NC_039361.1, from coordinate 32,119,533 downwards.
AAGCAATCATTACCCCGTGGATGTACACAAATGTCGAACCACGTATATTTCTTGTGTCTCATGATAACTTATAAGCTTTTACATTATACTTGTGTTCTTCGTTGTTATTGTGATCTTAGATATCATTTATTACTTGGCAATATCGGTTCAACGGAGGTATCAATACTACTTAGTATCAGATCCTCAGAGTTGTATACATTACGTAGACTACCGGGAAAACGAGTATAACCAACATCGATTTTCTTGCAAAGATGCAAACAAAGGAGTATAAGGACGGACGAAGGGTCAGATTAAGAAGAAAAACGATAAGGTAAGAATCACTTACTGAGAACGCTGAAAGATGGGGGAGGAAGTTAGCGTAGGTATCCATGAAAGCCTTCATCTCTTGGATGCTACCCCTACGGATCTCACCAAAGATCTGACTGGAGCGGAGACAATCAGGGTCAAAGAACAAATCTTTGGCAGCACGATACTGGGAAGATAACACGTCCAACTGTGAAGCTATCTCGAAATAACTACCAAGATGATGATGATCAACTCCAACATAAAATGGACCCTTGGAATCCCGTAGGATGGCCTCAAGAATAGCGTCATCGGAACTACCCAAGCTCAAGCTCTCCGGCAACCTACCTTGGATAGATTCAGCGGCAACTCCCTCGTTTGTTTGAACACGAACAAGGGGCACGACTGCTGAACCCTCACCACGACGAAGAGATGGCATGGTGGAAGAGCTAGGAACAGAAAGAGGAGATTGAGAGCCGCCCAAATCCATGTCACCAGCAGATTGAAGATTACCCAGTCCGGTCCAATCTGGTGACGAAGGTGGGGTCCAACAGCTTTGCTAGCGGGGGCAGTAGAAACAGACTAAGCACTCCCTAGTGAAGAAGGAACAACATTGACGGAGAAACTGGCTAATGAAATCACAACCTTCTTCTTCTGCTGAGAATATGAGCTACCAGCCCTCACCGTGGCGGTAACAACCTTAGCAAACGAACCACTTGATTGAAGGGAGGTAGCAGGAGACGAAGGGAGACTCTTAGAAGACAGAACAGTAGCTCCAGAAGCAGCAGGAATAGCGGTCAAAGCTTTTCTAGGAGCACAAAACGAAGGCATCTTCAAGGATAACGTAGGTGCAGGGGCTTGAACGCTAACAGGCTCTACTAGCTGAGCACCAATACCAACAAGAAGGTTCCCACCCTCAACTAAAGCAGCTCGGACGGGGCTAGGGTTATCTTTGGCAAAATCCTCCTCAATATCATCCAAATGAGGACTAAGGCCAGTATCCTCGATATCCTCCATGTCTTCGTCGCCGGGTCCCTCACCAGCAACCTTGGGATCATCATCCAAAGCATCAAGATCAATCACGGTCTTCAACTTACCCTTCCTCTGGGAAGACTGTAAAGAAACACATGCGTCAGCTAAGAATCGGGGGAAAGGTACTAAGGAACTTACAAGCACAAAGGTATGATAATGATCCTTACCACCGCAGGCGTTTCAACCAAAGCCTTTCTCTTCCTAGTCCTTGTGGCCACAAAATTACCAGCAGAGCCTGGAGCAGTCCCAGCAGAAGAAGTAGGGGAAGACTGCAAAAGAAGACCATCAGAACAAAGATATCAAATCAGATAAAGACATCTAAGCAGACGAAGATATTAACAGCAAAGGTACCTCGTGAGAAGCAGCAGGATTAAAAATCCAAGGATGATACCCATCATACTTCTCAGGCAAAGAACGAGCTGAACGAGGGACTAAGGGGTCCTCAGTGGTGAAACCATAAGCCCAAAGACCAACCACACGAAGAGGAGTACGATCCCAACAATCATCATGATAAAGACGAATGCGGTCAGACTTTGGAAAAGGAAGCCTAACATAATAAGGGATGGTAGTCAAACCAGTCTTATCAATCTCCTCCAGCAAGCGAAGGTTATTACCCCCTATAATCTTCCTAGCAGTAACATGAATACGACGAGGACCAACACTCCAAGGAAGAAGGTTTCTTTTTTGAATAGCATCAGCATACGTAGCATTGAAGTTGGCAGGGGTATAATCCTCCTGCTTAGATCTCCCTTCAACAAAGGGGTCATAAGACTTCAAAGTAGTCTTTCCCTTGCTACGATACCAGCATTCGCGAAGGGCATGCCAGTAATTACCAGTATACTGGTAAATTCCTTGGACCTGAGTCTTGTTTGCCGGGTCATCCCTGGTGGACAAGACGTCATAATAGAAAGGATCCTTTCTACTATAAGCATACCTGCGGCCAATTGACCAACGCTAATCAAAAGATTATTCTCATCATAAGGGAAATCCTGAATGTGAGACTCAGTGAGAACATCAGGGCCATTAACGAAGAAAATCTCGAATTTATGAAGGCGAAAAGACTTGGTAATCTCATCAATAGACAAATGAGAAAAGTTGTCCTTGTCACGCAATTGGAGCCTCTGAATCTCATAGTGAGGAGCAGGAGGTGGAAGATCCTTGATAAAAAATTCCTCCTCAGCGACCGTAGCCACCTCAGTACCAGCAGGCACCTCAGAATCCTCAGGAGGAGGAGGAGATGGCGTAGCATCAGGATGATCCATTCGCAGAGGAGGATCAGTCGACGAAGATATCTTCGGACCCTTACGCGTAGGTTTCTTTTGAAGAACATCTCCATCAACAATGGCAGAAGAAGATTGAAATTCATTCAAAAGTGAATTGGGGGCAAAAACCCGACGAACTTTGGGCATGGGTTTCACTTAACCAACCAAAGGGGACAGTCTAAGCATATCATGGGGGAAATCAAAAACCTTTGATCACATGATCAAAGTTGCAGGCGAAGAACTATCATACCGAAACCATCATCAAAAATCAAAATGGAACAAAACCCAAGTTCCCATATAGCGTAAACAAGCAAAAGAAAGCAGGAATTCTCACATGCCAGCATAATAAGCAACATCAATAAATCTCTTAGTCCGACAACGATACAACGGGGGCAAGCATGGAGAAAATGAAGACCAAATACGGGTATCACTTACTTGTATGATCGACACAGTGAAGCCAAAGCACGCGGAGAATCGAAGGAAAAAGGGGAGCAGTTAGCAGCAAAAGAGTATCTCAATAAAAGGGATGGAGAGCGACAGCTCGAAGAAGAAGAGGAAAGGGAGTTAATAAAATTCCCTTCTCTTTGTTCCCCTCTTATAGGCGGCTGGAAAATCCAAATTTTTTGGATGTCCCGAAATTCAAGGGGAAGTTATTGCATGAAAGGACATGTAGGGACCACCCAATCGGTACGTGCAAAATTAGCGGCGTAACGGAAGTTTTCGTCCACTTCTACCAAACGGTAGAAGATGAAAGAAAAGGGGAAAACTGTGAATACCAATATTCTGTGGAGCACGTGTCACGATCTTAGTGGCCGCATATATACCTAACTGTGTAGCCTTCGCTAAACAGAGAAGCCTAAGTAACAAGGGATACCTCCGCAGATCTACTTTATCTCATCCCAAGAAAGAAGGCGTGAACGGTCAAGATAAGGAAGGGAAAAGCCTAGTCTATATAGAGTCACCTGGCGAGGGGACAGAGGTAGATGACACATCCAATCAGCATTAAATGCTCAAATCTCTTATCTACACGCATGAATCTAGGCACGTGGAGAGAGAAAGCGTGGCAGAACCCGATTGGCGGAAGCTGGCGGTGAACGAAGGTACAACCTGTACTAAGGTTTGGTGGTTCCCAAAGGAACGTGGGCCAGCTGAGGTGGCGAAATATAAATGGAGAAAGTACGCGGTGGACGAAGGTACCATTGGTACGAAAGGTATATCAGCAGATGATGGACCCAGAGGCCGCAAAGATATACCTGGAGCAAGAGGGGCTATAAATATCAAGCTTCACCAACAAACTAAGAGAATTCAATATCTAGGAGAGAAGATCTAGTCTTCATCTTATACCTCTTTAACGTTTAGAACTTAAGTATTTACTTCCACTTGAGTTCTCTTTATTACTTTGGAAGGCATTTAAGATCTTTGTAACCACCACAACTTAATACAAAAACAAGCACTCATTACCCCGTGGATGTAGACAAATATCGAACCACGTAAATCTCTTGCTTCTCATGATAACTTAGAAGTTTTTACATTATACTTGTGTTCTTCGTTGTTATTGTGATCTTAGATATCATTTATTACTTGGCGATATCGGTTCAACGGAGGTATCAATACTACTTATTATCAGATCCTCAGAGCTGTATACATTACGTAGACTACGGAAAAAAGAGTAGTCACAAGGCGAACCCTTTATGATGATTTGGAGATGACAATATTCGTTGAATCTTCCGAAACGCTTCCTGTTGTAGTGCGGTCCAAACGAAACTTGCTCCTTTCTTCAGCATGGGGTGAATGAAGCAACAAGCTGGGCTAAACCAGGTATAAAACTGTATTTCACCTTTCCCATGAAGCTTTGGAGTTCCTTCACAGTTTGCGGAGGCAGCATCGCGAGGGTAGCTTGGGTCTTGGATGGGTCCACTTTGATTCCCTCGGCAGTCACCTTTCGAACACTTGTCGTAAAACTCCTGTGTAGGCCGCCCGAGCTTTTGATTTGACTACTATATCATCCACGTAATTTTCAACTTTCTTATGCATCATGTCGTGGAAGATTGCCATCATAGCGCGTTGATACGTTGCACCGGCATTAACCAAATGGCATTACAGTATAATAAAAATTTCCGAGAGGAGTTCGAAAAGCTGTCTTACTCGCTATACCCATCCATGAAGGAGCACACATCGTGTCCGCTGATGGAATCCACTAACATATCGATGTTAGGTAGAGGAAAATCATCTTTGGGGCGGCATCTTTTCAAGTCTCTGAAATCTACGCAGCACCTGATCTGTCCATTTTTCTTTTTTACCGGAACCATATTATCTAACCAGGTTGGATGATGAATGGGTTGATGAAGCCAACAGCTAGCAACTTCTGAATCTCAGTCTTGATTTGCTCTTCTACCTTGTGTCTGAACTGCCTCGGAGACTGTATAACCGGCTTGGATCCAGGTATGACATATAGATGATGGGTGACCAATTTTTCATCTAAACCGGGCATTTCTTCATACGTCCAAGTGAATATGTCCTGGTACTCTTTGAGAAGTTCCACGAGCTTTGGTGTGTTCATCCGTACATAAGGTTGAGATGATGGAGATAGGCCTAGGAGATTCCTCATTCCCGATTTTAACGATTTCGAGCTCACCAGTTGTGGAGTTGGTGCCATCTGGAAGATGTCGTGGAGCATCTAGCACTTCTTCTTGTGCCTCGTCTTTGTTATAGCATTCCGTTGGGCGGAGAGACTGGGTAACAGTCTCCTCTGCTAATTGCTAACAGGTACACGGTTTTCCCTTTCTGATCATGGCTCGCCACAAAAGTTCGCTCCCTCTTAGTGTGAGCGTGGGTCGTGGCTTCACATGATGAAGAAGAATTGGTACGTCTTGTCAGCAAAGATGCATCGTGGGACTTAGCCTTCAATTATGCAAGTTTGTCCTCTTCCTGGATTGACGCCCACGTGGGGAGTGGGGTGCAATGAACTTTTTCTGATTATTCCCGCAGAGCTTCTCTTGGTTCAAAAAATTCCGCTCCATATATTGGTGTGTAAGGAGACAATTATGTAGGAATATGAACGACTTCTTTATTCAGCATAGTCTTTAGGCATTGGTGATACGTCGAGGGGACGATCTTATTGTCATGAAGCCATGGTCTCACCAGTATCATATGGTAGTCCGGATCCTTTTCTATGACTTCGAATTTCACCTTTGATTGGACGGGCCCTACAGATATATTCAGATTGACATACCTGTACGTGTTGGTTTGGTTTCCTTCAAAGTCTGTCATCTTGGTAGGCTGTCGCACGATCTTGCTTGGGCAAACCTTGGTCGTCCTGAGTGTCTTCAGAGTAATCACATTCGAAGATGCTCCCCTGTCGATGAGATCCCTTTTGAAATCCGAATCCTTGATGTGTGCATTAATGTGTAGGGACCCGGTTGTGACCTTCTTACGCCATCATGTCTTCTTCTGTAAATGTGACATTATTCACAGACACCTCTGGTGTTTTCGAGGCTTCTGGACGCAAAGGAGTTAAATGCACGTCTAAGGATATCTGGTTGATCGCAGCAAATGTCTCCGCCTGCTGATTCCTCGTGAGGTGTAAAAGTTCGCATAAACTTTACACTAGTGAAGCTGCTTCCTGGTCCACCGGTCTCTGGTTCATAGTGAAACTATTGACTTGAGGAGGATCGTTGCGAGGACCAGTCCCTATTGTAGAAATCTCTGTGACAGGAGAACCGCTCATATCTGATGTCATCTTGATGAGGAAATCGAGTATGCCGTTTATTATTTCTTTGATCAGGTCCAATTTCTTCGTGTGAATCTCCTGCACCCGTGCTAACTCGATCAATGTTGGGATTCTTCTGGTTACACCACCATATATACCGTTGGGAAAAGTGGCATCTTCATTGGAGGAACTTCGACCGGGATCTGAAAATGTTGGGGCAGTCCTAAGATCAACCTTTTGAAAGTCATCCAAATGGGATTGGGCAATGAAGAAATTGACTTCACAACCGAGAGATTAATCTCCCACTGTGGTCTCCAATTGTTTTTGGGTGAAAACTGTTTCTACTGGTTTTGGTAAATTTGGGTGTGTGTGGATGAGAAACGAATCTAAACTCTAAACAAATTCATTGCACTGGAGTGCTTTTGATTTGAGAGATCAATCTATATAATTCTGGCCTAAACCAAGAAATGGCCGCTCCAGACTTGCTTCGGTCACAAAGTGAAGGAGATGGGTTTGATCTTAGGGAGGGAAGCGAAGAAGGTGTTGAGATTGTGAAGGTGTTGGTTGTTTATGACTTGTATCATCGTTAACCGTCCATGCCTCCTGACACGTTCTCGTAATGGGCGCGTTGCACACCGCACGCTGTAAACCGCCAGACCAATACCCCAGTAAGTATCCCCTAGTTTGTGACATGTTTGATGTCACGAATAAGTGGGTCGAGTCGTGGGACCCGCCGCAGGAAATAACATATGGTGCTATTACGTTAAATAACTAAGTTACTTAAGGAGTCGATATTCGTGAAATATCGTGTATGCTCGATGCATGTAATGCATCTCTTTTAAGCAAGCAGCTCAAAACAATCGATATGTATGAAGCATCATTGTTTTAAAGCTTGACTGAACAAGTCGCGGATTAAGCGTCTTAAAACGGCAGCACGTCCAACCATCTTCGAGTGATTGTTTGGAGGCCGCATGGTGGGACACCATCTGGTCGATCACTCTCTGTGGCAGTGTGGCGGACGGTAACCGTTGAGGCGTTTCATTGATCGCCTAATTTTTAATCCAAGCCGTCTGACAAAGCTGGCAAAGTTGGATGGACGAGATGATTTACGGCACATATTTGCTGCCATGGATGGATTTTAGGGTTTTTAGAGGTGCGCAAACATCCCCTCTTTGGCTTGATCGAATCCTAGCATGGCGCTAATTTTTGGAGAGGCCGACCAGGCGTGTGTGGTGACGGCCCTCCGGCGAGCATGTCTACACCTCTCGGTTTAACAAAGATTCGATCTACGCCACTCGATTTGACCGGCAAAGATGAGTGGTCGTGATCGATTTGCGACAGAAATTCATTGTCGTAAAGGATTTAAAAGTTGTGTGGCATGACATCTTTGGGCATGCTTCGAGGCGCCGGGCCATAGTATACCTAGGTCGACCGTTCACACGCAAAGGTGGGCCCACGGCGATCGCATTGACATCCTTGGGACCTCCCGAGTCTATATATACACCCTCCGTTTAGGCTGGCGAACATGGATGGCCGCGATCGAACTACGACAGATGTACATTGTCGCAAACCCTAATAAGGGGTTTGAACAGTTACGCACACGCGATTTCGGCCAAACGGTTTGGCAAGCCATGCTTCTTCTTTGGGGAGATCGATCATGTGGGGCCCATGTTCGGTTGATGATGAAAATATGTGCACCTTCCTAATGGTCTTTAATGCGATCTAAGCCATCCAAATAGGCTGGCTAAGTTGAATGGTCGTGATCGATTTAAGACATTAGTGGAATTTTTCTCGACCCTTAGAAGCATCATGTCTGCCATTGTTTCATCAATCGTTTCATTGCTCCATGACTTTGTCGTGAGAAATCCGATCGGGTAGGGGAGAAGTGGGTCCGCCAACGTATGTGCTAGCGCTTCCCTGATCATTCGCGGGATGATCTAATCCGTTCAACCAGGCTGGAGAAGTTGGACGGTCGTGATGGTTTTAAGACTACCTTGAACAGTCTTTCTCATTCGAGCCTTTCCCAAAGCGACGTGGCCATCCTTCTTCGGGACGGCGTTTGACGGGCGTTGGGAGTGTAGTGTGGTGTTCGACCGTCTAGGGCATAAGCGGGCCCGCCGGTGGTCATCACAACAATTGCCTATTTTTTCCATGGTTTGACTAGGCTTGTTAAATCGCGCGGCCATCTTGCGTGGTCGTGAACGTTTCTGAGACTGATATGGACAGTCCAGATTTTCCTTAAAGAAATTAAATACATTCGATCGAGATGTTTCGCGTCGATTCGAAATTCTCTTTGTCAGAGAGTGATGCAGCCTGTACGGGTATTTCGTGCATATCTCAAAATTGGCACTTTGAGATTCATGTTACTCTGCTGAGAGTGAACACTCAGTCGTCATGTCATGCTAATAATGAGATTTCGTCTAGGAACAACACAGGAAATACTAGGCAAATCATGTATTAGTTAATAATGCGAAAGAATTCACAGAATATTTGGGATTGCTATTGCATGCACCATTCTGGGTGAATTTTGTGTATTTGTTGAATTGCTTCGAATAAACAAAGTGAAGAGGTTTTCTGCACTCATCACTTATCAAACGGATTTACCTTTTGCAGGATGTCAGCGCATTTAATTTGGTTTTACAATTTTAGCACCGAACTAAAATCCACCATCAACACAATTTTAATCCTGAACTAAAAACCACCATCAACACTAAAAAATAGGGGTTACAACAACCACACCCAAAAATTCGATTAGCAATCTGTATGGACAAACTCTAATATACTTTCTAGAGAATCAACTAGACAGTCATACTCAATCTAGATAAAAGTATATCAAAAAGTTTATATCTCAATCTCTCGATTTGATCTTTACTCAAGAAAATAGAAATCCACGAGACTTTATCAAAGAGAGATAACTTGGATGGTACCAAAGACCAATATCCAAGTTTCAATCAATTTAAATCAACAACCAAAAGGTTGGATATTCTAATTGATTGAATAACGCACAACCTGTGATATTTCAATTATATAAACAAATATAATGCGGAATAGAAATAACACAAACACCAGAATTTTGTTAACGAGGAAACCGCAAATGAAGAAAAACCCAGGGACCTAGTCCAGATTGAACACACTGTATTAAGCCTCTACAGACACTATCCTACTCCAAACTAACTTCGGTCTGGAATGTAGTTGAACCCCAATCAATATCACACTTATCTAAGGTACAGTAATGCTCCTATGCCTCTGATCCCAGCAGGATACTGCGCACTTGATTCCCTTAGATGATCTCACCCACAACTAAGAGTTGGTACGACCCAAAGTCAAAGACTTTAATAAACAAATCTGTATCACACAGAAAAGTCTATGATAATAGATAAATCTGTCTCCCACGAATATACCTACGAGTTTTGTTCCGTCTTTTGATAAATCAAGATGAACAGGAACCAATCAATAATACCAGACTTATATTCTCGAAGAACAACTCAGTATTATCAATCACCTCACAATAATCTTAATCGACGCAGCGAAAAAAATATTGTGGAATCACAAACGATGAGACGAAGTTTGTTTGTGATTACTTTTTATCTTGCCCATCGGAGATATCAATCTCAAGCCAATTATTACAATTATACTCGTACGATAGAAACAGCAAGATCAGATCACACAACTACGATAAAAGTAGTATCGGTCTGGCTTCACAATCCCAATGAAGTCTTTAAGTCGTTAACCTGGTTTAGAAGAAGAAACCAAAGGTTAAAGGAGAATCGACTCTAGCTAGCAAAACTAGTATCACACAGAATGTGTGGGGATTAGGTTTCCCAGTTTCTAGAGTTCTCCCTTATATACACTTTCAAATCAGAGTTTGCAATCAATGTTATCTTAGTAACAAAGCATTCAATATTCACTGTTAGATGAAAACCTGATTATATTCAAGCTAATATTTCTTAACCGTTAGATCGAAAACTTAGCTTGTCACACACAAATGAAATGTTCAATTTTGGGTTTATGAACCGTACCCAAACATTAACATTTGTTGGATCAACAAGTCAACCAAATGGTTATCCATATAATTACTCTCATATCAACCTTATTCTTCTTCACCATAACTAGTTCAAATGACACAACTGAACTAGTTAGAGATTTGTTCAATTGCAAGGAATTATTATGTAACTACAAAAGACACAATTGAAGCAAAATCGGTTTGATTTACTCGAATCGGTTTATAAAATTTATAGCCACGGTTTGCAAAAGCATTCCTTACTTTATTTAAACATTAGTTCAAGAACAACCGACTTTAGATATAACCTTCTCAAGTTCGCGGACTGGGTTCGCGGACTTAAGCTCATGGAAGGAGTACACAAACTCCAGCAGAAAATCTCAGGCCGAGAAGTTCCGCAAGTTCGCGGACTTGGCTCACACCACTTCCAACTTCACTTGATCAACAAAGTTAGCAAACTTTGGTTCAAGGAATATGACTTATGCATATATGTGTTTCCAAAACAATGCTTATATCCACCAATGGTTATGTAACCTAAATTCTCATTTCAATCATTGAAACATTCTCAGAGAGCGTTATATAGACGTTATTCACAGACCATTTTTTGTCAGAGCAATTTTCAAAGTGATTGAAACATAACATGATTTTCGTCACTTGGTAAAGATGAATTCGTCTAAAGAGAATGCTTACCAACACACATTTCGAGAAATAGATAGGCGAGATAAACTCGGCTCGAAATAGCAAATGTGTATAATCAAAGTCTATATATCAAAAGGACTTTTGTCTCAAGAGTAGGAGATAGAGTAAATAGACTTTTGAGTGACAGATAAGTTCAAGTCTCCACATACCTTTTAGTCGATGAAGATCCTCCAGTTCCTTGAGTAGTCCTTCGTCTTGTATGATGATTTCCATGGAGTCTTGATCTCAACTACACTTTCTATCATAATCCAATACCTTAGCTCTAATAGGCTAGTAATCAAGACTTATAGTTTTGATCACTAATATTGACAAACATGCTTGAGATAGCAACGCATGCGAGTTTGACCAAGCAATGCTCTAACAATCTCCCCCTTTGTCAATTTTAGTGGCAAAACTATTAATACATATGGAATACAAAAAATAAATAAATTAACTTTTGTAGGTCCTATTCCACATGCATAATCCTCAACATTACTCGAAATCTTCGTCACTTCCAAGTACTCCAATGATCCCAAAGGTTGTAAGTTTAGCATCATCGTTGTTGAAGATCCGTAGCTATAACAACAAGAAAACAATAGTTCTCAATCATTGTTATACAGTTTCATAGTATCATTATACAACGTCAAACTTCAATTCTATCACAACTTCAACAACAATACTATGGTGATATGTATCACTCCCCCTTAGTCAATACTCCATCTCACATGGAAACCACTCCCCCTTACATAATGATCTGGAAACCATATGTATTTGTAGTGTGAACTACATATTAATTCTCCCCCTTTTTGTCAATAAAATTGGCAAAGGTACAAGAACGGGATCCTAATGAAATTTCCGAAAGAGACATTTCATGACCAAAAGAAAGAGCACACATCATCTTATTTAGATGCAATCATAAAGTCGAAGCTAAATGCATTCATCAAGGAGTTTAAATATACAAGATAACCCCTATAATATTCTACATCCGCACTCCCCACAAAGATTTGGCAATTAAGCGCAAGTTCAAAAAGAACTCTCCCCCATAATATGTCATTCCCAAGGGAACAACAAGAGCGACCTTAATTTCGAAAGAGAAAAGAAGGATTTCCTTGGACATAACAAATCACATACAAATATGAATTTGAATCCAAAATATTAAATTAACCACAAGAAGTTCATGATTAATTTAACCGAAAATGCTCAACACAAGTAAACTTATGGAGACTTAAGAGCGCTCAATTAGATTAATCACAAGTAAACCCATAATTAATCTAATCGAAGTACACAATCAAACTAATCACAAATGTAATCAATTTAATTGGTCATACTCATATAAGAGAGTCTATCGAGTAATGACTAAGTTAATCATGAAAACAATCAACCCAGTCATGAAGGCTCAAACATAAGAAGACTTATGGAGTCATAACTAAATAACCAAACAAGATGATTAATTTAGTTCAAAATGCTCCACATAAAGTACCTTACGGAACAACAACAAAGTTAATCCTAAAAATAATCAATTTGGTTGTTTCGTGCTCAACATAAGACACATTACGGAGCCACACAGTAATACATAAAATATGGATTAGGGAAGATCAATTACTGCGGAATATACAAGGATTCATTCTATTTTCCATCACTATTTGCATGACGACATTTAATTGACATAATACTTGCAAACAAAAGATTTTAACCTATCTTCCATCAATAATTGACAATATAGGCTTAACTTTTGTATTTGCCAAAATTCCATTCATTCTTTCATCAATACATGCATATCAATTCATGAACGACTTTACTTTTGACAAGATATGGGACAATCAAGTTCACGGACGCAAACAGATATATCCCATAACAATATTGCAATATATAAAACCATAAAGATTAATACTGCAAAAATCATCTTCCAAACAATTTAGAATTTAAGCCAATAAATCTAAAAACATGAAGATGAAAACATTGGACATAGCTATGTGTAAACACAATAATGGCTATTCCAACCTCTAGTTATTATTCTAAACAAAAACCGAAAAATAGAAGATTTACTAGGCGAACTAAAGAAAAAATCAGAGTTCATTGAGGACCTCGTATCTTTCACCATCAAAGAAGGTATCACTGATTTCCTTTATTCTCTTGACTGTAGACGAACCATGTTCGTGAGTTAGAACACTAAATTTCCGATAAACAACCCGAGCAAGTTGTCTAGCTTTGACGCAGTCCATGATGAGCTTCTTTTGATTCCGTATCAGAATATTCTGATTTGCAAGAATTCTGGCCTGGCCATCTAGGAGTTGGTTTATTTGCAGTTGCAGATTTTCAAACTCGACCTTTGAATCGTTTTGAAAACGAGTTAAATCCTTGACAGAATCATCAATCTAGGAGTTGTGATCCTTTATTTCAAGCATCTTCTTTAGAACCATCTCTTGAATTGACTCGCGTCCTTGAGTGTCTTCCTCCATATCAAGATGCACAATCTCTTGAGATTTTGCATAGTTCTCCATATTATTTTTGTTAAGGGAAGGAAAACCCAACAAAGTAATATATATGTGTTTGTAAACACAGGTTGGAAACCCTAAGAACTCACATGAGGAAGACGCAGACGTTTATGGACCGTCAACATAAAGAAAACTTAAAATAGAAAGAAAATAATATACAACATACTTTAGTATATCTCAAAAATTATCCTTGTACCTCTCAAGTTAGAAACAAGGAAAATAATACCTGGAATCAGGTGGTATAGTGGAAATTAATCCCACTATGATCATCGAGAAAGGAGTTGCACATATCATCTGGTAGTTTGATCTTTGTGTTCTTCTCCTTTCTTTAGTTAACCTTCATCCCGGAAGAGTAAGACAAAGTGTGGTTAACATATCCATCAGAAGGGTTTCTCTAAGGACTAAATCTAGGACCTCTTGCAATTGGTTCAAGAGGATCAGAATAGAGAGGAATCCATTTTCTAGACTTAGATTTACCAGAAACATTCTTATAAACACAGGGAATACTTTTGTTAGCAGTATAAGAATTTATACTACTAGAAAGCATATGATTCATGTGATGATTTCCAAGAAAGGGATCACGTTTATAAGGTATCTGGTTTTCTGTGGGCATGCGATTCACTGCAGTAGTCGACGGACTATTTATCCCATTGACAGTATAAAGAAGCAAATTATGAAGTTTAGAAATTTGTTTATTTCTGGCAAAATAATGGAAAGCATGGTGATTCTTTTTCCCACAGAAAGCACAGGTTCGTGGAGGAGAAGCAACAATTGGCACCTGTTTTAACTTCATAGCCATGTGAGAAGATTGTAAGTTATGCAAACTTTTCTTGACACAATCTTCTTCTTGAGAACATTTCGTCATGTACTGTAACTCATGAGAGTTAGTATGTACAGAAAATTTTCTCTTTAAGACGAAGTTTTCCTTTTCCAAGGATTTACACTGTTCATGAGCTAGAATAAGAGACGCTTCTAGTTTCTCTTTTTCAACACGAAGTCTGTTAAGATCTGATGAATGAGTCTCGATCAAACGTTTCTCTCTAATTGAGTCTTCCTTAACAATATCTTCAAACACACTAATCTTTTCACGCTGATGAGTAGTTTCTTGGAGAAGTTTTTCAATATTCTAAGAGAAAGACTCAATGATGTTGTAGAGTTCATGTTCTCGATCAAGAGACTTTTCAAATTCATCAATAAGTTGATCGTGATCCTGAAAATCAATAATCTCAGCAGTGTTTTTTGAGATTCTGGTGAGCTCCTTTTCAGCTTTTGCCATAGTGCCCAATGTCTCATCAGAGAGAGAGATGTCAGCACCAGATGGGACAACCTTCTTACCTCGGGATTCGGAAGAATCTGCTAAAGAGTGATCCTTTGAGGTATTTCCAAGACATTGGCATAGTTAAAATCTTTATAAGGCATTTGGTATGCGTGTAAGAGATTCTATCCACAGACACAGATTGCCACAAACACAGACTTGTAAGGTCTTAAACGTGTTTTCCTGCTCTGATGCCAATTGAAAAAGTGGGGGTACAACAACCACACCCAACAATTCGATTAGAAATCTGTATGGACAAACTCTAATGTACTTTCTAGGGAATCAATTAGACAATCAGACTCAATCTAGATTAAAGTATATAAAAAAATTTATATCTCAATCTCTCGATTTGATATTTACTCAAGCAAAGAGAAATCTTCGATTCTTTATCAAAGAGAGATAACTTGGATGGTACCAAAGACCAATATCCAAGTGTCAATCAATTTAAATCAACAACCAAAAGGTCGGATATTCTAATTGATTGAATAACGCACAACCTGTGATATTTGAATTATATAAACAAATATAATGCGAAATAGAAATAACACAGACACCAGAATTTTGTTAACGAGTGTTGATGGTGGTTTTTAGCTTAGGGTTAAAATCGTAAAACCTTGCATCAGATGTGACGTCACTCTGCAAGGAAGCGGTGCCGCGAGTACTAACCTCTCCACCGACATATTTATTGAGCCGCTCAATACACTTTTATCCATAACACTCTGTAAATTTCGGCACCTCGCCAATACGAGACTCACTGAGTACTTTCCTATGCTATGTTCCCCAGCAGAACCCTTAATCGGTATGGCATGACGGATTTATATTCACTCGCAGCGGAGTAGCATGAACCTCCAAATACCAAAGTTAAGGCCATTGCACGAAATGCTCAGACAGAAAGCACGCGCCCCGCGCAGTATACTGGACCCCGTTGGTCGAAACCATGCTTAAACAATCTAGGCAACCAAATCCGCCACAGCGCGCTAAAAGTGTGGCCGCGCCCTAGCATGTCGGCCCTCTTCCCGTCGACCAATCAGGTCGCTTCGAACCTTCCACGACCTCAAAAAGGTCGCCATACGAAGTTGGCTTTCCAAAACACGCCAGCTTCCCAAAAACGCGCTAGCTTCCCAAAAAACGCCAGCATGCCGCACATGCCAGACGCGCATGCCAGACGCGCTTACCAGACGCGCATGCCAGCCACGCTACCACGCCTCTATCCACCAACAGAAGGTAGCTATAATTAATGGCTACCCTTCCTCCTGAGGTGCGGATCTCAGCCGTACAATTTTGCCACCAAACTTATGGAAACTTTTGGCCGCAATGCCAAATTCCATGGTTTGTGTCAAACCCTAATTTGGCCACGCCAAAGGCATGCGCAAGCCATGCCAGCACCACGGACACGCCACTGGCCGCCAAACGGAAGGTAGCCGCGATCAACGGCTACCCTTCCTCCTGAGATGCAAAATCTCGGCCGTCGAAGGTCGTCACTGAAACGGAAAGCCTCTCTATCTTAACTTTCCGCACATAGCAACATGTTACATGTTTTCCAATGGAAACACTAGAGACATAAAAACATGTCACAAACTGGGGGATGCTCATCAGGGTATTGGTCTGGCAGTTTACACCCTGCGGCGTGCAATACGCCCGTTACAAGAAAGTGTCATAAGAGTGGGGCGGTTAGTAATGGCAAGAAATAAGTGGTTAAACGCATCTTCATTATGGAAACATCAATTCCAGGCGTTACTCGTTACCACTTTTCCACCACTCAACCGCTTCCACTTCTTACGAGGCCGGGGTACGTTTTATTACGACTTGTATAAATAGGTTTCATCTATTTCTACCAAACGAAAAGTTTTTTGGCTAGGAGAATACAATACTCAGAAATCACTTGTTATCCTTCCCGTCTGTTAGATTTCCACTTTCTGATACAAGTCGTCAAACAACTACTCTTCCCGAATTAACTATTTTGGTCTCAATATTCTCTTCGCTTCCCTCCCTAGACCAACCCTTCTCCTTCACTTGGTGACCGAAGCAAGTCTGGAACGGCCATTTCTTGGTTTAGGCCGGATTTGTACAGATTGATCTCTCGAATCAAAGTACTCCCTTGAAGTACACTGTTTAGGGTTTAGACTCGTTTCTCACCACACACACGAAATTACCGAAATCAGCAGAAACTGTTTTCACCCACAAACAATTGGCGACCACAGGGGAGAGTAATCTCTCGGTTACAATATCAATTTCCAATTCCCGATTTCATTTTTTCAACCCCGATCTCAAGATGGTAGAACTCAGGTCAGGATCAGCAACAAACCCCGAGAACACTGGCGCCGAAATTATTCTCGGTGTTAACATTTCTCCCAATGGTGCTAATACGCATCTGTCAACACCAGCAACATGGAGAATGTTCCTTCAGGTGTTACACCTCCAATCACAAGAGACAGAGCCTCTGCCGCGGAAAATGTTCCTTCAGGTGTTACACCTCCAATCACCAGAGCCAGAGTTGCTGCCGCCGCTCCCAATGTTTCATCAAGTATGACACCTCCAACTTTTACCAGAACTGTAGCTACTCCGCCGTTAGGACGTGAAACTGGAGGAGCCAGAGGGAGCCGACCCTACATTACTATTGCTGATTTGATGGAAAGGCAAGAGGTTCTCGTCAGGGCCCAAACAGACATGGCCTCAACCCAGAAGGAGGTTCTTGCTTTTCTCAAGACACTAACAGAGCGTCTACCACAAGAATCACGCCATCCAGAGCCAATGAGGAACACATCCAATACTCCTGGCACTAGCACCTCAACAGGGCACACTTTTGTAGATGAAGAGACTCGCCCGGGAACTTCAGCTGAAAGAAATCAACCGCCCAATTTTTTCACGAGAAAAGATTTGGAACGACTTCTCCGAAACCGAGACAAAAGCGACTTCATGGGCATGCATCAACATCAGCCCCCGTATCCTCCTGAAGTACAAAGAATTCATCTTCCAAGGGGGTACTCTTCCCCTCAATTCTCTTTGTATGACGGTACCGGAAAAGCGCGTGAACATGTCTCTCGATTCTTGGAGTCCCTGGGGGAACAAGAATATAATCACATTCTCCATCTGAGGGAATTTTCGAAATCACTTATTGGAAGAGCATACACATGGTACAACAGCATTACGCCAGGCAGCATATCCAACTGGTCTGACATGGTTGCAGCTTTCTACAAGAAATACTTCTTTGTGTCTAAGAAAATTACCTCAGATCTAGGAAGGATGTTTCAACGAAACAACGAACATCCGAATGATTTTGTCAAAAGGTTCAGAATTGAAGCGCTCGATTGTCATGACCCAAATGTGACCGAACAACAATTGGTGGACTCCTGTATTAATGGCATGATTCTCATCTACCGCGCCTTATTAGAAAATCTGCAATTCCAGATATTCTCTGATCTTCATGAAGTCGCAAAATGGTCAGTCACAACAGCACCAGCGTTGTTGGAAATAACCAGGCCAACTAGAAGCAAGGACGCACGCGAAACTCGAGGCCTCATCAATAAGCAATACAACACTGGTCCCTCCTCTGTGAGCGTGGTAGACGAAGGAGGAAAAAGGAAGGCTCCAACAGCAGAACAACCATCCAAGCACACAGCGCCAGCACGACAGGAAGCTCCGTCACGGAAGACCACCGCTAAAGCTCCCATGCGATATCAAGAGGTTGGAGAAAGTGTCTTGGACTTCCCGTTCCAAATCGAAGAAGTGATTGAACTCTTGGAAGCATGGATCCAAGACGATGCCATCAGGCGCCCACCAACTGAAGCGGAAATGGCGAACCCCAAATATTTCCGCTACCACAGATTTGTCCACCAACTGACCAGTGACTGCAACAAGCTGAAGCATATCTTCAAAGAAAAGATAGAAGCAGGGGAGCTTCGACTAGACAATGAAAGATTTCACAGAGATCCACTTCCAGTCAGGAGTTGCATGGTCTCTGGGGACTCCGTACACGAAACTGTACAATCCATGATGCAACATGTGTGCGAAATTCTATACCTCTCCAAGGCACAACGTCAAGACATATTCACAGCCCTTAATTATGTTGTATCGGGTAAGAGACTCTTTCCTATTGAAGAAACCACACCAGAACCCCAAACTCTCCCAGGAAGCAGTGCTCGAAAATACAACTGGGGACTGCTGACCACGGTTCATCTGTGGAACGCCAAGCTCGATAACACATTCATCGACGTGGCGTCATACTTAAACATCATTACCATCAAAACTCTGAGAGCTGCGGGAGTTTTGAAGCATTAGGCTACCCATTCCCCAACCATGGTCAAAAACTTGGAAGGAGAGGCGATAGACGCGTATGGATACATCAATATTGAAATCAAGGTGGGAGACACTCTAACACATGGAAAATTCTACATTGTCAAAGAACTCTCAAGCTACGACATGATTCTGGGGCGCACGTGGGTACACGGTAACAAAGCGAAGTTAGGGGTATCCCCTCTGCCGATGTCGACACCCGGAAGAATTTCCAACAAGCCGTCCAACTTTGAAGATTACATGGTTCCATATCAACAACTTACCAATGTAACTCAATTTCCTGGAGAATGCCCGTCGACGTTCATCCGCAGATTCCGAACACAAGTAAGTCTGGTTAAACAACCCTTTCTGCACCCAGTCACCTCTCCTCTCGGCCAAGCATGGAGACTCGGTCCGATTACCAACCCAGGCGTCATTAAGAGATGTGAATGGGATGTTGGGCCTTTCAAGTACTTTGTCAAAAATTTGGAAGCTGTCACAGCCAAACATGACGAGTTCAATCAAGTGGTTGCGCAACGCTCCAACCATTTCAAATTGGAGATGTAGTGGTCAAGATGACCTCGTTTCAAGTTGGGAACATAACAGTAAAGATTTCCACTAGACCCGGTCCGCCTAAAGAAAAGGAAGACGAGCCATATCTGGTGGAAGATGTTATTTTGGGTGGTTACTGCAAGTTCATCAATACCGAAAAAATGGAAGGTGTCACGATTCATTCGCGATGGATCAAACCTTTCAATACATAAAACGATGTGCTACCTTCACCTCCAGCGTTCTCCTTCAGCATTTATTTCAGCATTTTCCTTTTCATGCAATGTTTGTAACTCCTCAAAAATGATTGCATTTCTTGCATTCATGAGTAGAATTTTCAATTCCAATTAAAGAACATATTTCCTTGAAAAGTTTTCCCCTTAAAGGAAAAATACCAAGTAAACCTAAAACTCTCACAGAGTCATTATCCGTCAATTGAAAACCAGAGAAATCAAACCACCACAAAAATACTTATTCAAAAATACTCAAGAAGGAAATATGCAAGGAAGACGATCATCAGGCGGCAGAACAGATATCTTCTTCAAGAATATTCGGCTCCAAATCTCAGAAACAGTATGAAGGTTTTATTAATTCATTCAAAGATGTGAAACCATAAAGTCTGAATGATGGAATGTTACTTGACGAAACCCTAACTCCACCATGAATGCAAGAAAGTAAAAGCAAACTTCTGGAAAGTCAAAAGAGGCTACACGTTAAGAATAAATAACAAAAGTGGAAAAATTGGTCGTTAACGGCAGACGCCTGGATCAATATCGCCTTCATCAGAGATTCTTCAAGCACTCTCCCCAGCACGCTTTCTGACAGCAAACGTTTCATCCAAACGCCGTGTCGGCAGCAGCAACCTCGGCGTTCCATCCAGAAGCCTCCTCAGCAGCAGCAACCGCAGCGTCCCATCCAGAAGCTACCACAACAGCAGCTTCCACTTCTTGTTCGGCGTTTGCTTCAGAAGTCCCAGCGTGTGTTTCTGTAGCTTCTCCAGTTGCTCCAGCATACATTTCCTCCGTATCCTCGTCCGCCTTGACGGCATCCTCAGCGCTTGCGCCAACACCCCTGACAGTAGTTTCGGTGTCCATTCCAAAAGTTGTTTCAGTTTTGTAAATTGTGTCGACGTCTTCCCCATGAGGATGTCCCGGTTCGTCCGCGTCAAAGTCAAGGATTACGATACCATCATGGACAGGGTAATTAAACTGGTCCTCACCTAAAAAATTCAAGGACTCAGTCTTTCGCCGCTTCAACCGAGAGGAGAATCGTTCAGCCCTAGCACTGGGTTGTAGAAAAGCTTCGTTGCTCTGAGATCTCCGGACAATCCGGGATTCTTCATCGTGTCTCCACCTTTTCTCCATGTCCACTGAACCCAAGAGAGTCTGAACACACATCCGCACTCTGCATAAATGGGCGAGAGACATGTCTCGTATAATCTCGTCAGCCTCACGGAACAGAGAATCAATTCTGTCTAATACCTCCTCATGAGAAGAAGACTGGTTTTCTCCGGGTTCAGAATTTATTTCCGAAGAGGTACGATCATCACTGGAAGATCCCATTATATGCTACAAAAAAAAATTACTACATTTGTACCAGCAATCTACATGACGAGGAAGACAAAATGGAACTAGGGGAAGAAACACGATACAATACCTGTGGGGAAGATGGACTCGATTTTTATAATGATTTGTATGGGCGAAGTATTCAGGGTCACCTCTTATATTCAGCAGAAATCTTTTACCAGCTATGAATTAAGGATTCACACGCGTGACACCAGCTGGATTAGATATTTCTTTATATCAAACAATTAGGGTTTGGTGTCCGAGTCATTCTGACTTAGCCCTTGCCATCCTCTTATCCCAAGCCGCGTCCGAGCCGCGTCCAAGCCGTGTCCAAGCCGCGTCCAAGCCAAGTCGCGCCAAGCCAAGCCATGTACAAGCTATCCATGCCATCCACTACTTCATCTAGCCGCCCATCCTCTACTTCAAGCTAGCGGTACCAATGACCCATGGCCAAGATGAATCTATGCAAAATCCTCCAGCACAAGGATCACGGATTTCTCATGCCTTCCACTAAAGGTTAGTTAAATTTCCTTGGCGATCTCTTCACATGTTGCTCTCTCGATTTTTCTCTCGCCTGTCACCATCTCATGCTTACCCCGCAACAATGCCACTGTTACGTGCTAAGCAGGGGACTTAATGTTGATGGTGGTTTTTAGCTTAGGGTTAAAATCGTAAAACCTTGCATCATATGTGACGTCAATCTGCAAGGAAGTGGTGATGCGAGTATTAACCTCTCCACCGACATATTTATTGAGCCGCTCAATACACTTTTATCCATAACACTCAGTAAATTTCGGCACCTCGCCAATACGAGACTCACTTAGTATTTTCCTGTGTTATGTTCCCCAACAGAACCGTTAATCGGTATGGCATGACGGATTTATGTTCACTCACAGCGGAGTAGCATGAACCTCCAAGTACCAAAGTTAAGGCCATTGCACGAAATGCTCAGACAGAAAGCACACTGCATTCTGTAGATAAAGATTTTTGTATGGTAGCATACAAAATCTAGCTAATTATTGTGATAACTCGCAAAGAACTCATAAACCCAACTAATTTGAAAATTAGGGTTTCGCGCCCCGCGCAGTATACTGGACCCCGTTGGTCGAAACCATGCTTAAACAAGCTAGGCAACCAAATCCGCCACAGCGCGCTAAAAGTGCGGCCACGCCCTAGCATGCCGACCCTCTTCCCGTCGACCAATCAGGTCGTTTCAAACCTTCCACGGCCTCAAAAAGGTCGCCATACTAAGTTGGCTTCCCAAAACACGCCAGCTTCCCAAAAACGCGCTAGCTTCCCAAAAAACGCCAGCATGCTGCACGCGCATGCCGCACATGCCAGACGCGCTTACCAGACGCGCATGCCAAACGCGCATGCCAGCCACGCTACCACGCCTCTGGCCACCAGCGGAAGGTAGCCATAATCAATGGATACCCTTCCTCCTGAGGTGCGGATCTCAGCCGTACAAGTTCTCCACCAAGCATGTGGCAATTTTTGGCCGCAATGCCAAATTCCACGGTTTGTGTCAAACCCTAATTTGGCCACGCCAAAGGCATGCGCAAGCCATGCCAGCACCACAGCCACGCCACTGGCCGGCAAACGGAAGGTAGCCGCGATAAACGACTACCCTTCCTCCTGAGATGCAAAATCTCGGCCGTCCAAGGTCGTCACTGAACCAGCAAGCCTCTCTATCTTAACTTGCCGCACATAGCAACATGCTACACGTTTTCCAATGGAAACACTCGAGACATCAAAACATGTCAGAAACTGGGGGATGCTCATCAGGGTATTGGTCTGGCAGTTTACAGAGTGTGGCGTGCAATACGCCCGTTACAAGAAAGTGTCATAAGAGTGAGGCGGTTAGTAATGGCAAGAAATAAGTGGTGAAACATCTTTATTATGGAAACATCAATTCCAGGCATTACCCTTTACCACTTTTCCACCACTCAACCGCTTCCACTTCTTACGAGGTCGGGGTACGTTTTATTACGACTTGTATAAATAGGTTTCACCTATTTCCACCAAACGACAAGTTTTTTGGTTAGGAGAATATAACACTCAGAAATCACTTGTTAGCTTTCCCGTCTGTTAGCTTTCCACTTTCTGATACAAGTTGTCAAACAACTACTCTTCCCGAATCAACTATTCTGGTCTCAACACTCTCTTCGCTTCCCTCCCTAGACCAACCCTTCACCTTCACTTTATGACCGAAGCAAGTCTGGAACGACCATTTCTTGGTTTTGGCCGTATTTGTACAGATTGATCTCTCGAATCAAAGTACTCCCTTGCAGTACATTGTTTAGGGTTTAGACTCGTTTCTCACCCACACACGCGAAATTACCGAAATCAGTAGAAACTGTTTTCACCCATAAACAACGAGGAAACCGCAAATGCAGAAAAACCTCGGGACCTAGTCCAGAATGAACACACAAACGATGAGACGAAGTTTGTTTGTGATTACTTTTTATCTTGCCCATCGGAGATATCAATATCAAGCCAATTATTACAATTATACTCGTACGATAGAAACAGCAAGATCAGATCACACAACTACGATAAAAGTAGTATCAGTCTGGCTTCACAATCCCAATGAAGTCTTTAAGTCGTTAACCTGGTTTAGAAGAAGAAACCAAAGGTTAAAGGAGAATCGACTCTAGCTAGCAAAACTAGTATCACAAAGAATGTGTGGGGATTAGGTTTCCCAGTTGCTAGAGTTCTCCCTTATATACACTTTCAAATCAGAGTTTGCAATCAATGTTAGCTTAGTAACAAAGCATTCAATACTCACCGTTAGATGAAAACCTGATTATATTCAAGATAATATTTCTCAACCGTTAGATCAAAAACTTAGCTTGTCACACACAAATGAAATGTTCAATTTTGGGTTTATGAACCGTACCCAAACATTAACATTTGTTGGTTCAACAAGTCAACCAAATGGTTAGCCATATAATTACTCTCATATCAACCTTATTCTTCTTCACCATAACTAGTTCAAATGACTCAAATGAACTAGTTAGAGAGTTGTTCAATTGCAAGGAAATCTTATGTAACTACACAAGACACAATTGAAGCAAAATCGGTTTGATTCACTCGAATCGGTTCATGAACTTTATAGCCAAGGTTTGTATAGGCATTCCTTAGTTTATTTAAACATTAGTTCAAGAACAACCGACTTTAGATATAACCTGCTCAAGTTCGCGGACTGGGTTCGCGGACTTAATCTCATGGAAGGAGTACACAAACTCCAGCAGAAAATCTTGGGCCGAGAAGTTCCGCAAGTTCGCGGACTTGGCTTACGCCACTTCCAACTTCACTTGATCAACAAAGTTAGCAAACTTTGGTTCAAGGAATAGGACTTATGCATATATGTGTTTCCACAACAATTCTTATATCCACCAATGGTTATGTAATCTAAACTCTCATTTCAATCATTGAAACATTCTCAGAAAATGTTATATAGCCGTTATTCACAGACCATTTTTCGTCAGAGAAATTTTCAAAGTGATTGAAACATAACATGACTTTCGTCACTTGGTAAATATGAATTCGGCTAAAGCGAATGCTTACAAACACACATTTCGAGAAATAGATATGCGAGATAAACTCGGCTCGAAATAGCAAATGTGTATAATGAAAGTCTATATATCAAAACGACTTTTGTCTCAAGAGTAGGAGATAGAGTAAATAGACTTTTGATTGACAGATAAGTTCAAGTCTCCACATACCTTTTAGTCTATGAAAATCCACTAGTTCCTTGAGTAGTCCTTCGTCTTGTATGATGATTGCCATGGAGTCTTGAGCTCAAATACACTTTCTATCCTAATCCAAGACCTTAGCTCTAATAGGTTAGTAATCAAGACTTATAGTTTGATCACTAATATTGAAAAACATGCTTGAGATAGCAACGCATGCGAGTTCGACCGAGCAATGCTCTAACAAACACCTAGATATAATGAAAACAAACGATGATGATCAAAACTTCAAATAGGTTTGTATTATTAATAAAGCTTCATGCTTAGAACATTGAATTCATTTTTAATCAACAAAGGATTTAGCTACTCATATTACAAAGAAGAATGAATAATGGTGGTTTCCTCCTAAAGGGGTAAACCCTAGGTTTTGATGTAGAACTTGTGATATGAGATGATTTTTTTCGATCATATGTGAAAGGCCTAATACCTATTTTTATAGGTTTACATTGCTTGGTCATCAAGTATCTAGTTCGGTTCAAGAACCCGACCCGAAAATACGAAATAAGGACCCCAAACGTGACCTTAAGCCTTCACAAGTATGGATAAACTTTTGCATACTTTCTAAGTATGCGTACCTTAAATTCCAGCAGAAATTTTCGGAATTAAGTATGCGCACCCGTTTGCATACTTGCTTGTCTTCGGTATTGGATAAAAAACTTGTTTTGGCCACAACTTCTTCGTCCGAACTCGGAATGACCTCATTATTTTTGCATTATTTTTATCTTTAAATTCTATTCAAGATGTTGATGATAAATACTTAATTTGAATGAGTTGTGATCGGTCTTTGGCCCATCTCTTGATTTTGAGCGTTTTGCTCCGTTTCGTCGCACTTCTTGCACTTATCTTGGACTTGGGCACTTGGATACTTGGAATACTTATATTATTAGATCTTTTCAGAACTTTGTACCTCCTTTTTGGATGATTCACCTATTAGAGGTAAATAAGAGAAAACAAGAGTAATAATATGAATATATGCAAGAATAATAGCTAAAACAAGTATGGAATGGATACTAAAATCATATGAATTATGCACTTATCAAATTCCCCCACACTTAGATTTTGCTAGTCCTCGAGAAAACTAAATAAAACTAATTTTAAATACAACAACTCCATGTCGTTGAGAAAATGGTTGCACTTACCTAATGCAACATGCCTTTAAACCCCTAGGTGTCCCTAGTGGACGAGTTTTAGTCTCGTGAGGGTTTGTAAGAGGAATACCCACAAAACCTACTCCAATTTCTCTCCTTGGAAGAACCACTAAGGATAGACACAAAGTAGTAGCTAATAAGATAATCAGCCTACATATGTTCTTTAGATGCAAACATCCCACAAAAATTCCAATAATCACACATAAGCAATTACTTACGTGTGACATTCAACTTGATTGCAAAACTCTACTAATATAGTCATCGTATTTGTTGCAACGTTTGTCACAACACTCGCATACTGAAATCACATGGATAAATAAGAAAATGTAAATAAAAAAGTGAAGTGTGCAAATGTTGACTAAAGTGAAAGATGTTACCCACAATACTTGTATGAATATCGTCAAAGGATTCTTATTTATAGCGCCATAGTTAAGAGAAGCACCCATTTAACTCGACCACATGATTAGATACTCTAAGCGCATGTTCCTTTTCAGCAAGTATGTGATAGTTGTCTTGGATCCTGCGTTCCACGCTTGTTTAGGCAACGGAGACAGGAACAACGTTTCACACATACTTCTATCCAACGTTTCACACATATTCTGGACCTATCATTTATCAGTGTCGATAAATGAAGAGGAGCCTTATATATTCTTATTTTTTTTCTTTTTTCTTTTCTTTTTGGCTCACTCTTTATGAGTATAAGACAATTGTCTATGGGGCTTTTATATACTCAACCAATGATTACCTTGCTACAACATCCACGGCAGTATCAGGATCCCACCAAATCACTTTAGAAAAACATATAACTGCAAAAATAAAAAGAAAGTGATTCAGTAATGATTAATTGCGAGGATGAATCTTTCAAACGACTACCATTCCATTTCAAGCACCTGAATTTCGCATTCAATTATGAACGTATATATAAGGATTATAGAATGATAAAGTGGAACTCAATCTATAGTCGTAAGAACTGTTTCAACCTAAAAAGGTTTAGAGCGTCACCCTAAATAGCTCATAATTAACTCCAAAAGATGAAGTCTCAAGAATGCAAGAAATCAAAGAGTATGATTTTTTTTATTTTTTTTATATGCAAGCCAAACATGCTTAACTACTCCCCACACTTAAACTCAACATTGTCCTCAATGTTCAAAACCGAAAATTCTGATTTCTGACATAATATCTCTGAAAAACTCAAACAATGTACAAATGTGTAGGGAACTAGGAAAAACATCTTAAACAAAAGTTGTTCGCCTACGTATTTTCTATGAGGTGTCAAAATTTCACAGTGTTTCGATAAATGGTCTGACTTTTAGGACCTACGGACTGACAGACATGCAAATCTGAAAAAGTTCTGGAAAAATACGAAACTCAAATGTCCAGGCCTATCGCTCCAACTTAACAGACTCCGAATTCAGATTTTCTTTTTGGAAAAGAAAGGTGAGTCTGTACTCTTTACAAGTTGGGTCAACCACTCAAATCAGACTCCGTACGAAGTCTCGAGAGCTATTTCTGTGGCAAGTGCGCAGTCAGAATTTTCTGACAAGAATTCGTCAAAGCTTTCATTATAAAAATAGGACTTTTTAAAATCTAAGATGGGAATGCAAGATATGATATGATGAAAAAATAAAATTAAAAAAAAAAGGATAGAGATACAAAACCGATGGGTTGCCTCCCATGTAGCGCTTGGTTTAACATCGTCAGCCCGACGTTATTGTTATCGTCCGTACACCAATAATCTGAAAATTTGGTAATCCTTCCAAATAACAATCTGCAATTCAAATAACAGCTTCACAAAAATATTAGCATAAAATATAAATATTAAAGCTATCACTTTGTTGAATTTTCCCCCACACTTGGTCCTTTCAACACTCGGAGGTGGATAAAGAACATAGATTTGGGAACTTCAAAAGGTTCCTCATCTTGGTGAACCTGTATAATACCCGAATCAAACACATCAAGCGGTGGATACTTAAAAGAAAAATATTTCGTTAAAACTTTTGAAGCACACAACTCCAATCCTAAGTGAGGTATTTTCTTAAAAGTTGGGTTAACAACTCTTTGAGAAGCTACTTTGATTAGAGGAAAAGGATCAATAGATATAGAATTAAGCAAAGGATTAGACAAACCTTGGACGCGATCCTCATCTTTCTTAATTAAATTCAATGAATTATTTACCTCAAGTATATCTTGGTCCTCTATCGAACTATTATTATTGGGTCTTCCACGATTTCAATCAATTTGGTTTCGTTCTCAATCTCTATCTCTTCAACAACCTCGTCATCGAAATCGAAATCCTCTCCTAAAACGTCTAGTTCATTGATGCAACTCCTAATTTCTTCATTTGAGTACGTTACACCATTTATAACAATAGATATGTCATACCCAATCTCCTCCTTTTGAATAGGCCAAGGATCTTTATTATGATCCGGAGTTTGAATAATCGTAACATTGTTGCAAGGACTTTCAAGAGGTTGTTCATCTTCATCAGAATCGTTGTCAACCTCAAAATCGTCAACATCCCAACGACGTTCGAATTCCATGTCTATGGCCTTGTTAATTTCGTCAAGAGTCTCTTGTGATGTACCGGCTTCTTCAAGTTGGTTGTATCGCACATATAGTTTTCTGATGTTAACACACTTTCCACCGTTATGCACAATGTTCTCTTTTGGAAAGAGTGAAGGAAGAACACGATGAAGAGGAGTAGGTCTTGATTCAGTATCATAACCTTTTAGTTCCAAACTCTCTGTCATCTACACATTACTAGAAAACAATTGATCGGAAGCATAACTATCCTTTCATCCTCGTGATCGTTCACTTACATGCCCGTCATAAGGCTGTTGACATGTACGAGAATATTCATAAGGTTCCGTGGGATATTGATCATATCCAAATGATTGGTTTTGATTACGCCCATAGGATGGTTGGTAGTTTTCATATGAATGAGATTGAAAACCATATTGATTATCACTGTTGTATGTGTAATCTTGTGCTCCGTACATGTTATTTCCATAAGGAAACATGACGACTCACAATAAAGAGAAAATCAAAATAAAAATCTAAAAAGAAAAATAAAAATAAAAACAAGCTAAACAAATAACAAATCAATTAGAAACTGCTCCCCGGCAGCGGCGCCAAAATTTGATGTGTGTCGTTAATGCAACAAATTAATAAATATATCTCCCACTAATTAATTGGTAAAATAGCGATAGTAAGAGATCGTTCCCACATAGAGCTGTGTGCTTGATAGGTTATATGTATTAGAAAAATAAAGTAAATAACAAAAGGGGGGTTTGATTGTAAGATAAATAAAAAGACAATAAGAAAAAAAAGAGATGATTAAGGAATCCTTCACCGTTACCAAGCGATAATTGGATTAATATACTTATCTATCTTCCATTAGAACCATTCATCACCAACCGTAGAATAGCAGGTACGCTTATCTATCCCCAAAACTCCTTGTATCACCGGTTAACAAGTACGCTTAATCACCGTATTCTATCCAACTAAGCCTCCTTGAGGTACGCTTACAAGGTGTAACTCAATCGAACGCTTTAGGGTTTGTGAATTAGGTTTGATTCCAGCATTTAAACTCAGTACGCTCGGTTAACTTACTGGTGTTGTTTCCACACACGATTTCTTTACAGAATCCCTCTTCAAGGTCTCATGTTCTCTACTTGTGTAGGAGATGCACGAAAATTACGGAAAGCTCAAATCACTACTAGCAATAGAATGATAAACAGACTAATCTGGTTGCGCACCCAAACCAATCTAAGAATCAATCATAAACCCTAGATATAATGAAAACAAACAATGATGATTGAAACCTCAAATAGGCTTGTATTATTAATAAAGCTTCACGCTTAGAACATTGAATTCATCCTTAATCAACAAAGGATTTAGCTACTCATATTACAAAGAAGAATGAATAATGGTGGTTTCCCCCTAAAGTGGTAAACCCTTGGCTTTGATGTAGAAATTGTGATATGAGATGATTTTTCGATCATATATGAAGGGCCTAATACCTTTTTTTATAGGTTACATTGCGTGGCCATCAAGTATCTAGTTCGGTTCAAGAACCCGACCCGAAAATACGAAATAACGACCCCAAACGTGACCTTAGACATTCACAAGTATGCATACCCGTTTGCATACTTGCTAAGTATGCGTACCTCAAATTCTAGCATAAATTTTCGGAATTAAGTATGCGTACCCGTTTGCATACTTTCTTGTCTTCGGTATTGGATAAAAATCTTGTTTTGGCTACAACTTCTTTGTCCGAACTCGGAATGACCTCATTCTTTTTGAATTATTTTTATCTTTCAATTCTATTCAAGATGGGGATGAGAAATCCTTAATTTTAATGAGTTAAGATCGGTCTTTGGCCCATCTCTTGATTTTGAGCGTTTTGCTCCATTTCGTCGCACTTCTTCCACTTATCTTGGACTTGGGCACTTACATACTTGGAATACTTCTCTTCTTAGCTCTTTTCAACAATTTGTAGCTCTTTTTTGGATGATTCACCTATTAGAGGTAAGAGAAAACAAGAGTAATAATACGAATACATGCAAGAATAATAGCTAAAACAAGTATGGAATGAATACTAAAATCATATGAATTATGCACTTATCACCCCCATTAACTTTCTTGTCTTCCTAATAAACAAATCCCTGGATTTTATTAATCCAGGAAAGCATCCAATAAGAGTGGCAAAGAGAACTGAGCCAAATCCTCTCTTCTACCTAAGTAAATAATTGCCATATCTGAACCAGCTTTGTACCTTCTCAACTTACTTTCTTTTCCTCTATTCATCAAAAACTGCACGTTCTTAGTTGCTAATACAACATGATTCTGTGCCAGGTACCCTTGTTTAATTTCCTGTCCATTTTGAAGAAGGTGATGACTGAGTTAATGGAACTTTGATTTTCATGATAATAATTGACATGTACTAAAAGTTTACTTAGACTTACCGGAATGTCTGTAATATCACCAATTACAAAGACATTTTTGTGACCCTTCACCCTGAGGTGTTCAGCAACCATCAACCTTCCTTGAG
The DNA here is from genome assembly GCF_003573695.1 of Papaver somniferum. Lineage (NCBI taxonomy): Eukaryota > Viridiplantae > Streptophyta > Magnoliopsida > Ranunculales > Papaveraceae > Papaver > Papaver somniferum. Next base: position 32,088,418 of record NC_039361.1, on the reverse strand, counting down.
CATTTAAAGCCTCTTCAAATACATAGTTTTTTCCAAGATGAACCTAGTGGCCTTCCTACACAAAAGAAATGATCAATGTCTGCTACGATTGTTTCTCCACTTGATGTTCTGAACATTTTATCTCCATCTGTATGAGACTTCGAATCAGCCGATTCTCCCAAAATCACTTCAACCTTTCTCGTGGTCAACCAATCTAAATCCTTCTTAGAAGCTTTTGGTCCAACGAAATCTAACATCTCTGCCTATTGTGAACCAAAGTTACTTTCTTGCCAGGAAAATCAACAACAAGTTCCCCAACAAGCTCAACTCCACTTGGCCCTCCTCCAATGATTAAAATTGATTCTGCGGCTTCTATATTGTTATAGTCTATCATATACAAAAAGTATTAACACTTCAATTTGCGGATTCTATATGTAAAGTCAAAGAATCTTGTTAAGAAAATGTGAATACATGCTTGATATTGTGCAACCCTCTCACTTTTGGTCTTGGGGAACATATCATTATGACCAGTAGCAATGACAAGGTAGTCATATGGTATCGAATCTCCATCAGCAGTTAATACTTCTGTGTCTGTGATACCAACATCCGAAGACATAGCAAGACGTCCATTTGTGAAGTAATCTGTGTGCTTTATCACCATTTTGTTCGCAACTGATGGCTCAATCTTTGCTCTCATTCCGGCCCATGTAATTTCAAAATACTTGTGACTACTATTTTTCCCAATAGTTTACGTACTATAAATAGTTTGTATGATTAAGTGTTGCTGAGTGAAGATACCTTAGAAGAGAAGATATGCAAGTAATAAAAGGTATGTTCGTAACGTAGATGAAAATAATAATAAAGATCTACTAGCAACCACAAGTAAATGCAGCTAAGCTAAAAATCAACACACGAGATTACGTGGTTCAGCTTTCGCCTCCATCCACGGGGTAATGAGTAGTGATTGTTTATTAAGGTTTTAGTATGGTTACAAGCTCTTAAATGCTAGAAGGAGAATGAAGTAAACACAAATAGATGTACAAGAAAACAATCTCAAGGTATTCAATACAGGTATAAGCTCTCTCTAGTTCTCTCTCTTAGTGATTGTGTGTCCTTCTTAAGAGGAGAAGTTGAGTATTAATAATGCCTCCTCAATCTGGGACGTCTTTGTTGTCTTTAGCACCATAGAGATCTGATGGTCTTCGGTCAATCTTGTATCTTCTTCGGCCGCTGACCTTGTCCATCCAAAAGATGCCACATCATTGATTCCACGTTAGAGAAGAACATACCTTTCTTCTTTACCGTTGCATTTATTGTTGAGTCGACCTCTCAGCCGCCGCTGACGTGCAGACACCCCCACATGCCTAGGATAGCTCCTCTATCTCATCTACCACCATTGATCTTTGCCTGCCTCGTGATAAGATAAAGTAACTTTAAGGATATTTGGATATACGTCGGACGCGTCGATTTCGCTGAACCCAATCCGCTACCTCTCTTTCGACCGATGAATGGCCACCACGTGGGCAACCATTAATTAGTATTCACAATACTCCTTATTATTTCCAATCAAAAGTACCCAAACACAAAGACATAATTATGAGAATTACAAAAATGGTATGTCGAAACAACTAAAGAAAGTGGAGATGCTTACGGATCTATAGACGGGAACAACATCAGCAGCAGATTAAAGAGATTTTGCAGCCAGTGCACCAGCAACTCCACCACCAACAACAACTCTTTTTTCCCGGTTTCTGATGTCATTGATGATGAAGAGATGAAATTGAAAAGAATAGATATTCTTGCAAAGTTATAAAAGATATTAAAAAAAGTTGATGAGGGAATGAAGAACCATTTTTGTCTTCGTAACATAGGTTTAAGGAATGGAGTGTACGTACTTATGATGAGTGAGAAGAATTCTATCCTTTTTTGGGGTTTTAAGAGCATCTCCAATGGGAGGTTTCTAAATTCCTAAATTTAAGGACGTATAGGATTTACACACTTTTTGCAAAAAAAAAACTTTTCCAATGGAGATGTGAAGTAGGATGTTAGGATGACGTGGTGAGTTAGTTATTCAGACATCCTCTTATGCATCCTCTAATTTTAGAGGTATTTGTAGAGGATGTGATAAATTTGGTCAAAAGTTTTAACCAACCAGATCAATGTTAAATCAACCAAAAACAAAATATATGTAACAAAAAAAAGTGGTTTAACTAATTAATTAATGTTAAATCAACCGAAAACAAAATATATGTAACAAAAAAAGTGGTTTAACCAATTAGATGAACACAAATAGATTTTACTTATTGAAAAAGTGGGGGTACAATAACCACACCCAATATTTCGCTTAACAATCTCTATGGACAAACTCCAATATACTTTCTAGAGAATCAACTAGACAGTCAGACTCAATCTAGATAAAAAGTATATCAAATAGTTTATATCTCAATCTCTCGATTTGATATATACTCAAGCAAATAGAATTCTGTGAGTCTTTATCAAATACTAGAGAGATAACTTGGATGGTACCAAAGACCAATATCCAAGTGTCAATCAATTTAAATCAACAACCAAAAGGTCGGATATTCTAATTGATTGAACAACGCACAACCTGTGATATTTCTATTATATAATAAAATATAATGCGGAAAAGAAATAACACAGACACCAGAATTTTGTTAACGAGGAAACTGCAAATGCATAAAAACCCAGGGACCTAGTCCAGATTGAACACACACTGTATTAAGCCTCTACAGACACTAGCCTACTCCAAATTAACTTCGGTCTGGACTGTAGTTGAACCCCAATCAATATCACACTGATCCAAGGTACAGTTATGCTCCTACATCTCTGATCCCAGCAGGATGCCACGTACTTGATTCCCTTAGTTGATCTCACCCACAACTAAGAGTTGATACGACCCAAAGTCGAAGACTTTAATAAACAAATTTGTATCACACAGAAAATTCGGTAATAGATAAATCCGTCTCCCACGAATATACCTACGAGTTTTGTTCCGTCTTTTGATAAATCAAGGTGAACAGGAACCAATTGAGACTTATATTCCCGAAGAACAACCTAGTATTATCAATCACCTCACAATAATATTAATCGATGCAGCGAAAAAAGACATTGTGGAATCACAAACGATGAGACGAAGTGTTTGTGATTTATTTTATATCTTGCCTATCGGAGATATCAATCTCAAGCCAATTATTACAATTGTAGTCGTACGATAGAAACATCAAGATCAGATCACACAACTACAAGAAAGTAGTATCGGTCTGGCTTCACAATCCCAATGAAGTATTTAAGTCGTTAACCTAGTTTAGAATAAGAAACCAAAGGTTCTAGCTTAGCACAACTAGTATCACACAGAAGGTGTGGAGACTAGGTTTCCCAGTTGCTAGAGTTCTCCCTTATATAATCTTTCAAATCAGGGTTTTCAATCAATGTTAGCTTGGTAATAAAGCATTCAATATTCACCGTTATATCAAAACCATTCAAGCTAATATTTTTCAATCATTAGATCGAAAACTAGCTTGTTACACACAAATGAAATGCACGTTTCTAGGCTTGTGTAACCGTGTCCAAACTTGTACATTTGTTGGTTCAACAATAGTCAACCAAATGGTTAGCCATATGATCACTTTCATATCAACCATATTCTTCTTCACCATAACTAGTTCAAGTGACTCAAATGAACTAGTTAGAGAGTTGTTCAATTGCAAGGAATTATTATGTAACTACACAAGACATAATTGAAGCAAAAACGATTTGATTCACTCGAATCGGTTCATGAACTATATAGCCATGGTTTGCAATTTGCATTCCTTAGTTTATATAAGAATAAGTTCACAAACATTGTTTTTAGATATAACCTACTCAAGTTCGCGGACTTAAGTTCCCGGACGGATTTCACAAACTCCAGCAGAATTTCTCGGGACCAGAACTTCCACCAGTTCGCGGACTGAGTTCGCGGACTTGGCTCACGCCACTATACCGGTTCTCTTGATCAACAAAGTTCGCAAACTTCGGTTCAAGGAATAAGGACTTATACATATATTATTTCCACAACAATGCTTATATGCTCCAATGGTTATTTATCTAAACTCTCATTTCAATCTTTGAAATATTCTTAGAGGACGTTGATATTCTATAGTTGTTATTCACAAATTATTTTTCGTCAAAGTAAGCAATTTTCAAAGTGATTGAAACTTTTCATGACTTTCGGCACTAGGTAAAATGAACTTGGTTAAAGCGAAATCTTACCAACACATATTTCGAGAAATAGATAGGCGAGATAAACTCGGCTCGAAATAGCATATGTGTATAATCTAAGTCTACATAGCAAAACGACTTTTATCTCAAGATAGGAGATAAATAGACTTTTGAGTGATAGATAAGTTCAAGTCTCCATATACCTTTTAGTCGATGAAGATCCACCGGTTCCTTGAGTAGTCATTCGTCTTGTATGATGATTGTCATGAAGTTCTTGAGCTCAACTACACTTTTTATCCTAGTCCGAGACCTTAGCTATAGTAGACTAGAAATCAAGACTTATATTTTTGATCACTAACATTGACAAACATGCTTGAGATAGAAACGCATGCGAGTTCGACCGAGCAATGCTCTAACAATCTCCCCCTTTGTCAATTTTAGTGACAAAACTATCAATACATATGGAATACAGAAAATAAATAAATTAACTTTTGAAGCTCCTATTCCACATGTCTAATCTTCAACATTACTTGAAATCTTCGTTTCTTCCAAGTACTCCAATGATCCCAAAGGTTGTAAGTTCAGCATCATCGTTGTTGAAAATCCGTAACTATAACAATGAGAAAACAAGAGTTCTCAATCATTTTTATACAGTGTCATAGTATCATTACACAGAGTCAAAGTTCAATTGTATCACAACTTCAACAACAATACTATGGTGATATGTATCACTCCCCCTTAGTCAATACTCCATCTCACATGGAAACCACTCCCCCTTTCATAATGATCCGGAAACCATATGTATTTATAGTGTGAACTACATATTAATTCTCCCCCTTTTTGGCAAAGGTACAAGAATGGGATACTAATGAAATTTCCGAAAGAGACATTTCATGACCAAAAGAAAGAAACACATATCATCTTATTTAGATGCAATCATATAGCCGAAGCTAAATGCATTCATCAAGGAGTTTATAAAGATACAAGATAACCCCTATAATATTCCACAGCCGCACTCCCCACAAAGATTTGGCAATTAAGCACAAGTTCAATTAAGAACTCTCCCCCATAAAATGTCATTCCCAAAGGAACAACAAGAGCGACCTTAATTTCGAAAGAAACGAAGGATTTCTTTGGACATAACAAATCACATACAAGTATGAATTTGAATCCAAAATACTCAATTAAATTAACCACAAGAGAACCCATGATTAATTCAATCGAAAATGCTCAACATAAGTGAACTTATGGAGACTCAAAAATATACAATTATATTAATCACAAGAGAATCATAATTAATCTAATCGAAATACACAACCAAACTAATCACAAAAGTAATCAATTTAATTGGTCATGCTCATCATAAGAAAACTTACGGAGCAACAACTAAATAACCAAACAAGATTATTAATTTAGTTGAAAATGCTCGACATAAAGTACCTCTCGGAACAACAACTAAGCTAATCACAGAAATAATCAACTTGGTCGTTTTAGTGCTCAACATAAGACACTTTATGGAGCCTCACAGTAATACATAAAATATGGATCAGGGAAGATCAATATTGCGGAATACACAAGGATTCATTCTATTTTCCATCACTATTCGCATAACGACATTCAATAGACATAATCCTTGCAAACAAAAGATTTTAACCTATCTTCCATCAATAATTGACATAATAGGCTTAACTTTTGTAATTGTCAAAAGTCTATTCATTCTTTTATCAATACATGCATATCGACATACGAAAGACTTTACTTTTGACAAGGTATGGGACAGTCATAGTTCACGGACGCAAACACACATATCTCATAACAATTTTGCAATATATAAAACCATAAAGATTAATACTGCAAAAATCATCTTCCAAACAAATTTAGAATTTAAACCAATAAATCTAAAAGCATGAAGATGAAGGCGTTGGACATAGCTATGTGTAATCACAATAATGGTTATTCCAAACTCTAGTTATTCTTCTAACAAAAACAAGAAAATATAAGATTTACTAGGCAAATAAACTCCTATAGAGAACATGATCTGAAAAACAGTAGACCCGGTCAGCAACCAGAGATTGAATATGGACGAGCTCATCAGTTGCTTTCTTCAGTTCGTTTTTCAAAAACTCAAGATTCCTTATTGTGATTCTGAGTTGTTCACGTACGACTTCAAAATCTCGAAGAAGATTTCCTACCAGTTGTGATGACATCTGAACTGGTAGTTTGTTTTCATGATCAATGGCATGATAGCATGTTATGAAAACAGGATTCTCGTGAAACTCGATAGTCTTCTCCTTCTTGACTTCATCATCTTCGTTTCCTCCATTCATTGTGCACACCAAAAAAATGGTAAAACCCTTTGACCTTTCAGAACAGTGTAATAAGGGATGACACACAAGTGCATAAATAACTTCTATGGAAAACCCTATGAGGACTTGTACACGTTCGTGTGGGTCAGGAGTTCGTGCACTTGTGGTCACGGCCTTAAGGTGTGACCAAAAGAACAGAGAATGAAGTTCGTATGTCAAGACTAATAGTTGAGAACCAACTATTTGAAGGATGCACATGCAAACAGGAAATTTTCTCAAGGACGAAGGATCATGATTATCTACAAGAGAAAAAGAACTGGAGCGAAGCTCAACAGATTTTAAAGATCAAACAAAAAAAACAAGAAAGGAAAACATACAACCTTGACAGCACTTCTCAAGACACACTTCTTGAGACTAAGAGCATCCTTCTTAATTACAAGAAGAATACTACATTGAATAGATATCATGTTGTGCTTAGATGAGCATTTTTCTCATCAATGTCGACTGCTTCTTTTTCTCCTTCAAGAGGATTTACAGAAGGAACGTTTGACTTTCTTGAGGAATTTTTATCAAGAAAGAAACAAGAAGTACCTGAGTCAGCTGCTTTCCTTGTCCTTTTGATGCTCCGTTTGAGTCTGTTTATGTTAATCTTAAGCTCTGAGACTCGATTATTGATATGAATGTAATATGGAGAAGGAGTCTTGGATATGCAACCTTCTTCAAGGTGAGACAAGGAATTCGAATTTTCTTTCTTTTTCCTATGCCTTCTTCTCTTTTCAGAGTTATTTAAGAAGTCAGTTGTTCTACTGCCTTTCTTCCTTCTACCATTGTCGACAATTTTTGTTTCAAAAGCACAATTAAGAAAGGACTTAACACATTATTTTTCTTGATTTTTTACAATGCCTTTTACTCCAACAATATGAGAGACAGGTTTAATAACTTCATTAGACACTTATGCAAGAATGTTGTGAAATTTTTCATTCCTTAAACGAAAACAACATTTTTCGCTCAGAATGTCCTTTATTTCCGCAAAAATAGCAGTTAAAGGTATTATTCTTATTTGTTCTCATGTGAGATTTAGAAGGAGCACAATCTTTGTTCTTAGACACATTACAAGCTGCAAACGGTTTGTCACATGAAGAATTATCAATAGCTTTAACGAAATTGATCTTACTAGTTTTCGGAGCATCTATTCCTTTATAGCCCAGACCACGTGTATCACGATGTTCTTTACATGCTCCAATCATAGAAGACAATTTTGTAGAGCTAGAATTGAATCTTCTCAGACTCTCTTCCAGTGATTTTACTTTATCAAGAGCAGCTGCAAGGTCAGTTTCCAAGGATTTTTCTTTGGCAAGAAGACTGAATTCTTTGTCATCAAAACATTTTTGTTGAGAATCATATCTTGCTCCAGCTTCTGCAAGTCTTTCTTTCAACACAAAAATCTTTCGGAGAAGATTATGACATTCAGACCTTTTTGTGCGTACATCTTCTTCACGATCTTTAACGATAGATTTTAGGAGATTATATCCACCATCACATCCTTTAAAGAGTTTTCTCAATTTTCTGTTTTCTTGACAAAGAGGAGTCATGTACTTACTCAAGCAAGTTGTTGACTTCTTTTCTTTCAAAGCATGGTAAAATAGCTTGATATATTGAGAGACTTCCTCATAGATACTTTGTCCTTCTTCTGAATCACTGTCATCTAGAAGTTCATCCAACCTGTCATCAAGAGATTTTTCCCAGTCGAATGCAGATTCAGTCAAGGAACAGGAGATAGAGTTTTTCTCAGAAGTTTCAGGAATTTGAAGCTCACACGAGAGTCTCTGAACTGATGTTGCGTTATCAGAGATAGTACTCTTGTCCATAGAGTCAGATCGCTAAAACACAGACTTGTAAGGTCTTGAACGTGTTTGCTTGCTCTGATACCAATTGAAAAGTGGGGGTATAATAACCACACCCAATATTTCGCTTAACAATCTGTATGGACAAACTCCAATATACTTTCTAGAAAATCAAATAGACAGTCAGAGTCAATCTAGATAAAAAAAAGTATATCAAAGAGTTTATATCTCAATCTCTCGATTTGATATATACTCAAGCAAATAGAAATCTGCGAGTCTTTATCAAATACTAGAGAGATAACTTGGATGGTACCAAAGACCAATATCCAAGTGTCAATCAATTTAAATCAACAACCAAAAGATCGTATATTCTAATTGATTGAACAACGCACAACCTGTGATATTTCAATTATATAACAAAATATAATGCGGAAAAGAAATAACACAGACACCTAAATTTTGTTAACGAGGAAACCGCAAATGCAGAAAAACCCCGGGACCTAGTCCAGATTGAACACACACTGTATTAAGCCGCTACAGACACTAGCCTACTCCAAATTAACTTCGGTCTGGACTGTAGTTGAACCCAAATCAATCTCACACTGATCCAAGGTACAGTTATGCTCCTACTTCTCTGATCCCAGTAGGATGCTACGTACTTGATTCCCTTAGCTGATCTCACCCACAACTAAGAGTTGCTACGACCCAAAGTCGAAGACTTTAATAAACAAGTCTGTATCACACAGAAAAGTCTACGGTAATAGATAAATCCGTCTCCCAAGAATATACCTACGAGTTTTGTTCCGTCTTTTGATAAATCAAGGTGAACATGAACCAATTGAGAGTTATATTCCCGAAGAACAACCTAGTATTATCAATCACCTCACAATAATCTTAATCTACGCAGCGAAAAAATATATTGCGGAATCACAAACGATGAGACGAAGTGTTTGTGATTTCTTTTATATCTTTCCTATCGGAGATATCAATCTCAAGCCAATTATTACAATTGTACTCGTACGATAGAAACAGCAAGATCAGATCACACAACTACAAGAAAGTAGTATCGGTCTGGCTTCACAATCCCAATGGAGTCTTTAAGTCGTTAACCTGGTTTAGAAGAAGAAACCAAAGGTTAAAGGAGAATCGACTCTAGCTTAGCACAACTAGTATCACACAGAAGGTGTGGGGATTAGGTTTCCCAGTTGCTAGAGTTCTCCCTTATATAGTCTTTCAAATCAGGGTTTGCAATCAATGTTAGGTTGGTAACAAAGCATTCAATATTCACCGTTAGATGAAAACCTGATTAGATTCAAGCTAATATCTTTCAACCGTTAGATCGAAAACTAGCTTGTTACTCACAAATGAAATGCACGTTTCTAGGCTTGTGTAGCCGTGTCCAAACTTGTACATTTGTTGGTTCAACAATAGTCAACTAAATGGTTAGCCATATCATCACTTTCATATCAACCATATTCTTCTTCACCATAACTAGTTCAAGTGACTCAAATGAACTAGTTAGAGAGTTGTTCAATTGTAAGGAAATCTTATGTAACTATACAAAACACAATTTAAGCAAAAACGATTTGATTCACTCGAATCGGTTCATGAACTATATAGCCACGGTTTGCAATTTGCATTCCTTAATTTATATAAGAATAAGTTCACAAACATCGTTTTTAGATATAACCTACTCAAGTTCACGGACTGGGTTCGCGGACTTTATTTTCCGGACGGAGTTCACAAACTCCAGCAGAATTTCTCGGAACGAGAACTTCCGCCAGTTCGCGGACTTGGCTCACGCCACTATACCGGTTCTCTTGATCAACAAAGTTCGCAAACTTCGGTTCAAGGAATAAGGACTTATACATATATGTGTTTCCACAACAATGCTTATATCCTCCAATGGTTATATTATCTAAACTCTCTTTTCAATCATTGAAACATTCTTAGAGGACGTTGATATTCTATAGTTGTTATTCACAAACTATTTTTCGTCAAAGTAAGCAATTTTCAAAGCGATTGAAACTTGTCATGACTTTCGTCACTAGGTAAAGATGAACTTGGTTAAAGCGAAGCTTACCAACACATATTTCGAGAAATAGATAGGCGAGATAAATTCGGCCCGAAATAGCAAATGTGTATAATCTAAGTCTATATAGCAAAACGGCTTTTGTCTCAAGATAGGAGATAAATAGACTTTTGAGTGATAGATAAGTTCAAGTCTCCACATACCTTTTAGTCGATGAAGATCCATCGGTTCCTTGAGTAGTCCTTCGTCTTGTATGATGATTGTCATGGAGTTCTTGAGTTCAACTACACTTTCTATCCTAGTCCGAGATCTTAGCTATAGTAGACTAGAAATCAAAACTTATAATTTTAATCACTAACATTGACAAACATGCTTGAGATAGCAACGCATGCGAGTTCGACCGAGAAATGCTCTAACACTTGTGCTATTAACATTTGTTGGTTGTAGATAATCTCTTTCAAAAGTATCATTCCTGAAACGGGACGAAAGTTTCACTTTTTCAGAAACGGGGCGAAAATATCACTTTTTCTGAAACGGAACGAAAGTATCACTTTTTCTGAAACAAGACGAAAATATCATTTTTTTCTGAAACGGAGCGAAAGTATCAGTTTTTCTGAATCAAGGCGAAAGTATTACTTTTTCTGAAATGAGGCGAAAGTAGTCGCAGACAAATCCCATCTTCAGATTCTTCTTCGGTCGGCCCTCCCACCGTAGCAATGGTTGTACACTCGTACTAGTAAAAATACAGAAGCTAAATTTTAAATAGCTGCTCATGATAATTGCATGAATACTATAGCACCAAGTTTCAGTGGCGTAAAGAAACAGTCAACAGACGTCAAAGATGATTGGGCCTAATAACCAACCATTTAGTTTTGGTTTGGGGTGAGTAACGGATGGACGGTTGTGGATTAGGATCACCCGTATCCAATCCGTCAAAGTTGCGGATATGGAAAATCAAACTGTGCCCGGCCCAATCATCCGCGAGTTTCACATCCCCGGATCAACGGATGATACGACGGACTGGACGCGGATTAACCGCGGTTTTAGTCATTAAAAAAAAACAGTTAAGATCATATCTTTTTCTAATTACAGAGCAACCTTGTACAGTAATATTCCTAATCTAATATACTGCACTGAAATGAGCTTTCAAAATTTAAAAGAAAGAGAATAAGAAATATGTAATCATATGGCATATCAATCCTAGGAACTGTAATGTCGACTAGTGCAGCCAGTGATAATTAGACAAAAGTAAATTGCAAGAATTCAACAATCTTCCCTCTTCCTCGATACTTACAGCTTTTCTCATCAACAGTTTAAACCAGCATAGTGCACTGTTAATGAAACAAATACTGAAATTAGAAACACCCTGTCCATCATAAGAAATAAAATCAGTTTTTAGAAGAAGAAAACAGCAAAACGTAGGGTCTGTTACTTGCCAAATAACAGAAAAAACAACGGTAAGGATTAAGGAAGAAAGTTTAATATTGATCAATTTCATCTCTGTGGATCTTATCATCCTCACAACTGGTTCAATAAATCTACCTTGGACCTGAGTTACGAGATTGGAAGAAATTAGAGAGAACAACAACAGTAGCAACTGCGTGAATTAGGTTTCAAAAAGATAAAAATGTATATATATATAATCATATATGATACTTAATAGTTCTATTAAATTTCCTTATTGCCTTGCGGTGCGCATGAGTTCGCGGATTTCAATATCTAACCGCAACCAAACCATTAAATTGTGGATTTGAAAATCCCACCCGTATGCGGTCCATATGTCATGCGATTTGGGTTTTACCCGTAACTTTGAGGATAGGTACGGATAAAATCCGCGGTTACGGTTTTTATGCTCACCCCTAGTTTTGGTGTTGTAGATAGGGTGGGTTGGGTACATACACTTACCACAGAATTGGGCCTAGTTTCTCATGAGATCCGGTAAGTAATCATCCGAAAGCAGAATTGCCTCCAACTCAACATCCGAAATGGAACAAACAGAAGGCGTAAGAATAAGAACGGCAGACCCAACCGACGACCCTATGAGATGTTCTTAATAATCTGGAAACCTGACGAGAATCGTTGTATTAAATTATTTCCATGTATAAAACTAGCAAATCCTACTCTAACTCGGATTACATGTCCAAGTGTTCTTTTGAAATACTAATAAATAGAATAGACATGCCACTATAAATACACAGCTCTTGAGTTTGTTTTTTTAACTATTAAATTTATAACAAGAGAGCTTAGCCGATTAGAGAAACGAAAAGAGAAATTTCAATCAATATGAGTTTAGCAAATAACAGCAACAACAATCAGAGTGGTTTGGGATCCTCAATTCCCCTACTATGCAAGAATGGTTGTGGGTCTTTTGGAAGTAAGTCCACGATGGATATGTGTTCCAAGTGTTATAAGGACAAATTTCAAGCCAATTTAGCGAGATTAACGATCAACGACTGCCATGTAAATAAGCCTACGGAAAATTCGAGTTCTTCTGCTTCAATCACTACTGATTCGGTTGTTCTCAATAACCGATGTTCAACTTGTAACAAGAGGGTTAAGCTTATGGGTTACGGCTGTCGCTGCGGGAACTTCTACTGCTCAATGCACCGGTACCCGGAAATACATGCTTGTACTTATGACTATAAGAGTGTTGGACGAGGTATGATTGCTACAACAAACCCTCTGGTGAAGCAAGACAAATTGATGGAGAGGATCTGATTTATCTATTATTTCGCAAATTCATAGAGTTGTTTGTTGAAATTGAATTCAACTTTTATGACTTCTTGTTAGCTAGTATATTAGCTAGCTAGTTTTTACTTCTTTCTCTTGGAATTCTTTTCTTCTTGCATGTATTAAAGAGTGACAATAATAAAAATCATAAAGCTAATTTGAAAAAATTGTCTCCCTAATCATTTGGTTATTAAAAAGATAGCTCAGTAATAATTATCATGGTATATCTTAATTTAATATCGAACATAATAGTACATAATTTTACCTGGATGTTCATATACTACAAATAACTAGACTGCTGCATGGGTTATCAAATTACATGCGATGATTACACACGGTACAGGGGTTGGTGTTTCCTTGTGTTTGGTAACCCGCGTAGGATTTCGGTAAACCCCAGCAGTAACCTTGACAGATACGGTTTGGCAGTTCAATCTTGATTGTGCTCAGACTTCCAATTTTCAACTTTGACCACAGACGAAATAACTTTTCACCTGTAAAATCAACCTGTACCAACTGAACTGATTGTGCTCATGTATTGTCACTGTTAAGTTGATACAGTGAAGTTAACTTTTTTTTTTCCCTAATCAAGAATAAATATGAATAATTTTAAACTCTAAAATACTTTAAAAAGCCCTATACTAATTAATAATTAACAGCACAAGATCTTAAATTATCTTCTTCTTAATATATAAAGGATTTGTATTAGTAATAACTAATCCTAATTAACACTTCGAGATTTTCTGAAGTTGAGACATCAATTCTCTGTTCTCTTGGTGAAGTAATAAAGCTTTCTCCTTCAATTTTTGATTCTCTTCAATAATACTTTTATTCTCTAAATAAAGAATCAAATTCTTCAACTCTATCTCTCTCCCTTCATCGATTCTCATCTCTCTAGTTTCCAACCTTCTTCTTCTTGCTGATAATGTCCTCCTCGCCCTGTTTCATTACAAACCCATTCTTCGTTAGTTTTTTTTTTTTTTTTTATCATATAAGAAGAAATCAAAAACAAATTATGCTGATATGGTAATGTACTTTTATCAATGGGATTGGTACCTGTTTTGCTTGAGCCTTTGGATTCTAACTCTGGGTTTCTTTGCCATGTAAAGAATCTGATGAGGATGAGTAGTAGTACGTAAATCCCATTGTGATGCATTCAGGCACATTTTCTCGAGAGATAGAGAAGAGAGATGGTTGTACTTGGTGTGTACTGTTGTTACTCTGTGAGAAAGAGGGAGATTGTAATGTAAGAATGAGAGGAAATTGATGGAAGATGAGAGTCGGGGGTGGAGGGGTTTAAATAATGCTTAGAAAGATACTGCCATGCTCCTAAAGTTGTCTAAGGGTACGCCGCTTGTCACAGTTAAAGTTGCTGTTATACTACTGTTTTAGAGAGTAGATATTTTTCAAATAAAAAAAAAGTCCAAAGTTTTAACTGTTGACCGGTCAATTGAAAGTCAAGCTTAAATTTTATTATTTGAAGCAAGTCAATCTTAAATGTGTGAACCTATAACTATAGTTACCAAAACAGAGATCCTACTAACAAGAACTCTAGGTAGTTTGTCTTGTGCAACACGAATTAATCATGCGTGACATACTAGGCGCATTGGTCGTTGCAAACACGATACGAGTTACATGGAACTTTCTGATCAAATTATTTACATTCACATCCTATATCAAGTCAGGTTTCGAAAAAATTTGAACTGTGTTTCTAATGCCAGTACCTAAGATGTTCATGATCATATGCCCAAAAAAAATAACAGTGGTAGAAACTAGAAGATAAAATGCGGTAAAAATGGGAAATCGGAATGATGAAAAAGGAAGGATAGGAGAAGAATAGAGATGAATTATCGCAATGATGGCAAAGAAGACTCATGATTACAAAAGGCAGCCACCTATCTCGATCTAAGAGGAAAGTTTTTCTAGTCCTCTCTTCCTTCTATATCTTTTTGCTGTTTTTTTCTTGTCTTCTTCTTTTGATACTCATGGAGTGTTTGTTGTATGAGAATGACTGATAAATCCTAATACTAATTAGCTTTGTCTAAGTGGTTTAGTGTCGGACATTTTGGGCTAAATTAGTCAGTTCAATATTAATGGGTCAAAAAGGTTGAATGAGATTTAGAATTTTGAATGCAGTTTAAGTATGTGTTCGTGGGTGATGATGATGGGATTGCCTTGTTTTTGGAATCTGCAATTTGGAGGGCCTAGTTAGAATCCTAATTCAAATAAAAAATTCTTAACAAATTATCCAATGAAAACTCCTCCGGCATAATTTTTCAAATTAATTTTTCTTCGATAGGGTTTTTCCGCGTGAAACTCACCATTTCCGTAATAGTAGTTCGAATTTTCGCTAAAATTATAGCATAGTTGTTTTACGAGTTGTTCTGGACTATTTATTCAGAATTACTCGACACATACGCTTATCCTACCTCTAATGCTAATCAGTTACGAATTCAGGTGGTTAGTATCATCATCCAATAATTTTACCTTTGTACCAGTGATAAAGTCTGAATGGAGTATTTTGTTAAGAGATGAGAACAGGTTAAATTTTTGATGACATTTACGTGTTTTCTATCAAACAAAACTCTGAGAGTGAGAGAGATGGGAGATAAAAGAAAGACAGCCAGCTGAGAGAGACGAGAGAGAGGTGGTGGGTAAACCTGGTGGCAGTCATGGATGAAGAAATTGGAATGGAAGAGTTACAGTCAATGCGGTTAGGTTTCTCGTTCTGTCCATTTTCTTCGTGAAATCAATGTCAAATAAAAACTACTACTACATGTGGCTTCTTCTTTACTTGGTTTTTTCATTATTCGTATTTGTTTCTTTAAGTAGTAGATTCTGACGATGATCATGATGATGATGGCATATCTTCCTGATCAGTTTCTCATTTGAGCCAGTTCACATGGTCCATAAATTTGGTTGGGTCCCTTATTTCATTTCCTGGATTTTATTATCATAGCTAAAATCCAACCAAATTTTGAACTTGAATTTTGCAGTAGTAAATTTGCATTTGCAAGGTCAGACGAGGAAAAAAAGCTAACCAGCTTACTTAATGGGTAAATTCTGGGACGGACCCAGGATTATTTGTTGGATAGGGCTAGTTCACAAGGTAAGGCAACCACTAAGCGGCCAACGGCCGCGACAAATTTTTAGAAGGTTAGAAATAATTTTAAACGTACAAACTAATGGAGAAAATAATGCATATGAGGGAATAAGGGAACAAACGAAGACTTTATACTGCATGTGAAGCAAAGAAAACAAAAAAGGCATAGACTACGACTAAAATTATAGCAAGTTGTTATGATTTTACAACTAATTCTGGACAGTTGTCGAACTACGTGTGGGCTAAACCAAAAACTTATGAGATTGTTCATACATAAATTCATTTTTGTACACATTTGACCCGGCTATAGCCCCTTTAGCCCCTTCATGTGTCCGTCAGTGGGTAAATTAAAATGCAAACGAGTTAGGGTTTCAACTCGCAAATGCTGCCGGCGGAAAATGTTGCAAGTGTGAATTCATTTGCAAAAGCCAAAAAGGTGAAGGAAAGAACTGACGTTTGGAGATGCCAGCTTTTAGTACCTTTATGTACGGAAAACTGTAACAAGAACTTGCTCCTAGTCCTAGCCAATAGGTTGCTAAGTAATATTGTGTGCATATCCTTGATGACTCCAAGGGTGAGGTGTAAATTGGGCTCTGCCAACACGAGCACAGCCCGGCACATCACGCTAAAATCTGGGCACAGTCTAGTCCAGTATATGATTTAGCCCAGCACAGCACGCCTTCTAACATGACACAACACGTCATAATGTCTGGCACAACACAGCACGGCACATTGCACGCTAATCACGTGATTTTGTGGGTTGTGATGTGCCTGGCCGGCACGTTTTACACCTCCAGGTGAGATGATCGTTTAGGAAGTTTGCCATCAAAATATCTCAAAATGTTACCCATCATAATTAACTGCAGAGCCAGTAATTGATAAGTAAAAACAACTACTGGCTATGTTTGTACATAATTTCTAAACTTATTTGCCACGTTTTCATTACACGAATTTTTTTTTTTTTCTTTTTGCTCACTCATAAACTCAACCCCATTGAGATCAATGCATAAAGGCTAAAGAGAGGAGATGATAGGGGATGGTAGATCCAAAGAAGTCAATACAAATGGTCCAACATATGCATAAAACTGAAATTCCACTATTCTTTACGACATTTCTCTCTTATCATTTCTTACCTCATCAACTCCCCCTCCACTTTCACCTTTTATATGTCTCTTTTGTTCTTTAAATTTGTCATGATAATTACTTTGAACGGAACAGAGAAAGCAAGAAATAGTCAATGTTAAATTGATCAAGCCTAGCTATATATGATCCCCTCTCTCACTTTCATGATCGATTAGACTTAGTTCTTCTATTTGGAATTATTTGTATGCAACAATGATTCCCCTTGATGCATGCTTGTAGTTTAAGATGATGATAATGATATGAACGGGTGAGATTGAATTTTACTCTCTTTTTTCATCATGATCTTCATGTATCAATTTGAACAAAAACGTCTCTCACTCTCTAATTCCAAAAATGCATAATTTACATTGAGGATTATAAATAGACTAGCACCACCACTTCCCACTTGCCCTTAATACTACCATCTTTCTTTCCTTGTCTACTTATTATTTGTAGAGTTTTTGGTGAAATTTCGTAGTCAAATGAAGATTATCATGTTTCCTCCAAGGTAAGTAAGTGAAATGACCAATTTACTATTGGAGGGTTTTTTTCTTTTTTTTTTTTTTTTTGGAAGCAAGGGGTTTATACTATTGCAAACTCAAATTGTTTAGTTGTTCGACACCTTAAAATCCATGAGTGCTTTCAGGGTTATCAAATTCTATAGAAATTACGGGATACCAAATAAATCACATGTAGCTTGGAAACAGGGGCGGAGCTAAAAATTTTATTAAGGGGAAGCAAAATGTTATTAAGGTTATAACTTCCGGTTTGGTTTTTAACCGCCTCCGTCATTACTTGGAAACCCCGTGAAATTTAACAACCCTTGCATTTGTCCTGTAAATTTCAGGTCAGTTTTTAGCGAATAAAATTTAAATAATTAGTTTGGATCATAAAACTAATAATTACTTTTTATATGTGGACTACAAAACGAATAAACCAAGATGTTAAAGATAATTTCGATCTAAGCATGTCAAGAAAGCTTAGCCCGAAGTTACCAACATATCGTTAGGAATGTGACTCATCAAGCGAGACAGGTTCCCAAGCATCAGCTAGGTTTGCCTTTGGCGAGACTCAAATGCATCCATTATTAAGGATATCATGGCTACCTACTCATCTTTCAAGTGGGGTATGTGGTCCATAAGACTCATCATAGTATGCAGTATCCATCTGTATCATGACTCCATTGTGTATATCCGGTTTCTCCGATGCAATCAAATGCCCGTAAGATTGGGACACATACCATCATCAACTGCACGACCACCATTATCATCTTCTTTATTATCACCTTCATTTTTCATAGCGTCCGTGGGAACTTACTACTCATACTTGATATGAACTTAGAAAGAACCAAAATGAGATGGCATTTAGTGAATGCATCATTGCCCTATTTTTTACTCAAACCACACCGAATTTTTTTTGTATCGTTTTCGTTGGGTGCAGCAGAGTGTAAAATATAACAACGATGTTCTTTTCTTGATGAAATCCAGAGAAAAACGGGGAAGCAAAGTCTGACATGGCATTTTTATGAACTTGTGGATGCATGTTGTCAGAGCTTCTCCAATGGTTGTTGTATGTATTTTCTATGTGGCAGCACAAACAAGACATCTTTATTCCAAATTTTCTTTAAGTTTAGGTGAAAAAAGTTACTCATCTCCAATAGTGTTGTTTGTGATCATTTTCTTATTAAATGTAAATTTTATGTTTAGTAATTTTAAGATTTTATTAGATCTAAAAATGATTATTTATTGTATTAGAATTAATTTAAATAAATAAAATATATTTTTAATTTAAAAAAGCTGACTAGGATGGTAGACAATAGAGCTGGCAAACGGGCGGGCCGGGACTGGCTTGTTACGGGTTACACGGGTTCGGGTTAATACGGGCCAAAACCCGCGGGTTGATATTCTTCACGAGTAGTCATTTCTTCAACCCGTGCCCGTAACGGGTAAAGCTTGCGGGTTCACGGGTTACCCGGCTTGTTAGATTAAAAATCAAATCAAATTTTAATTAAGTTAATTTAGGACAAATTACAAAGATCAAACACAAGTATTACAATAAGCAAACACAAATCCTTCCAAATCCTTCCCTATAACACCTAACATACATCTAATCAGTCCATTTTCAGCTCAACCCATCGTTGCTTCAATCGCAGCAAGAATTCTATACATTTGAAGGTGAAGTTTTTCTCTTGCTGAGAATCATGCAAATCCAAATGATGGACACCAACTCTTCCCTCAGTTGAGCCAACTTATATACAAAATAAAAAAAAAATAGTTAGTCGGGAAACATAAAAGAATCAGTCACCAACCCCTTTTAGAATTAGTAGATAACTTTACAAGAAATTACACCATTTAGTCACAAAACTAGATAATAAAATTCAGAGTGCAATACCATTTTAGATGTTCAACCCCCGTGATGGCTAGAACTGAGTACTGCCAGTTAAAACATACTACAAAAATGTTGCAGAAGAATCTGTGCATTAGCTCCTTCAAATCACAAGGGATTTTGTTGAGACAATTTTTCAACCACCCTCCAAGCACGAACCTTGCCATTTTAGTCACCAACTCTTACTGCCATCAATAGCTCTCTATTTCTCTCCTTTTTCCAAACAAGAACAATCCCATTTAACCAAATCATCTTCCACTCTTTAAAGAAATAAAAACAGAGATGAAAATCAATTTCAATTAGAATATATACTTCAATTAGAATTATCATCAACAACTGCAATTACATCCACAGGACCATATATACTTCAATTAGAATTATCAACAAACAAAGGCATACCTCATTCAACAATACTACTAGTAATTCGATCACACCAGTAACTCATATTTTTGCAATTTGTCGTAGGTCATAATTAAGGCGGAAAAAATTAAATAAAAAAGGAATGCAAACGGGAAGGATGATCTACTGACCATTGAAAGTGTTGCGGATCCATCACCTTTTTTGGCCTGCAGAAGTATGTAAAAAATTTCAACTCAATCTCAATGCATAAGAAACTACTAGATAAAACAACCACAGTTGAACAACATGCAATCAAAGAAAAGATTCATAATGATTCTTATAATAAAACCCTAACTCTAAATTCATACTGAGTTTACAATAATTATCTTCTCTTTTTTTTTCTGTAAATCAATCTTCAAATAAGAATAATTATTTTCTTCTACATCTCACGATCTTAAATCCCATCTGGAATTTGATAATCAATCCTCAACTCACATAACCCTAATTTATCTTCTCTAAATTACTTCCCCCTTTTGAGTTGGAATCAATTTCTTGACTCAACAACACTACCAACAACCATACTTCGATCTATATTTCCTCAATTTCAAACTCAATTTTAACCACAGAGAAAACCCAACTTTTTTCCTTTTTAATTCACAACTTCTTCATCATCTTCTTTTTACTTAATTAACATCAGTAACACTATTATTAACACCAACGAAACCTTTCCCCTCAACTCTCGGTCTCAATCTCTCACTATCATTTCTAGTTCTCCACCGGCCGAAGAACACAGATGAAGAGAACGAGCAGAAGAGGCAGAAGAAAAAAAGAGAATGATGTTTTAGGTTTAGCCTTTCCTTTTTATACCTTAAACGTAAGGATATGATTAGCCCTAGATAATCCGACGGTTATGATTAAATATAACTTATTATAAGCAATTTAGACGGGTTTACGGGTTGTACCCGCGGGTTCACGGGCCGGCACGGGTTAACCCGTTTACTCACAAGCCGACATTTCTCCAACCCGAACCCGGCTTGTTTTGGAACCAGCCGAGCCGGGTTTGGGTTTTCACGGGCCGGGCACGGGTTACTTGCGGGTTTTGGCTTGTTTGCCAGCTCTAGTAGACAATGTCAAGGGGAATGTGGGAAATTAGACATTCCCCTTACGTTTTCTACCTAAAGTCATGCATACATTGATTTATGACATCCGGGTTGGAGAATGATTTTAGAGAAAATGGATGTGCATCCTAGGTGGATTTTGACATTTATCTCCACGCACATGCCATTGGAGAAGCTCTTAGGAATCCTCAGACCTAACTAACCTCGAAAACCGGCTTGCAAAGTTAGCATTGCCCGAGACTTATTAAGCACAGGACCTAGGTTGCCCTAAACGATGTGGTACTATTTAACACATGTCACGCGACCAACGCTACTGGCCTTAATAAAAAAAAATAGGGATTAATTTTTAGATGTTATGATAAGAAGAAATAAACTAACTCATGATGCATTTTGAGTGTCTAAAGACTCCAAAAAAAAAAAAAACCATGATGTATGTATTATCCAGAGTGTACCACAACTATACCAACTCCTAACACATACCAACTCCAACAGTGTGAATTCTAAGTGTGGATCAATCATCTGTTCACTGACTTCGAATGCTTATAGGAAAGGAAACGTACAATAATTCTATTTGATACATTTTTCAATACAAGAAATGAGTACCCACGATTAGTCTAGTTCAGGTAATCATGAAAAACCAAAAACAAAATTTGTAAGAAAATTAACAAGTGAAATGAAAACTCATCATGTTTACTCGATTGAAGCCAATTGGATCAATTTTTGGGCTGAATTAAAGACTTTTGTTACTGTTATGAATAGTTGTGGATGCCATAATTGAAAGTCTAAAAATACTGCATTAATCATGATGTAAAGATTCTAAAACCCTTTTTTTTTTCATGAGTTGATTAATTACTAATGTATGCAAGATTGCTTGGAAATGTATGTTTATATAAATACGAAACGTGCGTAGTGATAATTAGAATGATGGACTTGCCAAACTGTATGAACTCACACAAACTAACTGAAATTATTGTTGATGGTCATGGTTTCATACTTGCCGGTCTTGATTGTCAACATGTACCTAATACAGGCTGAATCCAGCCTCTTCTTTTTATTTTGATACTAAAAGAGAATCTTATTAATCACATTTTGCACAACATTACATGATCTTCCTCCATCCATTTTGCAATTTCAGGAGGACAGTTTCCAAGATAACAAAAACTATTAGCTTCAACTCTAGCTGCTTTTTGCTAGAGCAGAAGCCACATTGTTTCCCCATCTATTAGCTAACTTGTATGCTTCAAAAAAAAAAAAAAAGATCAACTAACTAACTTGTAGAACCATAATTTGTCACTTAAAAAAGTACTTCTAGTTGTATGAATTAAATAATGATTGTTAGATAAAACGAGTTTTTCTAATGTGTTTTGATTTTTTGGTCTTAGTTAGAATTGATCTTATGACCTAAAAGTCCAAGGATACTTACTCATCTTTTTTAGGAGCGAATGAAATGCAAATATGGAAGGGCATGGGATACTTGTCATGCCTAGCATGTATGCACATGCATGAGTTATGTCAAACACATTGTTACAATACGTCTCAAAAACGACTTTATTATATCCAAGATCCTCGATCCATTTCGCTGCCTTGTTTAGACCTCTGCATTCAAAATTTTCAGCTCCAAGTTTAGCATTCACACCATCCTCCATATTAATGTCTTTAATTCCTAAGCATTAACCTACACAATCACGTAAAATCATACCAATGCTATCTTGTGTCAGATGCATCCGTATTAATTTTTATGTATCCTTTTGAAGAAGTATGACTGTCATATCAATGTGGAGATTTGCTCAAGTGAGAAATCTGTGAAGTATTTGTACAAATATGTTTGGGAGGGGTCGATTGTATCTACATGGAGGTTTCAAGCGAGAAAGGCGATGAAGATGAGATCAAGAAGTTTGTAGATGCTCGCTGGGTCTGCCCGCAAGAGGCTCTCTGGAGAATATACAAGTATCAGATGAATAAGATTTGTCCACCTGTTGTCTCATTACAAATACATCTCAAATATCAGCAAAAGATTTTTCTTCCCGAAGGGCGAACTGTGCGAGAAGTGTTGAGGCGAGAGAAGGCATCCCTACAAAGCTTATTAAGTATTTTAAGAAAAATCGAGAAGATGAGTTTGCAAGAACTCTTTTACACAAGGAATTTACGGAGCATTATGTATGGAATCAGATATTAATGTAACAACAGTCAATGGAAGAGTTAATGTTGTTTTAGCTCGCACTAACAATTACTATTTGAGACTTCTGCTGAATAATGTAAGGGACCCAACTTTTTTTGAGGACCTGCTAAAGGTAGGTTCTGTTACCTTTTCGATGTACAGAGAAGTGTCCCAACATCTTGATTTGTTAGAAAGTGATACTTCCATGCGTGATACACTTCTTGAAGCAACACAAGTGCATATGCCTTCGTCTTTGAGAAGGCTTTTCTGCACACTGTTAGCTTTGTGGAACCCAACCGGAGTTCGTTAATTGTAGGATGAATTTCTTCCATACCTGATTGAAGATCACCTCCGCTCCAACATAGAACAATGTGTTATTAATCTTCTATTGTGGGAATTTAGTTCTACTCTTGGTCCAAATTTAATGAAGAAATATAAATTCCCAGCCATCACCGAAGACGTAGGTACTTCAGGAACAAATGATTTGGTCATGGAAGAAAAATCAATTCACATTCCTCCAGAAGATTTATCGGCTATTGGCAGGATAAACAACGACCAGAGGCATGCATTTGACAGGTAAAATTCGCTACAATATACTCATATTGTAATTTCAATTTTACTGCGTTATACTCACCATGAGTCATTAATTTTGAGTTTGTTTGTAATCGCACTAACACCATGTTTGTTTACTCCTGACTCATCTGAGTCGTCTGGATCTGAATCATCTGGATCTGAGTGAAATCACCTGACTCATCTGGATCTGAGTCGATATGTTTGTTTTGAGTCAGATCTGACTCATCTGACTCAAAAATAAGTGAGTCAGTGGTTTGGTCCCATGAGTCAGGGGTATTTTGTTACCTGACTCAAATGAGTCCGAGTCAGGGGTTATGTCTGAGTCAGAGGTCGAGTCAGATCTGACTCAAAATGGAAACAAACGGTCTGACTGCTGACTCGGTCCGAGTCAGGGGTTGACTCAGATTCAGACGCCGAGTCAGCTGCAAACAAACAAGTTCTAACTCTTATTAAGCAGGGCAGTGAAATCCTTTAATCGGTGCGAAAGTTCTATATTCATTATTGATGGTCCGGGTGGTTCAGGGAAAACTTTCCTGTACAGGACGATACTGGCCTTTCTAAGAACTGAAGGACATATTGCAATTGCAACGGCGACATCAGGAATTGCTGCAACCATGATGCCAAGTGGGCGGATCGCTCATTCTAGGTTCAAGATACCCGTACCAGCTGACTCAACATCTACGTGCGACATACCGTGACACAAGATTTAGCGGATTTCATTCGGAAGGCCAGCTTGATTATTTGGGACGAAGCAACAATGGAAAATCGATATGCATTTGAATCTTTAGATCGGACATTAAGAAATGTAACTAAAGTTGAGATACCATTTGGAGGTAAGATTTGGTTTTGGGTGGTGAATTCCGTCAAGTGTTGCCTGTAATTGAACGTGACACACGAGCACATGCAGTAAGTGCATGCTTAACCAATGCAAAATTCTGGAAGGATGTCAAGGTAATTCATCTCAAAGAAAACATCCGTTCAAGGTTGGATCCCGACTTCTCATAATTCTTGCTTCTCATTGGAGATGGAGTTGAGCCCTATGTCATGGAAAACATGGTGAAACTTCCAGATGACATTGTGTTGGAATGGGATGGAGAGCAGGCTGTTAGATTGATTGACGAGGTTTTTCCGAGACTTGAAGAGAATACATTTGACAAAGTTTATATGAGCAAGAGGTCCTTGATAACTCCAAAGAATGATGTTGTTGAAAATCTCAATCACAGAGTTATTGAAATCTTCTCGGGAGCCGAGGTAGTGTATCACTCCTTTGACACGGTAACAGATGACCCCAAGAATTTGTGGACATAAGACTTTCTCAACAGTGTTGCTCCGGGTGGATTACCTCGTCACACGCTTATACTGAAGATAGGTGCTCCAATTATTCTCTTGAGAAACCTTGATCCAAAGTGTGGCCTTTGCAATGGCACAAGGTTATTGTGTCGAAGACTATTCACAAACTTCGTCGATGCAGAAATTATTACAGGTAGTTGCTCAGGGATGAGAGTGTTGATTCTGGGGATACCCATGGAGCCCCCAAAATATTCAAAATTACCTTTTAAGCTTACACGAAAGCAGTTTCTAGTTCGTGCAAGTTTTACTCTAACGATAAACAAGTCTCAAGGGAAGACCATACCACATGTTGGTATTTACCTACAAGAACATGTTTCTAGTCATGGACAGTTGTATGTTGCTTTGTCCAGGGGAGTCTCAAGAACCACAACAAAAGTATTAGTTAAGAATATTGTTGAAATGTGTACCAGAAATGTTGTTTTTCAAGATGTCCTGAAATTATGTGATAGTGTTGGGTGATGTATTTCTGATTGACTTAATTCTAAATGAAAAGAAAAAATACTTATTGTTGGTATCTTGCTGAGAAACATTTTTTTGTAGCGTCATATTTTCGAACATGGAATAGTGTATGTAACAGCCTGTTGTTTGCCGACGTGCAACACACGTGCACTTCACTTGTCACTTTTCATAGAAGAATCAATGACACTTGTTTATGCCTCGAAGATAGCCATGGCTGACATAAATGAAAGTCTAAAATTGCTGAAATAAACATGATGCTTAGATTTTGAAAATCCATTTGTTTTCTGAGTTTATGTTCTATCACGAATTGAGTAATTGTTTGCGAGTTAATAGGTATTAATAAAAACGAAGATTACTAGTATCTTCAAACTCCAATGCGATATAAAATGGGTGTAGTTATTGAAAAAGATGTCTAACAAGGATACGTCAACCTAATGAATATAATCGAAAAAAAAAGGAGAGAGTTTGTAATCATTCACCAGAAGGACTAGTCAATTTGTATGAACTCAAAAACAAACTGAAATTTTGGTTATCGTTTTTATACTTGTCGGTCTTCATTGTCGACATGTCTAAGCTTAATTTATGTTTCTAACTCAAGGAAAAAATTACATTATTTTATTTATGTTTTTCTGATGGTAGCATGGGCCTGTAAATTTATGGTTATGCAGTAAAAATTGGTAATAGGATTAGAGTGATACGTCTATCTAATGTGTCATGAACCAATTTTTAATCTACATATAAACCTTTATTTAAATATATCTATCAGAGAAGAAAAATTCAAATCATAAAAACAAAAGCATATATTTCTTACTTTTTTGGAACACAGATAAAAATCTTATAAAAATTACCTATAAAAATAAACCTTTTATAATTGTGAAACTAAAAGACCTACTGAAGAGAAAGTGAATAGTTTGGTAGTTGCAGTGTTCTAGTTTCCTCCAACATCTCATTAGCCAAAACAGTGAGATTGAAATCTTTAAGTAAATGAATATGTAAGTGATTAGAAAAAACACATACCAATTAAATCGACAAAACTTGGATTTTATAGGTAAAGAAAAAGTAAAAATGACTTGTTGATGACATTAGTCACGTTACCATGAAAATTACATGCTAAAGCTCATGCACCCTAAAGAAAGAAATTTTAAATCTGTTTGAATTTCAGTTCATACAAATATCAATCGTCTCAATTATGGATTTGAGAAGATCATCTTTGCAACAACAAAAAATAAAAATCAGGAAAAAGAAAGAAAGGGGACTCTTTAATATAAACTCTGCGTTGCGGCATTGAGAATCAAATGCTACTAGTTATAGATTGGCGTGAATGCATAAGAGAATAGCACTTCTGGATCAGAAAACTGGGGAACTATAGGAGGCGTATAAGATAAAGAATAAATACAAGTATTCTAGTTACCACCACCACATCACAAGAATTTGACTGAAAAATCCAAGTACTGCACACGTGAGAAAACCAGAATAAGTGAAACTCAAACTCATGTAGTCAAGCTCATGAGAATTCAGTAACGTTCACACAAAACTTGATTGTACCAAAACGTTATTTTGAAGGCATGAAGACTGAAGAGGATGCTGTAATTTGTTGTCTTCTCAAAAGGACCTTGTAATAGAAGCTGAAACAATTCTCTATAAGTTTGAAGAATACAACACCATTATCCGACTGCTTAGAGCATTCCACCTCTGGTGCTTCATGGACATTTTAGTTGCTATTTGGCGGACTTAACGAAGAATCATCTGGATTTTACTTGCTCATCGCACTGCAACTTCCTTTCTCTTAGCCCATATCATGACCATAGAGAATCCCATCAAAGACATTATAACAACCTAAAAGGTTACGAGAAGAGTGAATATGTCAACACATGAGGAAAATTTAACTATATGTATTTCCTCTTTGAAAGCTAGAATCAGCTCAAGCTAATGACAGAAAAACATGTGAAGGTATGCACTTCAATCACTTACCTACACCTTATCTATTCTAGAAGTAGGAGTTGAATTGATAAATGTATGAATTTATAATAGAAGTTGGTAAGAAAAATTAATAGAAATGATCACATAGAAAATGTTAGAGACTTACAGAGAAAGCTGGTGGCACAGCTACGAGCGGATCTTGGAAAAATCTGTTTGCAAGAGCAAGAGCTAAAAGACTACTTTGCATCCCTGCAAAATATAGAAAATTACTAGACATAATCTTATCTTGGAAATAGCATAAAGGATACAGCGGAAAGTATGAAACCTGTCTCATAAGATATTGTTCTTTGTACAGGTTTTACATCATGTGCCTTAGAGAAAGCCAAGCCAGAGAGGAAGTAACCAGCAACAAAAGATGACAGGTGAAATCCAGTGATGAGCAAAAGAATAGTAACTCCGAATGGAGACATCACGGAATCAATGTTTATTGCAAGTGGTGAACCAACACAAAGAGCTGTCACAAACACAGATAGCGGAGGCAGTAACGGCCTGATCAAATTACAAATCCAGGGGAAGAACCTGTCCACAGAAAGAAATTGTACAAAAAATGTCATAATTGCGCAAGAAAAGTTCATGAATAGAAGTTTTACGTAAAAGAATACTCTGCAGTCACTGAAAGAGTGAAAGGTGGTTGTATCCCCGAAATAAAGAATTATGCAAGACCATTACCAAATTCTATCGAACTTCATGGACCGTAAACTATAAAAAAGCACACGTGAAAGACCTCAAATTTCCTTCAAAGGGAATGAAAACAAAAGAAGCCAGTTACCTATTAAGAAGAAGGCCTAAAGTAATTGGTGCAACTACAATCTGAACGATACTCGACATCATTCCTACTACATCAACTGGTAGCTTCTTTCCAATTAGTAACAGCGACAAAGTTGGAGTGACAAAAACCGCAGTTGCTGTGGATAATGACGTCATAACAATACTAAGAGGAGCCATTTGAGGGTCTGTTAGAAAAGTTGCATAACTTGAGAGCTGAGCTCCACTAACACAAGATACCAACATAATTCCTGCGCCTGATTCAGAAATCACAAATTTATGAGCAACTTTTACATCACAAGTTGTTGGAAGAGAAACCATATAACTCACAAAGTACAAATTAGATCCCTTTGCCTTACTTAAGGAAGTCGGGAGGCTGAAAGCTGTAACCGCGATAGTCCCAAATAGATATCCAAGTATAGGCTTTACGACAAACTGGCCAGCATATCCAGCAAGAATAGCTGCTGGTTTTTTGAAGGCTTTAATGAAGTCCTTTTCATCCGTATTTACACCAACGGCAAACATCAAAAACCCTAGAGCTGGTGCATAGTACCTGAAGTTTGTGCCACAACAGAGTGACAGTTACCACCTTACTCGAAATGAAAACCAAGTGAAAATACTTATTCCTTCTTTCTTCTCGTTACAAAGATATATTCATGGCTACTCGACAAATCAATTTCACATCTTTCTTAGAAAAGTACATCATTCAAATGCCTAAGATCTCAGTACACTTTTTCTAAAATTTCAAGTTCAGTATGCATCAAATTAAGTACCTTGTTTAACTCTTCATGTCTTACATGCCTCGGAAATTAATCAAATTGACGAAAAAAAACAACAAGAAATTCAGTATGGTATTTGGTAAATCATTTTATTGTTTAGATTTCTTTTTATCAAACACCTCACAACTAATTCATGTAACTACAGAAATGAACAATCATAACCTGGTTGTAAACCATGTGAAAGAAGGTGGATAGACAAGAGCCAACACAGTACTTGCTAAAACCACATGTGGTATGACAGAGTTTGCCCCCTTCAATATCTTCAGAATATCAAACCCATTTTCCTTAATTTCCTATAACAAATCAAAAAAAAAAAAAAATCATCAATTATGTAACAAAATGCATCAATGAAGAGTATCCTTGTAAAATGCAATCAACCCAAAAAATAGAAAATTGAGTGAAGCTTAAAACCCAAGAGTACCTGAGGTGGAATGATAGAATTCTCCTCGGCCTGATCGGGTTCCCATGAATTTGAAGCCGGCAGGCATTTCCTTGCAACTAAAAAGGAATATAGAACACACCCATTGAGCAAATTTTAAAGTAAGAAATTGACATCAGAGAAGACAGGAGGATTATTGGAAGTTACCTGGTGAAGTGAAGCAGCGGGAATGAGATTTTTGGAACCCTAAGGAATGAGAATCTGAATAGAAAGAATTCCGAAGCAAAACAAGAATCGCAGCTCCTTCTGGTTTGTGATTATTCAAAAGAAGACTTTTTGTTGCGAAAGCTGTGTTTTTGATCCCAGAATGAAGTGAGAGTTGAAGACTCGTCGCGTTGGAGCAGCAAAAAGAAGTCGAGAGTAAATTTTTTACTGAAAAGCAGAATCCTCGGAACTTTAGAAGCAAGAAAAAAAGAGTTGAGAAAAAGAAATGACGTTAATTTAATCTTACTTAAATCAGCCAGCCCAATATGGTTTGACATGTCGAGTTTTCTACAAAAGTCGACTCAATTGTTGTGCATCTTATACCCACGAAGAGAGAACTCAAACTGTGTACATTTTACACATAAATACATTATATGTGGAAAGAAAAGAACATACGAAAAGAAGAACTCTAGCTCATATTTACATGGCTACACATCCTTTGTTATTGTTGTTGTTAGCTTATCCTACAGAGTCAACTTCGTCATCGTCATCGTCTTGGTCACTTCCTGCTTGAGTATCTGATATGGATCCACCATCTTCTAGATCAACTCTTGCATTAGTGTCACCATCGTGATTACTGCTGTCTTCAGTGTCTGAATCTGATACAGATCCTACATCATCCTTTTCCCTTCCTAGACCTGAACCAACACCGCCACCATTAGGGAAGTTTTTCTTAAACTCAGGATCTACGATTTGGATCATTTCATTTAGAGCCTCACGCTCCTGGCTCAAACTAGTTCTAGCAGCAGGAGCAGCAGCAGCTGAGCCGCCAATCTGACTCCCTGCAGCTTGGACATCTTCTTCTTCAGCTTCATCCCCACTTCCAACACTATCCTTAACTGCGCTCCTTTCGGATTCATTCTCTCCGTGAACTGAGGGGGCTGTGCTATTTGCCCAGCTTCCAACTACTTCTGAAGTCAAAAGATCTGCCGTTCTAATTGTCCCACCAGCTTCTTCAGTGTCCTCTTCCATAGCATTCAGATCTCTGCCTTGGTTAGTTGACTGTGAATGACGGCCATTGTCTTCGCCAGACCTTCGTATTTGTTCTCCATTTTCTTGTAGCTGTGTTTCGTCATCAAGCTGCATCGTGTCCACAGGTTGAGTTGTTGACTTGTTCAAGTCAAAATTCCGATCCCCATCAGCGCCCGGACTTTCGGTTCCAAGAACACGTTGAGTTTCATTTTGGTGTCCTTCTAGTACAGGTACTGTGCCAATGCCATCAATGTCGGAACCAAAGGCGCCGTTAACAGAACGATCAGCGCTCGTGTATTCTATGTCCTGGGTGTTTTGCGCTTCTTGGGTTTTGGCGTCACATTCATGTTTCTCAGTTGCACTTGCTTCATCAGTTGTGCTATTTACTTCAATTCTGTTAACCCCTGGAGTTGAGGCTGAAGCAGTGTTTTCCCTTGTACTATCGTTTCTGTGAGTTACTTGATTCCCTCTGGCTATAATTCCATTTCTGATACCTAATGTTGCATTGAGATCAATATCGATAGACGTATGCTCATAATTATCCTCGTCTTCAAGAGTTCTCTGCATTGCTTTAAGTTGTTCCTGTTGCTTGGCGAACAATGAAGAGATTTCCTCAGTCGTCGAATAAAATGCTCGCAGTTGTGTTTCCCTGCAAAACAGATTTATTATCTCTCTTATGAACAACCACTTCCTGGATAAAGAATCATTGATAGCTGCCACCCAACATTAAAGATAACATGTACCCCTACGTATCTATACCTGAGAATTATTCTTTCCCTAGCACCTTGGTATCTCTGTTTCTCTGTCGCAAGGTCCCGAATTGCTGCAGCAATTTCTAGTTCAAGTTCGGAAACCTTCGCCCATGCTTCTTCCCGAGCTACCTGCTAACATCATACAAAGGATCTCAGAATAGAAGTAGCTATCAATCTATCATATACATCTATACATAGTACAACGAGCAAAACATCATACATATATAGATGCATCACTACCTTTTCATGTTCAAGTTCCTGTGTCAATCTTTTTGTTTCAATTTCTAGTATTTCCACCTTCTGCTCCAACATACAAAATTTTCACCAGAAATTGTTATTACATCATTTTAGATAAAGTTAGTTGTAGAGAGATGGGGTGTGAGAGAGTGAGAGAGAGCAAACTTTTTTGTTGTTCAAGGAAATCTGTTGCTCTTCTTGAACTTGGGCTTCAAGTTGGCGAGCTTTCTTATCAGATATCACCAAGCTTTCCCTTGTGTTTTCCTGTTGCAGACAAATCATTCAGTGAAGCATAAGCTCAAACACATGCGCCACATTGCATATATTCAAGAGAAAAAGAATGTGTAGGTGTAGTGTACCAGCTTTGTTCTCAACGTTTCAACAAGTAGACGACTTTCTTTATCAGATTCCTGAAAATGAGAGGAGAAATTGAACCTATTTTAAGGTTTCCGCATAGTGTCCATATATAACATAATCATATAGAACAGATTGTTTCAGACCTGAAGTTTATTTATAACTTCCTTGAGTTCCCTTTCCTGCTTCGAGGCAATCTCAGACTGCCGCTTTAATTCCTCTTGAGATT
Organism: Papaver somniferum; assembly: GCF_003573695.1. Taxonomy (NCBI): domain Eukaryota; kingdom Viridiplantae; phylum Streptophyta; class Magnoliopsida; order Ranunculales; family Papaveraceae; genus Papaver; species Papaver somniferum. The sequence continues at coordinate 32,055,994 of NC_039361.1, read as the reverse complement.
CTAGATGAGCTTTTTGTAAAGCAGCTCTTAGATCTGCTATACCTTTTTCTCGATCTTCCCTTCTTTGATTCCGTTCTTCTTCCAACTGTTTCTCAAGTTCAGATATAGTTGCCTTTTGACTATAATGACACAAACTTACCCCATTTTAGTTACACGCCATGAAAATACAGATAAGATATGGGAGCATGACGTTTGTCTACCAGATCTGGTAAAACATGCATTTACTTATATTTACTCATTCTCAGACATTAAAAAAAGAAGAACACTAATCTATCTCCACATCTTGACCTATACAATTTACACATGAAATCTCTACCAAGATACATAAAATAATACGAAATTCCTTGTTTATCAGTTCTGGTAAAACATGCATTTACTAATATTTACTCATTCTCGGACATTGATAAATGAAGAACACTAATCCATCTCCACATCTAGGCCTATACAATTTACATATTAATCTCTATCAAGATACGTAAAATAACATGAAATTCCTTGCTTACCTATTGATTATTTCAGTAGCCTCAGTACGTGACTGCGTAGATGAACTAAGTCTTTCGTTGAGGTCCTCAATAGCTTCTTGCCGCTCAGCTGAAAGTATGCTAATTTCAGTTAGTTCCGTCTGCTGAACCTCCAATTTCTTGCGCAAGTCCTTAAGGTCATTAACAAATGATTGAGATACGGATTCTTTTACTTCTTTCATCTCCTACAAAACAGTGATGAGCACTTATTAACAAGATGAATAATTGACAATCAAACATGCATAAAATCAGGTTAACTCGGAAAAACAAATTAGATTATCAGCCAAATTTCCAACCCAGAGGAATCTGTTGGAGATGTAAACTTGATATGAACAAACAGATTTGAAGGCAACAAAATGTCCGCTTTGGTGGATTGGGCCGATTGACCTATGTAATTATATCAGCTTGCACCGTTACACGGTTCGCATCATGTTACCCGATGCGGGCCCACATAAAGATGACCTAAAGGAATACTTGAAGGAAAACAATTCATCAAATAAAAGATACCTGTTCATGACGAGCAACAGCCACCCGATTTTCATTCCGCAACTCTTCAATGCTGAGTACATGGGATTCCAACTGCTTCCTCAGATCCTAAACATTTATAATTACGTAAAACACATAAGGAGACAGTCATGCTTTTCAAACAGAAGTGAGTATTTGAAGGCTTCAACATTAGAATTTGAGATACCGTATTAGATTTTTGAAGGCTTCTAACATCATCCAAAGAAATAGGACCCTCAGGTGCCCCGACGCCAATACCTTTTAACCTCTTGCTTTCACCACCAAATTCCTCTTTAAGTAAAAAGATAAGGATCAGTAGTAACAAAGCACACCAAAGAAGCTTAAGCTAAAATCCAAACAACAAACAAAGGATACAGAACAATCAATGTTCAGACCATACATAGGACAGAATTTTACTAAAACTTGGCGGAAAAGTTTTTTAAGGTGCAGTTCCACAAAATTAACAGTACCCAGAAAACTAACAGCCATATGGTATGTTTTTAAAAATAAGTATGATTTCAGTTATATCACCAAACGCAAAATTCAAAGAAGCAATGCAAGATATATTTGTTAAATTAGAAACAACAAATTAAATTGAACCAAAAGGCTCATTTCTACAAACAATGTTGTTATCATACCTGCTTTTCTTTTTCTATCCTATCAAAAAAAAAAATACCTGCTTTTCTTTTGAGAGTTGCACTATCCTCCCCCAATGGTGTACAGTTGACAACTTCTCGATATACAAATGCGTAAGCTTGTGCTGTAAACCATACACAGGAAAATTCAGACAAAAATAAGTATGAATACTGAGTCTAGTGTGAATTGCAGCTGAAAACAAACACAAATCTTAACGATCAAAATCACCACAAAAGATCAAGCTCCTTACCATGTTGAGGAGCCGCAGCAAAAGACACAATGTCTCCATTTTGAAGTAAGGTTTCTGGACTACTTTTACTCAACTTTTCCCAATTCAAATATGTACCATTAGTACTGCAACAACAACAACACAATGCCATTAAAAATCTCACCACAATCAATTAATCTAAAGTAATTATTCACAAACCAACACCCCAACAACCAACCTAGTATCTTTCAAAAACACAGACGACGAACAAGCCTCCTCCACGTCTTCATTCGAGTTCTTTCTTCGATAAATTTTACAATGACATGCACTAACAGCATTCGACTCAATCCTAAACCGCACATCCTCTACTACTCGACCAATTCGATGTTCATCCTCCGTCAATAGAATATTTATACCCTGTTTCCTCCACATAATTTCAATCAATTTAAGCTCTTAAATTAAAATTAATTAACTAGGGTTTAGAAAATGGTTTAAAATTTTAAAAACAAACCTGAGAACGTTTACGAGCATTAGTAGAGATGGCAGTAAGAATACCCCAGACACCAGCATCAGCATTCTGGAGTGGTTGAGCAGAGAGTTTTCCAGCAACAGAGAGAATGAATTCTTTTATTGATGAAGATTTTTTAGCTGGAGAAATTGATTTATTAGGTTCGTTTGGAGTTGATTTTACTGCTGGAGATTTTGATTGATCTTCTTCTAACGCCATTATTGAAGTAGATGGGATCAAAATAAAAGTGTTGGGATTTCAGTGGGAGTGGTTTGGCGGGGATTTCGAACCCTAAATATTAGTAGTGGAGTTTTACAGGGAGTGAGGGAGGGAGGGGGGAAGAGAGAGAAGCAGGAGAAGTGTGCTTGATACTGAACGAGAGATTAGGAAACCAACTTTTTACCAAGTGTTCATCCAACGGTTTATAATGAATGTGTTCGTGCGGCACGTGTAAATAAAACTTTACAACTGTCGTGGCCGTCCGCAAATTTGTCTAAGGCCTTCGGCGATTGTCAAATTAAGCTTATAGACACCCAGTTCCGGCTGCTTAGAAAGGAAACCACCTGCCGTTTGAGGGTAAACCTGAAAAAGGATGTGAATCAAAGGGTTCTGGACCTTTTTCGTTTTTCCTTAAATGCAAGAACTGGAAACATTTTTTTTATTTTTTTTTTTGACATGGACTAAATGGTAAATCTGTTGTTGATTGATTTTCTAAATTGCAGCGGTACCACATTCAAAACATTGCATGGATGATACAAGAGTCCTAAATTGCTTGGATACTGCTCTAGTAGTGAGGGATATTTTATCTTGTTTGTTTACTCTTGTCTCATCTGAGTCATCTGGATCTGAGTCGTTTGGATCTGACTGAAATCACTTGATTTGAGTCAGATCTGATTCAATATGTTTGTTTAAGTCAGATCTGACTCAAAAAATGTGAGTCAGTGATTTGATCTCATGAATCAGAAGTATTTTGTTACTTGACAGGTCTGAGTCAGAAATCGAGTCAAATCTTACTTAATTGAAAACAAACGATGTGACATCTAACTCGCAACGAGTCAGGGGTTAACTTATATTCAGACTGAGTCACATGCAACCAAACATTACAGTAGCCGAGGCAAATTGCTACTCCAACAACAATCATAAAACATTGTTGATGTTTGGAATCCACACACACTCCTAGTTTTTTGGACTTCATCTTATTGTCTATATTCCCAAGTCCCAAGGTTCTCAATATCTTGCATGTTACAGCCTTCGAACTCCTTGTTTACATGTGCTTTTGATTCAGCCACAAGAGAAGAAAAAAAATTACTAAAAGACAACAATCTTTAGTGCTTGCTCTTATTTTTTACAAGCTTACTTCTGCTCATCTATAGGTAATCTTATTTTTAAAAATTGAGATTAAAATGGTTGAAAGAAAGATTAAAACAATCCTCCCTTTATTTCATGATTTATAAAGGAAATACCAGCATTTCTAAGTATTGATACCATTTCATTGATCCAACGGTCAAGATCGGTGGAATCTTTTTATCCTATATGAAACGGTATCAACACTTAGTAATGTTGGTATCCCTTTATAAATCATGCTTTATTTGTGATGATTCAAAAGGTACTTGATTTATCAACTTCTCATAATTTACTTTCAAACCTCTCCATTTCAACTCTGAAACCAGCGATGGCTGTCTCAGGCAAAGACACTAAAACCTTAAATCCATCTTTCTTACCTCCACGGACTGCCAATGAGTACGGCAAGAAGAAACAAGGTTCAGAACTTCCGAGTAAGTTCCTAGATAGTGGTAACACCGTCACCGGACTACCCATCCAAAATCCATTGTTGAATGGCCTAAATGTCTCCAATCAGTGAATCCACCAACACCTTTCCCTGCCGTAATCCCTTCTGTATAATGTAACTCCTGAAAATCAATAAACGATCTCACGTACTCATCGGTTGCGTTCCGTTTGCTTTTCCTAATAAATTCCGCTGTTTCCCAAATCGGTTGTTGAAGTAGTTCTTGAACTGTTAGTTGCACGTACATTGTTACACAACTATTGCCCCAATAACCCGATGGCAAGGCTGGTTTTAGTTGGTTTCTGATGTTGAGAGAGTATGCAAATTTCACCTTCTCCTCGCTTGGAATTTTAGAGGCCTTGACTCTGCTCAAAACAGTTATTTCAAAGAAAATTAATGACAGCCAAAGCACTTAAAAACGTGGATATCACAACTCCCTCTCATTTTTGAAGTGGTTGGCAAGTTAGGTCTGATTTCAATCATTTGTAATAGAACGAGTCAACTCACCTGGCTCGCCATATAAGAGCACCCAAAGCTTCAAATGTAGTGAATTTCTTTCCTCCTGATTGTTCATGTAGTAAGCCTTTGAATCGTTCTAATGCCTCGTCTTGGACATGAAAACACTCTCGAATAGATAAATCGTTGTTGTTTGCCTTATAAGGTGAGAATTCTTTGTCTAATAACAAAACTCATGAAATGGGAACTCAACTTTAGGTGGATTTCGAGGTCCTAGTAGACTCGCTCTTTCCCAGACAGGTTTTGTAGATATCTCACTCGATCCACGAGCTAACTCAGCCATTGCATTGAAGAACATACCCGATCCAAACCCATCACACATTGAGTGGTAAACTGAAGAGCCTAAGCTGAATCCACCGCATGCGAATATTGTGATTTGCAAGACAAATGGGTGTTTCAGAACATCTTCATATTCTGGGTCGGGCACTAATTCTTCGAGGAACTTCTCAGCTGGGTCATCCAGATAATTCAACGAGTCAAGTGATTGATTACAGACGGCTCGAATCATAGGTACACCTTGACCTGCAGAATAGAATAGCTCGAACCGCGAATCTTCGGAATGGCGTTGGAGAGTTCCCGCAAGAGGGTAGTAGTGGACGAGGGCTTTCGACAGTGCTTGAGAGATGATATGGACAGGATCGGCCGGGTTGGAATTGGAATTCACGTACGCACGAAGGCAACGAAAATTAACCTGGATGTTACGATCATTGTCTATGTGGGAGAGTGCAAGGGTATGGTCTTCGTGGAATGGTGGAAGGGTAGGGAGAACAATGATTTTGTCGGTGATCCTTATCTGAGTTGCCTCCATTTCAGGTATCTTATTCTGAGTGTGAACTTTAATAGGATGAGCTGACATTTATAGGGAAATGACCTGCTATTTGTAGGTGAATGGATGTAGTGTTTGGTGTGTGCCTTTTGTGAATCTCACTGGCTCACCTACTTCAACTTTAACAAAGTGATAAGCAAGATACGTGGGTTCACTTCCACCAGGGAAATCAGAGGGAGGCACCGTGTTCTATTGTGCATCTGGTCCTGTATTTTGTTAGCCCTGGTCACAACCATTACCGTAACAAAAAAATAAAATTGAAGAAAATATCCACTACAATTTTGTAGGAATGAAAAAATACAGGTCTAGGACCATTCTCCAATCACTGATATGTGCACTGAATGTCGATATGGTGCGACACATTCAGCTAATCTCATCTGAATACTTTACAAAACAGTTTTAGTTCTACAGTTAGAACATATATGAAGTTTGAATATGTTATAGTTTCTCCAATGGGGTTACATTAGGCCTAGGTAGCAAGAGGGTTTGCGTGGATTGTTACACGGTTCAATCTGATCTCCGCGAGAGGTCGATCCCCAGGTCCTGTCTGAGTCTGCACAATTCAAAACTGGGTTAAGCAAATTCAAGGAAAATCAAATATGAAACTGCGGTGACATCACATAAACCAACTAGAAACAGTACGAGTCTTGGATTTAAAAAAGAAGAATATGAGAAGATAAAAAGACTTCTGCAAGTCTATTGAGTCAAAATTTGAGCACAAACCTTCTCCATGATATCTAGGACCTCAAACCCATGAATCACTCTGCCAAAAATTGTATACAATCCGTTCAGGTGCGGCTGCTTGCCATATGTAATAAAAAACTGGCTTCCATTTGTATTAGGCCCACTATTAGCCATAGAGAGCACCCCTCTTGCATTGTGCTGCAAATCATTTGAAATGGCAACTTGTTAGCAATCTGGCATCAGAGAAACTACAGATTTTAGAATCTCAAATATTTACTTTTGTGCATTGGTTACAAAGTTCAGGGGAAATGTTTGACAGGTAGAAACATTATTAAAAATATCAGTATCCATCATACATAACAGCTTGAGTAGCACGCATCTAATGTGAATCGTAGACAACGTGTTACCTTCGCATATTAAACAATATTTGAAGATCATGGCCACCAAGAACATGCCAACCTTATGCGACAACCATAAACATGTTATGAAGTGTTTGGTAAGATGTAACAAAACTTTGCTAAACTTCGCAGAAATGACCTAAATTAAACTGGTGTCTTCAGCTGCTTTCAAAGCAGAGATGTTGAAAAAAAATGCTAACATGAACAGTACTAACACCTAAATGTACGAATCAGATGAAGCAACGCAAGGTTAGTGGTTCGGAAGTAACCTAGAGAATGACTAGGAAAGTAAAACCAGTATGGCAAATCTGCAATACCTAACAATCAAAATCGTTTTTTTGATACTCACTAGGCACATAACTACACATTCTTGATAGCAGAGGGAACTAAAATACCTTAAGCGAATCTCGGATCTCGTCATTGAACTTTTTACCCCATATACTGTTCCCACCTTTGCCTGACCCTGTAGGGTCCCCTCCCTGGATCATAAAACCTTTGATATTTCGATGGAATATGGTGCCGTCATAATAACCACTACCACATAGTGCCAAAAAATTCTGTAACAAAAAACGAATTCAAGAGAAACTATTAGGATATCCTTTACCTCATCTTGGTCCATTTACCATAAGACCCCCAGTAAAACATAAAGCAACCACCGCAATGGTAAATGACCAAATGTTGCTCCTATAGAGAAAAGATCAAGTACATCTATTCAATAAGACCAGAAAAACCAGAATAATTCCAACAAAGCCCAATAGCAGTGATAAGACTCGAGCGCCACTAAGTTCCACAAAAACTTGAGGTAATGCTATCATCATGGATTGAAATCTATTCAGATGCAGAATCTCCAAAACAGAATGAACTACAGTCACTCATAAAGAAAAAAGAAAATTTTAAGATTGAGTACAGGGGAGAATTTGTAATGTTCAAACATGCATAATGACAGTGTTATCATTGTCGGCTTCGAGTCATGCCTATAGTAAGAGGAGTTCTAGCCAGTAGCAACAAGAGGTCGCAGCTCAAACAATAACTAGGGTGCAATCAAGAACTTAGGCTTCACGATAATCCAACTCATCTCAGTTTTCTTCCTTTTATAGATTGAATTCGAACTTCACTGGATGAAGAATCACAGCTCAATTGAGTTCTACATAATTCCTGAAACCCTACTTTCACATGAAAAATTATGTTTTTCAAAGACCATATCAAACACGCAAACAAACCTATGTAATAAACAATTATAATCAAATAGGCAAACAAACCCTAATTTTATAACAAACTCTGACCTCCTAGCAGTGAATTACTTCAATTAAGCTAAATTTTTCACACAATCAAAACGGAACTGACTGACTAACTAACTAACTAGAACAAAATCGATCCTTAGAAAGAAAGAAAAAACTGATTGCATGACATTAGCAGAAGATTAGGGTCTAGGGTTTAGAGTTGAAACCTCAGAGGCTTTAGGTACTTCATCGCAAGCGATTTCACATTTGATGTCGCCGAGATTTGTATGTAATGTAACTGACTGCAATCAAAAACAAGTATTAGAATGATTCGCGCTTAAGAGAAACTAGAGACTAGAGAAAAATTATTATCCCGCGAAGAAATTGTACGTACCATATTGTTTGCAGTTTCTTTGAACACGAGCAAGGTAAAGTCTCGAACGCCCTCTCTTTTTTCTTTTTGTTCTGTTTCCTCTCCAAAGTCCAATCTCGAAAGCTCGCGAATTTATAATGCCACATACACTGCCCAGAGTTCGGAGTAAGCCCACTCTTGTAACGCTTTTCGCTACCGGAAGTTGGAAGCCGAAATATTTTGCTTCACAAAAAGTTTGACTTTCTTCTAAGTATGGCTCTTAAATTTTATACCCAAATTAGCTTTTCGTTGTTGATTTTTAAAAGTCTGAAAAACTACAATGAGTATCCAAACAGACTATTAATTATTCATTGGCCAAAATATCCTCACACAATCTCATCTTCAGAACACGTTTGGATGGTGGAAAGAGAATTTCATTCTCGAGAATTATAAATCTTGAGGAGGGGATCTGAAACCCACCAGCACCTATGAATTTCGAAATCGGATTTTCCTATTCTGGAAGGAATTTTATTCTCATTTTCCCTTTATTTTATCAAACATGGAAAAAATGATTATATTTTCGGAAAAGTGATTTCATTTTCGAGAACAGAACACGCCATCAAAGGGTCAAAGCTTATTTTCAGTGTGAGGTTCCCTAAGACCTCTTTTATTGGTTAAGCTGGTTGTTGGATGTGAAACTGGACCTGGATGTGAGTATATTATGAAAGCTAATAATTCAAACTTGTTTCATAATGTAATTATATAGATAAAATCTAGTTATACTAATAAGTTGTTAATTTTTTTCTGACTCGCCGGACTCATCTGAATATGACTCTGACTCTTTTACATCTACCTCAAATATTATTAAATAATAGGGTTAAACTGTTAAAGAAAACTCAAAATAATCCAACCAAAAATTATTGAATTATACCTGACTCGAATAGCTTCAGTCAGATATTTGAGCCAAGATAGACCTTGAGTCAGACATCAGAAAAATGAAAAAAATAATTGATCTGACATGTGATTCTAATCAGAAACCGAATCTGATTCAGATCCCGAGTCGGACCTAAACTAACAAGATGTAAGTAACTACCATTATAGATTTCTGTGGGTGCAGAGTGATCATGAGTGAGGTCATTAGCGCATAGTGGGTGATATGCTTGTGAACATCATTAGGGTGTATGCACCACAAATAGGTCTAAGTGAGGACGTCAAATGAAAATGTTGGGAAGATCTAGATGGCATGGCTAGAGGTGTGCCTAACAGTGAGAAAATTTTCACTAGAGGAGACTTCAACGGTCACGTTGGTGCAAGTAATGGGGGCTAGGTTTACGTACACTCCTAGAAAGATGGCGTAACCTTGTCGAACAAACTATCGGACACGGAAGTCGACCGACACTTCCCAACATGTGATGGACACATCACATCATGTGTCCTGTAAAAGTTGACATTGGACACTTTTGGGTACGCCATAAATGGTTCATATGGGTTTGGGAAATCAAAATAAACTAAATGTGATACTAACTTATTCCTTTTTAGTCTAATCCAAGCGTTATTCGTGAAATACTTGATCATCGTTACATATAACTCTGCAATTTCTATGTTCATCCCCATTGTTGTGCACTGAACCATTGTTTCTGTGCTATGTTGGCTATCTCTGTTGAGCCAATTTTGAGTTGTTGCAAGAACTAATTAACTCTATCTGGTGCAGGTACCTGAGGAGCTGTTAATGGACTTGAGAAGCTGTTGCTAGCAGCACTGAGAACCAAAGACTGCAGCTGTTGAAGTTGCTACACAGTCAGTTCTGTGGGCTTGAGTTAAACAAAACACTGCTGGTGCCAGAACTGTTGCTTGAAGCCTGAACCTGCCTTGATGAGCTGCTGATCTGGGCTGGGCTGGTGCTGTTGGAGTAGAAGTTGTGACCCAACTGGGCCTCAGAAAAGCCAAAGCTTAGGATGATCCAAAGCCCAACTGGGCTTTTGCAACCAAACTGAGCAGCTGGGCTGTGCTTCAAAGGTAAGCCTAAACCAATTAAGAGAACCCAACCTGTGGGCTTCCATTTTTAATTCGTGGGCTTGTAATAATTTTTGTTTTTCTTTATTTTTATTTGGGCTTGTAATAATTTTTCTTTTTCTTCTTTTTCCTTCTTTTATGGGCTTGTAATTATTTATTGTTGTTTTTATTTTCTTTTGTGGGGTGTGATAATTTATGCTAGGCTAAGTGTAAAAAAAAAAAAAAAAAAAAAAAAAAAAAAAAAAAAAAAAAAAAAAAAAAAAAAAAAAAAAAAAAAAAAAAACGATGTATATATTCAGAAAAAAAAAAGAGAAAAAAATATCAGAAAAATACAAAAAAATCAAGTATTTATCAATTCCATCATCTCTTGTTCCAAAAATAAAAAGAGAATAGTCAATGTAAATAAGAGTCATGTAAAGAGTCATTTTGTTATTTCATTGTAATAAGCAAGGAGGGTGTATGCCATTGATGTACAACGCGAGTAATTGTGAAATACCTCCAACTCATTCACAATTCTCGTAAAGTCCGGACAGCTAGCTAGATTTCGACCTTGGTTCTTAGCCTGAGAAACTATCTCTTGGTGATTAGTAGTCATAACTTCAGATCTTTCTTTACACATGTGTAGATACACTTTACACTCTTATCACATGTCTTTTTTTTGTTATCAGTGCTAGGATTGTGCCTTCGATAGCTAGATTGACATCTCCATTTTGTTGTGAGCTTAAACTGTTTTGCACATGTCACATTTGATGGAATATGAGCTTATATTTTGACCTAGAACTTTGTAGGTACGTTCTAAGCAAACCTTCACGAGACTTCAACTCGTCCACTAGGGACACTTAGTGGTTTAAAAGGCTTAGTGCATACGCTAAATGCATTCGAGAGACCAGCGACCGTGGTATAGTTAGGATTTCCTTAGTTTTGTTTTACTTGAGGACAAGTAAAATTCAGGTTTGGGGGTATTTGATGAGTGCCAAATATTGTATATATTTATCCCTTTTTGTTGGCATTTAACTCATCTTTTGTGCATTAATTCTACATTTTATCCCATATTCTGTATTTTCATTGTTTTCAAGAATAAATATTTTTCTTACTTAATTTTGCATTTTTAGGTAATAAACAAAGTCTGGATGAGTTGCGGAGCAAATAGAGCAGAAAAGTAGTGAAAAGCCGGGAGGAATTACGCAAGGAAGCCGCAAAGAATGGAGCGCACGTCCAAAAAGCTGGAAATGGGCTCAAGAAGGAAGAATTGTTCTTAAGGAAGATATGGGCTTGGCATACCCAAGGCCCAAAACCCTTACCCAAACCCATTTTCTATATCCATACCCGCCTCCATTCTCAGCCGTTAGATTGGATCCATCTCATCATCCAATGGTCGCTTCTTCATCGTGCATCAAAATCTGAAGTCCCTGCAAAACACTACAACACCTAACTCCATCTGGTGTCGTTAATTTTGTTGTATTGTATAATCCAACGGTCGCTACAGGATCCACTTCATCTCACCGTCAGATTGATCTTTCATCTCCATATCCCACGGCTCAGCGTCGCAGATCATCAAACTCGATACGCCCGCTTAACACCATAGTACCAGAAACATATAACCCAAACAAACTACCCCTTCTTCTTTCTTCCATCGAGCTCTCCTTCACCACCATACCCTGTTTGCAGAACCACCACCACCTACTCTGCCGTACTAGTTCCATCGCCACCTCCTTCTCCATCAACAACTCCCCACAACAACCACAATCCATCATATCCCTCAATACCCCCATCACCTATTAATCTATTTCAACAACTCCACCATCCTCATCACTGTTAGGGTTGGATTTGGTGAATTAGGTTGATAGATGAAGCAATTGGCGCGTGGGAATGGAGCAGGAAGAGATTACAAGGTATGGGTCGACATCAATTGGAAGAAATTGCATCAATTTAGGTGAGGTTCAACAACCCTAATTTCAACGGAATTTTGGGGATTTGGGGAAAATTGGGTGTATGAACCCTAAACTGAAATTGGGTATAAATAGATGGTGTTAGTGTGTGTTAGAGGGGGATGCTGGATTAGCCAGCTTCACTCTTGTAGAGAACTGGACTAGCCAGTTTCTCATTTGTTTTATGTTTACACTGTTGGTTCATATGTTTATCATGTTTTTGTATTTGCTCACCATATGTGTGTTGTTTGAATTGCCTTGTATGATATTTATTATTGTTTACAAGATTAGCATGAGCTAAGTTGCATTGCTGAGGCTCAGATGATGCTTTAGTGCACTGTTAGGTAGTGGAATGCTAGGTTAGAGCCTTAGGATGCATTGTTTTGATTGAGCAATGGGAGAAATTAGTGCTCATAGCAAGCTAATTCTATTTCCATTCCATTTGTATGCTTAGGATGCATTGTTTTGATTGAGCAATGGGAGAAATTAGTGCTCATAGCAAGCTAATTCTCTTTCCATTCCTTTTGTATGCTTAAGATCCTAATGTCAACCTAGAATTACATTGTTTGGCTAGGTCACAAGGGTGGATTCAATTGCCTTAGTAACTTCTCACATTGCTTCCTGATCAGTTATTTCCTTCACTGTTTTTGCACTTCACATCTTGCTGTGCACTGAAATCAGTGCACTTCCTTCCCTGCCCTTGGCTCATAGCCTTGGTTCCTTGTTGTTTTACCATCTCTGTTTCACTGTCACTGCAACCTTGTGACCTTGCATTTAGTTTTGCATCAATTATCAGCATAGTGAAACTTCAACTATACACCCCAAGTCCCCGTGGAGATGACCTGTTCTTGCACATACACACTACAATGACAACTGTGCACTTGCAGTTTAACATGTAGGCCTTCTTATCCTCTGTCATATTGTCTTACTCCTTTAAAAGCCTACCAATTGTCTTTGCCAAGTCCGCGAACCCAGTCCGCAAACTGACCAAAGTTCTCGACCGAGAATTTCTGCTGGGATTTTCCAAAAACTTCGTTTGCGTGTAAGTCCGAGAACTCAGTCCGCGAACTGGCGAAAGTCTCTTTGCCGAGATTTTCTGCTGAGTTTGGAAAACTTCATCGGTTGTCTTAAGTCCGCGAACTTGTTTGTGAGCTTAAGATGTTATGATCTAAAGATGTGCTCTGAACATGAAACTTAAATTACTAAGGAATGTTTTATGAAAACCATGGCTACAAAGTTCATGAGCTGATTCATCGAATCGAATCATCTTTGTTTCAATTGTGTGTTGTGTAGTTACATAAAATCTCATAGCAATTGAACAACTCTCTATCTAGTTCGTTTGAGTCAATTGAACTAGTTATGGTGAAGAAAAAAAAGGTTAATATGAAATGCTCATATGGTTAACCTTTTGGGTTACTATGTTGAACCAACATACACGTACACGTTTGGGCATGGTTTTCACAAACCCAGTAAACGTCTACTCAAGTGTGTGTGACAAGCTAAGTTTTCGATCTAATGGTTGAGAAATATTAGCTTGAATCTAAATCAAGTTTTCATCTAACGATGAATATGGATTGCTTTGTAACTAAGGCAAAACCCTGATTTGAAGGCTATATAAAGGAGACATCTAGCATTGTGCAAAACTAATCCCCACACGTCTGTGTGATACTAGTGCTCTCATTAGAGTCGATTCTCCTTTAACCTTTGGTTTTCTTCTCTAAAACCAGGTTAACGACTTAAAGACTTCATTGGGATTGTGAAGCCAGACCGATACTACTTTTATCGTAGTTGTGTGATCTAATCTTTCATCTTCTATCGTACGAGTACAATCTTTGATTGGATTGAGATCGTGAGAGTTCTCCGATAGGAAAGATAAAGAAGTCACAAACATCTTCGTCTCACTGTTTGTGATTCCTCGACAAACCGCCTGTGTAGTCAGGAAGGATTGTAGAGAGGTCATTGATTAATCTAGGATGTTCTTCGGGAATATAAGACCAAATTATCAATTGGTTCCTGTTAACCTTGATTTCATATCTTAAGACGGAACAAAACCTAGGGTTTATCTGTGGGAGACAAATTTATCCTTCGATAGACTTTTCTGTGTGAGACAGATTTGTTTATTATCAAGTCTGCGATTTTGGGTTGCAGAAAATCTTGGTTGTGGGTGAGATCAGCTAAGGGAATCAAGTGCGCAGTATCTTGCTGGGATCAGAGGCGTAGGAGTACAATTGTACCTTGGATCGGTGGGAGAATGATTGGGGTTCAACTATAGTCCAGTCCGAAGTTAGCATGGAGTAGGCTAGTGTCTGTAGCGGCTTAATACAGTGTGTATTCAATCTGGACTAGGTCCCGGGGTTTTTCTGCATTTTCGGTTCCCTCTTTAAGAAAACTTCTAGTGTCTGTGTTATTTCTATTCCGCATTATATTTTTTATATAATAGAAATAATACAGGTTGTGCGTTAAGATCATCAATTGGAAATCCAACCTTTGGTTGTTGATTGATATTGATTGATCCTTGGACATTGGTCTTTGGTACTGTCCAAGTTATTCCTTGTGTTTGATTAAAGACTCGCTATTGTTTTAGCTTGAGTAAATCAAAACAAGTGAGTGATATTAACTCCTTGAGATACTTTAATCTAGATTGAGTCTGACTGTCTAGTTGATTCTCTAGCAAAGTATTTCGGAGTTCGTCCATACAGATTGCTAATCGAATTATTGGGTGGTGTTGTTAGCCCCCCGCTTTTTCAATTGATATCATAGCAGGAAAACACGTTAAAGACCTTATAAGTCTGTGTTTTTAGCGATCTGATTATGGACGAGTCTATCTCTAATAACGTACCAGTTCAGAAATTACCAGATGATTCTAAAAGCTTGGATTCACCTGAGAGAACTGTCACATCTAAGTCAATATCCAAACATTCTCTTGATGTAAAAACTGTTGATTGGGAAACTCTCCTAGAAGAACAGTTGGATGAACTTTTTGATGAAAGTGATTCAGATATTGATAGAGATGTTGATGAGGAAGTCTCAGAGTATGTTAAGTTTTTGGATTCGTGGAATATGAATAAGATTACAACTTATCATGTCACACATCTTCTGACTCCTCTCTGTCGAGATACAAGAAATTTAGAAGACGTTACGCAGGTGTTTATTTTTCGAATCGTTCTACCGAATCGATCCTCAAGGATTCTGAGGAAAACCTACGTATGAAGTCACTTGAATGTGATAAACTTTATAAAAGTACTTTTTGTTGGAAGAGAAACTTGCAGAATCTGAAGCAAGGTTTAACTCCCAGCAAACAAGTTTTGACGACAGAGAAAGCGCTTATCTCACTCGAGAAAAACGCCTTGAGGCTGATTTAGCTGCTGCTCTTGATAAAATCAAGATGTTGGAAGATGACTTGAAAAAGTTCAATACTAGTTCAAGCAAATTAACCACTATGCTAGGAGCAAGTAAAAATCATTGTGATACACGAGGATTGGGCTATAAGGGAATAGATGCTCCAAGCACTAGCAAAGAGGTAAAATTTGTCAAGGCTAGTGATTCTTCTCAACAAAAGGTTTCCACTGATGGAAAAAGTGAAATACCTTCTCCGGCAGTTAAGTTTCAAAAGAGCAAAGTTTATCAACCTCCAAAGTTAGCACACACGGATCGAGGTAAGAACATTCCTTATGTTTTCCACTATTGCGGAAATAAAGGTCACCTGGAAAGGAGATGTCGTTTCCGTATAAGGAATGAGAAACTTCATGATGTTCTTGTTTGGGCATCACAAGAAGTTGTGAAACCAAGATCATACATTAAGACTGGTCCTCCTAACGTTACAGGTTGTAATTGTCCAACCTTTAGGCAAAGGAATCAGTGCTATGATAGACCTAGATTTTCCTATAAACGTCGTACGAATCCTTTTCATAATCGTAATGGTTATCAAAAGTATAACTTTGTAAAGATGAAGACAAGATCCGATTCCCAATTGGAGAAAGACTAACTTGCAAAAGAATAGTCAATCCAATTCTCTTCTAAGAATTATAGAAGAGAGTGATGAGAAGAAGGTTCTGACTGTTCCTAAACGCACTCAGAAGTGGATACCGAAGAAAGACAATAATGTTTTGAGTGTGAAAAGGAATGATCTTCCAGAAAACTCCATGACTATGGAAAAGGCAGTATCCATGATGTTGGAACTTAACAAGTTTTTTGGAAAAATAGAATTGGATGTGAAAAGTTCTAAAAGTGATCTCTTTCATGATAATCCAAAGGTCACTAGTGGTGAGCAAGACTTCGTTCACCAAAATGCAACTTGATTGTGTTGGAACTGCATCCTCACCAAGGAATTCCCTGCTTTGTATATGGTGAGGGAAGCACAAGAATTGGGGCACACAAATTATGTTCGGTAAGGCGGTAGAATTCGATTGGATTCATATAAAAAGGTATGTTTATAAACTTGAGCAAGATTTGTACTTTTATTTGCTTAGAATACTTATAATAATCTTGCTTATCGTACATTTCTACCTAACTTGATTTGTGTTTAAGGTTCTTAAATATTTAGGTTTGAAAATAATAGTTCGGGATGTTTGGACTACATGGTACACATACCAAGTATGCATAAAAACATTCAAAATCAAAATCCAGGGGTTTAAGTTCACAAACCCGTATGCATACTTGACGTCGATATTCGGTAAACTTGTTTTGGTCGTAGCTTCTTCGCCCGAACTCGGATTTACCTCATTCTTTTTGCATTCTATTTATTATTGAGTTCCCTTCAAAATGGAGATGATAATTGTTGAATTTGAATGAGTTAATATCGATCTTTGTCCTGTCTCTTGTTTTTTAGTGTTTGCTCTGTTTCGTTGCACTTGTTCTATTCTCTTGGACTTGGGCACTAGGATTCTTGGAGAAATCCTATTCTAAGCTATTTTGTGGCTGTTACCAGAGTGATGTTGGTGAATAACAAATAAGGAAGTTCGAGAATGGGTAGTAGTTCACATTGCTATATATTCTTGAGTGTTCACAATCATCTCATGTGAACTATAGTGCATAGTCGTCAATGACTTTCTATGTTATTCTTTGTTAAGGAAATATTTTTATACGCTTTTGATAACCACTCTTGGTATAAATTCGTGCTAAAAAGATTGATTCTACCTTCTAAGGGCAAAGATTGTTATTGCAGTATTAATCTGTTTGATTCTGAAGTATTGCAATATTTTATGGGATATGTACTGTTTGCGTCCGTGAACTTGAAGGTCCCATATGTTGTCAAAAGTAAAGTCATTCATATATTGATATTCGTATTGATGAAAGGACGAATGGACTTTTGACAAATACAAAAGTTATGCCTATGCAGTCATTTATTTAATGAAAAATCGGATGAAATCTTTTGTAAGACAAGGATAAAGTCTATTATGTCGTTATGCATATAGTGATGGAAAATAGAATAGATCCTTGTATGTTATCCACAGTATTGATCTTCATTGATCCATTTTGTTATGTATTACCGTGAAGGCTCCATTGTGTGTCTCATGTTGAGCACGATACAACTAAGTCGATTAATTTTGGCTTTTTTGGTTGTTCCGTGAGATGCTATATGTTGAGCATTCTTGAACTAAATTAATCATATTGATTGGTTATTTAGTTATTTGCTCCGAAAGTATTCTTTTGTCGAGCAAATACTTTGACAATTAAATTGATTACTTCGGTGATTAGTTTGGTTGTGTATTCCAACTAGATTAATTAGAGGTTATCTTGTAATTAATCTAGTTAAGTTTTCATATATTCCACAAGTTCTTGTGTTGAGTATATGAACGGCTATACTAATCATGTTCTATTGGTTGTTGTAGTCGTATATTCCGTAAGGTTTTCCTTATGTTGAGTATTTGAACGATTAAGGTAGTCATCTCCGTGTGGTTATCTTAGTCGTAGATCCGTGAGTTTTCTTATGTGGAGTACAATCAATTAAATTGATCACTTTTGTGGTTTGATTTAGTTGCGTATTTCGATTAAATTAATCATGGGTTTACTTGTGATTAATTTGGTTGAGTTTTGGATATAGAAAATCATTTCCATGGTTTTTGGTGTCCATTTAAAAATTCCTTCTTTTCTTTCGAAATTAAGGTCGCTCTTGTTGTTCTTTCGGGAATGACATCAAATGGGGGAGAGTTCTTTTGAACTTGTGCTTAATGGTAATATCTTGCGGGGTGTGCGGCTGTGGAATTTTAAACGGGTTATCTTGTATCTTAAAACTCCTTGATGAATGCATTTAGCTTCGGCTTTATGATTGCATCTAAATTAAGTTGGTATGTATTTTTTTCTTTTAGTATATGAAGTGTCTCTTGTGGAAATTTCATTATGACCCCGTTCTTTTACCTTTGCCAATTTTATTGACATAAAGGGGGAGAAATAATGTAGTTCACACTACAAATACATATGGTTTTCGGATCACTGTGTAAAGGGGAGTGGTTTCCATGATCGAGATGGAGTATTGACTAAGAGGGATTGCTACATATCACCATAGTATTTTTGTTAAAGTCGTGATGCAATTGGAGTTTGATGTTACGTAATGATACTATGACACTGTATAATAATGATCGAGAATCTCGATTTCTCTCATTGTTATAGATACGGATCTTCAACAACGGTGATGCTAAACTTACAACCTTTGGGATCATTGGAGTACTTGGAAGGACGAAGATTTCAAGGAACGTTGAAGATTAGACTATGGAATAGGAGCCACTACAGTTTATCTTTTTTGTATTCCATATGTATTAATAGTTTTGTCACTAAAATTGACAAAGGGGGAGATTGTTAGAGCATAGATCGGTCGACCTCGCATGCGTTGCTATCTCAAGCATGTTGGTCAATGTTAAAGATCAAAACTATGAGTCTTGATTTCTAGCCTTCATAGCTAAGTCTCGGACTAGGATAGAAAAGTGTAGTTGAGCTCAAGGACTTCATGGAGATTCATCATACAACGACGAAGATCTACTCAAGTAACTGTGGAACTTCATCAACAAAAAGGTATGTGGAGACTTGAACTTATCTATCACTCAAAAGTCTATCTATTCTATCTCCTACTTCTTATGAGACAAAAGTCGTATGCTATATAGACTGGATCATACACATTTGATATTTCGAGCAGAGTATATCTCGCCTATATATATCTCGAAATCATGTGTTGGTAAGGCGTTTCACTTTGATCAAGTTTATCTTCACCTAGTGAAGGAAGTCATGAAAAGTTTCAATTACTTTGAGAATTGCTCTGACGCAAAACGGTCTGTGAATAACGGCTATATAACGTCCTCTGAGAATCTCTCAATGATTGGAATGAGAGTTTAGATTACATAAACATGTATTCCTTAATACGAAGTTTTCGAACTTTGTTGATTGAGAGAAACCGGAGGAATTGGCTTTGCCAAGTCCGCGAACCCAGTCCACGAACTCAGTCCGCGAACTGACGAAAGTTCTCGACCGAGAATTTCTGCTGGGATATTCCAAAAACTCGTTTACGTGTAAGTCCGCGAAATCAGTCTGCGAACCTAGTCCGCGAACTGGCGAAAGTCTCTTTGCCGAGATTTTCTGCTCAGTTTGGAAAACTCCACCGGTTGTCTTAAGTCCGTGAACTTGTTTGTGAGCTTAAGAGGTTATGATCTAAAGATGTTTTATGAACATGAAACTTAAATTACTAAGGAATGCTTTATGCAAACCATGGCTATAAAGTTCATGAGACGATTCATCGAATCGAATCATCTTTGTTTCAATTGTGTCTTGTGTAGTTACATAAGATCTCATAGAAATTGAACAACTCTCTAACTAGTTCATTTGAGTCAATTCAACTAGTTATAGTGAAGAAGAACAACGTTAATATGAAATGCTCATATGGTTAACCTTTTGGGTTACCATGTTGAACCAACATACACGTACACGTTTGGGCATGGTTTTCACAAAGCCAGTAAACGTCTACTCAAGTGTGTTTGACAAGCTAAGTTTTCGATCTAACGGTTCAGAAATATTAGCTTGAATCTAAATCAGGTTTTCATCTAACGGTGAATATGGATTGCTTTGTAACTAAGGCAAAACCCTGATTTGAAGGCTATATAAAGAACACATCTAGCATTGTGCAAAACTAATCCCCACACGTCTGTGTGATACTAGTGCGCTCCCTAGAGTCGATTCCCCTTTAACCTTTGGTTTTCTTCTCTAAAACCAGGTTAACGACTTAAAGACTTCATTGGGATTGTGAAGCCAGACCGATACTACTTTTATCGTAGTTGTGTGATCTGATCGTGCATCTTCTATCGTACGAGTACAATCTTTGATTGTCTTGAGATCGTGACAGTTATTCGATATGCAAGATAAAGAAGTCACAAACATCTTCGTCTCACTGTTTGTGATTCCTCGACAAACCGCCCGTGTAGTCAGGAAGGATTGTATAGAGGTGATTGATTAATCTAGGCTGTTCTTCGGGAATATAAGACCGGATTATCAATTGGTTCATGTTCACCTTGATTTCATATCTTAAGACGGAACAAAACCTAGGGTTTATCTGTGGGAGACAGATTTATCGTTTGATAGACTTTTCTGTGTGAGACAGATTTGTTTATTATCAAGTCTGCGATTTTGGGTTGCAACAACTCTTGGTTGTGGGTGAGATCAACTAAGGGAATCAAGTGCGCAATATCCTGCTGGGATCAGAGGCGTGGGAGTACAACTGTACCTTGGATCGGTGGGAGAGTGATTGGGGTTCAACTATAGTCCAGTCCGAAGTTAGCTTGGAGTAGGCTAGTGTCTGTAGAGGCTTAATACAGTGTGTATTCAACCTGGACTAGGTCCCGGGGTTTTTCTGCATTTGCGGTTTCCTCGTTAAGAAAACTTCTGGTGTCAGTGTTATTTATTTTCCGCATTATATTTTTTATATAATTGAAATACTACAGGTTGTGCGTTAACATCATCAATTGGAAATCCAACCTTTGGTTGTTGATTGATATTGATTGATCCTTGGACATTGGTCTTTGGTACCGTCCAAGTTATTCCTTGTGTTTGATTAAAGACTCGCTATTGTTTTAGCTTGAGTAAATCAAAACAAGCGAGAGATATTAACTCCTTGAGATACTTTAATCTAGATTGAGTCTGACTGTCTAGTTGATTCTCTAGAAAAGTATTTCGGAGTTAGTCCATACAGATTGCTAATCGAATTATTGGGTGGTATTGTTAAACCCCCGCTTTTTCATGACTCCTTAGCAGATTCTTCTGAATCCCGAGGTAAAAAAAATATGCTATCAGATTCTGATAACATTCCCTCTAAAGTAACAAATGGCTCTATGTCAGAATCTGAGTTGGAACTCACCAGAAGCTTTAAAAAATATGCTGAGATTATTGATTTTCAAGCTTCTAAAATTAGATCCCTTGAAGAAATATATGCTTAGTTCAATGATGAACTTGAGAAGTCTCTTGATAGAATCTATTTCATTATTAGTCTTTTTCTAACTATATCGAAATTCTTGTTCAAGAAATTACTCTACAGCGTGAAAAGATTAGTATGCTTGAAGATACTGTTAAAGAAGATTCAATAAGAGATGAACGTTTAATCAAGGATCATTCATCTGAAGTGAATAATTATTTTTTTGAAAAAGAGAAACTGGTTGAATCTCTTTTGTTAGCCCAGAAACAGTGCAACTCCTCGAAAAAGGAAAACTCTGTTTTAGTGAGTAAGTTTCCTTTTGTGCCTGATACGGTTTTACCTAGCATGGAGAAAATTACTATTACGGAAACATTTGGTAAGAAACATTTACATGACTTGTTGATATCCAAAAGGGTTGTGAATCAAAAATGGGATTCTCCACTGGTCTCTTGTCCACGTGTCTGTTCATTCTGCGGGAAAAAGAACCATAGTGTTCTACATTGTTTTTCTAGAAAGAAACAAATTACTGCTCTTTAAAGTTTGCTTCTTTTTGCAATCAACGAAGTAAATAATCTGACCGCGGATTCAATGAATTGCATTCCTACAGAAAGCCATAAATCTCATAAAAGGGTTTTCCAAGGTCACTCCTCTTGAAAACTCTATAGGAACAGTGACTCTCGTAATGGTGTGACTTCCCACACCACCGATGTCCATGTCCCTATTGATATTGAGAACATGTCTGGAAGTTATAAGTATGGAAGATGGGATTCTTATGACTTATTTTCTAAAGCGGATCTCAAGAGGTCCTAGACTTAATCCGCAGAAAAATCCTTCGGATGCAGGTTCAAAAAGGTCAACATCTGAATCTTCTGAAATAAGGTGTAACCGAAGGACGAAAAGAAAGACAAGGCACAGTCCGTCAGGAGGTATTCACAACCCTTCCCTCAATGTATGTAGTGAGATCATGTCTCACTTCGTTACCTAAATCTAAGTAAATTCGTCCTTGGAACTGACTTGAGAGTTGCGGGGATCACATTTGTGGGATACTCAAGTTGTTCATGTAATTATTTCTGATTGTGTGTTTCATCTGTTCAGAAAAATAAAAATAAAGATTTATTTTTCCATCTGTGAATGTTGAGTCATATCTTGACTCCTAGTAACTGATGTATCTTGCTGGTTTTTCATGTGCTCTAATTTGAGGCTATACTTTTGAAACTTTTGATTATCGAGCTATGAAGATCTATGAGATAACTGAAAATCAGATACTGCTAGAGCATAGCTCGGTTAACCTCGCATGTGTTGCTATCTCAAGCATGTTTTTCAATGTTAGTGATCAAAACTATGAGTCTTGATTTCTAGCCTATACAGCTAAGTCTCGGAATATGATAGGAAAAGTGTAGTTAAGCTCAAGGACTTCATGGCGATTCATCATACAACGACGAAGATCTATATAAGGAACCGTGGAACTTCATGAAAAAAAAGGTATGTGGAGACTTGAACTTATCTATCACTCAAAAGTCTATCTATTCTATCTCCTACTTCTTATGAGACAAAAGCCGTATGATATATAGACTAGATCATACACACTTGACATTTCGAGATGAGCATTCATTGCTTATCTTTTATCTCGAAATCGTGTGTTGGTAAAGCGTTTCACTTTAATCAAGTTTATCTTCACTTAGTGACGAAAGTCATGAAAGTTTCAATCACTTTGAGAATTACTCTGACGTGAATCGGTTTGTGAATAACGGCTACATAGCGTCCTCTGAGAATGTCTCAATGATTTAAATGAGAGTTTAGATTACATAACCATGTATTCCTTGAACCGAAGTTTTCGAACCTTGTTGATCAAGAGAAATCGGGAGGATTGTGGAATTGGCTTGCCAAGTTCGCGAACCCAGTCCGCAGACTCAGTCCGCGAACTGTCGGAAGTTCTCGACCGAGAATTTCTGCTGGATTTTCCAAAACTCGTTTGTGTGCTTAGTCCGCGAACTCAGTCCGCGAACCCAGTCTGCGAACTGACGGAAGTTCTCGAACCGAGAATTTCTGCTGAGTTTGGAAAACTCAACCGATTAACTTAAGTCCGCGAACTTGTTTGTAAACTTAAGAGGTTATGATCTAAAGATGTTCTCTGAACAAGAAACATTAAATTACTAAGGAATGGTTTATGCAAAACGTGGCTATGATGTTCATGAGACGATTCAATCGAATTGAATCATCTTTGTTTCAATTGTGTCTTGTGTAGTTACATAAAATCTCATAACAATTGAACAACTCTCTAACTAGTTCATTTGAGTCAATTGAACTAGTTATGGTGCAGAAGAACAAGGTTAATATGAAATGCTCATATGGTTGACCTTTTGGGTTACTATGTTGAACCAACATGAACATACATGTTTGGGCATGGTTTTCACGAACCCAGTAAACGTTTACCCAAGTGTGTGTGACAAGCTAAGTTTTCGATCTAACGGTTGAAAAATATTAGCTTGAATCTAAATCAGGTTTTCATCTAACGGTGAATATGGATTGCTTTGTAACTAAGGCAAAACCCTGATTTGAAGGCTATATAAAGAACACATCTAGCATTGTGCAAAACTAATCCCCACACGTCTGTGTGATACTAGTGCGCTCCCTAGAGTCGATTCCCCTTTAACCTTTGGTTTTCTTCTCTAAAACCAGGTTAACGACTTAAAGACTTCATTGGGATTGTGAAGCCAGACCGATACTACTTTTATCGTAGTTGTGTGATCTGATCGTGCATCTTCTATCGTACGAGTACAATCTTTGATTGTCTTGAGATCGTGACAGTTATTCGATATGCAAGATAAAGAAGTCACAAACATCTTCGTCTCACTGTTTGTGATTCCTCGACAAACCGCCCGTGTAGTCAGGAAGGATTGTATAGAGGTGATTGATTAATCTAGGCTGTTCTTCGGGAATATAAGACCGGATTATCAATTGGTTCATGTTCACCTTGATTTCATATCTTAAGACGGAACAAAACCTAGGGTTTATCTGTGGGAGACAGATTTATCGTTTGATAGACTTTTCTGTGTGAGACAGATTTGTTTATTATCAAGTCTGCGATTTTGGGTTGCAACAACTCTTGGTTGTGGGTGAGATCAACTAAGGGAATCAAGTGCGCAATATCCTGCTGGGATCAGAGGCGTGGGAGTACAACTGTACCTTGGATCGGTGGGAGAGTGATTGGGGTTCAACTATAGTCCAGTCCGAAGTTAGCTTGGAGTAGGCTAGTGTCTGTAGAGGCTTAATACAGTGTGTATTCAACCTGGACTAGGTCCCGGGGTTTTTCTGCATTTGCGGTTTCCTCGTTAAGAAAACTTCTGGTGTCAGTGTTATTTATTTTCCGCATTATATTTTTTATATAATTGAAATACTACAGGTTGTGCGTTAACATCATCAATTGGAAATCCAACCTTTGGTTGTTGATTGATATTGATTGATCCTTGGACATTGGTCTTTGGTACCGTCCAAGTTATTCCTTGTGTTTGATTAAAGACTCGCTATTGTTTTAGCTTGAGTAAATCAAAACAAGCGAGAGATATTAACTCCTTGAGATACTTTAATCTAGATTGAGTCTGACTGTCTAGTTGATTCTCTAGAAAAGTATTTCGGAGTTAGTCCATACAGATTGCTAATCGAATTATTGGGTGGTATTGTTAAACCCCCGCTTTTTCATGACTCCTTAGCAGATTCTTCTGAATCCCGAGGTAAAAAAAATATGCTATCAGATTCTGATAACATTCCCTCTAAAGTAACAAATGGCTCTATGTCAGAATCTGAGTTGGAACTCACCAGAAGCTTTAAAAAATATGCTGAGATTATTGATTTTCAAGCTTCTAAAATTAGATCCCTTGAAGAAATATATGCTTAGTTCAATGATGAACTTGAGAAGTCTCTTGATAGAATCTATTTCATTATTAGTCTTTTTCTAACTATATCGAAATTCTTGTTCAAGAAATTACTCTACAGCGTGAAAAGATTAGTATGCTTGAAGATACTGTTAAAGAAGATTCAATAAGAGATGAACGTTTAATCAAGGATCATTCATCTGAAGTGAATAATTATTTTTTTGAAAAAGAGAAACTGGTTGAATCTCTTTTGTTAGCCCAGAAACAGTGCAACTCCTCGAAAAAGGAAAACTCTGTTTTAGTGAGTAAGTTTCCTTTTGTGCCTGATACGGTTTTACCTAGCATGGAGAAAATTACTATTACGGAAACATTTGGTAAGAAACATTTACATGACTTGTTGATATCCAAAAGGGTTGTGAATCAAAAATGGGATTCTCCACTGGTCTCTTGTCCACGTGTCTGTTCATTCTGCGGGAAAAAGAACCATAGTGTTCTACATTGTTTTTCTAGAAAGAAACAAATTACTGCTCTTTAAAGTTTGCTTCTTTTTGCAATCAACGAAGTAAATAATCTGACCGCGGATTCAATGAATTGCATTCCTACAGAAAGCCATAAATCTCATAAAAGGGTTTTCCAAGGTCACTCCTCTTGAAAACTCTATAGGAACAGTGACTCTCGTAATGGTGTGACTTCCCACACCACCGATGTCCATGTCCCTATTGATATTGAGAACATGTCTGGAAGTTATAAGTATGGAAGATGGGATTCTTATGACTTATTTTCTAAAGCGGATCTCAAGAGGTCCTAGACTTAATCCGCAGAAAAATCCTTCGGATGCAGGTTCAAAAAGGTCAACATCTGAATCTTCTGAAATAAGGTGTAACCGAAGGACGAAAAGAAAGACAAGGCACAGTCCGTCAGGAGGTATTCACAACCCTTCCCTCAATGTATGTAGTGAGATCATGTCTCACTTCGTTACCTAAATCTAAGTAAATTCGTCCTTGGAACTGACTTGAGAGTTGCGGGGATCACATTTGTGGGATACTCAAGTTGTTCATGTAATTATTTCTGATTGTGTGTTTCATCTGTTCAGAAAAATAAAAATAAAGATTTATTTTTCCATCTGTGAATGTTGGGTCATATCTTGACTCCTAGTAACTGATGTATCTTGCTGGTTTTTCATGTGCTCTAATTTGAGGCTATACTTTTGAAACTTTTGATTATCGAGCTATGAAGATCTATGAGATAACTGAAAATCAGATACTGCTAGAGCATAGCTCGGTTAACCTCGCATGTGTTGCTATCTCAAGCATGTTTTTCAATGTTAGTGATCAAAACTATGAGTCTTGATTTCTAGCCTATACAGCTAAGTCTCGGAATATGATAGGAAAAGTGTAGTTAAGCTCAAGGACTTCATGGCGATTCATCATACAACGACGAAGATCTATATAAGGAACCGTGGAACTTCATAAAAAAAAGGTATGTGGAGACTTGAACTTATCTATCACTCAAAAGTCTATCTATTCTATCTCCTACTTCTTATGAGACAAAAGCCGTATGATATATAGACTAGATCATACACACTTGACATTTCGAGATGAGCATTCATTGCTTATCTTTTATCTCGAAATCGTGTGTTGGTAAAGCGTTTCACTTTAATCAAGTTTATCTTCACTTAGTGACGAAAGTCATGAAAGTTTCAATCACTTTGAGAATTACTCTGACGTGAATCGGTTTGTGAATAACGGCTACATAGCGTCCTCTGAGAATGTCTCAATGATTTAAATGAGAGTTTAGATTACATAACCATGTATTCCTTGAACCGAAGTTTTCGAACCTTGTTGATCAAGAGAAATCGGGAGGATTGTGGAATTGGCTTGCCAAGTTCGCGAACCCAGTCCGCAGACTCAGTCCGCGAACTGTCGGAAGTTCTCGACTGAGAATTTCTGCTGGATTTTCCAAAACTCGTTTGTGTGCTTAGTCCGCGAACTCAGTCCGCGAACCCAGTCTGCGAACTGACGGAAGTTCTCGAACCGAGAATTTCTGCTGAGTTTGGAAAACTCAACCGATTAACTTAAGTCCGCGAACTTGTTTGTAAACTTAAGAGGTTATGATCTAAAGATGTTCTCTGAACAAGAAACATTAAATTACTAAGGAATGGTTTATGCAAAACGTGGCTATGATGTTCATGAGACGATTCAATCGAATTGAATCATCTTTGTTTCAATTGTGTCTTGTGTAGTTACATAAAATCTCATAACAATTGAACAACTCTCTAACTAGTTCATTTGAGTCAATTGAACTAGTTATGGTGCAGAAGAACAAGGTTAATATGAAATGCTCATATGGTTGACCTTTTGGGTTACTATGTTGAACCAACATGAACATACATGTTTGGGCATGGTTTTCACGAACCCAGTAAACGTTTACCCAAGTGTGTGTGACAAGCTAAGTTTTCGATCTAACGGTTGAAAAATATTAGCTTGAATCTAAATCAGGTTTTCATCTAACGGTGAATATGGATTGCTTTGTAACTAAGGCAAAACCCTGATTTGAAGGCTATATAAAGAACACATCTAGCATTGTGCAAAACTAATCCCCACACGTCTGTGTGATACTAGTGCGCTCCCTAGAGTCGATTCCCCTTTAACCTTTGGTTTTCTTCTCTAAAACCAGGTTAACGACTTAAAGACTTCATTGGGATTGTGAAGCCAGACCGATACTACTTTTATCGTAGTTGTGTGATCTGATCGTGCATCTTCTATCGTACGAGTACAATCTTTGATTGTCTTGAGATCGTGACAGTTATTCGATATGCAAGATAAAGAAGTCACAAACATCTTCGTCTCACTGTTTGTGATTCCTCGACAAACCGCCCGTGTAGTCAGGAAGGATTGTATAGAGGTGATTGATTAATCTAGGCTGTTCTTCGGGAATATAAGACCGGATTATCAATTGGTTCATGTTCACCTTGATTTCATATCTTAAGACGGAACAAAACCTAGGGTTTATCTGTGGGAGACAGATTTATCGTTTGATAGACTTTTCTGTGTGAGACAGATTTGTTTATTATCAAGTCTGCGATTTTGGGTTGCAACAACTCTTGGTTGTGGGTGAGATCAACTAAGGGAATCAAGTG
This sequence comes from Papaver somniferum, assembly GCF_003573695.1. Taxonomy (NCBI): domain Eukaryota; kingdom Viridiplantae; phylum Streptophyta; class Magnoliopsida; order Ranunculales; family Papaveraceae; genus Papaver; species Papaver somniferum. The sequence goes on along the minus strand of NC_039361.1, from coordinate 32,027,495 downwards.
CGCAATATCCTGCTGGGATCAGAGGCGTGGGAGTACAACTGTACCTTGGATCGGTGGGAGAGTGATTGGGGTTCAACTATAGTCCAGTCCGAAGTTAGCTTGGAGTAGGCTAGTGTCTGTAGAGGCTTAATACAGTGTGTATTCAACCTGGACTAGGTCCCGGGGTTTTTCTGCATTTGCGGTTTCCTCGTTAAGAAAACTTCTGGTGTCAGTGTTATTTATTTTCCGCATTATATTTTTTATATAATTGAAATACTACAGGTTGTGCGTTAACATCATCAATTGGAAATCCAACCTTTGGTTGTTGATTGATATTGATTGATCCTTGGACATTGGTCTTTGGTACCGTCCAAGTTATTCCTTGTGTTTGATTAAAGACTCGCTATTGTTTTAGCTTGAGTAAATCAAAACAAGCGAGAGATATTAACTCCTTGAGATACTTTAATCTAGATTGAGTCTGACTGTCTAGTTGATTCTCTAGAAAAGTATTTCGGAGTTAGTCCATACAGATTGCTAATCGAATTATTGGGTGGTATTGTTAAACCCCCGCTTTTTCATGACTCCTTAGCAGATTCTTCTGAATCCCGAGGTAAAAAAAATATGCTATCAGATTCTGATAACATTCCCTCTAAAGTAACAAATGGCTCTATGTCAGAATCTGAGTTGGAACTCACCAGAAGCTTTAAAAAATATGCTGAGATTATTGATTTTCAAGCTTCTAAAATTAGATCCCTTGAAGAAATATATGCTTAGTTCAATGATGAACTTGAGAAGTCTCTTGATAGAATCTATTTCATTATTAGTCTTTTTCTAACTATATCGAAATTCTTGTTCAAGAAATTACTCTACAGCGTGAAAAGATTAGTATGCTTGAAGATACTGTTAAAGAAGATTCAATAAGAGATGAACGTTTAATCAAGGATCATTCATCTGAAGTGAATAATTATTTTTTTGAAAAAGAGAAACTGGTTGAATCTCTTTTGTTAGCCCAGAAACAGTGCAACTCCTCGAAAAAGGAAAACTCTGTTTTAGTGAGTAAGTTTCCTTTTGTGCCTGATACGGTTTTACCTAGCATGGAGAAAATTACTATTACGGAAACATTTGGTAAGAAACATTTACATGACTTGCTGATATCCAAAAGGGTTGTGAATCAAAAATGGGATTCTCCACCGGTCTCTTGTCCACGTGTCTGTTCATTCTGCGGGAAAAAGAACCATAGTGTTCTACATTGTTTTTCTAGAAAGAAACAAATTACTGCTCTTTAAAGTTTGCTTCTTTTTGCAATCAACGAAGTAAATAATCTGACCGCGGATTCAATGAATTGCATTCCTACAGAAAGCCATAAATCTCATAAAAGGGTTTTCCAAGGTCACTCCTCTTGAAAACTCTATAGGAACAGTGACTCTCGTAATGGTGTGACTTCCCACACCACCGATGTCCATGTCCCTATTGATATTGAGAACATGTCTGGAAGTTATAAGTATGGAAGATGGGATTCTTATGACTTATTTTCTAAAGCGGATCTCAAGAGGTCCTAGACTTAATCCGCAGAAAAATCCTTCGGATGCAGGTTCAAAAAGGTCAACATCTGAATCTTCTGAAATAAGGTGTAACCGAAGGACGAAAAGAAAGACAAGGCACAGTCCGTCAGGAGGTATTCACAACCCTTCCCTCAATGTATGTAGTGAGATCATGTCTCACTTCGTTACCTAAATCTAAGTAAATTCGTCCTTGGAACTGACTTGAGAGTTGCGGGGATCACATTTGTGGGATACTCAAGTTGTTCATGTAATTATTTCTGATTGTGTGTTTCATCTGTTCAGAAAAATAAAAATAAAGATTTATTTTTCCATCTGTGAATGTTG